>NW_024080444.1:3201735-3817400 GCF_014754425.2 Oryx dammah | reverse complement strand
TGCATCCCCCTCTTTGAATTGCTTTTGCTGCATCCCCCTCTTTGAATCGCTTTTGCTGCATCCTATAGGTTTTGTGTTGTCGTGTTTCCATTGTCATTTGTTTCTAGACATTTTTTGTTTTCCCTTTTGATTTCTTCAGTAACCTATTAGTTATTTAGAAACGTGTTGTTTAATATCTATGTGTTTCTGTTTCTTACAGTTTTTTTTTTCCTTGTAATTGATATCTTGTCTCATAGCTTTGTGGTCGGAGAAGATGCTTGATATGATTTCAATTTTCTTAAATTTACTGAGGTTTGATTTGTGACCCAAGATGTGGTCTATCCTGAAGAATGTTTCATGCTCACTTGAGAAGAAGGTGTATTATTATGCATTTGGATGGAAAGTCCTGAAAATATCAATGAGATACATCTCTTCTAATGTATCATTTCAGACTTGTGTTTCCTTATTAGTTTTCTGTTTTGATGATCTGTCCATTGGTGTGAGTGGGGTGTTAAGTCTCCTACTATTATTGTGTTACTGTCAATTTCCCCTTTTATGTCTGTTAGGGTTTGTCTGATGTATTAAGGTGCTTATGTTGGATGCATAGATATTTACAATTGTCATGTCTTCTTCTTGGCCTGATCCCTTGATCATTATGTAGTGTTCTTCCTTATCTCTTGTAATCTTCTTTATTTTAAGGTCCATTTTGTCTGATATGAGGATTGCTATTCCAGCTTTCTTTTGCTTCCCATTGGCATGGAATATATTTTCCCATCCTTTCACTTTCAGTCTATATGTGTCTTGAGGTCTAAAGTGTGTTTCTTTTAGATGGCATATATATGGGTCTTGTTTTTGTATCCATTCAGCCAGTCTGTGTCTTTTGGTTGGAGTATTTAATCCATTTACATTTAAAGTAATTATTGATATTTATGTTCTTATTGCCATTTTCTTAATTGTCTAGGATTGATTTTGTAGATCTTTGTTCTTCTCTTGTATTTCTTGACTATATAAGTCCCTTTAACATTTTTTGTGAAGCTGATTTGGTGGTACTGAATTATCTTCACTTTTGCTTGGCTGAAAAGCTTTTGATTTCTCCATCAATTTGGAATGAGATCCTTGCCAGGTACAATAATCTTGGTTGTAGATTTTTTCCCTTTCAGTACTTTATATATATCCTGCCATTTCCTTTTGGCCTGCACAGTTTCTGCTGAAAGATCAGCTGTTAAGCATATGGGGTTTTCCTTGTATGTTACTTGTTGCTTCTCTGTTGCTACTTTTAATATTATTTCTTTGTGTTTAGTCTTTGTCAGTTTGCTTAGCATGTGTCTTGGCATGTTGCTCCATGTTTATCCTGTATGGGACTCTTTGTGCCTCTTGGACTTGATTGACTAGTTCCTTTTCCATGTTGGGGAAATTTTCAACTATAATCTCTTCAAAATTTTTCTCATACCCATTCTTTTACTCTTCTTATTCTTGGACCCCTATTATTCATATGTTGGTTCATTTGATATCATCCAAAAGGTCTCTGAGACTATCCTCAGTTCTTTTCATTCCTTTTACTTTATTCTGCTCTTCAGAAGTTATTTCCACCATTTTATCTTCCAGCTCACTGATTCATCTGCTTCAAATATTCTGCTATTGATTTCTTCTAGAGTATTTTTAATTTCAGTAATTGTGTTGTCTCTGCATGTTTATTCTTTAATTCTTCTAGGTCCTTGTTAATTGCTTATTGCATGTTTTCCATTTAGTTTTCAAGGTTTTTGATCATCTTTTACTATCATTATTCTGAATTCTTTTTTCAGGTAGTTTGCCTATTTCCTCTTCATTTATTTGACTTCTGTGTTTCTAGTTTGTTCCTTCATTTCTCTGCCTTTTCATCATTATTATTTTTTAACTTGCTGTGTTTGATGTCTCCTTTTCCCAGGCTTCAAGGTTGAATTCTTTCTTACTTTTGGTTTCTGGCCCCTCTAAGCTTGGTCCAGTGGTTTGTGTAAGCTTCTTATAGGGTGAGATTTGTGCTGAGTTTTTGTTGGTTGGTTGGTTGGTTTGATTTTCCTCTGATGGGCAAGGCTGAGTGAGGTGGTAATCCTGTCTGCTGATGATTGGGTTTGTATTTTTGTTTTGTTTGTTGTTTAGATGAGGTGTAACAAAAATTAAAAAGAAATGTGACTGAGAAAAAAGAGAAAAAAGAAAAAAGCTCAAAAGATTGGTTAGACTAACTGTTTTTCTCAAGTCACTACTGCCAGAGTCCTTTCCCTCACTAGGAGTCACAGTCCACTTCCTCTCCCTAGGATGCCCTCTAACAGTGTGCTGATCTCTGGACCTGCTGTGAAGGCAGCTCAGATTCTCATCTGCTCCTACACTTCTGTGTTCTTGCCTCTAATGTCCACAGCTATCAGAAGTAGTGTGTTTTCTTTTGTGGGAGCTTTTGATGACTTTTTACATATTCCAGATACAGAGTCTGCCTAGTTGATCGTGTGGATTTAATCTGCAGCTCGTGCAGCTGGTGGGAGAGTTTGGGGTCTTCTTCCTTAGCCACCTGCCCCTGGGCTTCAATTGTGGTTTTATTTCCACCTCTGGATATGGGTCATCCACTGGGATTTTCTCCTCAGGCTTCCCAGAGGACTTGGGTTTGCCCTGGAGAGGGCCAGCTGTTTGAGTCACAGGGGTTCTGCCAGCACCAGGGAGTTAGTGGCTAGGGCAGCATGAAATATAGCACTCTAGAAAGGTATGGCAATCAGTATTGGCCAATATGCTCCAGTGTTCTTGCCTGGTGAAACTCCCTCCCTGACAGAAAATCCTGGCAGGCCACAGTCCACAGGGTCACAAAGCCAGACACTACCTAAGTGACCCTGTCCCCATAGATGCAAGACATTTTTTGCTTGTGGCAGCTCTGCCCCAGTGTGAGTTGAGTGTGAAGGTGGCACAGATGCTTGGCTTGTGGGGACCCTGGTGGTGCCAAGTGAGCAGGGACACAGACTGCCTCCACTGCAGGAGTTGTGGCCCTATCAAGAGTCTCTTTTCGAGCCTCTTGTAGCTGATGATCAGAAGGCCTCTTTGGCCAGTCTTGTTCCATAGCTCCACCCATTCAGGCACTTAGAGGGATCCCTTGCTTGGGGTCCTTCTCTGTTGTTTGGCGCATCACGCACATAGAGGGGCTCCCCGCCTGGAGTCCTACTCTGTAGATCCTCACATCAGGCACTTAAAAGGGCACCCTGGGTGGGATTCGACTCTGTAGTTCAGCATGTCAGGCATTTGATGGGCCAGCCTCTCTATCATTCAGCTACCAATGCTGGCCCATGGTGGGAGAGAGGCTATGGTGATAGCTCCACCCTCTGCATGACTCAGCAGTATCGCCTTGCTTCAGTGGCTGCCCAGCTTTCCTCCACAGGAATTTCCCACCACAGTCTCCTCCCTCATATCCCCTCAATCTGTCTCTCTGCAGTCAACAGCAGCCCTCACCCTGGGATTGCTCCACAATCCCTAAATTCCAGCTCCCAGCCACTGTGCCATCTAGGGTATGTATGGCTGCATCAAGGACTGTCTGGTTCTCATTCCATTTAGGCTGCCACAGATCAGCTGTTTCCCTCTCAGCCTTAAATGTTTCTCCTCTGACTCAGACAATTGCCCCAATGTGGGGATTGGCCCCCTGCTTCAGTTCCTCTACCTGCCAAGGGCAGGTCCAGTCCTACTAACACTCATTTTTTCCCCCTAGTTCCTTCATCCTAGCAAGTTTTGCGTGGGTCTATATATTCTTTTCTGCTGGTCAGGTACTCCTGTCTGCTCTCAGCTGGTGAGTCCTGACATATCCATGGAGAGAGATATATTCCATGTCCACCTACTCCTCTGCCATCTTGTTCCTCCCTAGACACACTCTTGAAAGACTTACTAAATGGTCATGAAGTTGCTCCATCAGCTTGATTCCTTCCCTCACTTGACACAAGACAAGACTAGGGATTCACTGAGGGAATTTTCCTTGATGGAATCCATAACATTTCAGACTGCCTGACTTTTCCCTTTCCAGGTAAGTGACAGATGAACTAGTTATTGGCATGAAACAGGGGGCCCTGAAGAAGGGAGACTGGAATCTTATGCACCAGTGGGATAGTTACAGAGAAATCTGTCAGCCTGTCCTTTGCTGCCACAGGAGCACAGTGAAAGAAGTCTTGAAAAACACTTCAAAATGTCCTCTGGAATTTGTGAAACATTGAGAAGATCAATGCTGAGGTGTTCCTCTCTCCTAGAAAAGTGTCAGAGCAAGAGGCAGACTGGAGCAGCCTGCAATGAAAGGATGAACAGAGAAGGAAAGGAGGGGTGGTAGTGTTCAAAGAGGCAATAGTGAATAAGTGCTCCCTTTCACCAAAGTGGCTAGGATACTCTGATGGTATAGCAAGTGAAAAACCAGCCCTGTTGGGTAAGGAAACCCCACAGTTAACTTCAGTGGGGCAGCAGCTGCAAAGTCAGAAAATGCAACACTATCAAGAAATGTAAAGTTGCAGTAACAAAGGAAGTAGACCAACGTTGTAGACCCAACAACCTACATACGAAGTGACACACAGGAACCAGTATGTTGGTTCTGCTACAAAGAGAGAAGGGATGATCTGATTGTCATAACATTGATCATATGCATCTTCTTAAACCATTTATTTCCTTGATCCTGACAATGACCCTAGTGAGGCTAGAACCCACATGGGAATGGTAGATGAGGCATGTCACAAAGATAAACAAAAACAACAATAGCAAAATCAGAGCCAGCTTTCTTTCCCCATCACGGGCCCTCTTAGTTCACACCAGGCCTGATCTGGGAAAAGAAGGAGGAAGGGGTATGAATTGGATCTGAGCTGGAAGTTGATAAAATCGGTCCCAGTGCTTTGGAATCAGGATGACAGATAGAAGTGGTGAAATAAGTTTTATTGTGTGCTTAAGATGCCACCAATTAGACTGGGATAAAAAGATAACTGAACCTGTACTAGTGAAGGAAAAAAAGAAAAAAAGGATGTTTCTCCATTGTGCCCTACCAGGTTAGCCCATATATCCATTGTACTTAAGTGTAAGGAAAGTTCAACAATGCTCAGAAGGATTCCATTTCAAAGAAAACAATCAACCTCTCACCACTTGGAGGTATCAAGAAATATACAAAAGAGATTTAAGCATTTTCCTATATTCAAGTGATGGAGACTAGTTCCACCATTTTCTCACTTCCAAATATTTGTGTCTTCTGTGTCAAGCAATACCATCGTGAATTTTACAGAGAGCAGGATCTGTGCTTCCTGATAGATATCATGACTCAAAATGATTTCCAACACATCCCAAGACAATTAGACTGAACTGGAAGAGTAAGGGGAAGAAAGAAGTCTGGGGAACCTAAGATAGATCTGAGATGTTCTTTTATTTAAATTTATTTATTTTTTAATAGGAGGATAATTGCTTTACAATGTTGTGTTGATTTCTGCTGAACATCAACATGAATCAGCCATACGTACACATATGTCCCTTCCCTCCTGAACTTCCTTTCCACCTCCCATCCCATCCCTCTAGGTTGTCACAGAGCACCAAGTTGAGCTCCCTATGTCACACAGCAAATTCCCACTGGCTATCCATTTTACATATGGTAATGCATATGTTTCAGTGCTACTCAACCTGAGATGCTCTTGATAAACGATTCAGTGAAATGTCGAACTTAATTGCTTTGATAGAGAAAATGTGAAGATTACATATTATAACACTATTGGGTTATGACTGCATTCTTTCATTCAAAAGTACACTGAATGCTTAGTACATATCATATTTTATAGTTATAGAAAATAAAGATATTACTTAATAATTGTATAATTTTGAGAAAAAGGTTAGTATAATTAAACAGCTATCAACAACCCACATAAAAACCAATGCATGTCTGCACACACAAACACACACTTTAAAGCAGTCACTTTAAGGTGAATTTCCTACATGTAGTAGTCGAATGATCAAGATAAAATGGGATGATGAGTGACTGCTTTGTGGAGAAGATAATCATTACACTGAGTTTGAAAGATGACTACAAGTCACCCAGGCATACAAGGAGTCGAGATAAGTCAGTTGAGATATTTCTAGGTGAGGGAAGCACATCTTCGGAAGGAATGGAAAATGCCAGTAGTTCATTCAGCTTAGATGACACACGAGTATGTTCAAAGCAGCAAATGTAAATGAAGGAAAAGATCAAGAAGGATGCTTTTCCCAACTCTCAGGGCAAGCTGTGGGATAGTGAAAGAAAGAAACAATGAGTGGAGCTCGAAGAGTCCTACTGTTCAGCCGCAGAACTCTCATTTCATGTTTTATACTTACGTTATCTTACATGCTAAATTTAGATTTCAGCTGAAATGTTCTGCAACTTAAAAAAGAAAAAATCAGCTTCCATGGATCTTGAAAAATAATGGAAGGTACATGGACAGATAAAGAGTACCAATAAAAAAATCCCCAAAGAGAAGACAAAGAATAAATGATGACTATGAAGGACTTTCAATACCATTGACCTTTTCTGAAGCACTTCCTTTGTTTCAGTGATCTGTTCCCTGTTCTCCTATTATCCCAAATTGCCTCTTGATGCTCTCTTTCTCTAACAACTTTTCTTCAACACATACTTTAAATAGTCACTGATAAATTCATTCTTTAAATAAATATTGTAACTCAGAAAATAAAAACATTAATCCAAAGAAACATCCACTCTCGTGAGGAAAAAAAAATGGAGGCCAGATAACTTACAATATGCCATGCACTGTCAGTTGCATGAATAAATAGCTTTGATTCCTGGAGAAAAGGAAAGTGACCTGGAAGAAAATACATGGTTTCTGGATTAGGTCACACATGTTCAAATCTCATCTCTGCCATTTCTTAGCTATGTGTTCTTGGTTTCACTTTTTCTTTTCAGTTATTATTTCTATCTATACTTCATTACAAAAGAGTCCGAAATGCAGTACATGGATGCAATCTCAAAAACGACAGAATGATTTCTGTCTGTCTCCAAGGAAAACCATTCAATATCACAGTTATCCAAGTCTATGCCCCAACCATTAACGCTGAAGAAACTGAAGTTGAACAGTTTTATGAAGACCTACAAGACCTTTTAGAACTAACACCCAAAAAAGATGTCCTTTTCATTTTAGGGGACTTGATGGAAAGGTAGGAAGTCAAGAAACACATGGAATAACAGGCAAATTTGGCCTTGGAATGCAGAATGAAACAGGGCAAAGACTAACAGAGTTTTGCCAAGAAAATGCACTGGTCATAGCAAACACCTTCTTCCAACAACACAAGAGAAGACTCTACACATGGACATCACCAGATGGTCAACACTGAAATCAGATTGATTATATTCTTTGCAGCCAAAGATGGAGAAGCTCTATACAGTCAACAAAAACAAGACCAGGAGCTGACTGTGGCTCAGATCATGAACTCCTTATTACCAAATTCAGACTTAAATTGAAGAAAGTAGGGAAAACCGCTAGACCATTCAGGTATGACCTAAATCAAATCCCTTATGATTATACAGTGGAAGTGAGAAATAGATTTAAGGGCCTAGATCTGATAGATAGAGTGCCTGATGAACTATGGAATGAGGTTCATGACATTGTACAGGAGACAGGGATCAAGACCATCCCCATGGAAAAGAAATGCAAAAAAAGCAAAATGGCTTTCTGGGGAGGCTTTAAAAATAGCTGTGAAAAAAAAAAATAGCTGTGAAAAGAAGAGAGGCGAAAAGCAAAGGAGAAAAGGGAAGATATAAGCATCTGAATGCAGAGTTCCAAAGAATAGCAAGAAGAGATAAGAAAGCCTTCTTCAGTGATCAATGCAAAGAAATAGAGGAAAGCAACAGAACGGGAAAGACTAGAGATCTCTTCAAGACAATTAGAGATACCAAGGGAACATTTCATGCAAACATGGGCTCGATAAAGGACAGAATTGGTATGGACCTAACAGAAGCGGAAGATATTAAGAAGAGGTGGAAAGAATACACAGAAGAACTATACAAAAAAGATCTTCATGACCCAGATAATCATGATGGTGTGATCACTAATCTAGAGCCAGACATCTTGGAATGTGAAGTCAAGTGGGCCTTACAAAGCATCACTACGAACAAAGCTAGTGGAGGTGATGGAATTCCAGTTGAGCTGTTTCAAATCCTGAAAGATGATGCTGTGAAAGTGCTGCACCCAATATGCCAGCAAATTTGGAAAACTCAGCAGTGGCCACAGGACTGGAAAAGGTCAGTTTTCATTCCAATCCCAAAGAAAGACAATGCAAAGAATGCTCAAACTACTGCACAATTGCACTCATCTCACATGCTAGTAAAGTAATGCTCAAAATTCTCCAAGCCAGGCTTCAGCAATTCGTGAACCGTGAACTCCCTGATGTTCAAGCTAGTTTTAGAAAAAGCAGAGGAACCAGAGATCAAAGTGCCAAGATCTGCTGGATCATGGAAAAAGCAAGAGAGTTCCAGAAAAACATCAATTTCTCTTTTATTGACTATGCCAAAGCCTTTGACTGTGTGGATTAAAATAAACTGTGGAAAATTCTGAAAAAGATGGGAATCCCAGACCACCTGACCTGCCTCTTGAGAAATCTATATGCAGGTCAGGAAGCAACAGTTAGAACTGGACATGGAACAACAGGCTTGTTCCAAATAGGAAAAGGAGTACATCAAGGCTGTATATTGTCACCCTGCTTATTTAACTTATATGCAGAGTACATCATGAGAAATGCTGGACTGGAAGAAGCACAAGCTGGAATCAAGATTGCCAGGAGAAATATCAATAACCTCAGATATGCAGACAACACCACCCTTATGGCAGAAAGTAAGAGGCACTAAAAAGCCTCTTGATGAAAGTGAAAGAGGAGAGCGAAAAAGTTGGCTTAAACTCAACATTCAGAAAACGAAGATCATGGCATCCGATCCCATCACTTCATGGGAAATAGACAGGGAAACAATGGAAACAGTGTCAGACTTTACTTTTTTGGGCTCCAAAATCACTGCTGATGTTGACTGCAGCCATGAAATTAAAAGATGCTTACTCCGTGGAAGAAAAATTATGACCAACTTAGATAGTATATTCAAAAGTAGAGACATTACTTTGCTAACTAAAGTCTGTCTAGTCAAGGCTATGATTTTTCCTGTGGTCATGTATGGATATGAAAGTTGGACTATGAAGAAGGCTGAGCACCGAAGAATTGATGCTTTTGAACTGTGGTGTTGGAGAAGACTCTTGAGAGTCCCTTGGACTGCAAGGAGATCCAACCAGTCCATTCTGAAGGAGATCAGCCCTGGGATTTCTTTGGAAGGAATGATGCTAAAGCTGAAGCTCCAGTACTTTGGCCACCTCATGCAAAGAATTGACTCATTGGAAAAGACTCTGATGCTGTGAGGGATTGGGGGCAGGAGGAGAAGGGGACGACTGAGGATGAGATGGCTGGATAGCATCACGGACTCAATGGACGTGAGTCTGAGTGAACTCCAGGAGATGGTGATGGACAGGGAGGCCTGGGGTGCTGTGATTCATGGCATTGCAAAGAGTCGGACATGACTGAGCAGCTAAACTGATACTTCATTTTATCTCCTGTGAAATAAGGAATAATAGAACCACCTGTTTTACTGAATCACAGTAAAGACTGAGTGTAACTCAGGATGGAAAGTGCTCAGCAGTGTACCTGCCACAGATAACCACTGACTAAGTCACAGTGACAGTGATCATATTGGAGAGGAGAAGCATAGGAAGGAGGGAAAATGGAACCATAGAGGACTGTTCCACAGAGAGGTAAAGTGTAAGCTATATCTTAATCCATAAATAGAAATACACTAGTTGACCAGGAGGAGAAAAGGATTTCCAGGCAAAGTGCCTATGGTGTTCCCAGGTTATCCTTTCAGGTTACCACAACCCTGCTCTAGGAAATTACATCTATCACTATTCTTCCTTACAATCTCAACTCGAGTCAGGTCAGTTCAGTTCAATCACTCAGTGCCGTCCTCCGACTCTTTCTGACCACATGCACTGCGGCACGCCAGGCCTCCCTGTCCATCACCAACTCCTGGAGTTCACTCAAACTCACGTCCATTGAGTCGGTGATGCCATCCAGCCATCTCATCCTCTGTCATCCCCTTCTCATTCTGCCTTCAATCTTTCCCAGCATCAGGGTCTCTTAAAAAGAGTTAGTTCTTCACATCGGGTGGCCAAAGTATTGAAGTTTCAGCTTCAGCATCAGTCCTTCCAATGAATATTCAGGACTGATTTCCATTAGGATGGACTGGTTGGGTCTCCTTGCAGTCCAAGGGACTCTCAAGAGTCTTCTCCAACACCACAGTTCAAAAACACAATTCTTCAGGCTCCGCTTTCTTTATAGTTCAACTCTTACTTCCATACATGACTACTGGAAAAACCATAGCCTTGACTAGGGGGACCTTTGTTGGTAACGTAATGTCTCTGCTTTTTAATATGCTGTCTAGCTTGATCATAACTTTTCATCCAAGGAGCAAGCGTCTTTTAATTTTATGGTTGCAGTCACCATCTGCAGTGATTTTGGAGCCCCCAAAATAAAGTCCCTCACTATTTCCATTGTTTCCCCATCTATTTGCCATGAAGTGATGGGACCAGATGCCATAATCTGAGTTTTCTGAATGTTAAACTTTAAGCCCACTTTTTCACTCTTCTCTTTCACTTTCATCCAGTGGCTCTTTAGTTCTTGCTTGCTTTATGCCATAAGGGTGGTGTCATCTGCGTATCTGAGGTTATTGATATTTCTCCCTGCAATCTTGATTCCAGCTTGTGCTTCATCCAGCCCAGCATTTCTCATGATGTACTCTGTATAGAAGTTAAATAAGCAGAGTGACAATATACAGCCTTAACAGACTCCTTTCCCAATTTGGAACCAGTTTGTTGTTCAATATCTAGTTCTAACTTTTGTTTTCTGACCTGCATAAAGATTTCTCAGGAGACAGGTCAGATAGTCTGGTATTCCCATCTCTTTAAGAATTTTCCTCAGTTTGTTTTGATCCACACAGTCAACAGCTTTGGCATAGTCAATAAAGCAGATGTTTTTCTGGAACTCTCTTGCTTTTTCGATGATCCAACAGATGTTGGCAAGTTGATCTTTGGTTCCTCTGCCTTTTCTAAATCCAGCTTAAACATCTGGAAGTTCTCAGTTCACATACTGTTGAAGCCTGGTTTTGAGAATTTTGAGCATTACTTTGCTAGCATGTGAGATGAGTGCAATTCTGTGGTAGTCTGAACAATCTTTGGCATTGCCTTTCTTTGGGATTGGAATGAAAACTGACCATTCCTGTAGCTATTGCTGAGTTTTCCAAATTTGCTGGCATATTGAATGCAGCACTTTCACAGCATCATCTTTTAGGATTTGAAATAGCTCAACTGGAATTCCAACACCTTCACTAGCTTTGTTCATAGTGATGCTTCCTAAGGCCCACTAGACTTCACATTCCAGAATGTCTGGCTCTAGGCTGGTAATCACACCATCATGATTATCTGGGTCATGAAGATCTTTTTTGTATAGTTCTTTTGTGTATTCTTGCCACCTCTTCTTAATATCTTCTGCTTCTGTTAGGTCCATCCATTTCTGTCCTTTACCGAGCCCATCTTTGCACGAAATGTTCCCTTGGTATCCCTAATTTTCTTGAAGAGATCTCTAGCCATTCCCATTCTATCGTTTTCCTCTATTTCTTTGCATTGATCACTGAGGAAAACTTTCTTATCTCTCCTTGCTATTCTTTGGAACTCTGCATTCAAATGGGTATGTCTTTCCTTTTCTCCTTTGCCTTTGGAGTCTTTTCTTTTCTCAGGTCTTTGTAAGGCCTCCTCAGACAACCATTTTGCTTTTTTTCCATTTCTTTTTGGGGGATGGTCTTGATGCCTACCTCCTATACAATGTCATGAACCTCCATCCATAGTTCTTCAGGCATTCTTTCTACCAGATCTAATACCTTGAATCTATTTGTCACTTCCACTGTATCATTGTAAGGGATTTGATTTAGCTCATACCTTAATGGTCTAGTGGTTTTCCCTACTTTCTTCAATTTAAGTCTGAATTTGGCAAAAGGTGTTCATGATCTGAGCCAGTCAGTTCCCACTATTGTTTTGCTGACTGTATATAGTTTCTGCATGTTTGGCTGCAGAATATAATCAGTCTGATTTCAGTATTGACCATCTGGTGATGTCCATGTGTAGAGTCTTCTCTTGTGGTGTTGGAAGAGAGTGTTTGCTATGACGTATGAATATATATATATACATATATATATGTATATGTTTAAATATAAGCCTTATAGAGTGATAATGTGGAAAAGCTTGCCTCCTGTACAATTCAGTCTGAAAACATTCTCACAATGCCAGGCAAAGCTTGTTACAGTTCATGTTCTGTGCACTAATGTGCTACTGTTATTTCCTTCCTTTCCTCTAAAACCACAAAGTTCTAAAGATGCCCATAGGACAACATGCAAATCATTATTACTACAAGATAGGCTGATAATGATGCAGTGGAACAGTGTGGAAAGAAATATGGATATTGGGGTTAGACCTAAGTTAAAATTCTAGATATGGACTGAGTGAATTTGGGTAAAGTGAAGAAAACCCTTCCCTCATGTCTTCTCCACCCACTCCAGGGTTCTTGCCTGGAGAATCCCAGGGACAGGGGAGCCTGGTGGGCTGCCGTCTACGGGGTCGCACAGAGTCAGACACGACTGAAGCGGGTTAGCAGCAGCAGCATCATGTCTTCTCCATATTTCTGGTTAATTGCCACTAATGTTTCAGGTTCAACCAAAGTCATGGCTCTAAAACTTTAGTAGTTTCAAAACAGAACTGTTAGCGTTTCTCCACACCCTCCATTTCCTATTGCCTTAAAACATGCTTCCTCAGTGAGCAAAAGTATCAACCTTTTATCCCATTTCTCAGACAAGAACATTATTTGTCTCTGTTGCTTTCTTTCTTTTACTCAAACCCTATATCCAACACACCAAGAATTCCTGGCAACAGTATCTTGGAAATAAATTCTGAATCTGATCACTTTTTATAACCTCAAGCAATACCATTTTAGTCCAGGGTCCCATCATTGCTGGATATTGTAATGCCCTTCCATCTAAATTCCTACCATCCTGCATCTTATTCTTTGTATGACAATTGGAGTCACCTTTATAAGTGTGAATAAGATTACGTCAATTGCCTGCTCAAAATATGCCTAAAGTTTTTCATCTGAATGAGAGGAAAAAAAGTCCAAAGACTTCTCCATGCCTACCAGACCCTATGGATATAGGCTCTTGGCAAATTTTCAAATATAATTACCCACAGTCATCTCCTCACTCTAACCTTGGCTGGCCTTGCTGCTCTAATTTAAACAAGACCAAGCATACCCTAACCTCAGGACCATTACACTGTTTCCTCTGATCCACACATCTCCACTTGTCCCACTTGCTCTTGCCCCCAGATCAGTGCTCACAGTCATCTTCTCAGAGACATCTCCCTTGATTACCCATCATGGGAATTCTCTCTCCCCAGCCCTGTTTTGTGTTATGCTGTTAACTCTTTCTTCTCCCTCCCTAACATTATACATCTATGCACCACCCTTACGGCACCACCCTTATGACACCACTCTTATGGCAGAAAGTGAAGAAGAACTAAAAAGCCTCTTGATGAAAGTAAGAGAAGAGTGAAAACGTTGGCTTAAAACTCCAACCTTCAGAAAACTAAGTTAATGGCAACCAGTCCAATCACTTCATGGCAAATAGATGGGGAAACAATAAAAACAGTGAGAGACTTTATTGTTTTGGGCTCCAAAATCACTGCAGATGGTGACTGCAGCCATGAAATTTAAAAAAAAAAAAATTGCTCCTTGGAAGAAAAGCTATGACCAACCTAGACAGCATATTAAAAAGCAGAGACATTACTTTGTCAACAAAGGTCTGTCTAGTCAAAGCTATGGTTTTTCCAGTAGTCAAATATGGATGTGAGAGTTGGACTGTGAAGAAAGCTGAGCACCGAAGAATTGATGCTTTTGAACTGTGGTGTTGGAGAAGACTCTTGAGAGTCCCTTGGACTGCAAGAAGATCCAACCAGTCCATTCTAATGGAAATCAGTCCTGAATATTCATTGGAAGGACTGATGCTGAAGCTGAAACTCCAATAATTTGGCCACCTGATGCAAAGAACTGGCTCATTGGAAAAGACCCTGATGCTGGGAAAGATTGAAGGCAGGAGGAGAAGGGGACAACAGAGAATGAGATGGTTGGATCGTATCACTGATGCAATGGACATGAGTTAGAGTAGGCTCTGAGAGTTGGTAATGGACAGGGAAGCCTGGTGTGCTGCAGTTTATGGGGTCACAAAGAGTCGGACATGAATGAGCAACTGAACTGAACTGAACTGATACATTTATTATATAGCTCCCCTAATTAACAATAATATCTATGATAATAGGATTTATGTCTCTTGTTTACTATCTCAGCACTAATCTTAGTACCTTACACATGCTGGGTGGTTTTTAAATGTTTATTGAATGAATAGTGTCTGAATTGTTCCCTCACATCCCTCACACATTCAGATACTTCTCAGTATTCTCTGGCGATGTGTCCACTGTCATCACCATATATGTTTTTCCATAGCAATTATGATGCACCTGCTTACTTTTCTTTATCTATAATTAGATTATATTCTCTTTAGTGTCATAAAACCACATCCATCTTGTTTACCACTGCATGTCTAATGTTGACCTCAAAAATTCACTGTGTAATAAATTTCAATAAAAAGTGCTTGATCATGGCATAAGGACTTGTTTAATCCTAAATAAATGAGAATCATGATAATAATAACACATATTCTTCGTTTATATAACTGGAATCTTCTTAACTAGAGCTTGCCTAAGGAGAGTATAAAACTTATTAAGAAGTAAGTACAGGTGTGAAAAACAAGCCATTTGTCATTTCTATTTTAATTTTAGAAGACACAATCAACTTAATTTAGATTTATCATCCACAGAGTAAGTCAGTCTGAAATGAGGAAGATGTCTGTTGTTTTAATCTGCACTCTGGAAGTATTTTCCTGGACAAGGGGAAAACAACAGGCATTGCAGCACTGTATTTGCCTCTTTTCTCTTCTATCACTGGGCATTAAATAGAAGCATATTTTTAGTCTGGGACTATTGTGATAGACTTGCATTCAATGAAGGACCAAATTTAAGCATATGTTTACAGAGTAAATAGAAAAAAAAAGAGGTAAATTACCTTGCAACTGAAAAGCAGTTGCTAACCTATCAGGAGGGCTGTCAAGTGATTACACCATTATTTTCAAGAGTAGAGATAGAAGATGATCTTAATCCCTAGAAAGAACTAAGTCAAATGACTGTCAAAGCAATAAAGTCACTCAGCAATGAACTGAGTGACTTCAACACTACAATTTTTGAATTGCTGTTTAGGGTATTTATTGACAACAGCAATATGTCCTTTGGAAAGCTTTCTGAGTTTTATATTATAGAATACAGAATTTTGAGGCTTCATGTTTGTCCTTTCATAGAAATTTCTAGTAATATAAATGACTAGAATTACAGACTCCAGTGTTACCAATGCCCTCTGAAAAAGGCAAGTGTTCACTATTAAAATTTGGGAAGAATAAACATTATGGCAGACTCTTAGGTCATAGAGTGTATGTCAACAGATCTTCTAAAGGACAAAATCATGTCAATCCAAACCACAGTAGCAGATACTGTGTGTTTATAATAGCACACTGAGCATGTGGGTGATTTCAGATCCAATACCTACATTTTGCAATGAATACTTTTTCTTTCCTGTGTGAACACCACCAGAAAACTATGCCTTCTCTTCTCAGACTTCAGTGAACGTTTAGTCACCCTGTCTAATTATTCAAGAAGTCTTCAAGAAAGAGCAGCTTTAAAGTTGAAGATGTTGGAACACACTTGAAAGCTACAAAAAAGCAATGTGTCTCTCTCTGCTGACACCAAAGAATAAGTCTCGTGAGGTCAAATAACTGAAAAGTAGGTCTTGGTTTGATAGCATTTCTCCCAAGCTCTTGATCTTTGACATTTCAAATCTAGGTATGATAATGAAATCATTTACATGTTATATTATAAATCTTTTGATTGAAATCTTCAAAGATTTCAATGTAAGTGGTTGATAATGCAATTTCCAAATAAAGCATTAGATACACCATGCTGCTGCTGCTGCTGCTAAGTCTCTTCAGTCATGTTTGACGCTATGTGACCCTATGGACAGCAGCCCACCAGGCTCCTCTGTCCACAGGATTCTCTAGGCAAGAATACTGGAGTGGGTTGCCATTTCCTTCTCCATAGATACACCATATGGCAATAGAAATACAGTGGAAACCACAAAGCAAGCACTGACTCCTTATAAATTATTTAATTTCCTTGTTTTATTTTTCTAGCAAATCCTCCCTCTCTCTTTCTTGCTTTCCAAAGTCTTACGGTTTCAGAAGTAATCACATAGTTAATGATTTCATATGTTAATCACTTTGATAGTAATATGACATATGCTTTCAGAAAGGGTGAATTTGTTAACTTTTGCACATATTTCTATGGCATAAGCCTAAAACACAGTATGAAACCTTTGACATATTTAATACCTATTATTTGATTATCAAGAGACCTTCCCTAAAGAATTTATATAAATCTCAGGAGGTATTATATAAGTAATCTTTGATGAAATTGTCTGACATATTTTATCTTTTCAGCCACTCAAGCTCTCTTTTGTTTCCTTAGTTTCAAGCTACTTGCAATGTTCCAGGAGACCTCATTTTATGTGTCAATGTATATTCTAGTGCATAGAAATACTTGCATATAGAAACAAACTATCAAATGTAATTTAAAAAGGGGGGAAAGCCCCACAAAATGTACAATGGGTACAGAAATAAAATGACAGAATTCAGCATTTGTCAGCGTTATATGTTACTGTGAATCATGCAAATTAATGCAAAAGTTTGTTTTATTGTTTAAATGTTTACATTTTTTAGTACCCAACATTATTTGAAAATTTTATTTAAAATATTTTTGTGAAAGCACTAAAGATATCAAAAAGGATGGAACCTCAACATATCAACCTCAACTTGCCCCCCAATTACTGCCTTGAAAAGATATTTTTCAATCTAATGTTCTGAAAGATAATTACTAAAGCTGTGGTTATAACCTTAATTTCTCTGCCTCTTGTCTCTCTCCTACTCTCACTCATGCTCTCTCTCTCTTTCTCTTCCCCTCTTTCATTACCAAAGGAACTAGGGAATAAGTTAAAATTCTCAGGAGACATGAACCATTATTAAATAATTCCAGATACCTGACATGACCAAATATGTTCTAAATTTATAATTTTTATGCTCAGATCTAAGTTCAGAGCTCTAAACTAGCAGCTGTTGTATCTTTATAGATTCCAAGGGCACGGCTATGAATTTTTTACTTTTAGATGTATTTTTTTACTGTTCGTAAAAGTCGGATCTCATAAATCTGCTAGTTTCAAAAATCTGCAGGTTTTTGAATAGTGGCCCTTGTATTTCGATTTAAACCAAATGGGACCAAACTTATTACTTCTTTTCTGAAAGGTCATTTTTCATCAAGATTGTATTAGAAAATAAATCATTTAAAGCCATCCTTTGGATGGTTCCTTGCATGAATGTCTTAAGAACAGGTAGTAAGAGGCTTTCTGCAGAGCAAGGCTGATTTGTTAATCCAAAGTGGTCTGAAGCTGCCACCTTCTGGCATTTAGGCATTCTTTCTCCAAATTCAGTATTCTACTGAGGGAACATGGCATAATTAGAACAACATGCACAGTACCTCCATCAATATACAGAGAAGTCAGTTAAGCACAACAAAGGCAAAATGCCAACATCATGTGTTTGTGTGTGTGAACTATTAAGATGCTGTTATTAGAAGCAGGCTGCAGTGGCAGAGTTCTAGGAATCAAAAAAGTCACTACCAAAATCAGAAAAGCACTAGTACTTGAGACTGGGGTGTTCATAGATGCCTTAGAAAACAAAGTTTTTGGAGGATACAGATTCTGATTACATTTTTTTTCAGTGTTCTTTCTCTTAACTACATTCAGTAAGTCACAGCCTCGTACTTAATCAGCAGCATTCTGCTTTAAGGCTAGTCAACTTATTAATCCCTTACTGAACAATTGGATTTTAAACTTGGGAGTACTTAGAATTCAAAATATTATATCTGCTTACTAAATATTCAAAAATAAAAATTCACATTGTTAAAAAACTTAAATATATTTACTATTTTTTTCTTTTAAAAGCAAAATGAAACCTGTTTGATTATACTGATAATTCATGACAAATGATAGCTTTTTCCTCTTTGGAACAAGTTCTTGGGATCAATCAGGAGCAAAGTTTAGAGCTTGAGTAACAGGCCAGATATGAAAACCTGCTAGGCTCCACTTTGTTTTCCTGTGGCTATTTTTTTTTCTTTTTTCTTTTTTTTTTTTTTTTTTGGTAATAGCCAAAAAAATAAATTAAGTCTATTACTGTTTTTCCCATTTTCCCATCTTTCATATAATGCTCTCCTCCAAGTGAAGGGCACCACGGTTAGAATGAATAAAATAGCTCTAAGAAAAGAAACTGGCAACTTCTGTGATGCTGAGTAATTAAACAGACCTACACAGCCTGCTGGAATTAGAGAACATAAGTGAAGATTAATGAGGCCTGAAATGTAGGATCCCACAGTCTCCTAACAACATGCAAGGTGTTTCACCTCAGCTCTCTCCACGTGGAACAGCTGCCCATTTTCAAGGCAAGCAAAATTGTATTTGTTCCCACATTCTTTCTGAAATGGTTTGTTGAAATCCAGGACAAAAGACTTAGCTTTAAAAAATAAGCTTTGGGGTAAATTATATGCAGAGTTTATCATGCAAAATGCCAGATTGGATGAAGTACAGCTGTATTCAAGATTGCCAGGAGAAATATCAATAACCTCAGATATGACAATGCCACCATCCTAATGACAGAAAGCAAAGAGGAACTAAAGGGCCTCTTGATGAAGCTGAAAGAGAATAGTGTAAAAACTGGCTTAAAACTCAAAACTCAACTCAGTCCATGGGGTTGCAAAGAGCTGGACACAACTGAACACCTGAACAAGACGACCAGACTAGTTGGCCTTGTCTTCTGTCCTCGTTGTCCAGGGCCCACGAGTAGGTCTGTGTGTTCTGAGGTTATTTCCTAGCTTCCATCCTAACCTGAGTGATCAGGGGCCAAGATCTCAGACAGCACTCCATTGATGAGGGTACAGCTGTGAAAACAGGAAATATGGTCCAGCTTAATATTTCTTCTCCCATGGCTTAGCCCTAGAGTTACAGCCCTTTTGGCAGTAACGGAGTTTGAAGGTTTGCAATATCTTTGATGAAAGAAACTGAATGCAGTAAAAGTTGATTTTCTCAAATTAATTCTATAGTCCTGATTTTTGGTACTGCTACCTCAGTTCACTTCAGTCACTCAGTTGTGTCCAACTCTTTGCAATCCCATGAATCACAGCACGCCAGTCCTAACTGTCCATCACAAACTCCTGAAGTTTACCCAAACTCATGTCCATCGAGTCAGTAATGCCATCCAGCCATCTCATCCTCCATCATCCCCTTCTCCTCCTGCCCCCAATCCCTCCCAGCATCAAGGTCTTTTCCAATGAGTCAGCTCTTCGCATGAGGTGGCCAAAGTACTGGAGTTTCAGCTTCAGCATCAGTCCTTCTAATGAATACCCAGGACTGATCTCCTTTAGAATGGACTGGTTGGATCTCCTTGTAGTCCAAGGGACTGGCAAGAGTCTTCTCCAACACCACAGTTCAAAAGCATCAAATCTTTGGCACTCAGCTTTCTTCACAGTCCAACTCTCACATCCTTACATGACCACTGGAAAACCATAGCCTTGACTAGATGGACCTTTATTGGCAAAGTAATGGCTCTGCTTTTCAATATGCTATCTAGGTTGGTCATAACTTTCCTTCCAAGGAGTAAGCATCTTTTCATTTCATGGCTGCAGTCACCACCTGCAGTGATTTTGGAGCCCAAGAAATAAAGTCTGACACTGTTTCCATAGTTTCCCCATCTATTTCCCATGAAGTATGGGACCAGAAGCCATGATCTTCGTTTTCTGAATGTTGACCTTTAAGCCAACTTTTTCACTCTCCTCTTTCACTTTCATCAAGAGGCTTTTTAGTTCCTCTTCGCTTTCTGCCATAAGGGTGGTGTCATCTGTATATCTGAGGTTATTGATACTTCTCCCGGCAATCTTGATTCCAGCTTGTGTTTCATCCAGCCCAGTGTTTCTCATGATGTACTCTGCATATAAGTTAAATAAGCAGGGTGACAATATACAACCTTGACGTACTCCTTTTCCTATTTGGAACCAGTCTGTTGTTCCATGTCCAGTTCTAACTGTTGCTTCCTCACCTGCATACAGGTTTCTGAAGAGGCAGGTCAGGTGGTCTGGGATTCCCATGTCTTTCAGAATTTTCCACAGTGTATTGTGATCCACACAGTCAAAGGCTTTGGCATAGTCAATAAAGCAGAAATAGATGTTTTTCTGGAACTCTCTTGCTTTTTGCATGATCCAGCGGATGTTGGCAATTTGATCTCTGGTTCCTCTGCCTTTTCTAAAACCAGCTTGAACATCAGGGAGTTCAAGGTTCACGTATTGCTGAAGCCTGGCTTGGAGAATTTTGAACATTACTTTACTAGCATTTGAGATGAGTGCAATTGTGCAGTAGTTTGAACATTCTTTGGCATTTCCTTTCTTTGGGATTGGAATGAAAACTGACCTTTTCCAGTCCTGTGGCCACTGCTGAATTTTCCAAATTTGCTGGCATATTGGGGGCAGCACTTTCACAGCATCATCTTTCAGAATTTGAAATAGCTCAACTGGAATTCCATCACCTCCACTAGCTTTGTTTGTAGTGATGCTTTCTAAGGCACACTTGACTTCACATCCCAGGATGTCTGGCTCTAGGTGAGTGATCACACCATTGTGATTATCTGGGTCATGAAGATCTTTTTTGTACAGTTCTTCTGTATGTTCTTGCCACCTCTCCTTAATATCTTCTGCTTCTGTTAGGTCCAGACCATTTCTGTCCTTTATGAGCCCATCTTTGCATGAAATGTTCCCTTGGTATCTCTGATTTTCTTGAAGAGATCTCTAGTCTTTCCCATTCTACTGTTTTCCTCTATTTATTTGCATTGATCACTGAGGAAGACTTTCTTATCTCTCCCTGCTATTCTTTGGAACTCTGTATTCAGATGCTTATATCTTTCCTTTTTTCCTTTGCTTTTCACTTCTCTTCTTTTCACAGCTATTTGTAAGGCCTCCCCAGACAGCCATTTTGCTTTTTTGCATTTCTTTTCCATGGGAGCAACCCCACATCCAAGGAGCAACCCCATGTCCAAGGAGCAACTCCATGTCCAAGGAGCAACTCCATGTCCAAGGAGCAACTCCATGTCCAAGAAGCAGTGGCTGCGTGGGTGCAGGAGGGCCAAGAGGAGCTACTCCACATTCAAGGTCAGGAGGGGTGGCTGTGAGGAGATACCCCTCGTCCAAGGTAAGGAGCAGCGGCTACACTTTGCTGGAGCAGCCTTGAAGAGATACCCCACGTCCTAGGTAAGAGAAACCCACGTAAGATGGTAGGGGTTGCGAGAGGCATCAGAGGGCAGACACACAAACCATAATCACAGAAAACTAGTCAATCTAGTCACATGTACCACCGCCTTGTCTAACTCAATGAAACTAAGCCATGCCGTGTGGGGCCACCCAAGATGGGTGGGTCTTGGTGGAGAGGTCTGACAGAATGTGGTCCACTGGAGAAGGGAATGGAAAACCACTTCAGTATTCTTGCCTTGAGAACACCATGAACAGTATGAAAAGGCAAAATGATAGGATACTGAGAGAGGAACTCCCCAGGTCAGTAGGAGCCCAATATGCTACGGGAGATCAGTGGAGAAATAACTCCAGAAAGAATGAAGGGATGGAGCCAAAGCAAAAACAATACCCACTTGTGGATGTGACTGGTGATAGAAGTAAGGGCTGATGCTGTAAAAAGCAATATTGCATAGAAACCTGGAATGTTAGCTCCATGAATCAAGGCAAATTGGAAGTAGTCAAACAAGAGATGGCAAGAGTGAACGTCGACATTCTAGGAATCAGCGAAGTAAAATGGACTGGAATGGGTGAATTTAACTCAGATGACCATTATATCTACTGCTGTGGGCAGGAATCCCTCAGAAGAAATGGAGTAGCCATCATGGTCAACAAAAGAGTCCAAAATGCAGTACTTGGATGCAATCTCAAAAATGACAGAATGATCTCTGTTCATTTCCAAGGTAAACCATTTAATATCACAGTAATTCAAGTCTATGCCCCTACCAGTAATGCTGACAAAGATGAATGGTTCTACGAAGACCTACAAGACCTTGTAGAACTAACACCGAAAAAAAAATGTCCTTTTCATTATAGGGGACTT
Organism: Oryx dammah; assembly: GCF_014754425.2. Lineage (NCBI taxonomy): Eukaryota > Metazoa > Chordata > Mammalia > Artiodactyla > Bovidae > Oryx > Oryx dammah. The sequence continues at coordinate 3,794,933 of NW_024080444.1, read as the reverse complement.
TAATGCAAAAGTAGGAAGTCAAGAAACACCTGGAGTAACAGGCAAATTTGGCCTTGGAATACGGAATGAAGCAGGGCAAAGGCTAACAGAGTTTTGCCAAGAGACCACACTGGTCATAGCGAACACCCTCTTCCAACAACACGAGAGAAGACTCTACACATGGACATCACCAGATGGTCAACACCGAAATTAGATTGATTATATTCTTTGCAGCCAAAGATGGAGAAGCTCTATACAGTCAGCAAAAACAAGACCGGGAGCTGACTGTGGCTCAGATCATGAACTCCTTATTGCCAAATTCAGACTTAGATTGACGATAGTAGGGAAAACCACTAGACCATTCAGGTATCACCTAAATCAAACTCTCACATATGGTCTGTTTAATGTATATATTATGTATAGTGTACATTTAATGATACTCATTGTGAACACTAGTGATCATTATATTTCTACAGGATTACACAGGGTCAAGAATATTCCTTTGGAAGTGTAATTAACTCCATTAGTAAATGTACAAGGATATGCTCTTGAAAGTAAATGTCCTCCAAATGAGAACATCCTTGAATAATTCTTGGTATGGATGTTGAGACAATTGACAGAGATTCTAGTACCTTTCCTTCTCTTACAAATTATAATAGTATAATCATATTTCATCTATTTTCAGGAAAGGTTCATATTATTATTTGAATTTGTGTAAATATGTAAAAATGTCTGGGTATTCTGTGTAGTATTTTCAACCAACCACTTTAGGGATATATTCTATTTGGATAGACAACAAAAATTGTGTGTGTGTGTGTGTTATAAGTCTATTTAGTTCAGAATTTTGAAATGTATTTGAATAATCACATTATAAATTTACTTAAAACAGATATAAAAATTAAGGTTTTAGTTATTGCATTCTTTGTTTTATTTTCTAAATACCATTTAGCATACTATAATTTTTCAGCTAATTTGTTAAATACTTTCTTTGAATTTCTCATTCAAGAGCAAAGTGCATTTTATGTTTAAATAAATAGAAATATTTAAAATACATCTTTATTGAATTTAGGTTATTTGAAAAATGGCAGTAAGATAAAGAATCTCTTTTCTGTTTTAGGGCTTGACAATATTTTTTGACCAGGCACCTCATTAGAAAAAACAGTTCTTAGCAAGCACTATTAATACATGTAAATGAATTTATTCAAACATGATACGTACTTAGCAATCTATTAACATATTATTTATAAATCATATAAATGGGTATTTTTAACAGTTTACAATAAGATTAAATGAAAATATCTATTTTGCTAAATGTATGAAACATTTCAAATACATTGAGTATGGTTTTTTAAATGAAAAACATTTAACTTTATGATACAATAATTCAAATGTCTGAGTCTAAGAAATTTATTTTGATACCTCATTTAATAACTTTCATAGCTAGAAAAAGTTATATAAAACCAAACAAAGTCATCATTGGCTGTTCTTAGTTAAGATATGCATTTTTCAATTTCAGCAACAAACTATACAAGGAAATTTGCTGAAATTTAGCTAATAAGTAGACATCTTTTAAAATATAAATCAGATGTTCTGACAAATGACCTATTACAGCTTTTATGCTTTTTGAGCTTGGTGAAATCAATTATGCTTTATGACCACAGGGAATACTGGTCAATAAAAAGAGAAATTACCGATCCATATAATAAATATTAGCAATGTTGAATTACTTTTATTGCATCTAAAATATGTTACATTTAAAATCTAGTATGTCCTTAAATACCCCAATAGAACATTTTGCCTGCTTGTGAGGAAATCAGACCCTTCATAATCAACCAACCTTCATGTCCTATATTCTCAAAGTTTGAAAACTCAACTCACAAGGAAATCACTAATGTGTAATACTCCTTAGGACCAACTGTGTGTTTCCAGGTATCTTCAGTGATTTACTCTCCAGGACGAACATTGCAATCTATTAGTGTGTGTGTGTGCTAAGTCATTTCAGTCATGTCTGACTCTTTGTGACACCATAGACTATAGCCTTCCATGCTCCTCTGTCCATGGGATTCTCCAGGCAAGAAAACTGCAGTGGGTTGCCATGCCCTCCTCCAGAGGATCTCCTTAACTGAGAGATCGAACCTGTGTCTCTCATATCTCCTGCATTGGCAGGCAGGTTCTTACCACTAACGATTTCTTTAGAGGGCCTAAATCTTTGACGAACACTGTGTGACATATTTAAATGCATGTCCTCTATTCCCTTTCAAATAGCCTTTTTGAAGTTAGCTAATATAGAAGCCCATATACCTTTTTCTCTTTATTGCCATAATCTCACATGCCATCTCCTAGTCACAGACACATATTACAGGGTGCCTGAGGTGCAGTTAGAAAGACAGCCAATACTTGTGATCAGTTAAGGAACTGAAGTTCCAACCCCAGCTGATGGACTCTCTTTTCATCCTGCACACACTTCCTATAAAGAGGCTAGAAATGAAATTCTTGCATTTCAATGCTGAGTCTATGCCTGTGCTATTTTCTCCCATGGCAACAATACTGAGGAAGCAGGTAAGTGGGAAGGGGCTGTACTCACTTTGGGATTTACTTGCCCCAAAGGGATTAGTTTAAAAAAATTCAATAATATGCCCATTTATGTTTAAAGAATAATTAAAACACCCCTTATTCTCATTAGGTATGTAACAAAAAGCTCTTTTTAGTGAATAAAATAAAATTTAAAATGTCAGTGAGTGGTTCTGATATCCTATCCTTGTTTAGTAAATGTGCTGTGTACCTTTTCCATCACAAGTGGTGGAAAGGTCATGTCAGACTGAAAAACCCATCAGTGTGATTATCAGATTCAATAATACAATAACAAGATGATCAAGATGTATAATTCAGCTGACAGCCATGCTTGGTTATTTGATGCTTGTTGGCTCCCAGAAACCTTATCTTTATTTGGAAGTACCTACTAAAAGATTCAATGACTTGCTATCACAACACAAGCATTATTGTGCATTTAATGTGATTTCCTGCTGTCTCTGGGAAAAATGAAAATGAGTTCAAATCAAGATGTGAAACGATGTGAAAGGCATATCAAAAGTCAATGGCCAAGCTTTAAAAATGTTTTTTATTGCCCAATAACACTACTAAAATGATGAGAAGTTTTTAAGCACAATCTACAAAACAGATATATAATAGACTTCTAGTGAGTAATCATATATTTCAAATAAGGGGAAATGGAATTTCCTAGACATTTTCTTTTAATTTGGGGAGGAAAAAAATGTAATCTTTGTTGAATGTGTTTCACATGCACAGCAGATTTGTTCTCCATCACCCAGAATGTAAATCAAAATTGCAAGATAAAACATTGCTTATTCAATCTATTTTATGCAAGCATAAACAAGAAAGCAATAGATAGCAAAGAAACTAGCCAGCCTGTATCTCCAGGTCTCTTGAAAATTATTTCACACAATACGCTAAATATATCAAATCTTATAAGAAATCATGAGTTGAAAAAATGAGACAATTGTCCGGATAACTTAGTTTCAAATCTTCTTAAATTTTAAAGAACTTAACAAATGATGGGCTTGGTTCTCAGAAGAACACTACCAATAGTGACATAGTCTGACTAAGTTTTACTTCCTGATGCCATTGTGCACACTTTTTGTTGAAGTATTGTCAGGTTGGAGCCAGATATAATCTGAAATAGCCTCAGATGTTTTGCCAGGGCCTCACTGGCCCAAGTCTCAAGAACACCTGGGATGGGAGTACTCCCTTTTACCCAGGCCCTCAATGACAGATTTCAGAAAGATGTAGAGTTCAAATTAGTTGCAAATGATGAAGAGGAGATTCATAAGGCATCTTTGTTCTTATGGTTTTGATTATATATTTGTCCTATAATGACAATAAATTAATATTCTGAAAATATTTTTTAAAAGCTCAAAGAAATTCTGTGTTTTTATTTGTAAATAGCCATACAAAATTTTTTTTATATTGCTCATTGTGAGATCTGGATTGTGATAGAGCCAGTGCATATCACCTATTTCTGAACACAGGAAAATTTTATTCTGGAATGAGAAACTGATAAGAAGGTAGGAAATTAAGTACCATAATGTGTGTAATAAAAGACAACTAGAGAAAGTTTTAAAAAATTATTGAGTGCAATTTGGGTTGGGAAAAAGACTAGTCAGAATAGGCTTTTTAGTCTAATTTATTCTCAGAAGACTTAATCGAAAGGAACAGAGAAGAGGACAAGAAGAAGAGAGGTTTTCTGATGATATAAATTGTTCATACTCCATCAAGCACAGGGTACTGTGGGGACAGGGATGCTGAAAGTATTTCAATATGGCTGAAGTGTCAACACTGAGGGGGAACTTGGCAAAAGAGAAACCTGAAGAGGTAAACACTAGCCTTGAATTGATGTTGTAAGCTTTGAACTTTATCTTGAGAGCAGACATAAGCCGCCTCAACAATGCTGGTGAGGGGCACTATTATGTGTATTGTATAAAGTGGAAGTTAAAACTCATTTATCAAATGGGATTGTTCAAGGTAGCTTAATATATCAGTCTGAGTTCTGGCAGGACATTGATGGCACTCTTGAGCAAGTTAACTGAAGAGAGTTAAATAAAGGGGCTGTGTATTTAAACAATTAGGATGTAGGGAAATCAACAAGGTGCTGGTTTAGTAGGAAGTGATTACTATCTCTAGGCTTAAGATATCTCAGGGACAAAAACTACAAGAATCTAGAGAAAAAGGTGAATGCAAGGGACTATCTGACACTAGGTAAAAAGAAGTGCCTTATCCACCATGAGCAACAGTTTCCAAAGGAGCAGGTGAAATGAATTACCTTTACCTCATGTTACATTGGTTGACCCCAACAGGAAGCCAAAGGATAAGGAACAATCTTAGAACATAAAGCATGGTAGAGGAAAATAGAAAAGGGATAAAAAGAGGTAATCAAGACAAGCAAGAAATCAATAGCAGAGCTTAAACATAAGTCTGGTCCTCTCTCTCCAGTTCCAAGATCATTAGACACAGTGTGTTTTAAAAATCTTTGAATTAGTAAGAACAAAGGGGACCTTAATAGGCCAATATTTTGTTTTATTTCTATATAATTAAGAAAGTCTATCAGCAAGATATTCAGAAGAGTGGAATTATTTTCTTTGAAATACTTGATACTCCTAGACAACTAAGAACCAAATATGCGACAGAATTTGAGCAATGTGATATGCCTTTATGTTCCTACAAAAAATACAGTAGTCTGGGTGCTATAAGTAACAGCAGGAAAGAATGAATTTATATTCATTTTAGATGGAAATGACAATTAAAATAATAAATTTCTAGGCCAATTAGAATTTATATCATTTCAAATTCATTTACTTTACTGTAAACTAATTTACCAGATAAAGTGTGTTAAGGAATAAAGAAATTTTATTTCATTATTTCTATTTTCTTTAAAACACTGAGAGTCAATTTTTATGTAGGTTGATAAGAAGTCTGGGGTCCATGAGGAGGAGAGAGGGATCTGGGACTTTTGAGGAGGAGATGGGGGTCTGGAGTTCTCAAGGAGGAGAAAAGGACAAATATTTTTTTCTTTAAGCCCAGAGCTGATAACTGCACAACAAAACAACTTGTCTTGTTCAAGGATATGTTTTCCCTTAAACTCTGTACCTGTGGCTACTGCTGAATTTTCCAAATTTGCAGATTTATTGAGTGCAGCACTTTCACAGCATCATCTTTTAGGATGTGAAATAGTTCAACTGGAATTCCATCACCTCCACTAGCTTTGCTCATAGTGATGCTTCCTAAGGCCCACTCGACTTCACATTCCAGGATGTCTGGCTCTAGGTCAGTGATTACACCATCGTGATTATCTGGGTTGTGAAGATCTTTTTTATACAGTTGTTCTGTGTATTCTTGCCACCTCTTCTTAATATCTTCGGCTTCTGTTTGGTCCATTCAATTTCTGTCCTTTATCGAGCCCATCTTTGCATGAAATGTTACCTTGGTATCTCTAATTGTCTTGAAGAGATCTCTAGTCTTTCCCATTCTGTTGTTTTCCTCTATTTCTTTGCATTGATCGCTAAGGAAAACTTTCTTATCTCTCCTTGCTATTCCTTGGAACTCTGCATTCAAATAGGTATATCTTTCCTTTTCTCCTTTGCTTTTCAATTCTCTTCTTTTCACAGCTATTTGTAAGGCCTCCTCAGACAGCCATTTTGCTTTTTTGCATTTCTTTTCCATGGGGATGGTCTTGATACCTGTCTTCTGCACAATGTCACAAACCTCTGTCCATAGTTCATCAGGCACTCTGTCTATCAGATCTAGTCCCTTAAATCTATTTCTCACCTCCACTGTATAATCATAAGGGATTTGATTTAAGTCATACCAGAATGGTTGGTTGTTTTCCCCCACTTTCTTTAATTTAAGTCTGAATTTGGCGATAAGGAGTTCATGATCTGAGCCACAGTCAGCTCCCGGTCTTGTTTTTGCTGACTGTATAGAGCTTCTCCATCTTTGGCTGCAAAGAATATAATCAATCTGATTTCGGTGTTGACCATCTGGTGATGTCCATGTGTAGTCTTCTCTTGTGTTGTTGGAAGAGGGTATTTGCTATGACCAGTGCGATCTCTTGGCAAACCTCTGTTAACTTCTGCATTGCTTCATTCTGTACTCCAAGGCTAAATTTCCATGTTACTCCAGGTGATTCTTGATTTCCCACTTTTGCATTCCAGTCCCTCATAATGAAAAGGACATCTTTTTTGAGTGTTAGTTCTAAAAGATCTTGTAGGTCTTCACAGAACCGTTCAACTTCAGCTTCTTTAGCGTTACTGGTTGGGGCATAGACTTGAATTACTGTGATACTGAATGGTTTGTCTTGTTCAAGCTGATTTCAGAAAAGGCAGAGGAACCAGAGATCAAACTGCCAACATCCACTGGATCATCAAAAAAGCAAGAGAGTTCCAGAAAAACATCTATTTCTACTTTATTGACTATGCCAAAGCCTTTGACTATGTGGATTAAAATAAACTGTGGAAAATTCTTCAAGAAATGTGAATACCAGACCACCTGACCTGCCTCTTGAGAAATCTATATGCAGGTCAGGAAGCAACAGTTAGAACTGGACATGCAACACAGACTGGTTCCAAATAGGTAAAGGAGTACATCAAGGCTGTATATTGTCACCCTGTGTATTTAGCTTATATGCAGAGTACATCATGAGAAATGCTGGACTGGAAGAAGCACAAGCTGGAATCAAGATTGCCAGTAGAAATATCAATAACCTCAGATATGCAGACAACACCACCCTTATGGCAAAGTGAAGAGGAACTAAAAAGCCTCTTGATGAAAGTGAGAGAAGAGAGTGAAAAAGTTGGCTTAAAGGTCAACATTCAGAAAACGAAGATCATGGCATCTGGTCCCATCACTTCATGGCAAATAGATGGGGAAACAGTGGAAACAGTGTCAGACTTTATTTTGGGGGGCTCCAAAATCACTGCAGATGGTGACTGCAGCCATGAAATTAAAAGATGCTTACTCCTTGGAAGGAAAGTTATGACCAACCTAGACAGCATTTTAAAAAAGCAGAGACATTACTTTGCCAACAAACGTCCATCTAGTCAAAGCTATGGTTTTTCCAGTGGTCATGTATGGATGTGAGAGTTGGGCTATAAAAAAAGCTGAGCACTGAAGAATTGATGCTTTTGAACTGTGGTGTTGGAGAAGACTCTTGAGAGTCCCTTGGACTGCAAGGAGATCCAACCAGTCCATTCTAAAGGAGATCAGTCCTGGGTGTTAATGGAAGGACTGATGTTGAAGCTGAAACTCCAATACTTTGGCCACCTGATGCAAAGAGCTGACTCATTTGAAAAGACCCTCATGCTGGGAAACATTGAGGGCAGGAGGAGAAGGGGACAACAGAGGATGACATGGTTGGATGGCATCACCAACTCAGTGGACATGGGTTTGGGTAAACTCCGCAAGTTGGTGATGGACAGGGAGGCCTGGCATGCCGCAATTCATGGGGTCAAAAGAGTCGGACACGACTGAGCAACTGAACTGAACTGAAGACAACAGAAGTTGGTGCAATAGTGGCCTGAGTATTAGAGTTAGAAGACAAGGACTATATACGGACTAAAATCAGATGTTTTAAAAAGAAGAGGATAAGATGAACAAAATAATTAAAGATAAAGAATTTCAACATAAAAATGGAATCTAGTTTCTCAAATGGAAATTCTGGAATCGAAAACTACAATATTTGGAATTAAGAGTTCATTAGATGAATTTTTTCAAAGTGGAACAATAAGAAGCATAACTAAATAATTGGAAATAAAGATATAAATAACAAATATAAAACATTCATAATGAAACACAGAGATTGAGAAAATAGAAAGGAATAGAAATCAAAAAGAACATGAGACATATATGGGACAGTGGCTCAGACAGTAAAGCGTCTGCCTGTAATGCGGGAGACACGGGTTCAATTCCTGGGTTGGGAAGACCCCCCTGGAGAAGGCAATGGCACCCCACTCCAGCACTCTTGCCTGGAAAATCCCATGGATGGAGGAGCCTGATAGGCTACAGTCCATGGGGTCGCAAAGAGTCGGACACGACTGAGCGACTTCACTTTCACTTTCACTTCAAAATGTCTAGGATGAATTTAAATGGAGATCAACAAGGTGAGTAAGGAAAGAGCAAAAGCAATATCTGAAGAAATGATGGCTGGAGAATATCTGAGACCAAAGAAAAATAGCCTAGAGACTCAAAAAGCTCTGCAAACACTAAACAGAACAAAGCCACAGATATGGACACTGTAATGAAACTGTTGAGACCCACAACCTAAAAAGAAAAGCAGCCTCATAAAAGAAAGGGAGAAGTTTAAAAGTCAACAATAGCCTTACCACTGACTTTTCCATAGAAACTACAGAATCCAAAGCATTAAAAATTACATATGGGAAATGCTGGAAGAAAATAATTGATAACTTAGGCTTTTTATATTATATGCAATAAAATGCTATTCAAAAATAAAGGTTAAAAGGGCAGGGAAACTAAATATAAGACAGTAAGAGCAAAATATATGAGATAGGAACAAAAGAAAGTTTCATGTATAGTTTGAAAAGTGGTTAAAAAAATCAGAAATATAGAAGATTTGAACATTATTTACCAAATCTACTTAACTGAATGTTTAATGGGCATTTTACTTAAGAGATGCAGAATATAAATTCTTTTCAAGCAGATGTGGAAATTTACTAAAATCAAACATATTCTGGGTCATAAATCAGATCTAAACATTTTATAGGATTGAAATCATATACAGTATATCTTATGACCCCAAAGATAGTAAAAAATATTCAGATTTAGATGAACTGAAGGAAATGAAAAGCATAACTGAATAATACTATAACTCAATCTGAATAGTACTATAACTCAGTCCATAACTGATCTGAATAATACTATAACTCAATATGTAACCGATGTTCTTCCCCCTAAAAAAAACCAAGCCCCAGGTTGCTTCACCAGTGAATTTTAATAAATATGTAATTAACACATGAAGGCTTCCCAGGTGGTGTTAGTAGTAAAGAATCTGCTTGCCAATTAAGGAGATATAAGAGATGTGGGTTTGATCCCTGGGTCAGAAAGATCCCCTGGAGGAGGGCATGGCAACCCACTCCAGTATTCTTGCCTGGAGAATCCCTGGACAGAGGAGCCTGGGGGCTACAGTCTACAGGGTCACAAAGAGTTGGACACAACAGAAGTGACTTAACACAACAAAAAAACTAACATATGTTAATTAATTAACATATCTAGGACACTGTTCCTAACAACAGAAAGAAGAGCCCTTTTTATGAGGCCAGGATAATATTGACACAAACACATGACAAGATATTAAAGTGAAACAATAAGCAAACAAGTCCCAGGAACATAGATGCAAAAAAATTTCCTAAAGAAAAATATTAGCAGAATAAATCTAGTGATCTCTAAGTATAACACATAATGAGTTATCCTACCATGTAAAGTTTATTTAGCATTAGAAAATAAATCAGTGTAATTTATCACATTAATAGAATAAAAGTGAAAACCCATATGAGAATCTTAAGGGATTCAAAAAGATTCAATCTCCATTTATAATATTAAGACTGTATCAGCAAATTAGTAATAGAAGAGCAGTCCCTTAATTTGATTAATGATACTTCATTAAAAAATCTACAAGTAACATTATTACTAGTGAAATGTTGACTGTTTCCTACTGTATTTTAAGAACAGGAAAAAAATGCCTATTATTACCACTTCTAATCAACATTGTGTTGGAGGACCTTATCAGGACAGTAAAGCTAGAAAATAAAATGTAAGGAGCTTGAATGGAAGAACTAAAATTGACTTAATGCATAGATATATTGATTGTTTGAAAAGAAAATTTAAAAAGGACTTACAGAAAACCACTATTAGAATTAATGTGGGAATTTAGTGAGGTGGCTGCATTCAAGGTGAGAATACATAAAAAAATAAATCCCATTTCTATATTCTAGAGTCATAAAAATGACAAAGGAATTTTAAAATGCCATTTAAACATCTAATCATTAAATATAAAATATCTATGACTAAAAGTAATGAAAGTTATATAAGGCCATTAAACTAACAATCACAAATAGAGCTAAGAAAAATTAAAGATCTAAATAAATGGAAGGCGTAGAGCAAATGATAAATCCCATACATTGCTGGTATGAGTATAAATTTGTATCATCTCCTAGGAAGACAATTTGGAAATAACACTAACACTGTATGTACACATAATCCCTGACCAAGCAATTGAACTCTGAAGTATATACCCAAGAGAAATGAGTATTTCTGTACATCAAATATACTCCACCAAGTGTTCATTCATTCTGTATACTTGTAACAATCCCAAACTGGCAACAATACAAATTCCTGTTTAAGGCTGAATAACTAATAAATTGTAGTATATATATACAATTATTTATATAGAAATCACAAAAAAATGCAACTTCTGCTACAGAAAACAACATGGATGTACCTCAAAGCCATATGCTGAGTGAAGAGTTCAAGATAGTCTTTAATTAGAGAGGCATATTAATTGGAAAGAGGCATGCAGGAGCCTCTCAGGTCTGCTAGAAATGTTCTATAGACAGCTCTAGGTAGTTGTTACACAGGTGGATACATATAGAAAACATTTCAAGTTGTACACTTAAGATTCAGTCACCTGACTGTATTTAAATTATACTTCAGTTTTTAAAAGGTCAAAGGGACAGGGTAATGGAAGAAACAATTCATCTTCTGAATCACTGTTGTCTCTCACACAGACTACTCAGACTGCACTTTCTTTCATTCGGTGTTGCTATCATTAGTTTAAACACACTTTCAATTCTTGATTATTCATGACATAAAAATACAGTACCATAGCCTAAGATCCTATTTATCATTGTATCCTCAGTTTCTAACTCATTGTCTGATTGTAATTTATATAAAACAAAAAACATAAAAGATGATCATGAAGAATAAATGTGGTCACATTTATTATGAACATATAACTTAGGACGGTGCTGAAAACAGCATGTGTTTAAAAATATTTACAATTTTTCTTCCCTTCCTAGCAGTACAAGCTAATTTTATGCTTAATATGCAGCAATTACAGCAAACTGCTTCTTTCATTCTGTAATTAAATTCTCTCTGTGAAATGTACTGTGGATTTTATTCCCTTTTAATAATATGGATTTCTTGCAAAGTATGATTCAAAATATATAACAGAATTACACTGTTGGTCAAATAGCAAACTCTTGAACAATGTTGACTGTCCATTAAAGGTGAGTCATCTTTTAATTATTGCAATGTAATAATATCCAGGATATAACACTTGATTTTCACTTTGTTTCTGACCAAATATTGTTAAACAACAACAGCTAAAATATATAATGGAAAATATTTCCAAACAGTTCCAAACAGAAGTGATGGAAGTCTAATTTGATTTGACAATTCAATTATTTTAAATGAATTTGTGAGTAAAAGACTGATATTCTCAATTCATCATTAAGATTCTATCTCTTCTATTATAATTACTTCTAGGCCATGTAGCATAAACAATGTCTTCTTTGCATGGATCTGGGGCAAAGGAAAGCTACATCTAATGAGATAGACAATTAACATTAAAAGTAGCAGAAGCTGAGGAACAGGAGAGGCCCTTGTATTTCCCAATCAGAAGTAAATGGCATGATTCCAATATGAATCTTAAAGTGTAATTCACAGGGACAGACACAAAATTACTAACATTGATTTGTGATTAAATTGCTGCTCACATGAGCCAGTCCAGGAAGTGTTATTTCTTGGGTGAGTAGCATCAGGAATATATTCATTTTATGATGGGAAGTTATTTTCCTCAGGAATGACTGAAGAGGTCAACTAATCAAACATAAATTCATAGGACTGATAAAAGCATGGGGGGCTAATAATGTTACAGAATAAAGAGCTATTCTCAAAAGGTTAGCCATCTATGAACATGATACTGTGTGATTGGTTTTGATTTGTAATACTACACAATGATAGGTCTTTAAAACAAATTTTTTATAGTAGACTTTTAAAAACATCTGGCAGAGAGATCTTAGGACAACCACAATAACTTATCTAGATTATCCACATAATTTCACTAGCTCTTTAGTTTATATTGAACAAATGTTATGTGTGTATCTTCCAGTCAAAGACACTTACCTATTTCACATAAGAATGTAAAGGTGATCTGTTTTGACATATCTCTGGACATTTTCCTTCTATTAAGATGTTTCACAAGTACATATTTTGTTTATTTTACAAATAACCCCAAATAAATATAGCCAAAGAATAATCTAGGAAAGTTATTGCTACTGCTTAAAGAAAAAAGGTAGTTATATATATTTACTTACATGTTATCCCAAGATAACAATTAATTGCCAAGTTTTTTAAAAAGAATAGTCATGCTGACATAAATATCTTGGTGTTTCTTCACTTTTGATGAACAGAACATCTTAATTATAGTAGAATTACAGAGACAGTAAATACCTTAAAAGTGTGTCAAAAGGTGTAGAGAGTCTAGCCAGCTACACTTTAAAGGCGAAGGGAGTAGGAACCTTCTCAGCAGATGGAATGGTGTAGTGTCTGGGGCTGGGGATTTGCATGAATATGAATTACAAATAGCACAGATAACATGGTGTTCAAAAGCTGTTAACGAATCTTGAATGTCAAAGTCATTTAGCTGACATTTGGAGGGACATAATTACCTTAAGAACATGGAAATGGGTTGGTCTAAATTGCATGGGCAGAGAATCACAGGACACACAATGGCATTGCTTTGGCAATAACTGTGACAAGCAGGCATGGCCAAGGAAGCCAAGAATGGCACACATTAATGCAGTGACATTTTTTCAATGCATGCTGCCCTTTCAGAAATATGCATATGAGGCCTAAATAACCTCTGACCCATTATAAAATAACAGTAGACAAAAAAAAAAAAATCCTACCATAAGCCCTATTACTGGCAGCCTAAAGAACAGAGTTCATTCAGATTTGATGCACACAGTTTTACATATTTCAAACATTTAAGATACATTTAACATTACTAGACTTCAAAGTCCCATAATTTGCCATAGGCTGACTTACAAGCCACCTAGAGTATTTGCATTGAAAAGACTGACAGTTCCTGATTGTAGAATATGCTCCTGCTAACTAAATAATTTCTTAAATTAACATAAATTATCAATCAAAACTTAAATATGCATTTATAAAGGAAAACTGTTTTTCATCAGTGTCTTACTCATTCAGGTGTATAAAAAGATACCTGAAACGTAAGGCACTATGAGATCTGGTGGAAGTATACCAGACAAGGTATATACAATAATAGGTCAGTTCATGGTTTCCTGGAGGAGAAACATGGTAGAGACCCACAAGAGAGCCTATTTTACTCCCTAATATTTGGCATTGGTGCTATACCTTGGGTATCAACATATTAGAGGACACCAAAAGAAAGTAATGTCCCTTTAACATTTCATCAGATAATTCACATGTCATTCCTGAAATATTAATTAAAATTCAACACCAGTGATGCACTGAACACTTTACTATCTACACACTAAAAGCAAATTTGTGAATTCAAATTAATATTTTATTTGCAAAAGTGAATGAGATACTTAACTTCTTTAACAGATCAATGTCTCAGGCTGCAACGTTTGAAGTCCAGCAAGTAGACTTCAATTTACACTTCTATTTACCTCCATTCTGATGCCAGCCCTGATGAACTCCAGCCTCAATGATCACAATTTCCTCTTATCTTCAAAGGCTCGGTGGTCTGTTCCACAACATTTTACATTTGCTTACTTCTGTATTGTTTGCTAATCTTTCATACACATCAGTATTTCTTTCTCTGTGGAATCACATAAATTATGTATGGAATGATTAACATTATATTGAGGATGTAATAGTTACTGATAGAATTTGTTGACAGAATGACGCTGCTGTGTGATGAAAACAACAAACATAGGTTGTCTATTGTATGCTAGGAACGGTGTTAAAATATGGAATAATAATTAAAAAAAAAACATGTAGCTCTTTCTAATGGAGATCACAGTCTGGAAAACTGAGAAAGTGGGCATGTGGATACATAGTTAGCAGTCAAAGTGATTGGGAGACAGACAGACACGATGATAATTACTATTACTATTGAATACAATAGAAAAACATCATGAGTAAGTGAGGTAGAAGATTCAAAGAGGTTCTGTTAGTGAAAGGAATAAAACCACACATCATAGAGAGGGCTATTTATTAACTGTAAAATATTTCAAGGTCAAACTTGAGTAATTTGAGATCACACAAAATTAAATTGACACAACAATTTAAATGACGGAAATAAAATCAATATAGGTTATCTCTAATCTGAGTGAACAAAATACTGAAATCATTATTATCTGTAAGGTACTCTACCCTAAAGGACTTGATTCTGAAGTATAATCATCATAATCAAAACTGGTTCATTCATCTAATGAATGAATACTGAGCCCATACTCATCTCAGACAAGATGCTGATATGTTGGGAGAGCAAAGTCATCAGGATAGATCAGTCATGTCCTCAAAACAGTATTTTTCATTGAACAAAGGTTGCTTATTTTGGCTGGCTCGATATATATCTAGAATTACAAATGATTAGGCAATGGCAACCCACTCCAGTATTTTTGCCTGGAGAATCCCAGGGACGGGGGAGCCTGGTGGGCTGCCATCTATGGGGTTGCACAGAGTCGGACACAACTGAAGTGACACAGCACAGCACATAGTTACATCTTCTTTATAATAATAATAATACATACGTGTTATGGGAAGATTTGAAAACAGAACAAAAGGAGTTAAACTATAAAACCTTGATAATTTTCTCTTGAATACCTGTATTTTAAGTTTAAACATGTTATTTTAAAACCTGATATCTTACTGTATACAGAATTTTATACATTTTAATATAGCTTTATGTTTTATTCTCCTCATAAATCTTCATAACCATGAATATTATGTTTTCATTTTTTTTCAACTCATTTATTCCACAAGTGGTCGTTCAGGATATATATGCTGCTGACAACATTCTATATGCAGTGATGCTCCCAGGAACAGGGAAATAAGTTTCTTGCTATCAGGGATCTCTGAGTGGCTCATATGGCTTTGCTCTAATTAATTATTTTTATTCACTGTTTTTGGACAATGTTATTTATCACTAGAATAATGAAGCACAATGAAAGCCTTATATAAATATGTCCTTCAAATACTTGATAATTACCTAATGATACAGTTCTTGAAATGTCCTAAGTCATAAGCATGTATAGCTTAATATTTTTGATACATTCTGTAAAATTTCTTTAAAGAAGAATTTGATAAGTATTCACATGCCCACCTGCTGTGTATGAATGTGGATAGCATTACACCTCAATGCTATTAGTTATGTTTTAAAGTTTTGTCAATTTCATAGTCAAAAAACATCTGAAATTGGCTTTATTTATTATAAGATTGCATAGATATTCTTAAGTTCATTGGTAACATGTATTTTTATTATTTAAACTGTTTGTGCAAAACATTTGCTCATTAGTCAACTGATGTTATCTTTAATGGATTCCTAAGTGTAATTCGTGTGGTTCAGTCTGTAATTTTTATAAGTATTTTCTTTTGAATAAAATGGCTTCACACTGGAAAAGTGCTTTCTTAAGTCAATTATTTACCTCTTTTCATAGAGATTTATGTTTCACACAAACTGCTTTAATCATTTGTTTTTCTTATTGATATAACATATGAGAAAAATGTCTAACTTGGTTTTCTTCCCCATCAGCATGGCAGCAGCACTTAAACTCATCTCTTTATTTCCAGGTGGTAAATATATTTTTCTATTTCATGTCTCATAACATTATATAGAACTTCTAAAACAATGTTCATGATAGCAGTGATAGCTACCATGATGGTCTCATTTTGATCTTAATAAAAATTACTTAGCATTTCCCTTTTAATTGCATGGTTAGCAGTTGACTTAATGTGCATTTTTTAGTGAAGTTAAAGAAATAGTCTTCAGTTATTAGTTCATCAAGAGTTTATTTTTATCAGAAACCAGTATTATATTTTCTTACATGCCTTTTTAAGCATGTACTAAGAACTCCTCAGTGTTTTTACTCTTACGTACTGATAGACTATAGTACTCAGTTTCCTAAAATTAAATTCCCATTTGTATATCCTAAATAAATTCTTGATTATAATTTATTATATTTTAATAAGCTACTGAAATTTATTTATTGCTGTTTTGTTTTAAAGTTTTGAATCTATATTCCAATGTGAGATTTGTATGTAGATTTGTTTTTCTGCATTGTCTTTGTAAGGTTTGAGAATAGGGTTTTTAGAGCTTCATGCAATAAAAACAGTCTGTTTCTATGACAGATAAACAACTGGGACTAGGATTATCCTAACTCTTCTTACAAGATTTAATAATCATATCAGTACATCAGTGTGCCCAAAACTCTCTTCAGATACTGAGGATCATATCTGGACTCCAGAGAAAACCAGGAATTGCTATACAAATATAGAGGGGGAAGATTTTTATTTACATTGAGTCAGAGGTTTCTCTTTAATGTAAAGAAGTTAAAGAAATAGTCTTCTGTTATTAGTTCATCAAGAGTTTATTTTTATCAGAAACAGGTTTACTCACACCATAGATTTTACACCACACCTGACTTTTGATACCAACATAATGTTTGGTTTTTGTTTCTTTCTTGTGTTTCATTTTGTCTTATTTTAATGCTACTCAATAGTATAAGACTTTTACTCTGGGGTTATATGGAGTGGGTTTATTTATCAGTTTAAAAAGAAATAGTTCTACCATATTCCCTTTAAATAACTAATGTGAATTGTACATCTTATAGCTTTTCTTTGGAATTAATTATTCCCTGTAAGTTAATTGCTGTGAATGCATAATTAATTAACTAATTCTAGGTGAGGTGTCACCTAAATAGTTGGCAGAATGTCTTTAAAACTAATAATTTGTTCTCCAACTATTTGTACTTATTTCAAAGTGCTACTTTCTTTTTAATGTCTTTAAATCTCAGATTACTACACATGGAACAGGTTCTGTGGCATGACAAACTTAATTAGAGAAAAGGAAACATGGTGCTGTAGAACTTATGAGAACACACTTTCAAAGTTTAAACTGGTGACTTTCAAACTTGTGAGGGAAACACTATATTGTATTCTTTGTCATGTGGTCACGGGTTACTTGTACGCATGTGTGCGTACATAACTGACGTCACTTGGCTCAATGAACAATACCAAGTTATCAAGGCATCCATGAGAACTGCATTTATGAAATTCACTATGTTATTTCCTTTTGTATCTATTCCCTTGGCATTTCCTTCCATTTAAAAAAGTACAACGGTTTTAATTTTCTTATTCTGGAATTTTTCCAATTTGACTTGGTCAAGATAATTGATTCCTTTCACGTCTTTTGAGTTTCATTTTCTTCAAATTAAATAGATTCTGTGGATTTGATAATTTCTGAGATCTGATCCTTATGCAACATATTATAATTAATAGGTGATGAATTATATGGACATTGTAGACCACATTAATGACCTGAAGGTGAATTCAGAGTTATTTTTTAACTTACTTGCATTTATTCATAGCTAATTAATTTAAATCCATTTACTCTGAGTATCTTCATGTGAAAATAATGATAGTAATAGATCCTATGTCATAGAATTGTAGGGAAATTTTTAAAAGATATGTTCACAAATACTTTTACAGTGTCTAATATGTGATGGGTGTTCAATAACTTTTGTTATTATAATGATTATTATTCTTCCTTCACATTGACAGGCATGCTTTTAAACAAGTACTGATATCAATGAGGACATTGCATTCTATAAAATATATTTATTAAAAAAGCTACAGTAATCATCTACATTATTTTTTAGTCAAATTTTATTCAATTGTCATAAATTGACTTGTGAACAATTTTTGGAAACCTTTTACAATTCTTCATTTTAATCTTTACATCTTTATTATAAGTATACTAAAATGTTATAGGCATAGTGTGACTGATTTTGAATAGCCTTTGATAATCTTGTGATTTCATCTTGCAAACACTAAAACAATAAGAGCTGAATTAATGTCAAGTGGCTTTTCAGTGGGCTGAGAGATTATTCAACGGGCTGAGAGATTTATCATTAGTAACAAGCAAAACCCATATGAAAGAATAACTCTGTAAAACCTAGCTACTAAAATTGAGTCAAATTTTTTAATAGAGATAGTAGACATGTATCAAATTTACAAGTGACACAGAACTGGACATAAAGATCAGGAAAATAATAGGTTACAACATAGCTTATCAAATTTAAAAATTGGCAAAATTGAGGAAGTGAAGCAGAACAGACACAATCAAACTCCAAATGCAGAAGTATAATGTTAAAAAAAAAAAAAGTGAGAGGAGTCATTTCCTTATTAGCTATGTGAGTAAAAATTCAGGTTTGGATTGACTATAAACTTAATGAATGACAAGTCTGCTGAAAAAATACAACACAATTACAGGATTTATTTTATTTAAAGAATAGGAAATGATTAGTCTTCAACAAAGGAGGCAAGAGTATACAGTGGAAAAAGTCTCTTCAGAAGTGGTGTTGGGAAAACTGGACAGCCACATGTAAATCAATGAAGTCAGAACACACCCTCACACCGTACACAAAAATAGTTCAAATAACTTAAAGACTTCAATATAAGATGAAAAGTGAAAGTGAAATTTGCTCAGTTATGTCTGACTCTTTGCAACCCCATGGACTATACAGCTCATGGAATTCTCTAGCCCAGAATACTGGAGTGGGTAGCCTTTCCCTTCTGGAGGGGATCTTCCCAACCCAGGGATCAAACTCAGGTCTCCCACATTGCAGGCAGATTCTTTACCAGCTGAGCCACAAGGGAAGCCCATCAATATAAGATATTACACCATAAAACTCTTAGAAGAGAACATAGGCAAAATATTCTCTGACATAATTCCTACCGATGTCTTCTTAGCTCAGTCTCCCAAAGCAATAGAAATAAAAATAAATAAACAGGACCTAACCAAACTTGCAAGCATCTGCACAGCAAAGGAAATCATCAACAAAATGAAAAGACAATCTACAGAATAGGTGAAAACATTTGCAAACGATACGACCAACAATGGCTTAATTTCCAAAATAGACAAAGAGCTCATACAATTCAACAACAGTAAAAACAACTCAATTTGAAAAAGAACATTGAGCACTGTGTGTGTGCTCAGTTTTGTATGACTCTTTGCAACCCCATCAACTGTAGACCACCAGGCTCCTCTGTAATGGAATTCTCAAGAGACACAGATATAAAGAACAGACTTTTGGACTCTGGGAGAAGGCAAGGGTGGGATGATTTGAGACAATAGCATTGAAACATGTATATTAACAATGTGAAATAGATTACCAGTCCAAGTTTGATGCATGGAACAGAGCACTCAAAGCCAGTGCACTGGGACAACCCAGAGGATGGGTTGGGGTGTGAGGTGGGAGGGGGATTCAGGATGGGGGACACATGTACACCCATGGATGATTCATGTCAATGTATGGCAAGACCCACCAAAATACTGTAAAGTAATTATCCTCAAATTAAAATGAATAAATTAATTAAAAAAAATACTGGAGCAGATTGCCATTTCCTACTCAGGGGATCTTGATGGGCTACAGTCCATGAGGCCAAAAAGAATCAGAGGGCAACAGAGAATGCACACACAAACCAATTAATAAATAAATACTTACTTGTGACTATGTATAGCTCAGTTCAGTTCAGTCATATTCAACTCTTTTCAACCCCATGGACTGCAGTACGCAGGCTTCCCTGCCCATTACCAATTACCAGAACTTACTCAAACTCATGTCCCTTGAGTTGGTCATGCCATCCAACCATCTCATCTTCTGTGGTCCCCTTTTCCTCACACCTTCAATCATTCCCAGCATCAGGGTCTTTTCAAATGAGTCAGTTCTTCCCATCAGGTGGCCAAAGTATTGGAGTTTCAGCTTCAACATCAGTCCTTCCAATGAATATTCAGGACTTATTGCCTTTAGGATGGACTGGTTGGATCTCTGTGCTGTCCAAGGGACTCTCAAGAGTCTTCTCCAACACCACAGTTAAAAAGCATCAATCCTTCAGCACTCAGCTTTCTTTATAGTCCAACTCTCACATCCATACATGACTAATAAAAAAATCAAATCTTTGACTAGGTGGAGCTTTGTTGGTAAAGTAATATCTGCTTTTGCATATGCTATCTAGGTTGGTCATAACTTCTCTTCCAAAGAGCAAGTGTCTTTTCATTACATCTGCAGTGATTTCGGAGCCCCCTCAAAATAAAGTCTGTCACTGTTTCCATTGTTTCCCCATCTATTTGCCATGAAGTGCTGGGAAAAGATGCCATGATCTGAGTTTTCTGAATGTTGAGTTTTAAGTCAACTTTTTCACTCTCCTCTTTCACTTTCATCAAGAGGCTTTTTAGTTCTTCTTCACTTTCTGCCATAAGGGTGGTGTCATCTGCATATCTGAAGTTACTGATATTTCTCCCAGCAATCTTGATTCCAGCTTCTGCTTCATTCAGTCCAGCATTTCTCATGATGTATTCTGCATATAAGTTAAATAAGCAGGGTGACAATATACAGCCTTGATGTACTCCTTTCCCTATTTGGAACCAGTCTGTTGTTCCATGTCCAGTTCTAACTGCTGCTTCCTGACCTGCATACAGATTTCTCAAGAGGCAGGTCAGGTGGTCTGGTATTCCCATCTCTAAAAGAATTTTCCACAGTTTGTTGTGATCCACACAGTCAAAGGCTTTAGAATAGTCAATAAAGCAGAAGTAGATGTTTTCCTGGAACTCTCTTGCTTTTTCGATGATCCAACAGATGTTGGCAATTTGATTTCTGGTTCCCCTGCCTTTTTAAAATCCAGCTTGAACAGCTGGAATTTCACAGTTCACGTGCTGTCAAGCCTGGCTTGGAGAATTTTGAGCATTACTTTACTAGCGTGTGAGATGAGTGCAATTATGCGGCAGTTTGAGCATTCTTTGGCATTGCCTTTCTTTGGGATTGGAATGGAAACTGATCATTTCCAGTCCTGTGGCCGCTGCTGAGTTTTCCAAATTTGCTGACTTACTGAGTGTAACACTTTCACAGCATCATATTTCTGGATTTGAAATAGCTCAACTGGAATTCCATTACCTCCACTGGCTTTGTTCATAGTGATGCTTCCTAAGGGCCACTTGACTTCACATTCCAGGATGTCTGGCTCTGGCCGAATGATCACACCATCGTGATTATCTGGGTCATGAAGACCTTTTTTGTACAGTTCTTCTATGTATTCTTGCCACCTCTTCTTAATATCTTCTGCTTCTGTTAGGTCCATACCATTTCTGTCTTCATTATGCCAATCTTTGCATGAAATGTTCCCTTGGTGTCTCTCATTTTCTTGAAGAGATATCTAGTCTTTCCCATTCTATTGTTTTCCTCTATTTCTTTGCATTGATCACCGAGGAAGGTTTTTTTCTCTCTTCTTGCTATTCTTTGGAACTCTTCATTCAAATGGGTAAATCTCAATATTTGCCGTGTATATGTATTTCGGGGCTTCCCTGGTGGATCAGCGGTTAAAGCGTCTGCCTGCAGTGTGGGAGACCTGGGTTGGATCCCTGAGTTGGGAAGATCCCCTGGGGAAAGCAATGGCACCCCACTCCAGTACTCTTGCCTGGAGAATCCCATGGATGGAGGAGCCTGGAGGGCTACAGTCCACGGGGTCGCAAAGAGTCGGACACGACTGAGCAACTTCACTTTCACTTTCATGTATTTCTTGCAAGCTTATTAAAATCTTAATAAAAAGGTAGATCATAAATTTAAAAATTAAACAAATTATGATTTGCTGAATATGTTTTTGAGAAAAATTAATTTCCAAAGACCCAAGTTTGGTTGGTCTTTAAAAACTCAAAGTCTGAGAGCCTAAAGATCTCTGTTTTTGTTTACATAAGAGGGTAGGTGGGTTGGAAAGTGAATTTCAGGCCAAGCAGGAGGGTGAAGACACAATTTAGGGATGAGGGCTAGGGAAAACTGGAAGTGCAAGCTTGGCCTAAAAACACATGCTTTCATTTTTCCCAACTCTGGACCAATGAAATAAAACGTGTTTCCTCTCTAGAATGTAGTGTTTTCCATTATGCCTGTTGAAGGTCTTGGGCCACAGACTCAGGTGTGAGAGAAACACTATTTTATTTTCCTTATATCAACCCCTTCCTCACTGAGATGTGAGAAATCCCTATGAGTAATGGGAATCTGTCCCTCGTTCAAGGGTATAAGACTCAAACTGAAAATGATGCAAGAAATTATGGGAAGGAATGATAATTTTCAGTGTGTCCTGGTAACTGCTGGCAACCTCATCTCCAAGTCCAAAGCAATCACTCAAAATCCAGTGGCTCTCCATTTCTTGCCACATACATGATAAAGGAATATCACTTTGGGATAGGATCCTGTGGGGGGCTTCCCTGATAGCTCAATTAGTAAAGAATCTACCTGCAATGCAGGAGACCCCTCTTCAGTTCCTGGGTTGGGAAGATCACCTAGAAAAGGGAAAGGCTGCCTGCTTCAGTATTCTGGCTTGGAGAATTCCATGGACTGTATAGTCCATGGGGTTGCAAAGAGTCAGACACAACTGAGTGACTTTCACGTTAGGATCCTGTGATTTAAGTCTCATCTCCCGAGGTGCATCATGCTACCAGCACTTGTATGGGTTGGCACCCTCCCTGCTTCTTTGTCACAGGGTACTTCCTGGGTCCCATTATTCCCTGGACAATCCCCGCCAACATGCCTTCACTCACCCCAAACCCTATCTCATTCCCTGACCCAATCAACCTTCAGCATCAACTTTGAAAAAATCCCTCTCTTTCCTTTCTTGTCCGTAAATCAAACGGAATTTCATCAATTGGCTTTGAATTTCTGAAACAGAAAATTTCTTTTTCATGTCACTCTTACTGTTCAAATAAAGATTCCCAAAAGTCTGGTTGACTCAAATGAGAGAGAAGAGAGACATAAATTAAAAAGCTAATAAAAGTTATTATTTCAAAAACAAATCATACCTTTTACAAACCATTTCTGCTTGAAAGTATGGTCATCATTTTTAACAGTCACATGAAAATTCTGCTAACAGGTTTCTGACAAATCACACATATTGCTTTCTGAATTTTCTTAATGTTGAATTCATTTTTATAATATTGATAAATGTCATGTAGTTAAGAATAGGAGTTGTAAAAAACATATAATGGCAAGTTAATGTAGAAAGTAAAAAAATAATTCAGATTGTGTCTCTCGGACTGAGGAACAAAACTGAAACTATCAATATTAATTGGTAAGTCAGTGAATGTAAAATCCTGATGTTTAAGAGCTGTGCAGGAAATTCACTGTAATTTTGCAACAATATGATTATATAACCATTATCTGTGACTCTGAATGTTCCTTATTTTGGAAACTTTCAGGAGTCTCTGTAAAGAGGTCAACCTCAGTATTCCATTTTAGATCATTATTTTTGATAATGATTAGATGAAATCAAGGGTAATATTAAAAATATTTTTTTTAAGTAAGAGAGATACATGGATCAGTTAGGCAGATATAAAAAGCGAAGTTCTATGGCACCTGGCTTGAACCCTGTACTTAAAGGTTGGAACATGAAAAGGTATGAAGCTTGCGGAGGCAGGAGCCATAATGGGACTGGAATCTGGGAAATGATTTGCCTATTTCTGGCAAAGTATTTCAATATTTTAACAACTCTACTCGTGTAGCAGCTATCAGCTCTGTGTGTAACCATGTATCACTCGGTGAATCAGAGAAGTTGGGTCAAGTAAATGCAAGTATGTATTTCCTCTCTGAATAATGGAAACGAAAAATGACAGGAAATTAATTACATGTTACAGATGACAGAGGAAGGATATAATTTCAAATTTAGTCTAAGGGTACACACTTAGCAGTATTTTAACATTTTTTATATTTAACTCCACCTGGTCACAAAAACGTTCCTGACCGCCTCATTTAAAATAAAGTATGTTTCCCAGCTCCCAGCTGTTAGCCTTGTTCCCATGTTTCCAACCCTGTGTCTGTGTCCTTCATATCGTATATCACTAGTTGTAATGTTTTTAATCTATATGTCTGTTAGTTTAAATGTCAGGGCTTCGCATTTATTTGGTAATTGTTCTGTATGTGCACGTGCTTGTGTGTGTCTGCTTATCCTGGTTTTTTGGCTAGAACGCAAGCTTCTCAAGACCAGGACCACTTTTGCATCAGGCATATCTGTATCCCTTA
The DNA here is from genome assembly GCF_014754425.2 of Oryx dammah. Taxonomy (NCBI): domain Eukaryota; kingdom Metazoa; phylum Chordata; class Mammalia; order Artiodactyla; family Bovidae; genus Oryx; species Oryx dammah. The sequence continues at coordinate 3,770,094 of NW_024080444.1, read as the reverse complement.
TATTCACAGTGCCTGGCACAAAGATGATCAATAATTTATTGACTAAAATAATGATCCAAAACCATTAGCCAATCATTCTGCCTCCATTTCAGCACTTAACGTTTTTTAAAATGGTGTGAACTTCTTGAGAATAGGGGGCAGGTCTCTCTTGTCTGTATGTGTATGCTGGTCTGTTACCCAGGGTCAGACCCAAAGATGGAGTTAAATGGCAGCTGAAAGCCAAAAGGAAGACAGAGAAAGCTGCTTCTATTACTTCTCCACAACAAAGACACAATTATTTGGGCAAACTCAGATGCTTAACTAATCAAATGTTGAATCTCAACCTCCAAATATGGGGTTTATTCCAAGATCATATGAGTTATAATAAAAAAAAAAAAAAGAAAGGAATGCAAACTATTTCTGCCTGAAAGCATGCTCTTACTCTAAAAGTCATATGAAAAATCCAGCAGCAAGTCACTGACAAATCACAAGCATTGTTGTCTGAGTTTTCTGATTATAAATTTCAAATGCTTCATCTTAGAAAACCAAGAAATAATAATAACCTAATTCTGATGTCTCTCCCAGTTTCTAGAAAGATGGAAAAATTTACAAATAGTTAAATCTTTCTCCACCTCAGGGAACCAAAAAGGAAACTTGACTTTCTCCTTCAAAGCTTTAGGTTTGGGATTCATAGGAGGACTGTGTTAATTTTTTAACTATCTTGTGCAATGCAGCATTCACATGGCTACAGTCTATGGTGTTGCAAAAGACTTGGACATGCCTCAGTGACTAAGCAACAGTAACAACATTCACAAGAACTGGGAAAGTCCTGCAGTGAAACAAACCCAGGGACAGGGGGAGATGCCCTCAGCTTAGCCTGCTGCTGCTGTCATGTGCTGCCTTAGAACAATTGGTGGTCGCTGGGTCTTTGCATTTCAGTTGAGAAGCAATGAATACATCAGTTTTATTCATATAAAATTATCCACATTTTTTAAATAATTTGGAAAATAATAAACAATGCCTTTTTTAAAGCTTTCAGTTAAAAAATGGCACTGCTCTTCAGGATACAAAATATACTGTGACTATGAAATTAGAGACACAGTATGTGCCTTAATGACTCTAAGTAAAGGATACCAGATTTAGCAAATAAACTTACAGGATTTCCAGGTAAATCTAGATATCACAAAGAACGGTTTGGTTGTTTGTTTGTTTTTAGTATATGCATGTTTCATGCAATATACATGAAAAAAAGTATTTGTGGTTATACGAAATTCAAGTTTATCTGAGTGTCCAGGAAATACTTCCAAAAGTTTGAATTCCAATTTTTCTACCAACTACTTTTGGCTATTGATTTAACTTCTTTGCTCCTCCCCTGTCTGGCAAATGAGAGTGGACACATTTACCTTGCACAGCTTTTGAGGCAGCTAAATGAGACAATGTGTTTCCTCGTATAGGTGCCAGATCAGAAATAAACTTAAGCATACCTTTCAATGTTAAGGCACATTATTAGTCAAGATAAGGCTGCTGCTGCTAAGTCGCTTCAGTCGTGTCCAACTCTGCATGACCCCATAGACGGAAGCCCAGCAGGCTCCGCCTTCCCTGGAATTCTCCAGCCAAGAACACTGGAGTGGGTTGCCATTTCCTTCTCCAATGCATGAAAGTGAAAAGTGAAAGTGAAGTCTCTCAGTCGTGTCCAATTCTTTGTGACCCCATGGACTGCAGCCTACCAGGCTCCTCCGTCCATTGGATTTTCCAGGCAGGAGTACTGAGTGGGTTGCCAGTGCCTTTCTCTGATATATCATGCTAACAATGTTGAAATGCCCAATCTCCTAACATTAAAAGAATGTATTTCTCTCTCATGCATTGCTTGAGAGTCTATGTAGCTTCTCAGTAGTCCAGACAGCATGGATCTTGTAGCCCTACCATTTTGCCATGGGGCTACCTTCCTAATCATCAGGCACAAGTAAGGACATAAGAACTGTTCAAGCAATTAACTGTTTCAGCCTGGAAGTGATACTTCACTTCTGTGCATGATCCACAGACAAAATTTGTCATATAGGCCTACCTAGCTACAAGGGCAATGGAACCCCACTCCAGTACTCTCGCCTTGAAAATCCCATGGATGGAGGAGCCTGGTGGGCTGCAGTCCATGGGGTCGCGAAGAGTTGGACACTACTGAACAACTTCACTTTCACTTTTCACTTTCCTGCATTGGAGAAGGAAATGGCAACCCACTCCAGTGTTCTTGCCTGGAGAATTCCAGGGACGGGGGAGCTTGTTGGGCTGCCGTCTCTGGGGTCTCACAGAGTCAGACACGACTGAAGCAACTTAGCAGCAGCAGCAGCAGCTACAAGGGGCAACAAAATATAATCTCCACATACCTATAAGAAGACAGGAAACTGTGTGCATGAGCCCTACAAGTCTTTACTGCAAAGGTTATCACAATATTAGAAGCAATGATAGAATCTGCAAGTTAACTAAGCACTCAGTGGTCCAAACTTCTTCCTAATGTGAACATCTCTTCCAGGATGTCACTAGTGCTTCATCAACTCTTAGCTTGAATGCCTCCAGTGGCAAGAGACTCGGCTCATTGCTAATGATTTTCATCTTTGTTGAATTTGTTCAACTCAAATCTGTGTCCTTAAAATTCCTAAAGTTTTTTCCACTCTGTGGCTGTTCCACTCTGTCACTGTCAATATTTGTGCTTTGTTGAAAAACAACAAAGAAAAACTACTATAGAAAATAAGGTAAAAAATGGAGAAGGCATAATTATTATAAGAATGAAGAATAAACAAATACTTGAGAAAAGAATAGATCACTTTTAAAAGCTAAGAATACTAAGGGAAATTACAATGTATAATCAGTCAAGTATTTTTCTTTCAATTTCTTAGAAGCTACTCTCCAGAAGATGGGAATAACGGTGCAATGGGGTTGTGGGCAGGGGAGGGAAAGGAGGGTGTTTACTACAAAAGAAACGTTTCCTTTTTATTCTGGTTCCTGTGTCTATGTATCACTTTTATTTTGAAAGAATAAGTTTATGTGGAAATTTTCAAGTTATAAGAAAAACAAGCTTAATATCTTTGACCAATTTAGGGCTACATTTTAAAATCCACCAGTCAGGTAAAGGTGTTTAGTGTACCACATTATATTCTGAAAGATAATAAACTGCAACAATGGCAGTGCCTAAAGTTTTAAGGACCCTTTTGAATTTGGTGATTAAAATAATAATGGAAATATTGAATCTATGTGTTCTATGAATAGAGAACATAAACTGTTTTATAACTGGATTGCTATGCTTCACTTATTCAAAAGAAAAGTTTTGTTTGCTTTCCATTTGATCTTTCCCACTAATTAGTATCTGGGCTTAATTTTCCTTCTCATCAGGTTTCTATCTTGTTCATTAAAACCTTTTGTGCATTCTGGAGGAAAATCACTGACTACTTCAGAAAGAATAAAGAGCTCTATTTTTTACTGACCTACTTATAATTCTGAATAAGAAAATAACCTACTAGTAGAACTCATTTCAAATTATAGGAAATGATTTAATAATGACCACTGACTAAAAGGAGACTCAAATAGCACCTGGAACATTACCCCAGGGTTAAACAGGAGCTTGATATTAAAAGGTTATAATCTATACTGTTTAATACAAGCCATTAACACAGCTTATAAATGAAACACATCTATTAACCAATTTCTCAGTTCCATGGACATCAGTTTACTGCTTTTTATAATTCCCTCTCTGCTTGCTCTATCCCTGTACTCTGCCTACAACTGTAATGTTTATTTCAAACTGTCCAGTAAAAACCACAGTCAGCTGTAATGTCCTGGAAATACTGCTGGATATACTAAAAAAAACACATTCAAGCCCAGATTGCTTCTTTACTGGTATATAAACATGAGCAAATCATTTTTGTTTTATGTTAAACATACCTGCCTTATAAAGTATATGAGAAGATTAAATGAAAGATATGCCACACATTTGTATCCAATATTGTAAGTTCTTTGTGAGTATGAGTTCCTTACCCATTTTCATGTCCATGGAGACAAAAGGGTTCATCATGAATGATTAATTGACATGTATCTTTATTATCAACAGTCTAGATGAAGAGTTGTTCTAAAACAAGCAAAAGTAAGCATAAAAGTTGAAAAATAGAAATTAATGATCCCTTGAAAGACGGATACTATAAAATAAGAAGTGCTAATAGTTCATTCCTTATTAAAAATAAAATGCTTTTTCTTTACAGTCTATATCAACACATAAAGTCATACTTAAGGTTTCTTATATTTTACAAAGGTAAGAAGCCACTGTTGACATTAACAAGAACTTTTTGTAGGTCTCTAGAATTTTTAGGTCTGAAAGAAATAGATATGAATAAACAGGCACAAGAACATTTATAATAAATAGCGTGCCAACCGACATGCCTCACTTTCTTATTGTGACCCAAAATAATGAAATTTTCTTCCACTTTTCTACATGGATGTGAATTTCTGCCCAGGGAATACTTTTTCCTCCCACTCCCTCATACTAAATGTTCCAGAACAATCAAGTGCAGAAGTTCATTTATATTAACGATAGCATTTGTAACCTTGTGCTGTGACTCTTGGAGAAGGAAATGGCAACCCACTCCAGTATTCTTGCCTGGAGAATCCCAGCGACAGAGGAGCCGAGTGGGCTGCCGTCTATGGGGTCGCACAGAGTCGGACACAACTGAAGTGACTTAGCAGCTGTGACTCTAATGTGAGAGGTTAGGCTGGTAGAGTGCTCTCAGTTAAAAGCCGTAACAGATAAAATTCAGACAGTTAAATACAGAACTTGTTGCCATGCAGAGTCCACAGAGTACCGATGATAGAGAATCCCTCCTCTAAATCTTTAATGTGTCCCTGAGCACCATCTCCTACACAGATGCTCACTCTCCTAACATAGTCCTTTTTAGCCATGTCCACATCCTTCCCCTGCTGCCCTCTACATACACTCAGCATTTCAGCGCTCACAACTTCCTCATTCCATCCCTTTTTGGAATAATTTCTGATGTCCAGGCCCCTTGGATTATCAAATGGAGGAGAGAGAAAAGAGAGGGTAAAATTTGATTCTAGGGAAAAAGTAGAAAGGACAGGGGAGTCTCTACCATCGTATGACTTCTGGAAGGTTATCTAAAAATTAAGGAGACATCTTTAAAAGAGTAGTAACAAAACCAGATGTCTCTTCAAACTTCTCATAGTTGAAAAAAGAAAAACAAACAAAAGCTTTGTCTTCTTACCTAAATTTGCTTCACATAACCAAACAAAATGGACCTTACAGGTTTCAATGTAAGAAATATGTGTATGTATGTATATAGAAAAAGGGGAGAAAGAGAGGGGTAATAATCCATATAAATACTTCAAGACTAATCATAAGATACAATAGCAGTAATCATACATGTACACAAGGTCTTTCTGTGTTATCACACATTTCATTTATTTCTCTGGATCTCCTAATTTTAACCTCTTAAATGTCTCACTTTACCTGTCTATAAATCAGAAAATTATATAAGCTAATTTGATGAAGAACATTTATTTGAAATATAAACAAATAACTAGCTTGCTAGATCAAAACTAGTTGATATTCCTCAATCCATTACTGCATGCAGATGTCATTCTATTTTATTAGTAAATTTGAAAATGATTTATTTTTCAAGATCCTCACTTTTCTATCTGCATATTTCAAAGATTAATTTTTAATGTAAGAACTTTTCAAAAAATTCAATCTTTTATAGTATTTCAAAGATCTTCATTCAAAATGTTTTAGTGTGATCATTCTTATACATGAGATTTGTATGTTTCTATATTAGACATAAAAAAATAAATACATACTTATAATTATCACATTGGCTATGTTGGTCATCAACTCTATTTACTTTTTCCTTGGGCTATAGCTAACTGACATTTCCCAGCTTCCCTGATAATCAGTTCAGTTCAGTTTCTCTTTTCTTCAAAAGAGTCAGTTCGCATCAGGTGGCCAAAGTATTGGAGTTTCAGCTTTAGCATCAGTCCTTCCAATGAATATTATGGACTGATTGTCTTTAGGATTGACTGGTTGGATCTCCTTGCATTCCACAGTACTCTCAAGAGTCTTCTCCAACACCACAGTTCAAAAGCATCAATTCTTCGGCACTCAGCTTGCTTTATGGTCCAACTCTCACATCCACGCGTGACTACTGGAAAAACCACAGCTTTAAGTAGACGAACCTTTGGTGGCAAAGTAATGCCTCTGCTTTTTAGCATGCTGTCTAGGTTGATCATAGCTTTTCTTCCAAGGAGAAAGCATCTTTTAATTTCATGGCTGCAGTCAACATCTGCAGTGATTTTGGAGCCCAAAAAGTAAAGTCTCTGTTTCCTTTGTTTCCCCACCTATTTGTCATGAAGTGATGGGACCAGATGTCATGATCTTAGTTTTCTGAATGTTTAGTTTTAAGCCAGTTTTTTCAATCTCTTCTTTCACTTTCATCAAGAGGCTCTTCAGTTCTTCACTTTCTACCATAAGGTTGGTGTCATCTGCATATCTGAGGTTATTGATATTTCTCCTGGCAGTCTTGATTCCAGCTTGTGCTTCATCCAGCCTGGCATTTCACATGATGTATCCCACATATAAGTTAAATAAGCAGGGTGACAATAAAAAGCCTTAATGTACTCCTTTTCCTATTTGGAACCAGTCTGTTGTTCCATGTCCAGTTCTAAGTGTTGCTTCTTGACACACATACAGATTTCCCTGATAATAGCATAAGGCTAAATGATTAAGTTCTAGCCAGTGGAATGTTGTAGGAAATGATAACAGCTACTTTCACACACATACATATATACACATATACATTTATATACTATATTATATAATATCTCTATATGTATGTATATAATATATATTTAAGTATAATGCTTTATATAATGTATATTGATCATGTAACATCACTAATATTATACTTATAAATTAAAATTATATCTGATACATTAAATTTTTCAAGTAGTTATTAAGAAAACAAATGATTGAGTATTCATTTTGTATTAATTGAGACTTTCTTCACTGTAGAATGTTTATGGCTTCTTAAATATTTGTTTTGCTAGAACAATCTATCACTATTCCTATGCTTTATACTATGGATATTATTATAGAAGTTCAAGAAGAAAGTAAATCAATGTTATTGATTAATTACACAGGTTTGATATTTTGTTCATTTCTATATGATTCCAAACCATGTTTAAAAATGTAAGAAGTGAGTCCATATGCTCACTACACACATATTTAACTGTTTCATAAGGACTTGGAGTATAATGGCTGTACTACCCTGTTTTTTTCAGAGTATCAACCCTGTTTGGGCCCCTAGCACACAGTAAATGCCAAATAAGAGGATATGATCATAATGATGACCATAGAGGTATGTTTAAAAATCACAAAATAATGGAAACTTCATCTTTCACAAATCTTATAGTGCAGATATAATCTTTGGAAATGAGTAGTTAATTAATTTTAACTAAACAACAAATGCAATACTTAATTCCACCCCTAAAATGAGTATTTTTTTTTATTATTTTGACTTAAATACCTAATATATACATATGTATTTAAAAATTTCTTTGTAGGGAACTCTTATAAGGCCATCTGTACAAGCAGAAAAGAAATCATCAATAAAAGAAACACTTTGTTTTAATATAAACTTAGCAAGAGAGAATTCCATTATACAGAAATCAGGTTATTGTTAACTACCCTAATACTAGTAATTGCAATACTGTGCTCAGTTTCAGTTCACTCAGTCATGTCCGACTCTTTGCAACCCCATGAACCTCAGCATGCCAGGCCTCCCTGTCCATCACCAACTCCTGGAGCCAACAAAAACTCATGTCCATTGAGTCAGTGATGCCATCCAACCATCTCATCCTCTGTCGTCCTGGAGTTTAGAAAACTCAATTAAGAAATTAATGGTACATTTGATCAGAAACTACATTGTCTGAGATGTCAACTTGAAATATTCTAAAATAGCAATGTTATATTTGATTGAATCTCTCCTCAGTGACACAAAAACACAACCCTAACATTCTTCCTCTTTACTTTCACAGAATTTAAGCTTCTCCATGAGGCAAAGCCACATGACCAGCCTAACAGATGACTTTGAGTTGCCTTAATGCCTTTGGTATTCTAGCTATTATACTAAGCTTAGTATAACTAAGCATATAATTTAATAACATGTAATCCAATCAAACAATGAACATATTCAATACTGTTTACTACAAATGATCACTAAATATATTAACATACATCAAAAATATTTCTGGAAAAACAAAGGCATTCTGAAACTCTTTTTCTCCTCAACTTAACCTAAATTCTTGGTCTTTATCCTTTAGCTTTTTGATTCTGTCTTTTATAAATGACAATTGTAAGACTTCAAAGGAAACATTAGGATGGAAGGACTAACCCTTTTTCTTGAGATACAAGCTTCACATCAGCTTTGAATATATGAATGTACATTAATGGTGGTTACTAATAAGTCTTTATATCCTGCTCATGTGTGTATTTCTGAATAGCCCAATTCTTTTTTCTGTTCCTTTTTCTGTATAGTTTATTGCTGCTGCTGCTGCTGCTTAATCACTAAGTCATGTTTGACTCTTTTGCAACCCCATAGACTATAGCTTGCCATGGGATTTCCCAAACAAGAATACTGGAATGGGTTGCCCTTTTCTTCTCCAAGGGATCTTCCTGACCCAGGGATTCTACCCATGTCTCCTGCCCTGGCAGGTGGATTCTTTACCACTGAGCCACCTGGAAAGATCTGTATGGTTTCTTACAGGGTGTTAATAAATATAGTTCCAAGTGCTATATAGTAGGACCTTGCTATCTATCCATTCTATATATAACAGTGTGCATCTGCTAACCTTATAAGGCAAAATTATTGTATAAAATTTAGCTTCCATCAAAGAAATCTTAGAAATAATTTCTTCAGGGGGCCAAGGAATGTTCCACACGTATTTTGACATTGATTCCTGACCTATGATGTGACTAGATTTTAAAAAATATATAGCATCAACACAGGGATAGTGAAACTCACCTACAGAACAGAACAGCAATGGTAGAAATAAGTCCATTCATAAATGAAAACCGGAAAGAGTGATACTGCAGATGGCTGGGAAAGGACAGACCTGTCTGTAATGGTGCTTAGAAAAAACTGAGTTTTGGTGTGAAATAAAAATTTAACTGAGATTCTTATTCACATTATGCAGAAGACCTAATTCCATATGCGTTTAAAGACTGAAATGTGAAAAGAAATATTTAAATTTTTAATGCTGAAGACAATATCAAAAAATAGTTCATTGCTTATACAAGGGGAAGGATTTCTTAAACAAGATATGGAAGCTATTAACAAAGTAAAAGGCTGACACAAAGACATTAAAATGAAAAAACTACTAATCATCAGAAAACTGTGTCAAGAATGCAAAACCTAAGCTATAAATTAGAATATGATATTTTCAATATTTTCAATATAGTTATCTGACAGAAAATTAGGAAGCCAGAATATATAAAGAAGTCGTATATAGCAAAAATACAAAAAATATAAACAATGGGCAACCTACTGTATAGAACAGGGAACTCTGCTCAATGTTATGTGGCAGCCTGGATGGGAGGCAAGATTGGGAAAGAGTAGATACATGTATTTGCATGGCTGAGTCCCATTGTTGTCCACCTGAAACTGGCACAACATTGTTAATCAGCTATACTCCAATACAAAATAAAAAGGTTAATAATTGTAAAAAAAAAAAATAATAAGTCAAATATATATACAAAAAATGGGTACTACACATGAAAAAACATTTACAATCAAAGAAACAGAAGGGATCAAATCACAAGAGTAGTATGAAAACATATTAGTCATTAAGATGAATGAATTATCTGTATCTATATATGTCAATTAAATCTATTATTACCAAGTGTTAGCAAGTTTGTGAACCAATATTAAGCACTCTGGAGGGAATATAAATTGATACAACCACTGTGGAAAACAATTTAAAACTAACATAAATATTCATGAATCCTATGACTATGAATCCACTTCCTAGATACTTATGAGGAGAAATTCTTATATGTTCAAAAAGAAACATTTAGAAGACTCTTTATAGCAGCATTGTAATAAGACAAAAAAATTAAAAATCCAAGAAAATAATCCAAATCTTCACTAACAAGAGAATGGATATATACACAAAGAGAGAGAATATTCTTACCAATGACATATCAAGATGACCTTTAAAAAAACATAAAATACTGCCACATGCAACAACTATGTATTCCACTCAAAAACATAGTGGAAAAAAAGTCTGGTCATTGAAGCCTATTTAGATAGTAATGATGACAGCATTTTTGCAATCATTTTAGGAAATATCCTAATATTGTTTTAGTAGACTATTGCATACATAACAAAATATAAAAATAAATTTTAAAAAATAACATTTGAGATGTACAAACATAAATCTTAATAACCATGGCTTGATAAGGCTGTAATAAATCATGTTGGTGGTCTTAACAAGAGGCTATGAACAGGAAATCCTTATTCTTTTTATCTTAATTTGTAGACATAGCCTTGGTTGGCTTTTTGTTTGTACCATATGCCCCAGTCCTTTATACAGGTTTCTGGACAATTTTCTGACTAAGGGTCAAATAGGACAGCTAACCCTGATCACAAATTCTGATAACTTTTGCATAGTAATTATGCATTTCAAACTAAAGCTTATTCTGAAGACCAATTTTACATGTATGGGTTTTCAACTCCAGAGAAAAAATTCTTTTGAAATACATGAATCTATTACCTTAAGTGCCATTAACTTAAGACTGCTTGCAGAGACTGCAGGAAAAGTAAGCGGTAAAAAAAGTAAGTGGTCATTTTCTAAACATTACATGTAGCAGTGACCCTGGGATCCTTTGCCATGGAGATGGAGATGAACACCCACCTATTGGACGTAAGGGAGTTGGAGTACCCAACTGTCAATGCCAGCAGGCAATGGTATGTGAGTTGTTGTAATTGTACCTGATGCTTTTACTACTACAGTTAGTCTCTCTGGACACATTAAAAACAGCAGTATCTGTTTGCAAGATGAAACAGTCAAAAGCTACCATCAGGTACAAACACTAGCCTAGCCCTTTATCACCAAGAAAGAGGTAAATAATCTCATTTCATCCTTTAAAGGAAAAAATAATTGCCAAAGGAAAAAATAAAATTATCTGCAATGAAAACAAAAGCTCTCTAATTTCTCTGATTTGTATTCCAAATTCATGGCTCTGACCTTTTCTTAAAACTTTAAGCATCACAAGGAAATCAGTGGGAAGGCAATCATGTGCTATCCAAATACTTAAAGGGCAGAAAAACTCACTGAAGTGAAAAAGGATTAGTAAAGGGTAGAAAAGAGGACTGGCCCCTCCCAGTTGGGGTGCACTGATTTGGGATTAGCTATCAGGAAGAAAACCCACAAGCAATTAAAAGTTCTGACATCAGGGAACAAGCAAATATAAAACACTCAGCTCTAAGCGAGGTTCAGCAGAGAATGCCTTCAGGAGTTCAAGGTACTGGAGAGAAACTCTACGGGGAGTGGGTGGATTCCCACCAAAACTCCATGAGAATATGGGGACTTGAAGTCCTGGAAACTAACTTGCTAGAAATCTGCCCCCAATTCTTCTTTCAGCTCCATGGATAAATGTAATTAATGGTGCTGACCTGTTAATGAGTATTTTTGATAAATGACATCCATAAGAAGTACTTTTTATGTAAATAGAAATTAAAATAAAGAAAATTAAATGACTAGGACAGGGGATTTAATTACATAGATACTCTACCTGTCAAATTTTTAAGGGTAAATTACTATTTTTATCATTTTTGTAATGTCATCTTACAGACATGAAAAGCATTTTGAAGATGGGTTGGGAAGGGCCTCATGCCATTTATAATGGTACAAAAAAACTTGCATAATTTCATTTTGCTATTTTCTTTTCAGCTTGATTTTTATCTACGTGCCTCGGTCTCTACACAAAGGGCTGCAAACCAGAAGCTGTCCTGCATTCTTGCTTCAAGCAGAATGAAATCTCCTACACTCCTCTCTCTGGGTTACATGTTCCTGGTCCTGCTTTTTTTCCAGCAGGTCTGGGCTCAGTTCCCGAGAGAGTGTGCTACCATTGAGGCTTTGAGGAATGGCGTGTGTTGCCCAGACCTGTCCCCACTGTCTGGGCCTGGGTCTGACCGCTGCGGTTTCTCATCAGGGAGGGGCAGATGTGAGCTGGTGATAGCCGACTCCCGGCCCCACAGCCACCACTACCCGCATGATGGCAGAGATGACCGAGAGGGCTGGCCCACACGCTTCTTCAACAGGACATGCCACTGCAATGGCAATTTCTCAGGACACAACTGTGGAACCTGCCGCGCTGGCTGGGGAGGGGCTGCCTGTGACCAGAGGGTTCTCACAGGTAAGTGGAGACTGAATGGATGCACAGTCCTGCATGGAACTCAACACATTTAATATTGTAGACCTTCGAATCAGTTGAGGTTTAAGAACTCCTAGAAATTGTAAAACTCAAGCCTTACTTTTCATAGCTGAGGAAACTGAGGCTTAGAGAAGCTAAGAAATGTATTTAAGGAGTTGAAGTTGAAACTCAGGTCTTCTAACTAATAACATTTCCTTTCAAAAGACATGTTGAGCAGCCCCTTTATAATAGGAACAATGCTAGATGTTTATGACTAGACCTTTCAGTAACTTTGCAAGGCAGTTATGTTAATTGTGAATACATATTAGAGCTCAGAAAGGTCAACTCCACCTAACTGGCATGTGGGAAGCCTGGAGTTCACACTGAGATCTGTCCAGCTCTAATCCATGAGCTTCCTGCACAGCCCTAGCTGACCACAAAGATGTTCCCCACTCTGATGATCAAGTTCAGCCATTCTACAGGGTGAGCCTGGCCGGCAGCCTAAACAACAATAAATGACAGAAATTTAAATAGTAACAGCCAGCAATACTGGGTTGTTCTCTCTGTGCCAAACATGAGATCAAGAGTTTCACAGGACACTTACTGAGCTTTCTGTTTTAAATTTACATTATTGTGTTAGTTTCAGGCGGACTGCAAAGTGATTCAATTATGCATATCTATTTCTTTCAGATTTTTCTCTTATAGGTTATTAAAAAAGAACGAGTATGGTTCCCCATGCTATACAGTATATATTTGTTGGTTATCTATTTCATATATAGTAGTGTGTACATGGTAGCCCCAAACTCCTAATTTATCCCTCCCACCTACCCCTTTGGTAGTCATAAATTTGTTCTCTATGTCTGTGGTGAGTCTTTATTACGAACCAGGCTCTGGTCCAAGTGCTTTTTATGTGTGTCCTCTTTAATCATTACAACTCTATAAAGCAGGTATTTCTACACATACTTTACAGATGAAAAACTGATGCTTAGAGAAATATGTGCCAAGTAACCGAATTAGACTCTGGTCCTAACCACTATGCTAAACCACATACTATATTTTTGCAAAATTTATGGTATTAAAAGGCAGAAAATTACAAGAAATATACAAATAGTGAGCAAAAATCTACAACAGGATCATAGAATCATAAAGTCCATGGTAAGATTAAGGAAAGCTCTTACTCTATATAGAGTAAGTTGGAGAAAGAGGGAGGAGATCAGAGAGAGAAAGCAGACATGAAGAAGGGATTTTAGCAAGGGATATTTTTTAAAGTATAATATGATGTGAGCACAGATGCAAATTATCATTCATGGGTTAGTGGGACATGGGGTTACAAGATGATTGAGTATTCTCTATCCATGCTCACATGGCAGATGTTTTCACATTTGAATTTTGTGTCCCTAAAGTCAGGAGAAACCTTCTGGACTTAAGCACAGAAGAAAAGAACCGCTTTGTCCGGGCTCTGGATATGGCAAAGCACACCACTCACCCTCAGTTTGTCATCGCCACCAGGAGGTCAGAAGAAATATTGGGGCCAGATGGCAACACACCACAGTTTGAGAACATTTCCATTTATAACTACTTTGTCTGGACACACTACTACTCAGTCAAAAAGACTTTCCTGGGAGCAGGACAGGAAAGCTTTGGTGAAGTGGATTTCTCTCACGAGGGACCAGCATTTCTCACATGGCACAGGTACCACCTGCTGCAGCTGGAGAGAGACATGCAGGTATGCATGAGACACGGCCACATTCGTATCCTTTACAGAGAGGGGACCTTGTTTGTACGTCATTAATTTACTGTGTCCTGAATGATCAAAATAGGTGATGACAAGGCAATTTCACGTTATTAACCTGCCTTTGGTGTTCTGTTAAGTCTCTCCCTATGCTAATCACTTCCTCATTTATTAATCTTTATCCTTTGTGAAGTGAAAAGAAAGTCACATCAATGGTCAGGAAGCCAAATGAGGTATTTGTAGGTATGAATTAAAGCATTGGACATAGTCTACAACTCTGTCATTGAAAAATGACCCTCATATAGTTTGAAATATAGGACTCTCATTTGATCTGTCTCCCTTCTGAAATGTAAACCAATAGCCCCTCCTGGTTTGGATGAGGAAAGTGTATATGACTTTTCAGTCTTCCAAGTTCCAAATGTATAGCTCATTTTATAAGTTGATGATTTTGTATGATATATACAGGATTTAAAGTACAAAAATAATACTTTTCATTTAAATTGGCATATTCTAATTGAACTCCTGTGTTTCCATGCTCTCCACCACTTTGAGGCTTATAGCAGAAACCTACTAACAATATCCAATAGGTCAGACATCATTTTAATCTAAAGACATTGGCTTTTTTAGCATGAAGTGAAACTAAACAGTTATTTCCAGTTTATTTTTAATCAGATAAACTAAAATCACATTAAAGTAGCTGTTAAGATACTTTCTTATTGTCTCTTTTACTATTTGTTCTATTTTAAGAAAAGTATTGTCATTTTGAAATGAATTTAAATTTTTTTCATTATTGAAGTACAGTTGATTTACAACATTGTATTAATTTCTGCTGTATAGCAATATGATTCAGTTATATTTGTTTGGCCAAAAGTTTCATTTGGGTTTTTTAGTAAGATCTTATGGACAAACCCACACAAATGTTTTGACCAACCTAATACATATCTATGTTCTTTTTTATACTTTTTCCATTATGGTTTATTATAGGGTATTGAATATAGTTCTCTGTGCTATACAGTAGGACACTGTTTAACCATTTTACATATAATAGTTTACAACTGTCAATCACAAACCAATTTATAACCCTTTAATAGTCTTAGAGCTCAACTAGGAAATTGACAAGTTGAATCTGTCTTCTAGGTGAAATAAGAGCAATGATTCCCTCCCCACAAATTAAAATCTAAAAATATCTGAGGGCAGGAAAAAATATCTGGGGGCAGACTCATGTATTGATTTGCAGTATGCTTATTCCCAGAATTATCTGAGAAAATAAATGGTTAGAAGGGAGAGATTTAAAGCACTAAAATACAGAAAAAAATATTCATATGTACGTACTCCATCCGTATGCAGTCTGAGAGTGATTAAATGAATTCAGCTGCTACTCTGAACTTCATATTTTATAGCTCTGATTTCACATAAGACATTTAGTAGATTATGAGTAGATAAATCTGTCATTTGTAATCAACTCCAGATCTTCTTGCCTTCAAGTCATTTTCCCACGAGTGCATCAAAATGAAAGGGCAGGTGGAAAGTATCTAAAAGCTTCAATTGTGCCTGTGTAAACTTCAACCTCTATGACTTACATTTTCAAAACCCAACTTCACAAGGGATCCAACAAATTATAATCTAAATGTAATGCACAGTTGAAATGCCACATGAATATGCTCCAGCTCCCAAATGCCAGTTGCTGAACCACAAACTGACTCTTAATGATCCCTCAGAAGCTGTCACTAATCTTTGTGAACCAGGACAATGGCTGCTCAACAAGGCCTCTAAAGCCCTGGAGATCAATAAGAAGGGATGCACTGGAAAGCTTTTGACCCTCTAAAATACCCCAAGGACAAGGATATGCTTCCTAGAAAGGGTTTAAGAGAAAAAAGCAGAAAAGTACTAAATGTTTGCAAGGTGAGATTAAACAATGGCAATCCCTACATTTATCCCACACTCTAAATATAGTTCCCCAAAGGCCTAAAGGAATGAGAAATAATAAGTACAATAAATATATCTTTAAAGGAACCCAATAAAATAAGCATGTGATCTTGAGCCCAGCATTTTTTTATTTGTTGAGATCAGCTCTAAATGGAAACTAGGTCCCTGGGCTAAAGAACAGCATGCTCAGAAAAATATTCAGCTTCTGTTAAGCATTTCCTCTCTATATTGGTTTCTGGCAAAGGCCTAAATCTTCATAGTTTAGATTCTGAAGCAGAGGTCTCTAAGTAAAACACCAGGCGAAGCCTCTATAGTGTGTGGCCAAAATAGAATCTAATGCTTGAAGTTGATTCAGTTAAATTTAAAAGCAGAAATGAAATAAAAAGCACTGCTTCACATAATATATCTCAAGGCTGGATCCAGCTCCAGACAGGAGTTTGTGATGCTTCAATTAGAGATAGGAAAGTGGAAGGAAGTGAAAATGTCAGAGAGTAGAAGTTATTGTTGATAATTTTTAGTATAACCAACTTGCCTGAAAAAGAAAAGACACCTCCCCAAAGCATTTGCAGAAACTTCTGTATAATGAATTGAGTTTCATTCCCTCTAGTGCCTAAGTGACTTCTTGTAGTAAATCAGAAGCTTTGTTAAATAAGGTATCTAAGTTCACTAGCCCTGCAGACACCACTGACACACTAACTGGTTCCCAAGTGGCTGAGAAAACTAATAGAAGCAGACTGCCAGGGAGTAAACCAAGCAAAGGGAGAATTTTAAACAAAAGCAGGGCATGCTAACAGAGTCTCTGTGATCTAGGAAATGTTGCAGGATCCTTCTTTCTCCCTCCCTTACTGGAATTTTGCCACTGGGAAGAACACCTGCGACATTTGTACCGATGACTTGATGGGATCAAGAAGCAACTTTGATTCCACTCTTATAAGCCCGAACTCTGTCTTTTCTCAATGGCGAGTAGTCTGCGAATCCTTGGAAGATTATGATACCCTGGGAACCCTTTGCAACAGTAAGTTCCAAATGACAACTAGGATTTGGAATTCCCTATTAGATAAAGAGATTAAATGTACTGCCAAAAGGCCCTTCATTCTATTAAGGACTTCAGACTAAAGTTCACTTTTATTATAGAGAATGGATATACAGATATTCACTAAGTACCTAGGAGAGAACAGACAATCTGGGGTGCTCCAGGGAAAAAAGAAAGTGCCTATACATTTTTCCATTGCTTTTTCTGAACAACTTGGTTGGTGCATTGCTTGCATTCTTATTTTGGAAATGTCTATTTGTATTAGTTAATCCTCTTAGTAAGCCCAGCACTGCTTTGTGGTCATGTGTCTTGTGCTGGAATTTCACAGAAAATGTGTCCCTAGGAAATGTGAAATCTGCAGAAAGAATTGGAAGTACCTTGGGGAGTAAAAAATATACATTTAATAATAATAATTGTTATATAAAGATTAGTATTATATTGTTATATTATTTTTACTATTATGTCACTTTGATTTCCAACCTTCTGACTAGATTAACAAAGAGAATGCTTAACCAGCTGTCCTAACATCTTTCTCCAGTGGTCTGAATGCCCTCTGCCATAGGTCACGTTTCTGACTTTTGTGGAACAGTTCCTGTGAAGCTGTCTGTTCTCTTCCTTGGATCTTATTTTTACCATCTCCCTTGATACTAACACAAGGTCTTAATTATCAGAGTCTTTCTATCTCACTTTATTTTTCTTCTTCAGGCATGTCTAAATATTTTGAACTTTTGTTCTTCCATATAAAAACTAGAAGTATTGAATTTTTTTCATTATTGTACTCATAACATTTATTCTGCACATATTTTTAAGCACCAAATATTAAATTACACTGTAAACTTAGAATATTTTAAATAGAACAACAAAATTAAGTAGGCTTTTTACCATTAGATTATTTAGCTGTATACAGGAATAAGAGAAGTGACCATATATAAAATTTTATTCTATATAAATATAAAATTAGAATTTTTGTTTGGTGAAATGAGATGAAATTGAGGATTGGTGTATATTTGGGTACCAAAACATTCATCTCTCCTTGTGACTTTTTTTTTAATTTGCTTGCACATGGACAACTTCTGTCATTGCACCAATTACCTTACTATAGATTAGAGTCCTGTGGGATTCCCATGCAGGAATGAATGAAAAGTTCAGTTTCTGAAGTAGAAAGTAGATTTGAGAAGAATTGTAAAGAAAAAGAGTATCTCTTTCATATGATAAATCAAAAATAGTTTAGTGGCCGGATGGTTTAGTGGCTAGAAGAATATTCAGTTCAGTTGCTCAGTCATGTGCGACTCTTTGCGACCCCATGAATCACAGCACACCAGGCCTCCCTGTGCATCACCAACTCCCGGAGTTCACTCAGACTCACGTCCATCGAGTCCGTGATGCCATCCAGCCATCTCATCGTCGGTCGTCTCCTCCTCCTGCCCCCAATCCCTCCCAGCATCAAAGTCTTTTCCAATGAGTCAACTCTTTGCATGAGGTGGCCAAAGTACTGGAGTTTCAGCTTTAGCATCAGTCCTTCCAAAGAACACCCAGGACCGATCTCCTTTAGAATGTTAGGTGTCAATAAATAACTCCTTGGTGGTGGTTTAGTCACTAAGTCGTGTCCAACTCTTGTGACCCCATGGACAGAGCAGCCTGACAGGCTACAGTCCATGGGATTCTCCAGGGAAGAATACTGGAGTGGGTTGCCATTTCCTTCTCCAAAATAACTCTTTAATGTACCAAGTTTGGTGCATTCCTGGTAAATGGAGAGAGACTGTCTAGAAAGCATATGAGAACATATGCATGGGATGTCCAAGGAAGTTTTGCTCTAAAGATGTACTTGTACGTGTGTCCTGTAAAAGATGACCAGTGAAACCACAGGGATGGATAATTTTATTGGAGAAGAAAAGTAGAGGGAGGAAAGAATTATCATGAGGATTAAATATTTTATCAATGCATTTGGCATCATATCAGACACATTAATGGGTATTCAATAAAATGTTATTTTTCCTTTTTTCTTTCATGGGCCTGATAAATAAAATAGTTCTGGTCTAACTTCCTTTATTTCCTGCCATCCACTACCCGCTTCCATTGCCACATTCTAGGCTACCTGTTCACCTAACAGACTCTCTCATACAAATCAACCTTATCTTTTCATAAGTCAACATACACCAAACAACTATTTAGCTTCAATTATTTGCCATCCCTGGTGGCTCAGAGGTTAAAGCATCTACCTGGAATGAGGGAGACTGGGGTTCAATCCCTGGGTCGGGAAGATCCCCTGGAGAAGGAAATGGCAACCCACTCCAGTACTCTTGCCTGGAGAATCCCATGGAGGGTGGAGCCTGGTAGGCTACAGTGCATGGGGTCGCAAAGAGTCAGACACGACTGAGCAACTTCACTTTCACTTTCATATGCCATCTACTTGATCAAGACTGGAGGACATACTGGTGATCAAGAACAGAGTTTGTGCTCTGATGGGGCTTATATTATGCACAGAAAAAAGCCTGTCATCCTTTATTATTATCTCTGCTTAAAAATGTTTGACCTGTTTATTTTTTCTCATTTTACTTCTGGCAATTTTTCTCAGATCTTCAGGGCTCTTTGCAAATCTGTCTACCCAATGAAGTCTTCCTGAAGCTGCCCAATTGGGAAGAATTAGTATTCTCTCTTTTTTTTTTCCCTCTCTTTTTCCTTCCCTCCCTCCCTCCCTCCTTTCCCTATTTCTTTCTCTCCCTGCCTGTCTCCCCAAAGGCATCTTTATATTCCTAGGGATATATATTATCCCTAGTATTGCAGCCCTTTGTTTACCTGTTTATCTTACTGACCTTCAAAACTTTTATTTTTCACCTTATTTGCTGAAAAATATGTGTTGATTGAAATATAGATTACTTCCCAAAGAGAGTTAAGGTTGTTTTAACATTATTTCTTTGAAAGCTTGAAACAACATTCAAGAACAAAATTCCATGTAATGTGAAATACAGATTTCAGTATAGAATTTTGGTTTATGAGATTATATTCACAAAATTTAATCTTCCACAGAACTTCTGTTTTAACGGGTTCTCTTGAAAAAAAGAGATTTAACATATACTGATATGTTAATAACATTATACTGATTTAACGAATACAAGGACCTCTATCTGTTTTTACAACCATTTTTTTCTTCAGATGATTTTATCACATATTTTCCCTTTTCACAGAAGTTGGACATGATAACCTAGGTTTTATCACTTTAATACTGCAGAATATGCATTTGAAATTTTTTTCTCTTCTACAAAGGAAAACCTGTCTTTCTGTGTTCAAGACCCCATGTATACAAATTTAATAAGGAAAGCTAAGATCTCTAAATGTTCTATACGTGTTCACATACCCCATCTTTTTCCCAGGCACTGAGGGTGGGCCAATTAAGAGAAACCCAGCTGGAAATGTGGCCAGACCAATGGTGCAACGTCTTCCTGAACCACAGGATATCGCTCAGTGCTTGGAAGTTGGTTCATTTGACACACCTCCTTTTTATTCTAATTCTACAAACAGCTTCCGAAACACAGTGGAAGGCAAGTAAACAAAACTGGTGCTCTGAATTGATCTAGTTGTTACAGGAAAAATTCAAGTGTTCAAATCAAATCTCTTTAAAAAAAACCTTTGAATGCCGTATGGAATCTGTGATAGGTATGTGATATGAATAGGGCTGCCGATAATTATATGTTCACAGTCCTCTGCTCAATAGAACTTTCTTAAAGAAAAGCGTAACCCCTGAAACTCTTTTTATCACAAGAGAATCCCTTGGAAAGGATCCTCCATTCTCTTAAAACACCTAAAAGGTATTTAAACTCAAATTTCTATTAGGTGGCTGGCCAATATGGATATAACTATATCAAATTCTAGTATAGGCAAATAATATTCAAGACTTAGAGTTATTATTTTTTTTTCTTAAAAAAAAAAATCCTGCACATCCAATCCATTCAGTTCAGTTCATTTCAGTCGCTCAGTCATGTCCAGCTCTTTGTGACCCCATGAATCACAGCATGCCAGGCCTCCCTGTCTGTCACCAACTCCCAGAGTTCACTCAGACTCATGTCCATTGAGTCAGTGATGCCATCCAGCCATCTCATCCTCTGTCGTCCCCTTCTTCTCCTGCCCCCAATCCCTCCCAGCATCAGAGTCTTTTCCAATGAGTCAACTCTTCGCATGAGGTGGCCAAAGTACTGGAGTTTCAGCTTTAGCATCATTCCTTCCAAAGAAATCCCAGGACTGATCTCCTTTAGGATGGACTGGTTGGATCTCCTTGCAGTCCAAGGGACTCTCAAGAGTCTTCTTCAACACCACAGTTCAAAAGCATCAATTCTTCAGTGCTCAGCCTTTTTCACAATCCAACTCTCATTGACATCAGATAAAAAGTCTGGTTTGGACATATGTATCATCTTGAAAGTTTTGTTAAGATCCACAAAAAATCAGACTAGCATCTAGAGATATTTAATTTGATTTTCTTTAAATAATTCAAGTATTTTAAAGTTGAGAGACCAAGTTCAAAGAAGTGAAAAGATATCTAGCTAGTTAGTAACAGAACACAGATTCAAATCAAAAATTTCTATGTCCTCTAAAAATTATATCATTTATAATTATTTTATAAAAAAACTTTTATATCTCTAAATTATTCATGATACATATTTAAAGTCTTAAAAGAACAGAATCATGTTTAATTTTATTATAAACTTGTTCTTGTCAAATTTAACCTTAAATACAGTATTGTACATGTCAGACCACCCTCCCCCCAGCTGAAAAAGGGAATAGATCTCTCTTTCCCTTGATCTAAGATACTTGATATATAGATCTGATAATTATTTTCAATTATCTCCCTTTTTATCATCAAAATTAGATGCCATTCTTTCTTATTTTTATGTTAATTTTAATAACTACATATGAAAGCACTGATTTGGAGATTCCTCAATAATCAGCATATTTTGACTAAGCTGGTATTTATAAACTAATGCTGTTAAATAGCGATTCTGTAAAGAATTTAAGAATATAAGAGTGTATTTTATTGATGCCCAATCAAAAGACAAATTATACTGATTCCCAGACAGAATGTACAAAAAGGTTAGTGCCTGACCATGTACAATGTAGGCAATCTTTAAATGTTTTATGAGTCAAAAAATAATAGAATAAACATATAAAAAAGAATAATGAATAAATGAATAGCTATAATTACACTACTGAGTTAATGCACTTCAAATTCTAATATTGCTTTTATAATATACAGGCATACCCTGCTCTCCCATCTCTGATCTTCTAGCTAACCACACACTTATAACTGCATCCCACATCAGAGACTCCCTACCTTCATTTGTGATCTATCCATGTCTTCTCCCTAATACACTTACATGAACAATATGTGATGAGAGTATATATGGGAAGTATATATCTTATATATAACATATGGGAAATATATATCTTATATGTAATAAGTATGCAATATGTGGATTATATATAAATGGGGATATGTATGACGCACGGCTTTCCAGGGGGTACAATGGTAAAGAATCTGCCTGCCAACACAAGAGATGTGGGAGGCGCAGGTTTAACTCTGAGGACAGGAAGATTCCCTCAAGAAGAAAACAGCAACCCACTCCAGTATGATTGCCTGGACAATCCCATGGACAGAGGAGCCTGGAGGGCTACCATAATGGGGGTCTCAAAGAGTTGGATGCAATTGAGCATACATGCACATATATGAAACATACGTGAAATATATGTAGTGCATAATATGGAAATGTTTTTGGAGAAGATATAAATATATGTGTGTGTGTATATATATATGTATATATATATATAGAGAGAGAGAGACTAGAGAGCATTCTCAAACGTTCTATAAATGTTTTGACATCAGTCTTTTCAGATATTTAAAACTAGTACAGAGATGATAAAAAAAGCTCTGAGAAATTCTAACTTCTCCACAGAAATAATTGTCTAAAAATAGACATGCAGACAGTCTGAAGGAGTAAGGCAGGAGACTAAAGTAACATCTGGCAATTTAAGTTCAGGGCAATCAGAGCAGTGTTCTCCCAATTGTATCAGCAGTTTTTGTAGAAGCTAGAGACTTCCATTGTCTTTATTTCCATGTAGACCAATGTTGCTGCTGCTGCTAAGTCGCTTCAGTCGTGTCCGACTCTGTGTGACCCCATAGACGGCAGCCCACTAGGCTCTCCCATCCCTGGGATTCTCCAGGCAAGAACACTGTTAAGAACAATGTTAGCCTTGTCACAATAGAGTGCTTTATATATTTTGACTGGTATCCTTTGCAGGTCATTATTTTTAACCTAGAGGCTACACTTAGAATGTCATGCCACCAGCTTCAAACTAACCTAGCTCTTACTACAGCAAACAAATGTCACCAACCACAGGAACAGAGAAGCTGTGCTATTACATATTACACTCAGGTAAAAATTGGCCTGACAAGCTCAGGAAAAATTGTTTCCCAATATAATTACCACTTTAGACTTAAAAAGTCATATATTTGTAATGGATTTTACTATTCTCATCTTTATTTTTGTATCTAGGTTACAGTGATCCCACAGGAAGGTATGACCCTGCTGTGCGAAGCCTTCACAATTTGGCTCATCTATTCCTGAATGGAACAGGGGGACAAACTCATTTATCTCCCAATGATCCTATTTTTGTCCTCCTACATACATTCACTGACGCAGTATTTGATGAATGGCTGAGGCGATACAATGCTGGTGAGACTCTTTCATATGCTTTTTGCAAACTCAGCAAACAAGATTGTTCAGATGGTATAGTTATCACTTTAGGCTAAGAACTTGACACATTTAAGACACATTTAAACTATGCTTTACAATAGGATAAAATAGCTCTAATATTTAGCTATTTCCAAATATTTTAAATCATTCAAAAGGCAGATAAGAAGTCTCTCAGTATAGTAATAAAAAGATGAGACTTATTAACATTCACTAGGACTAAAAACTAATCCCTTCACCTCTTTACCATGTAAAGATGACTAACTACCATGTTTCCCCAATTTTTCTTTCTCATATCTTCCAGTGAACATCCTCATTGCTTTTCATATGAATGTGAAAACCTTAAAGAGCTCTTCTTTGATACCCCAAAGACAGAAAAATTATACTCATAAACCACAGTTCTGATTTTTATTACTTTACAGCCTCTCACAAATGGAAATTTTATTCAACTTGAAAAGTTAATGCTAGTTTTTATATCACACCATAGAACATCTCTTTTAAGTTCATTTTAATGCATTCTTTAAAATGTTATTTAGAGGCTACTTTCTCTTCACTCTGCTGAGAGGGTTATATTACTATTCAAACTATGAATGTGCTTTTCCTGGTTAAAACATCATAAATTTTCACATTTAAAATTGTTCTAAATTTTGGCTCATGTACTTTTATTTCATCAAGGACATAAACATAATATTGGAGATTATCTATGGATTCATCTATTCATTCAGCCACCTTTTACTTCTGTGCTTGCGTGTGGTGTGTGTGGGGGGGTGTATGTGTGTGCGTGTGTGTGTGTGTATGTGTATGCTTGTGAGAGAGAGAGAAAATACAGTAGTAGATTCTAATCTAACCTGATTTGGACTATGAATTGATGAGTTGGTCAAGAGTTTGTTTCAACTGAAAAGCATTTAAGAAATAAATAGCCCAAATATAAATATTTATCTACTTATTAATCTTCTATGAAGTCACTAATTGGAGTTCCACCTGATTTTTCATGTATTTTTATATATATACATGCCACCATAATGAATTATCTATAATTTGCACTGTCTGTTTCTTTAAAGTGAAACAAGAAATTCACAACCCTTGTGATGCTGAGTACAGCATTATCCTAAATTTTCATGTTTCCCTAACCCTTTATACTCATAGTTGCCACTCCTAATTCTATAGCAGTGTTATAGCCAGTCATTCTTAATAAATCTTTCCAAAACATTCCATTTGTTTATTATAAAAACACCCTTCTCTTTTTACATTTATAACTATCAGTTTATGAATGTTTTATTATACTACTTTTATTTCAATAACAGATAACCTGAATTAATAGGTTTATGGATGAACAAAACACACTTTTATTAGACATTTATGTCTGGTAACTAGACAGCAATGTATAAGCTGACAACAAGCATATGTAAATAGATACAGTGTATGGGGGAGAGTTTCTTTGTAGACAAGTAATATTAGGAAAGGGGATAGGGAGGACTGTGTAAATAGATAAAGAAAGATGGTCCTAAGAAAGGAACAAAGGAGCCACTGTTGCTGGAGCAGAGTAGGGAGGGGGATGAAAAATGGAGAGAGATGACAAGGTCAGAGGAAAAACTGGAGCAGATCCTTAAAGGCATGGGATTTAATTCTGTGAGAGATGGGGAGGCATTGAAGGATCTGACATAGGGAAGTAATATTGTAATGCAATTGTTACTTTCATTAGTTTTTTTTCCTCCATTTATTTTAATGGACATAACTTTTTGATGCAGCTGAAACTGAGCTGAGTTGAGGCTGATTCAGTAAAAACAAAATAGGAAGCTTAAAAAATTATCTAAGTTATTATCTTTAATATCTAACTTTAATAAGTAATTAGTATGAGTGCTTTGAGGTCAGGAATCCTGTCTTTGGTTCAGTGCTATAGCTCATGTGCCTAGGTCAGTGCCTGGCATGAGGAGGAACACAATAGGCTTTAATGGATACATACTTAATTACCATTAATTCAGAGTACATTTGAAATCATTAAATTTTAAAGTAATTAAATTTAAATTTACAAAAATATAAACACTACCTGCCATTTCTATGATCAATGTTTCTTTAGAGCAGATGTTAAAAAGTTCTATGCTTCACAGGATTGCAGTGACTGTCCCGGTAATATACTTCTTGCAATCAGAAAATCTAATACTTAACTAGCCTTCTCACATATTTTAGCTCTTCTAAACTTATCCCCACTAATGTCTTACCCAAACCCACTTCCAATTCTGATTTTGTGACATTCCACTTGGCATTTAATTGTACCAACATAAATATAAACAACAACAATAAAGAAAGATTTTTTGCCACAAACAGCATCACTCCTTTTATCTCTGATAACAACAACTCACTAATAACATAAGTGCCTATGATTTGTATTTAAGTAGAAAGATGAAAGGTGGCAAGAAACAAATAGTATTATAGGACCTTGATTCGATAAGTTAAATGCTTTTTGATAACAGAGTAAGAACCCAGGGAATAAGCTCACATTTATTGCTCTAATTAAACAGAAAAAATAAAAAGTACTAAACAAAAATATGCATAGTCAAGGACAAACCTCCATCAGATACACTGCCTCCTAACTTTAAACAATAGATGTTGCTACAGAAAATTACAGGTTCAATCTTTCTTTAGCTTTGAAAAGTAAGTTTAATGAATTTTACTGAAAATAGTTTCTGTAATTTAAAAGTAAAACAACTAATGATTATCATAGATAAGAAAATACTAAAACTTCCTTACTTTTAAACTTTCTTTTTCTATTGGATGACATGTTACTATTGTACTCAAAGCGTTTGAGCTCTGTTTCATGCAATTCCCAGTTCTGCTGTTATAATTTTTTATGTCATTATTCAGTATAAAATATGAAAGAACTTTTATTGTTACCCTTGAACAATTTAAGTCACCTTCAGAACATAATAATATATTAATACAAACTTATTATGTCTATTAACAAGGTGTCTTTGACATATTTTAGATATATCCACATTTCCACTGGAAAATGCCCCTATTGGACATAATAGACAATACAATATGGTACCATTTTGGCCTCCAGTTACCAACATAGAAATGTTTGTTACTGCTCCAGACAACCTGGGCTATACTTACGAAGTTCAATGGCCAGGTGAGTACTGAAAATGTATTTTTACTGTGGAAATTTCCAAAATTAAACTTGCTACCTTTAAAGTAACCTCAGTTTTCTGAGATAAAGTAACCCACAGCTTTCCACTATGATTAAATAGCTTTGTTTGAATTTTTATTTGGGGATAAAGAGAATGAATTTAAAATTTGTCGGGACCCCATTCTGACCTGGTTGAGCTGGTTACCTAGCACACTATTTCATTTAATACTTACAACTCTCTGAGGAAGGTATTAAAATGCTCATTTTACAAATAAGGAAGATGAGATGATAGTAATTATCAAAGATCACCTTCCTAGAAGCACAGAGAATGAATTCTGAGCTTAGCCCTGTAAAATATGCCCTGTGTAATATACTCTTATTTTTCTACTGTAGTAGAACATGAACATGCTTCTAGTTGTTTATCTTAAAAGAGATGAAGTGAGACACTCTGAGCTGTTTTTTGAGAGGTTATGAAATTCAAAATCTCCTCGTTTAACTTTAAATCCTTTTCTTAACCAAGGCAATGGGGTACAGTGGGAGAGCACAGAATTTGGATCCTGAAAGATCTGGGCTCCAAAACCAGCTCCACCATCTATTAACCAAATGACCTTGGGCAAGTGATTTAAACACTGAGCCATCATCTCCTGACCTTCAGAAGAGATATAATAACTATCCCACTAGGATGCAGTCATTATAAGAAACTGGGGAGTGCTTTGAAAGATCCCAGGTGCTATAAAGGCAATGTGGCCAATAAAAATTAAATACGAGGATTTTGTCCAGTGCCTGGAACAATGCCTACATTTAGGGTATCCAATTTTGGCAACGATTTTACTATTAATTTTTTGTTCTCATTTTATTTTCAAACAGGTCGGAGTTTTAGTATTCCTGAGATTGTCATCATAGCAGTAGTGGCTGCATTATTACTGGTTGCAGTCATTTTTGCAGGCGCCTCTTGTCTGATTCGTGCCAGAAGCAACATGGATGAAGCAAATCAGCCTCTCCTTACTGACCAGTATCAACATTACATTGAAGAAAATGAAAAAATCCATAATCCTAATCAGTCCATGGTCTAATGACAAATGTAAATTCTCATATGCATTTGAATCATAAAAACCACACACTTAGAACATAATAGGTGGAGTTACTAACTGTATTTTCTTTTACTCTGTTACTTCCTTCCTTGTGCATGTCCATATTGGAATTATAATCTCCAGATATTATTTTCCAGAACTGGGGAAACTCACAATCTTTTCAATGGTTTCTATTTTTCAGTTCTACTTAAAAAAAAAAAGAGGAGGGTGTAGGGAAGGGAGGCGGAGTGGGGCTTCCCTGGTGGCTCAGCTGGTAAAGAATCTGCCTGCAATGCAGGAGACATGGGTTCAGTCCCTGGGTTGGGAAGATCCCCTGGAGAAGGGAAAGACTATCCACTCCAGTATTCTGGCCTGGAGAATTCCATGGACTACAGTCCAGGGGGTCTCAAAGAATCAGACACTAGTGAGCAACTTTTACTTTAAAATGGTAGGTTGTACCAATTCCATGGTATTCAAACAAATATGAAGATTTGGGGCATGTTTTAAAATTTTAAATATCAACAAAATGACAATCTAAATAAGTTGCTGTACTTTGTTTATACTGTAAAGAAAAACCATGATTAATAGTAAGCGGATTAAAATACATGAGTAAGACACAAATGGACTTATTTATGAAGCAGAAACAGACTCACAGACATAGAAAACAAACTTATGGTCACCAAAGCAGAAAGGGGATAGGTGAGGGATAAATTAGGAGTTGCGATTAGCAGACACAAACTAGCATATAAAAAACAGCTAACAACAAGGTCTTACTGTACAGCCTGGGGAACTATATTCAATATCCTACAATAAACTATAATGAAAAAGAATATATACATATATATATATAATTGAATCACTTTGCTGTATACCAGAAACTAACACTGTAAGTAAACTATACTTCAATAAAAGTTTTTTTTTTTTTTTTTAATGACTAGGCATTTCTACAATTTTAAGATGTAAATACATTTTCATTCCTTGGCAGGGACCAACACATATAAAGGACATGATATTTGTCGTTTAAATTAATCCTGTGACATTATAAATGGGATCCTAATTAACTTTTTAAAACTGATCTTCCTCATAAGGTTCAAGGCCACAGCAAAATCACAATCTTTGTCACACTTTAGATAGGTAAAAGCTTTACTTTGTAAAAAGAAAGTTAATAGTGCCTGTACATGTACTGTGTTCTATCTGTCAATTGATTGACAAAAGAACCACCCATCCATGTTTCACCTCACACTTCCTCTTAGAGGCCCACAAGGAGGCATAAAGGTAGAGAAAATGCATCATTGTGCTCTACAAATAACATCAGTTCATTGTGTTTAATTCAAATATCACTGTCTCTTATTTAGCAGCCTGCTATATATCTTC
Organism: Oryx dammah; assembly: GCF_014754425.2. Lineage (NCBI taxonomy): Eukaryota > Metazoa > Chordata > Mammalia > Artiodactyla > Bovidae > Oryx > Oryx dammah. The sequence goes on along the minus strand of NW_024080444.1, from coordinate 3,740,647 downwards.
AAAAACAATATTACTTCACAAGTCCCTCATTGTACAATTCTGCAAGAATGTCATTCGTTAATTTCTTCCTATCTTTTAAGAAAATATTTTTTTCTCTTTTTGATCTTACTAAAATTATATTCCCAATGAAGAACTCTTATAGGCTAGTTATAGAGGGCAAACATTTTAATTAAAATGAAATTTTAAAAAGAAATAATATCAATAATAATCAAGCACTATAGAAAATGCGTAGTCTGACATTCCCATCTCAATAATCAGAAACAAGACTAAAGTTACATACACCTGATTGGTTATTGGGCTTCCCTATATTAAACAATCTTCAGGCTATGTATACAAGATATTCAAAATGTGTTAGCAAAAGAGAATGTATATAATAATAGCATTGTTCTAACTTTCCAACAGCATTACTCAGTTGGTTCTCACAAATACATTTTGACTTATTAAAATATTATATATTCAAAGCTTTTCAGATAAATTATTTTATAATGTAAAATTTATTAATATTTTATATAAACATCAGTGAAACTGAATTCGTCACTTCATATTTTTGGAGGTTTATTGAGTACTCATTTCATACACATGTATTAAGCACACACTATGGATTTGAGGAGGGGAAAGTCAAGAACATACATTGAGACGATATTTGACTTGGGTCTTAAGAATACCAATGAATTTGCCAAACATTAGAGTGTGTGTTAGGTGCTCATTTGTGTCCGACTCTTTGCAACGCCATGGACTGCAGCCCCCCTAGGCTCCTCTGTCCATGGAATTCTCCAGGCAAGAATACTGGAGTGGGTAGTCATTCCCTTCTCCAGGGGATCTTCCCAACCCAGAGACTGAACCCAGATCTCCTATATTGCAAGCAGATTCTTTACTGTCTGAGCCACCAGATAAGCAGATATTAAAGTAGAGAAAGGCATTCCTTGTGGAAGTGACAGCATGAGCAAAGTCACAGGAATTTGAAAGAACATGGAACATTCAGAAATATAAATTTCTGAATGTCAGTGTGGTTGGAGCATAGTTTTCATGGAGGGGAGTAGAGAGATAAATTGGGAATAAAATCAGTCGTATGTGCAATACTAAGAAATTTGGAATTCATTCTATCTGTCCCAAAACATAAGCATTAAATCTAAGAAATCCTAACTCTTAAGAGAGAACTATACCCATTATCTTGATGATTTTACCCTAAATGTGCTGCTTTATTTTTCTTTTACTCAAGGACTTATTTCTATTTATTTACAGCTCTGTAAGATCTTAGGATTTATCTTGATCAGGTGACCATTACTCCTCCTATAATATGCTGTATTGTTTATTAAAAATAATACTTTTTTGCAATCTTGGAGATTTTCCATTGTTCAGTTCTCCAGGCCACTTATAGAACATAGTAAATGAAATTATTATGCACTCACTGGAAAGCACATTCACACCACTTAAATCCACAGTTTCCTGTTGTATAAGCAGCCACTGCATGCCAATGCCACAAACTGAGCTGAGCTTTACAGTCTAAACTGAGTGAGTAAAAATGCCTGATTGAACCTTCCTATAAAATCAAGAATGAAAAGCTATTAATTTGTGCCCCTCTGAAGTTATGTTCTGTCTTCTTTCCTATAAGCAGATCTCAGAGGTGATGCTCACTTACATCTCCATATAGTCTTTAAAATTGGAGGCAGAGGAAAAGATCTGTCTAGTAAAATAACTTCCAAAGACTGGTCATAAGATAGCTGTTCTGAGCTCAGTCCATGAAGATCCAATAACACCATGTATTTTGTTCTTTGCCATTTCCTAGTTAAAATTGTTACACAAGCAACAAACCAACGGAAGATCAAATTGGGTGGAGAGAGATAATATGAACTTTAAAAAAGAAAAAACAATTTAAATATATTAACAAACCAAGAATAGAGCTTGAAATGAAAGAGATGACATTTAAAAGGAATAATGCAAAGTCTCACACTTTGAAAGCATAATTGAAAAATTAAATGGGATTATAAGACAAAAACTAGCAGGAGATTTTAGTGAATTTCAAGGTCAATATAAGGTAATAGTGCAATGTAGCCAATAAAGGTGCTATGTGATTGACAAAGAAGAAAGAGATACTCTGGAAGTGCTATGGTATTATGCTTCATTAGTACAGAAAAAGAAAAAGAAATATGTGGTGTCTGAGTCACATCTGGAATATTCATTTGACTTAAAATCCATGGTTTAAGAGGAACATTGACAAACTGGAACATGTCCATTTAAGTGATACAATGATACAATCACTAGCACAAGACAGACACTTGGAACTCACCTTTGAATTCTACCCCTGGTGGCTCAGACTGTAAAATGTCTGCCCACAACACGAGAGACCTGGGTTCGATCCCTGGGTTGGGAAAATCCTGTGGAGAAGGAAATGGCAACCCACTCCAGTACTCTTGCCTGGAAAATTCCATGAACTGAGGAGCCTGATAGGCTACAGTCCATGGGGTGGCAAGGAATCAGACACAACTGAGCAACTTCACTTTCACTTTCACTCCTTGGAAGGAAAGTTATGACCAATCTAGATAGCATATTAAAAAGCAGAGATATTACTTTGGCAACAAAGGTCCATCTAGGCAAGGCTATGGTTTTTCCAGTGGTCATGTATGGATGTGAGAGTTGGACTGTGAAGAAAGTTGAGTGCCCAGGGTATGTAAGATAGCACAATGATGCCTTCAGGAGGACAGGCTCTTTATAATTTTTCTCCATCACCTTTAATGTGTAGGTTTTATCTTTTTACTTTTACTATCAGTACTGTAAAATGGCTACTACATCTTTGGACTTTATCCCACATAGAAATATTTTTTATTTGGAAATGAATATCATCCCAAAGTCTGCCTATATCCCATTAGAAGGAAAAATATAGAAAATTGAGGGAGTTTTTTTTGTTGTTGTTGGTAGTGGTTTATGCTTTGGTTGGTTACTATCCTGAATAATATCAGAAACCTAACTGTAAGGGATAGAGAGAGAAACTGGAACTGTGCCAGCTGGGAGTATTGCCACAACAGACAAGCAATCAAGATACCTAACAATTGTAGAAGAAGGACAGAAACACACAGTGTGCTTTTATTTTAAAAAAATCTGGTGTGTGTAGGGGGGGTGCATCTAATTTAGATGGGTGATTAAAGATGAGCTAAAGAATTAAGCTGAAACCTGGAGGATGAGAAAACTGCTGGAAAAGTTAATTGAAGAGGCTATGATAAAAGCTGAATCCTCATTAGCCATAGTAGCATAAACATGCTACATCTGAATTTTTTTAAAGGTAAGAAGTTTAACTATGCTCTTTGGAAATAAGGAGGCAAAATCAGAAGAATCAACTTGAAGAGCTGAAAATTACTGTATCTAGGAAGTATGAGTTGTATGTGGGAAAGACTGGAGCAAAGGGACTTTTATAGTCCTTCATGAAACTTGACTGTTTGAAAGGAAGTTTAAAAGAAAAGAGGGACTTCTATTTTGAAATCTTGGTAAAGAATGACTGCCACTAAGCAGAAATTTATTCTTACTTTCCTCTATGAAATAGGAAACTTTAGACTTTTAATTTGGGAAAGAGTTTAAGAACGAACAATGAATAAAATCTGTCATGGCTTTCAAAAGGAAACTGTTAGCAAAATGAGTAAGACAGGTTATCAATCAATTAGATTAAGTAAATTACACGTGGAAATATACTCTTGTATTTTTTATGTAGACTTCAAAACAGATCTTCTGACATGTGCTAAAATGTATTTCTGCAGTGTTCTTTCCTGTTAATCTTCTGATTTGGTCAGACTTTCATTAAGGTGAAAGTGAAAGTCACTCAGTCGTGTCCGACTCTTTGCAATTCCATCGACTGTCCATGGAATTCTCCAGGCCAGAATACTGGAGTGGGTAGCCTACCCCTTTTCCAAGGGATCTTCCCAACCCAGGAATCAAACCAGGGTCTCCCACACTGCAGGCAGATTCTTTACCAACTGAGCTACCAAGGAAGCTCATTGCATCTGCTAAAAACTGAACAGACTCTTACCACAAGGTGGTAGCTTTGAACACATTTCAAAATGTTGATTATGGACATCAAATGTTTCCAACTGAAATGAACAGTGAAGACATCTGCTCTTTCTCTTCTGGTTTAAAAAATAAATGTTCATGTGATCCTTGAAAGGCAGAAGAAATGCAATTTTTCATTTTGGTGGAAAAATGGCCTGTGAGATTAATAATCTCCACATGGCTGAAATTCCCAACTGAATTACAATGACAAAAAATGTGTCTTCTTATTGACTAGAACTCTTGTATACATTATCCTCCTTCATCACGATCACTTATCATGAGGCCCTTCTGGGCCACAAAATGAAGAGTGAGTGGCAGATCACCCAAATGGCTTCATACAAAATAGATGATTATGCCAGCACCAAAGACACTGATAATTTGTGACAAGAGTGAAAGGGCTAGTCTGCTATGGGAATCAGCTCCACTCAGCCACTGAGACTACACATAATAAAAGTCATGGCTAACTTTGCAAATGTACACCTTAAAGCTGTCAAAGAAAAATGAGCCTACTAGAAAGCTAAAAAGAGTATCAATTCATTCTACCTTACTTTGAAAATAACCCAAGCTAGACAATAGATGCAAACATACAATGAACCCCTGCATAGTCGCCTACATTTAACAACTGTCAATACTTTGTCCATTTTTGTCACTCTATTTTCATATTACCCATTTACATATTATGATTAATATTTTCTTGGACAAAGTTGAAAGTTAAGTAGCATATACCATGACCAACATTTGTCCCTATTTCTGTGTGTCCCCTAAGAAGAATGGCCTCCTCTTACATAACCACAATCCAATTGTCAATTTCAGGAAATTTAACATGGATTCAACACTATATTCCAATATATAGTCCATAGAAAATTGTTCCAAAAGAGTAATTTTTTAAATAACCAATTTAATACTTAAAACAAGAAATACTATATTTTAGTATGATATAAGAATGTTAAATACATGAGGAAAACTTATTTAAATCAAGTTGAGTAAAACCAAGTAAACCCAAAGAGTAGAGAAAAAGTGGGGAACTGCTACTAAATTCCTTTTTAGAAAAGTACTCAGCATCTTTTTGAAATAGGTAAATTATATGACCAATTCTGAACCCAGACAGCCCTAGGAAGGCCTCGTGTCTCTTCTATTTATTAGCAATATGTCACTGAGCAAGTTGCATTACTTTTCTATGCTGCAGTTTTGTTATCTGTAATAGAAGGGCAGTTTTATTTTTTTCCAAAATAAAAATTTTTAGAACATTAAAACTGACTTTATATGGTAAGTACATTTCCCAATGGCTGGAACGCAGTAGGTAGTTAATAAACTTTATCTTTCATTCCTAGCATCTTGAAAACTTAGCTCTTCCCAACAACCTCCCTAAAACTAGTTCAGCAAAAAAGCATTTCTGCTCCAAAGTTAAACTTCATGGTTCACGATGCCATGTTGCACACTGGTTTCCAACTGAATGCTCTCATCCCACTGCCATCAAGGGGCATGTCACAGCTAATTATCTGTCATCACGCCCTGTTGCATAGGCAGTACCCTGCCTGCTGCTGCTGGGACCTCGGTGCTGTCTGTTGACTCATTTGCATTGCCTCCTGAGTGTCTCTGCTCTGTACGGATCACACAGAATGAAGCCCAGGGGCCAACTAGCAGGCCCATCTGAATTGTGGAACATATCTGAAGCCCCTCCTCATCACTTAGTGAGTAATGTGGGGGATGTTCGCTGGTCCACACACCCTGGCAATGCAAACGGTCATCTGCTGCCTCATCTGCTTCTCCGCGTCTGGGGTGCAGGACCAGATCGGCTGAGGAACTTTGCTAGCACTTATGCAAATAGCTATGGGAGTTCCTGGGTTTGGCAACATTTCCTTTCCGAAGTCTCATTTGCGGCTGCACCTTCTGCCTCTTTTGTGCTTCCACATTTTTGTGTGGAGACCTCAGAATACATTTCTCCCATATTCATGTCGTATTTATGTTAATACATTTAATCCACCCTGTTTAATGACTGTGATGTGTCTGTTTAAACCCTAAAAGAACATATTTTTAAGATACAATCAGATTACTTATAACTAGTTTTCCAAATTAAGGGAGAATGTATTCTCCAATTTAGATTTAAAGTACATAAATAAAATGTTAATGCATGTATAGACATACAGCAATGAGTCCGAAACTGTTAGGTATGCACATATAATATCATAATTTCGTAGCAATACTGTATTCTTCCAAATACATTACATCATACATACTTTAAAAAATTTTTTGATTCAATTTTTTTTAATTTATTTATTTTTTTATTTTACTATACAATTCTGTATTGGTTTTGCCATACACCAACTTCATAGTATGACTATGGAATCAGCAACAGCACATTCATAAATGACAAAGATACAATTTAATCTTGATATAAATTCTTATTCCATTAATGAAGTTTCTCAACTTTTCTTCTTTTCTCTATGTTCTGCCATAATTTTTTTTAATTTTTATAAATTTATAATTTAGGAGATACTCCTATAGAAACTAAATTCAAAGTTTGCTTAAAAAAGAAGGAAAAAAATGAAGATTTAGAAATAAGCCACCGCTGTAGAGGAGCTTGATCCATAATGTAAGGAACTGGGAAAAGCTCTTTAAATATGATACTTAAAGCTGATTTCCTCTAGGTGGCAGTATAGTCCCAGAACTTAAACCTTCGCTGTAATGAAAAACTAAGAGCACCAAAAAATAATTGCTTATTACCAGCCCATGCTATTTATACATTTGAAAGATTTTTTCTCTTGAAAACTAAGCTAAATTTACAACTGTGAATGTTCATCTGCTGACATAGTGGATTTTATACTAGAAAGAATAAAATGTGGCTATATTTCAGCCAACATACCTTGTTTTCCATATCTTTTTTGGCACTGTAAGATCTTAACATTCATTTTTGGATACTATAATTTACTTTCTTCTTTATATAGACATTAACATGGTTATAAAACTCAATAAACTTTATCTTAGATAATTACTGATATCCTTTACAATAAATGGACTCAATTCATTAATATCCACTGGCAGAGTCTTGAATTACATCTTATCACCAACTGTGTAGATTTGTTTAGTTAAACAAACAGAATTTTAAAAGCAACACAACAACATACAAAGATTCTAATGAGTATGTAGTTGATATGTATCCCAAAATGTATTGTATTGAAACACTAGAATCCCCAGTTCCTCAGCCATAAAAAAATTCTTCTGTCTTCTCTGCAAATTAAGCTTCCCCAGTTATCTATATACCATCTTGATGTCTCCCAGTGATCAGACTCAGAATAACAGTGACACATCTTCACCCATAGATTTAGAGCCTTCCAGAAATTCACTACACCTTACCTTTTCATTTTTCTCCAAGCTTGATTTTATTTTTTTAAGTCCATATTTTTAATTTTTTATTTTTTTTCCATTTCTTTTTTTTTCTTTTTTTTAATTTTACTTTACAATTCTGTATTGGTTTTGCCATACATTGACATGAATCCACCACGGGTGTACATGCGTTCCCAAACATGGACCCCCTCCCACTCCCCTCCCCACAACATCTCTCTGGGTCATCCCCGTGTACCAGCCCCAAGCATGCCGTATCCTGCATCGGACTTAGACTGGCGATTCGATTCTTACATGATATTATACATGTTTCAATGCCATTCTCCCAAATCATCTCACCCTCTCCCTCTCCCTCTGAGTCCAAAAGTCCGCTATACACATCTGTGTCTTTTTTGCTGTCCTGCATATAGGGTCATCATTGCCATCTTTCTAAATTCCATATATATGTGTTAGTATACTGTATTGGTGTTTTTCTTTCTGGCTTACTTCACTCTGTATAATCGGCTCCAGTTTCATCCATCTCATCTCATCAGAACAAGCTTGATTTTAAAAACATCAAATCCTCAAAAAACTGAAAAAGCAAAACAATGAAACACTTCATTCATTTCACTAGTTACTAATATTTTATGACATGTTTTAGCTCTCTAAACAAGCACTTTGGCATTTAATTTTAAGTAGAACATATTTCTAAGGAATAGAAAATTCTTGTTAATCAAAAACTTCAGTGAATGTAAATAAGCCTGACAGTTATTCATGAAGTCTTCAGTATAATTATTATTCTATATGACACATAAAGGGTCCCTGAATATATGAGTGTGTCTAGTTGGCTACTAGGATGATTTGTAGTCCCCAGAAAGGGCTGGAAACCTGAATCAGACAGATAAACATATAGTGCAATCACGAAACACTAAGAGGATCTTTGCAGTGCCTCCAGGGCTTGCACTACAGAGCAAGCACAACCTCTGTCTCCTCTGAACATTCAGATCCCACCTCACGATTTACACCGTTAACATTACTCTGGAAACTGAGGAGGGAGAAATTACAGAGAGGGCTAGATGGCCTGGGTTACCGATCTATACGGGTCTGGAAGACATCACTGGAAAATTCAGAAAAAAAATGGTTCTAATGACCTTACAGACAACTCCTGGCAAAATGTAGAGGGGTCTCTCTCTGATCAAATGAGATGAGAATTTTTTTTTTTAATGAAACTAAACTCTATGATAGAATTAAAGCTGTCTATTAAATAAATGAATACATTGTATATTTTTTCATTAACAGTCTGAATGGCTGACAAATGATTAGCCTGTGCTGGGCCCTAAATCTCAGTCCTACTCAATTTGTTTCCATAGCTCTGTGGCCAACTCTATTGACCATGTCTTTCATAGTTAAGGTGAAAGTTCATGTATCAAAGTTCCCCAGAGAGTAAGATTGAAACTATGCTCACTTTTTTGGAAGGCTTTATTTTGCACTTTGTCAAAACATATAAAGAAAGATGTCTCTCTCTGCCTAAACAAAAGCTTTTTGGTTTTTGTTTCTTTTTAATAACTCAGGAGATCTCTACATTAATTATGAGTTTAAAATTCTGTTTTAGTTTCCCACTTGCCTCTTAACAAATCATTACTACAAAACTGATGGGTTTAAAACAACACAAATTTACTCTCCCACTTTCGGGAAGACAGATATCCAAAAGCAGTTGCACTGGACAGAAACTGACGTGTAGGCAGGACCATGCTTGCTCCCTTAGAGAGTTTTACAGGAGGATCCCTTTTCTTGTCTTCTCTAGTTTCGAGAGTTTTCCTCCCTGCTTCCCTTAGCTCATGGTCCCTTTCTCCATCTCTGTAGCCAGCGCATACACGTTCTTGCTCTGATTTTGCTCTACCACCTGGCCTTCTTCTCCTCTGTCAATCTCTCGGCCTTTCTCTTAGGATATTTCTGACCATATTCAGAGTCCTCTCAAATAATCCAGGATAACCTTTCCCCATGTCAGGATCCCTAAGTTAATCACAACTGCAAAATCCATTTGTCATAAAAGGTAACATTCATAGGTTCCAGCTATCAGGATCTATCTACCATGGGAGGCTCTTTTTCATCCTACCACAAATACTTTCTTTGTATGCCCATTTTGGGAAATTGGCTCAGTTATTACCAACAGAGAAAAATGAAGCCAGCTCCAAATTTTTCATTTTTCTTAATTAAACTGCCATGAAAAGCTTATACTTAGTCTCTTTTCTGGCAATGAGAGAAGATGCTGAATCAAGATGGTAAAAATTACGGGATTCTGCTCTGTCTTCATAAATCTTCCATCTGTCCGTCATGCTCCATTGGCTAAAACTCCAGGCTCCCAATGCAGGGGGCCCAGGTTTGCTCCCTGGTCAGGGAACTAGATACCACATGCCACAGCTAAGACCCAGCATGACCAAATAGATATTTTTTTAAAAATAAACTTTCATTGAATCAAGATGGCTTTATTTGTCACAGCTTTCACAAGAAAACTAACCCACTTGCCCTTATTAAAACACCTTTCAGAATTAAGGAGGGTCCTGGGGGGCACCCACAGTCGACTGCTCTTTGCAAAGTGCAAATTCTCCTTAGGTCATCTCAACCATTCTTTATGCTACTAATTCCCAAACTGTCTATAGTTCACCCTAGCCACTGCTGTGAGCTTCAGTTCCATATAATTAGCTGCAGGTTAAACAAATCCATCTGCCTGACTCTCAAGAACTTCAAACTCTATATATCCAAAATGGAAATATTTCTTTTCTCTACATTAAAATGCCTCATCTTCCTTTACTCTGTGACTCAGTTAAAATTGCCACCATCCATGAGAAGTTTAGGCAGAAATCTGGGAATCACTTTGGGTTCTTCCTTTCTCTTTCACCCTCCAGTCAGCTATCCCATCTTTATAATTCATCCACACCATTTCTGCTCATTCATCCTCCAATTCTCTCTTTCTCTAATCCTTTTAACACTGACTATGTAAGAAAAGTCTTAGATATTTTCACTTGGTGACATTTTCAGTATATTAACAAGGGGAAAAAAGCTAAATCAGTTATAAAATGTAGAGAATATATTAAACACTTAATTTGAATAGTGTTCTCAAAAGGGAACTTCCCTGGTGATATAGTGGCTAAGACTCTGTGCTCCCAATAGAGGGATTGGCGGGGGTGCAGATTCAATCCCTCTTCAGGGAACTAGATCCCACATGAAGCCAACTAAAAATCCCACAGGCCACAGTGAAGATCAAAGATCCCACATGCCACAACTAAGACCCAGTGGAATCAAATAAATATTTTTAAAAATGCATGTGAAACTGTGATTCATGAGACAATTACAGGTCTTACAAAAATTCAGGCTATATTACAAGAAGTATAGCTAGTATTGGAACATGAATTTAAAATCATTTGATACTGTATTCTTGCAAACCTCTCAGCGTTTATCTGAGTCTGAATGTACTATCTCATGTGGACATGATATTTTAAAAACCTATACTTGAAGTCCTTGGTGAATGTGAGTGCAATAGCACCTGGCCTTTCTGTAATTTCCCTCTGCACTGCCTCTGAATCATCAGTGGTGAGGCTGGAGATAGATGGGCCCCTCGGCTGAAAAGCTGGTGTTCATCAAATGAAGTAAAATTGAAACTTTGTTCTTACCTAGACCCTCCAAAGACAAAGCTAGTGGAGAAGCTGAGCTCTGATGAAGCAAAGAGATAAGAGGACCACTCCTGAGGTCAAAGAAAACTTCACAGTCTAGTCATTTTGTTAATTTCTATAACTAAACTTTAAAAATCAATTTTATTTGAGGCACAATTTATATGTAATAAATAGACACAGTCTAACGTTAAAAACAAAACAACACAACAACAAAAAACTTCCCTGTCTGCATATGCTCAAAATGTTCCTTGAAGGTCAAAAGGGAAGGGGTGCCACCCCATAAGAACTGTAAACATACCCCCACAGGCCTCTGCAGTAAGATCCATCCTAACAAAAAGTTGTGCACACAGTTGGGGAGGATCCTAGGGCAGGTGAGGTGTGAAAAACGAAACAGGATAATTGGTAAATAAAGATTGTCCTATAGAAGTGATTTAAATCACCTCTTTCCTGTGCTCCTTCTCATTAGAGAGGACACTCATACTCTTTCTCTCCACATGTGTATTTCTGCCTAGCTTCAGTCTTAAATAAGCAAACTGTGTCTCTGTATGCTTTCCCACTTATTGTGCTATGTCTCTAATAATAAACTTTGTACTTGTTTTTATAGTTTTTGCTTCTTTGAAGCATTCTTGCTTTCAAAAGGAGGCAAGAGCCCAGGGCCACTTTGCTTCTAGACTCTAGCCCTTGGTGATCTAGTGGCTAGAAATCCTGGGTTTCCATCCAGGCTGCTGCTGCTGCTAAGTCGCTTCAGTCATGTCCGACTCTGTGCTACCTTATGGACAGCAGCCCACCAGGCTCCTTCGTCCACAGGATTCTCTAGGCAAGAATACTGGAGTGGGTTGCCATTTCCTTCTCCTCCATCCAGGCTGCTCAGGTTCAATTCCTGGGCGAGGAACTAAGATCTCTCTTCAGCACTGCTCACTGCTATCTCTCTGAGATCAATGGGACCCACGGCTTGATCAACCAAAGCCTCTTTCCTCCTCAGTTATCCTCTTCTCAACCAAGAGACTGATGTATCAAACCTTAACCATTTCCCTGCCTCACAAAGGACAATGAGGAACTCGCCCTCTTCCCTGCATAGTGTTCTCAGCCAGGCTTCTGGGACCAGTCTGGAATCACTTTGCAGACTCGTCTTCTGTCTCTGCTGCTTTTCCGAAGTTTAAGTTCTAGGATTACAAACTACTTGCTTTTCTGAAAGACCGATGCTTTTTCTTACTTCGGTGCTATGGTTCACGATATCTTCTCTGGTCCATCATCTCTGCTGCTGACTACTTCTCAGGCAAGAACCCTCCAAGCCAGGTACCCTTCCCAGAGCCATGCCTCCTCTAGACTCCCCTCTTCAACTCAATTTCCCCAAGGCATATCTTTGGCAATTTCAATGTCAGCAGCCTTACAATATTGCATGTTCTTTGAGGGCAGAAATCATGTCTTACTTATTTTTGTGACCAGATACCCTGCAGGTTACCTAGCGCAATATAAAAACATGTATACTCTCAAAGTGAACAAAACTGAGTCCGGCAAACTTGAAGGACAGGTTTTCACATCTGCTAAACTCCACCAGGTGGCACTATTTATTTTCAGTAGAGATCCAATCACAAAACTGGAACGAAGTAGAGTGTATTTGTATCCCATGCACATATATGTGTGTGTATGGAACTCTTTTCACGCTACCCATTTATACTAATACAACATACGGACAGTCAATTTTGGTACCTTTTTTATCTTTTCAAATGCAAAGTTGAAAAAAATACTAAATTACAAGACAGTTATTAGAGTCAATTTTCCTAAACAAAAAGGGAGCTGGTCTCCTTTTCATTTATAGTGTTATTACTCAAAGGTTTTGACGAGTAGACAAGACAGTGAATTTCTACTCTTGAGATCGTTCAAGTCATTCCCAACTAGAGGGACAGGAGGATAGAAAGATTGGAGGCGGGCAGGTTACAAGCAAAGAGCCCTTGCTTTGCATGAATTTAAGGATTCATAATTTTAAGTATAAAATCTGGGTAATGATGTTTACCTTTAAAATCTGATGTTAAAAGCCTACACACTATGTAACCTATGATAAAGTACCTGGCACAGTAAAGAAACCGAAGATGTGGATGATGGTTATTATCAGAGAAATTAGATGGATCAAGAAACATAAATTTCATTTGCTCTCAAAGTTCATTAAAAGATAATGTGAGGCATACTAAAAAGTTGAAGAGTTTATTTGAGAAAAAAAAAAAAACAGCAGGAATCAAGACAAGCCAAATCACCAAACAGGAAGGAGTTAGGAGCACTCTGCAGAGAAGAGCCAGGAGGAAGACTTTTAGAGAGAAAGGGGAGGGGAGGAAGGCAAGGAAATTGAATGATTGGCTATAGCTTAAAGCCTAGTTGGTACAGTGGTAAAGAATCTGCCTGCAACGCAGGAGATGCGATGATACAGGTTCAATCTCTGGTTCGGGAAGATCCCCTGGAATAGAAAATGGTACCCCACTCCAGTATTCTTGCTGGAAAAGTTCCATGGGCAGAGGATCCTTGTGGGCTACAGTCCATGGGCTCACAGAGTCGGACGCAACCAAGTACTGGCTTTTCATTTTCATGATTAAAGCCAAGTTGGCTGTTTGTGATTGTCTGTCCTCAACTTTTTAATTTTGTAACCTTGAGGCATTTACAAACTGAGATTTTGCTTTGCTTAGGTAGACTGTCATGGCATTACAGCCACGTTTGTCTAAAGGCCTCCTGGTTTGATTAGCAAATTTAAAGAATTCAAACTGCTTTTGGTTTCAACAGACTGCCTGGGTCAGAATCTGTTTCACCTGCTGCTTTGATGTTTAACATGTCACGCAAGCCTATTTTTCTCAGTTGTAAAATGAACTTTGTAGCAATCTCTGCCACATGTGACTGCTAGGGGGACTGACTTAAAAATTAGTCATTAAAAAGAAATAATCATTCAGTTCAGTTCAGTTCAGTCGCTCGGTCGTGTCCGAATCTTTGCGACCCCACGAATGGCAGCACGCCAGGCCTCCCTGTCCATCACCAACTCCCGGAGTTCACTCAGACTCAAGTCCATCGAGTCCGTGATGCCATCCAGCCATCTCATCCTCCGTCGTCTCCTTCTCCTCCTGCCCCCAATCCCTCCCAGCATCAGAGTCTTTTCCAATGAGTCAACTCTTCGCATGAGGTGGCCAAAGTACTGGAGTTTCAGCTTTAGCATCATTCTTCCAAAGAAATCCCAGGGTTGATCTCCTTCAGAATGGACTGGTTGGATCTCCTTGCAGTCTAAAGGACCCTCAAGAGTCTTCTCCAACACCCTGGTTCAAAAGCATCAATTCTTCGGCGCTCAGCCAATGGTAATGGTGAAGCAAGAGTGAGTCTAGGATGTAGCCAATTATTTGCCCAAACCTCTATCCATTAATCTCATACTATGATCTAAATCTGAAATTTCAGTTTAGAATGCTGATCCCACCAGTGATGTTGAATTCAGATAATTATGTTTAAACCTTTCAATGGGGCTGAAAAATTGAACTTAATGTATGTTTTATGCCCTTTATCTCCAGTAAGAAGGTGTTCTTTCCCTTTAAGGAAGCAAAGCCTCATCTGTCTCATCTTTATATCTCCTGGGCAATTGCAACTATACAGATACTGCCTTAATTCCTATCCCAGCGCTTCCCTTAGTTGAGTGGAAAAAACTTTGAGTAACAATGTCGTTGTCAGTGACAGTATTCTGTTTGGGAGTTCTGCCCTACCTAATTATGGATGAGACACTTCTTTCTAAAACAGAAATAGAAGAAACCAGGTGTCTTTTTAAACGAAAAGTTAACCACCAAGAAGATCATTCTTTTTTAAGTCTTACTTACTAGTCACCAATGCCCACTTGGGTGTTTGACTACTAAGTATGCAGACGGCATACCACTTCCAGAAGTGGAACAGAAATCATGGGAAGTGAATATCTGAGCAATGAATATCTCCTTCAATAATTAGTGTTGAAAATATTAAAATTAATTAGAATTTAATTCCTAAAATTCACAGTTACAGATTCATTCTTTGAGCTTAAGACCTTCGGCCCCAGATAAACATATATAAGGGCTTGCCTGATGGCTCAGCAGTAAAGAATATGCCTGCAGTGCAGAAGACCTGGGTTTGATCCCTGGGTCCGGAAGATCCTCTGGAGAAGGACAAGGCAACCCATTCCATTATTCTTGCTTGGGAAATCCATGGACAGAAGAGCCTGTCAGGCTACAGTCCATGGGGTCACAAAGAGTGTGACAGGCCTTAAACAACAACAAACATATACAAGGGCAAGTATACTTGATGCAATATCAGTTATTTGTATATAAATATGAGTAGTCTTATCAGATCCTTTCCCCCCATAATGTTTGGAAAAGGTAAGAATGGAGGAAGCATAAAGTCTCCAAAAGCTGGAAGGCAAAGGAGAGGCTGTTTTGAGTACATTAGTTACTTGATTTTAAATACTCTCAACCATGCCCCAAAGTTCATGTTTTTAAGAGGGTTTATTACACTTTATAGGTAAAATGAAGCTCAGATAGGCCATATAAAATCAAATGACAGAGCTTACACAGGCAGAAACCTTGGAGATATTGCAGGCTCTGTTCCACACCATAGCAATAAAGCAAGCCACATGAGTTTTTTGGTTTCCTAGTACATATAAAAGTTAAGTTTATACTGTACTGTAATCTATTACGTGTACAATAGCATTGTGTCTTTTAAAAACAACAATGTATATACAGTAATTTTCAAAGATTTCACTGCTAAACAATGCTAATCATCATCTGTGCTTTCAGCGAGTCATCATCTTTCTGATGGTAGAGGCTGATGCTTCATTGCTTTTGACTGATCAAGGTGGTGGTGGCAGAAGGCTGGGGTGGCCGTGGGAATTTCTTAAAATAAGACAACAATGAAGCTTTGCATTTGTTGCATTAATTGACTCTTCCTTTCACGACCAGTTTCTCTGTAGCACGCAATGCTGTTTGTCAGGATTTTCCCATAGTAAAACTTCTTGGTTTTGTTTTGGCTGAACCACACAGCATGCAGGATGGAACCCATGCCCCCTGCAGTGGAAGCACAGAATCTTAACCACTGAACTACCAAGGAAGTTTTGAAACTTCTTTCAAAACTGGAATCAATTATCTCAAATCCTGATGCTATTTTATTAACTAAGCTTATGTAATATTCTAAATCCTTTGCTGTAATTTCAATAATCTTCAACAGCATCTTTGCAGAGAGATTTAATCTTCAGGAACCACTTTTTTGGTTCATCCATAAAAAACAACTCTTCATCCATTTAAGTTTTTATCATGAGATTGCAGCTATTCAGACACATCTTCAGGCTTCATTTCTAATTATAGTTCTTTGGCTATTTCTACCACATCTGCAGTTATTTCCTCCACTGAATCTTGAATGTCTCAAAGCCTTCCATAAGGTTGGAATTAACTTACAACAAACTCTTGTTAATGTTGATATTTTGACCTCTTCCTATAAATTATTAATATTTTTAATGGCATCTAGAATAGTGAATATTTTTCAGAAAATTTTCAGTTTACTTTGTCAAGATCCATCAGAACAATTATAGTTTATGGCAGCTATAGCCTTACAAAATGTATTTTTTAAATAATAAGACTTCAAAATTGAAATTATTCCTGAGTCCATGGGCTGAGAATGAGTGTTATGTTATTAGGCATAAAAATAATATTAATCTCCTAATATATCTTCATTAGAGCTCTTGGGTGACCAGGTATATTGTCAGTAACCAAGAATATTTTTAAAGGAATCTCTTCTTTCCCCTGAGCAGTAAATTTTAATAGTGGGCATAAAATATTCATTAAACCATATTGTCAACAGATGCACTGTCATTCAGGCTTTGTTGTTCCATTTATAGAGAACAGGCAGAGGAGATATAGGCAAATTCTTAAGAGCCCTAGGATTTTCAGAATGGTAAATAAACACTGGCTTCAACTTCAAGTCACCAATGATATTAGATCACAGCAAGAGAATCAGCCTGTCCTTGGAAGCTTTGAAGCCAGGAACAGACTTGTCCTCTCTAGCTATAAAAGTCCTAGATAGCATCTTCTTCTAATATATGGCTATTTCTTCAACATGGAAAATCTATTTTCTAAAGTATCCACCTTCTTTAATGATCTTAGCTACACTTTCTGGATAACCTGCTGCAGCTTTTATATCAGCATTTGCTGCTTTACTCACCTTGTACCTTTATGTTATGGAAGCTCTTTGACTTTTTCCTTTAAACCTCGTGAACCAACTGCTACTAGCTTTAAACAGTTCTTATATAGCTTCCTCACGTCTTCTGAAATTCGTAGAATTGAAGAGTTAGATCCTGACTCTGAATTAGGTTTTGGCTTAAGGGAACATTATGGCTGGTTTGATCTCCTATCCAGATCACTCAATCTTTCTCCATAAGAGCAACAAGGCTATTTCACTTTCTTATCATTTATGTATTCACTGAGAAGCACTTTTAATTTTCTTCAAGATGGTCCCTTTGCATTTCTCTAACTGGCACAAGAGATCTAGCTTTTAATCTGTCTCAAATTTCAACATGGCTTCCTCACTAAGCTTAGTCATTTCTAAGTTTTTTTTTAAACTGAGAGACTTGTAACTCTTCCTTTCACTTGAACACTTTGAGGTCATTACAGGATTATTAATTGGCCTAACTGGTTTGTCTCAAGGAATAGGGAGGCCCAAGGAGATGGAATGAGATTGAGGAGCAGCCGGTCTAGTGGAACAGAGCAGTCAGAACACAGACAACACATTTAGATTAAGTTTGCTGTCTTATATGAGCATGGTTCACGGTGCCCAAAACAACCTCAATAGTAACATCAAGGGCCACTGACCACAGATCATCATAACAAATATAACAATAATGAAAAAGTTTGAAATATTGTGAGTTACCAAAATGTGACACAGATATAGGTTGAGCAAATGGTGTTGGAAAAATGGCACCAAAAGACTTGTCTGATGCAGGGTTGCCACAAACCTTCAACTTGTAAAATAACGCATTATCTGCAAAGTGCAATAAAGCCAGGTGCAATAAAATGAGGTAAATCTGTATTCAGATGAAATCTTTATCTCTAAATTTTATATATTCAAAGTTCAGACTATGAGAGCAAGAGAAGACTGACTTCGTCGATGCCAAAGTTCTGTGTTGGGTGTTCTGTCTCATCGTCTTTATACTGGACACTTAAAAGAAAAGGAACTCTGAATAAAACACCCATGATATAAAGACAACTGCAACTTCACAGCTCGTAGCCATACATTCAGATTTTCCTCCCTTATTCTTCCACACATGTTATCAAGCTTAATTTAATATATGTAAGAAACTTGAAGAATGTGTTTTAAATTGTAGGTTATTTTCATGCAGCTATGAGGGTTCCCAGAAAATATTATAACTAGGAGTGAGTTACTTGTTTAACTTTTCTGTGTAACCAACATTTATTTCATTTGCTATCTACTTTTCCTGCCCCAACTCAAAGCAGCTGCAACATAGAAGAGATGTTGTATGGAATCCTAAAATGAATGAATTCCTACTTTCCTTCACAAAACTAAACATAGAAGTTGACATTAACCTCTGTTAAGATTCCTGAAGAAATTTTGCCATCACAGCTTGACATATCTAATAGCATTTTGAAAAAGTGATGGCTCTATCATGAAGTTTTCAGAATTTCTGTCACTATGTTGACAGGTGGTAAAACACATTTCTACTAGTAAAAGGATAAGAGTGAATTTATCAAAATCTTTTGTAAGCAAATAACATTTGTTAGTGCAATGCTAGGCCACATCTCATATATCACCTTTAGAGATCAATCATTTTCTTAACCTTCAACAATGATACAGGGCCTGTTCAGTAATCATGATCTATGGTGCAATTTTCTTATTTGTCTAAAAATGTGGTTTTCTAAAGTACTTTCTTCAATGATTAATGCAAGCAACTATGAAAAAAATCTTTTTCAAGTAAAGAATTTATAGAAAGTGGCAAGAGTTTTATTTAGTTGTTAATTGGTTTAATTTATTCAGCAAGCAATTTATTACAAGCCTACTGTGAGACACCCGGCGTCCGAGGTCAGGGGCAGCGGCCAAAAGGAGTTACCTCGCATCTGAAGTCAATGGCGGCCGGGAGGAGACACCGCGCAACCGAGGTCAGGGCGGCAGTTGAGAAGAGCTACCCCGTGTCCAAGGCCAGGGGAGGCGGCCAGAAGAGCTACCCCATGTCCGAGGTCAGTGGCAGCCAGGAGGAGACACCCCGCGACCCAGGTCAGGAGCGGCAGCCGAGAGGAGCTGCCCTCTGGCTGAGGCCAGGGGTGGCAGCCGGGAGGAGCAACCCGAGGAGCCATGGCTGCGAGGGCATAGGAGGTTCTGGAGGAGCTGTCCCACCTTGAAGGTCAGGAAGGATGGCAATAAGGAGATACCCCTCATCCAAGGTGAGGAGCAGCGGCTGTGCTTTGTTGGAGCAGCTGTGAAGAGATACCCCATGCCCAAGGTAAGAGAAACCCAAGTAAGATGGTAGGTGTTGCAAAAGGGCATCAGAGGGCAGACACACTGAAACCATACAGAAAACTAGTCAATCTAATCACACTAGGACCACAGCCTTGTCTAACTCCATGAAACCAAGCCATGCCCGTGGGGCAACCTAAGACGGGTGGGTCATGGTTGAGACATCTAACACAATGTGGTCCACTGGAGAAGGGAATGGCAAACCACTTCAGTATTCTTGCCTTGAGAACGTCATGAACAGTATGAATAGGCAAAATGATAGGATACTGAAAGAGGAACTCTCCAGGTCAGTAGGTGCCCAATATGCTACTGGAGATCAGTGGAGAAATAACTCGAGAAAGAATGAAGGAATGAAGCCAAAGCAAAAACAATGCCCAGCTATGGATGTGACTGGTGATAGAAGCAAGGTCTGATTCTGTAAAAAGCAATATTGCATAGGAACCTGGAATGTCAGGTCCATGAATCAAGGCAAATTGGAAGTGGTCAAACAAGAGATGGCAAGAGTGAACATCAATATTCTAAGAATCAGTGAACTAAAATGGACTGAAATGGGTGAATTTAACTCAGATGACCATTATATCTACTACTGAGGGCAGGAATCCCTCAGAAGAATTGGACTAGCCATCATGGTCAACAAAAGAGTCCAAAATGCAGTACTTGGATGCAATCTCAAAAATGACAGAATGATCTCTGTTCATCTCCAAGGCAAACCATTCAATATCACAGTTATCCAAGTCTATGCCCCAACCAGTAATGCTGAAGATGCTGAAGTTGAACGGTTTTATGAAGACCTACAAGACTGAACTGAACTGAACTGAACATGACCTTTTACCTCTAACACCCCAAAAAGATGTCCGTTTCATTATACGGGACTGGAATGCAAAAGTAGGAAGTCAAGAAACACCTGGAGTAACAGGCAAATTTGGCCTTGGAATGCAGAATGAAGCAGGGCAAAGGCTAATAGAGTTTTGCCAAGAACATGCACTGGTCATAGCAAACACCCTCTTACAACAACACAAGAGAAGACTCTACACATGGACATCACCAGATGGTCAACACCGAAATCAGATTGATGATATTCTTTGCAGCCAAAGATGGAGAAGATCTATACAGTCAACAAAAACAAGACCAGGAGCTGACTGTGGCTCAGATCATGAACTCCTTATTACCAAATTCAGACTTAAATTGAATAAAGTAGGGAAAAGCGCTAGACCATTCAGGTATGACCTAAATCAAATCCCTTATGATTATACAGTGGAAGTGAGAAATAGATTTAAGGGCCTCGACCTGATAGATAGAGTGTCTGATGAACTATGGAATGAGGTTTGTGACATTGTACAGGAGACAGGGATCAAGACCATCCCCATGGAAAAGAAATGCAAAAAACCAAAATGGCTTTCTGGGGAGGCTTTAAAAATAGCTGTGAAAAGAAGAGAAATGAAAAGCAAAGGAGAAAAGGAAAGATATAAGCATCTGAATGCAGAGTTCCAGAGAATAGCAAGAAGAGATAAGAAAGCCTCCTCAGTGATCAATGCAAAGAAATAGAGGAAAACAACAGAATGGGAGAGACTAGAGATCTCTTCAAGAAAATTAGAGATTCCAAGGGAATATTTCATGCAGAGATGGGCTCAATAAAGGACAGAAATGGTATGGACCTAACAGAAGCAGAAGATATTAAGAAGAGGTGGCAAGAATACACAGAAGAACTGTACAAAAAAGATCTTCATGACCCAGATAATCATGATGCTGTGATCACTAATCTAGAGCCAGACATCCTGGAATGTGAAGTCAAGTGGGCCTTGGAAAGCATCGCTACGAACAAAGCTAGTGGAGGTGATGAAATTCCAGTTGAGCTGTTTCAAATCCTGAAAGATGATGCTGTGAAAGTGTTGCATTCATTTGCCAGCAAATTTGGAAAACTCAGCAGTGGCCACAGGACTGGAAAAGGTCAGTTTTCATTCCAATTCCAAAGAAAGGCAATGCCAAAGAATGCTCAAACTACCGCACAGTTGCACTCATCTCACATGCTAGTAAAGTAATGCTCAAAATTCTCCAAGCCAGGCTTCAGCAACACGTGAACCATGAACTTACTGATGTTAAAGCTGGTTTTAGAAAAGGCAGAGGAACCAGAGATCAAATTGCCAACATCCGCTGGATCATGCAAAAAGCAAGAGAGTTCCAGAAAAACATCTATTTCTGCTTTATTGACTATGCCAAAGCCTTTGACTGTGTGGATCACAATAAACTGTGGAACATTCTGAAAGAGATGGGAATACCAGACCACCTGACCTGCCTCTTGAGAAATCTGTCTGCAGGTCAGGAAGCAGCAGTTAGAACTGGACATGGAACAACAGACTGGTTCCAGATAGGAAAAGGAGTACATCAAGGCTGTATATTGTCACCCTGCTTATTTAACTTATATGCAGAGTACATCATAAGAAACGCTGGACTGGAAGAAACACAAGCTGGATTCAAGATTGCCAGGAGAAATATCAATCACCTCAGATATGCAGATGACACCACCCTTATGGCAGAAAGTGAAGAGGAACTAAAAAGCCTCTTGATGAAAGTGAAAGAGGAGAGTGAAAAAGTTGGCCTAAAGCTCAACATTCAGAAAACGAAGATCATGGCATCCGATCCCATCACTTCATGGCAAATAGATGGAGAATGGTGGAAACAGTGTCAGACTTTATTTTGGGGGGCTCCAAAATCACTGCAGATGGTGACTGCAGCCATGAAATTAAAAGACGCTTACTCCTTGGAAAGAAAGTTATTACCAACCTAGATATCATATTGAAAAGCAGAAACATTACTTTGCCAACAAAGCTCCATCTAATCAAGGCTATGGTTTTTCCAGTGGTCATGTACGGATGTGAGAGTTGGACTGTGAAGAAAGATGAGTGCCGAAGAATTGATGCTTTTGAACTGTGGTGCTGAAGAAAACTCTTGAGAGTCCCTTGGACTGCAAGGAGATCCAACCAGTCCATTTTGAAGGCGATCAGCCCTGGGATTTCTTTGGAGGGAATGACACTGAAGCTGAAACTCCAGTACTTTGGCCACCTCATGTGAAGAGCTGACTCATTGGAAAAGACTCTGATGCTGGGAGGGATTGGGGGCAGGAGGAGAAGGGGACAACAGAGGATGAGATGGCTGGATGGCATCACTGACTCACTGGACTTAAGTCTGAGTGAACTCTGGGAGTTGGTGATGGACAGGGAGGCCTGGCGTGCTGCAATTCATGGGGTCGCAAAGAGTCGGACACAAATAAGCAACTGAACTGAAGTTTAAAAAATATTTTTTTAATAGTAAAAAAAAAAAAGATGGTAAAAACATAGTAAAAATTAATATTTAAACCATTTTGAAAGAACTGTTTTTTCTTATTGTTACAAAATGAAATGTACTTAATTTAAGAAAATACAGGTAGGCCAGGATAAGAAAATAACATGATCCTTTTCCCATAGCCTAAATATAGCAACTATTAACATTTTGTTAAATTATAATAGCCGATATTCTATCAGGTTGGCCAAATAGTTCATTCTGTTTTTCCCACTACATTAGCTATGCACATATAATATACTATAAGACTAAGCACTCTTCAAGTCCTCACCTCATTTTATGTAAATACAGATTTTAAACCAAAATTGGTCATATGTATATGGTTTTTAATTTATCTAGATACAAAAATATTATTAATACCATTCTATGAACCTAGTCACAGAAAAAATCATTTCTTCCACAGTGACATCTTCTAATTCTTCAACAGTGTTACCTTCTAATTCCTACTTACTATTCCATGTATTTGTGATTTTTTTAGTCAGTTCTCTATTGATAAATATTTAGAATGTCTGTAGATTTGCCTCCTATGAAGTATCAAATTTGATTAATTCAACCAAATGAAATGATCTGAGTCAAGCTGCTAAAACAACATTAAATAGCTTATTAAGGCTCACATAACTGGTTAAAATTCCAGATGTAGGGCACAGGTCAGCTGTGGTTCAGTCAGAGCTAAGAATTCTTGTCTCTGAGATCCTTTTGACTCTGCTTTTGTCAAAGGGTCTGCTTAGTCTTTGGCTGGTGAAGAAATGAGAGCAACAGTTCTGGGCTTCATATACAAACACAGCAATATCCAGAACAGAAATCACCTCTTCCAGGGCTCCCAACAGAAGGTCTCTTATGTCATATACCCACTTGTGAACCATTTCCTGAGATGGGCAGAAAGCCATCAATAGGTTGGCAAAGGCCAGTGTTTTTCCATAATCATTGGAAATAGAAAGTGGATTTACCATAAGACCTATGAGGCTCTGCAGGACTGGAATAGAAAAATGTCAGCCCTGAAACAATAGGGGTGAGATGGATAAATGAATGCAAGTTAAAAATACTTGGGAAGGGGAAAATAGACTAGGTAAGCAAACAGTGATGCAGCAAACACCCTTAGGAAAGGAAAGGTTGAGGTCCATGTGACTGTATTAGGTTAGTGCAAAAGTGAATGTGGCTTTGCATTGGTGAAATTTCCATTTGGTATTGGAATACATTATTAAACAAATGCAGCTATGTTATACATAATTTTAATGTGTATTTCTTGCTTTATGTTTTTTTGCTAATGACTTATTAATTACTTACTGTTTATATTTATTTTAGACCATGGAAATGATATTAGACAAAAAGCAAATTCGAGCAGTTTTCTTATTTGCATTCAAAATGTGTCTTAAAAGAACAGAGACAACTCGCATCATCAGCAATGTGTTTGGCCGAGGAACTGCTAACGAACTTACAGTGCAGTGGTGATTCAAAAAGTTTTGCAAAGGAGAAGAGTGCCTTAAAGATGAGGAGCACAGTGGCCACCCATCACAAACTGACAATAACCAACTGAGAGCTATCATCAAAGCTGATCCTCTTTCAACTACACGAGAAGTTGCCCAAGAACTCAACATCAGCTATCTTATGGTTGCTCAGCATTTGAGGTAAACTGGAAAGGTGAAGAAAGCTCGGTAATTGGGTGCCTCAAGAGCTGATGAAAATCAAAAAAAACTGTCATTCTGAAGTGTCATCTTCTCTTAACCTATGCAACAAGGAACTGTTTTTTAATTGGATCATGATGTGTGAAGAAAAGTCGATTGTATATGACAACTGGTAATGACCAGCTCAGTGGCTGGACAGAAAAGAAGCGCCAAAGCACTTCAATGTCAAAGTCAAAGTCAAACCTGCACCAGGAAAAGGTCATGGCCACTGTTTGGTGGTCTGCTGCCCATCTGATCCACTACAGCTTTCTTAATCCTGCAGAAACCATTACATATGTGAAGAATGCTCAGCAAATCGATGAGATGCACCAAAAACTGCAATGTCTACAGCTGGCTCTGGTCAACAGAAAGGGCCCAATTCTTCCCACAACACCACCCCACCACACATTGTACAATCAGCACTTCAAAAGTTGAATGAATTGAGCTACGAAGCTTTGCCTCATCTGCCATATTCACCTGACCTCTCACCAACCAACTACCATTTCATCAAGCATCTCGACAACTTTTTCCAGGGAAAATCCTTCCACAATCAGCAGGAGGCAGAAAATGCTTTCTAAGAGTTCATCAAATCCCAAAGCATGGATTTTTACACCACAGGAATAAACAAACTTATTTCTCATTGACAAAAATGTGTTGATTGTAACAGTTCCTATTTTGATTAATAAAGATGTGTTTGAGCCTAGTTATAAGGATTTAAAATTCACCATCTGAAACTGCAATTATGTTTGCACCAACCTAATACACAATTATTTACTTAGGAGTTATTCCAAGAAGAGGAATTTCTGGAGCAAAGGAGATTATTTTTAATGTTCATTTTAGGTTTGTTTTTATGTAATGCTGAATTTCCAACCAGAATTGCTAAATCAATTCATACTTCTTCCAGCAGTGTCTGAGTTTCAGGAAGTGTTTATTAGGGTGGCATAAAAGTATATGTGACTGACGACTGATAAGACTAGAAACATAGGTTGGACTGAACTACGGATATCTTAAATGCCAAAATGAGGAATCTGAACTTTACTAAGCAAATATTTTTAACTCTTTAAAAAAAATTGACATGCTATTTTTTTCTAAAAAGGGTTTTGAAAGGTTTAAATATATAACAATATTAATTAAATATAGATGTGGGAACACGAGAAGACAAGCCATACTGGAAGAAAATATTTGCAAAAGATATATCAATAAATGACCACTATCTAATATGGGGCTTCCCTGGGGGCTCAGATGATAAAGAATCTGCCTGCAATGCAGGAGACCCAGGTTCAATCCCTGGGTCAGGAAGATCCACTGGAGAAGGGAATGGCAGTATTGCTGAGAAAATCTCACGGACAGAGGAGCCTGGTGGCTTACAGTCTGTGAGGTTGCAGAAAGCTGGACACGACTAAGCCACTGAGCATGCCCAGCACACGTACAATATATATAAAGATCTCTTAAACAACAATAAGAAAACAAGCCACCCTACTAAGAAATGGGCAAGAGACCTTAACGTCACAGACACCTCACAAAAGAAGATGAACAGATGGCAAGTAAGAATATGAAAAGATGTTCAATGCCATATGTTGTTGGAGAATTTTTTTAAAAAAGCAAGTTACCACTACATAACTATTAGAATTACCAAATCCAAAACACTGCTAATGCCAAATGCTAATGAGAATTTGAAGCAATAGGACCTCACATTTACTGCTGATGGCTATGCAAAATGGTATAACCACTTTGATAGTCTTGACAGTTTCTTACAAAATTAAACATACAATCCGGCAATCACACTCCTTGGTATCTACCCAAATGAGCCTGCACATGGATGCTTGTATCAGGTTTATTCATAAATGCCAAAATTTGCAAGCAACCAAGATGTGCTTGAGAAAATGAATTAATAAACTGTAGTATATTCAGACAATGGAATATCATTCAGTCCATCCAGACAATACAATATATTCAAGCCCGGAAGGGTATGAAGATAACTTAGGTACATAGTACTAAGTGAAAAAAGGCAATCTGAAAAGGATACAATAATTATCTTTGACAAAAAGGCAATATGGTTGCCAGGGTGTTGGTGAAAGTGAAGGATGACAGGATTTTTAGAGCAGTGAAAATACTCTGTATGATACTACAATGGTAGATATATGTCATTGTACTTTATCAAAACCCACAGATAGTATAACACCAAAAGTCACCTGTAATGCAAACTAGGAACTCTGGATTATAATGATGTGTCAGTATAGGTTCATCAATTGTAACAAATGTACCACTTTAGCAGGTTAATAATGGGGAAGGTTGTGCATGTGTGGTGACAGGGATTGCATGGAAAGTCTCTGTACTTTCTGCTCAGTTTTGCCATGAACTTAAAACTGGTCTAAGAATAAAGTGTGTGCGTGTGTGTGTGTATACACGTGATGTTTTTTTTGTTGTTTGTTTGTTTTTTTTTGCACAAGATAGTAGTACGGGCTTTAGAAGATTAAACCTGCAGTGTTGTTAAGGAAGAACTGAAAGTCACCGAAGCTAGTGGAAAAACACAGGTAGAAAGCTGCTGTAATTGTCCAGACACAAAGTCTTAACATAATAAATTAGGAGGGTATCAGTAGGCTACAATAGGCTACACACAGAAAGCAGAAGGAACAGTGCCATTTGCCATCAGATTGTCAGTGGTGGATGTGTGGGAATCAATCTCCTGCTGAATATTCATGGAATCTGAGGAAAACTGGATGTAATTCCATAATTCTCAGTTGGTGAAAAGTCACTTAGAGCTAACTGTTGTGTACCTTTACTTCCTCATATGCTGTAATTTCTCATTTATACTTTTACTCAGACTTATTGTATTATTTAGCAATCTCTAAATAACACCATGTTCTTTTATGCCTCTATACCCTACACAATCTATTCTTAAAAACTAAAGTAGATCTAATCCTGACAGAGTAACTTTAAGATAATAGATCTGCCACTTACTGGCTGTGTTACCTTGGGCAAGCTAATTCCCATTTTTTATTTCACCTTCTTCACCCATAAAATTGAAGCAATAAAATAAAAATATATATCTCATAAGAATATTGAGCTAATTAATTGAGATAGTATAACATATTAAGCAAAGTGCCAGGAATGAATAATGATAGTTTTTTTTTTTTTCCTTTTCCAATGATTCTTCAAAACACACACACACACAAACACACACAGGTTGACTCTATCAACCTTATTTACTCTCTACCCAGTTCTTTTTAAAAGCCTGCTCTTGTATAAAGACC
Organism: Oryx dammah; assembly: GCF_014754425.2. Taxonomy (NCBI): domain Eukaryota; kingdom Metazoa; phylum Chordata; class Mammalia; order Artiodactyla; family Bovidae; genus Oryx; species Oryx dammah. Next base: position 3,712,867 of record NW_024080444.1, on the reverse strand, counting down.
TGACAAAGTGATTCTTATAAAAGTGTAAATAACTGGTAACCAATGGAGTGTTCCTTCTGTGGTGTGTACTTACACTAAGTGAAACATAATTTTCTTTATTTTTATTAATGAAGACCCAGTCTAATAGAGTCAAGCCTCTGTCAGAAAAATGAGCTTGTCATGGTAAACCGAAAATAATATGCTCCCAGAGATATGTCCATAAACTTATAGCTCAGGAACATGTGAATGTTATCTTATTTGGAAAAATGGTTTTTTTGCAAATGTATGAACTCAATGATATTAAAATAAGGAGACTCTTCTGGATTATTTTCGCCAGCTCTAAATGCCACAGCAAGTGTCCCTATAAGAGACAGGCAGAAGGAGATCAGATACACAGAGAAGAGGAGACAATACAAAAATGGAGGCAGAAGTTAGAGTGATATGGCCACAAGCCAAGCGACATGAGTCACCAGGGGGTAAAAGAGGCATGGACTGGATTCTCCCCCAAATTCCGCAGAGTGAACATGGCCCTGTTGACACTTTCCATTTTTGACTTCTCATCCCTGTGATTTTAAGAAAATAAACTTCTCTTGTTTTATGCTACCAAATTCATGGTGATTTCTTACAGCAGCATCAGGAAACTAAACAGGAATGGAACTAAAGCAGATAAGCTATCAATGATCCGGGTAACTTCAGACGTTGTCCATTTGCCTGTATTTCTCCTATAGAGAACGCCCAGCTTTTTATTCTGCCCTGTTCTTTTTCTCAATGGAGTTTTTCTCCTCTGCTACCTTTAGTTCTCTACCTCATGGTTCCCACCAGCTCTTAGTCTGTGTTACCTCATAGTTTTAGCTTGCAATTCATTCCACCTACAACTGATAGAATCATTCTTCTTATCCTTTATGTGTTAATTCCTATCTCCACCTGCCAAGTCATTTCATTCCCTTCCAGTTCAAAATCCTAAAAGGGTGAAAATAACTGACCTAGCAAATCATATGTACTTTAGTTTCTTTGGGATTATAACTACAATCCTATCAGCTACAGCTCATGTCTCATGGCACCAAATGGCTGCCTATGGCTGGTCCTTTGGCAGGGATCCCATAAATATGCAATTTCCCCTAAATATGGCTGTAGGTGTGACCCTCTGTGACAAACAATCTACCATGCTTCTTGTGTTCAGAAAGTTATAAACAGGCTGCTGCTGCTAAGTCACTTCAGTCGTGTCTGACTCTGTGCAACCCCATAGATGGCAGCCCGCCAGGCTCCCCCATACCTGGGATTCTCCAGGCAAGAACACTGGAGTGGGGTGCCATTGCCTTCTCCAGTGAGAGACTAATTCACCAATTATCATGGTCACAGAGCTTTTACATGACCTTTCCCTTATAATGCCTAAAACCAAATGGAAATTTGACAGTCTCATGCTATCATAATAGGGTTCATTTTCTTAGACCCTTGGGTTAGATTTTGCATATTTATCACTGGAATAGTTTTGACAGAAAAATAACAGTGCTTTGACTAATCTATTTGGAACATATCTGTGTGTCCTTAAAAAGTAAAAGGACATGTCTGTCAGTTTACAAGTAGATCTAAGTGTACATATGTGAGAGGCTCAAAGTTATTATGAAAATGGAATGCTGAACAACTATTACTAGCTATACATTAAATCATAGCTTTACATTACTGTGCTTTCATGAGGTCATTTTACTAGACTGAACAAGTAGCAAACCTATCTGAGTTAGCACAGTAAGAGGAACTAAGCATGCTTCTTTTTTCAAGATATCCTAAGTAAAATTGCACTCGGGATGCAGGAAGTTTCAGAAATACTTTTGGGGGATTTCCTGAAGGTGGTTACTGAGATCCACTAATACTTTTAAAGCAGCATTTGGCATAGGAAGACAGCAGCAACAGGATATAAAGCTATACACAAAAGCACATTCACATTCAACAGCTATAAATACAGGCAACAGGACAAAGACCATTGTTCACCTTCCCAATTCCATCTGCTTGCACTCAAAAGGTAATTCAAAATGCTTTAAACATGATACTTGTAGGCATCAAGGACAATGAAACAGAGATAAAAAATTTAAGAATATTTATAGTTTAACTGCCCCAATATATTAGTCATATTTCCAAACTTGTACATCTAACAATCATTTTTAAAAATGTAATCATATTTTCTCTGTGCCATTTCATTTATTGTTATTTAAATTTTTACTTAATAGACTGTGTTTCAAAAAATGCACTCTGACAATTTAGACTTATAGTCAATTACTATAAGAATGAATGATCAGAAATTACATAAAATGATAAGGTTATTTTGATGAAATATTAAACCATTTTTAGAAAACATTTATTGTGCTAAACTAACATGAGATAATTCAAAGCACTGTTTTTTCTAATGTAGGTATGAGTTTACTCTGGATCTGTGTTAACTTTAAGTAGCTTATCTGATTACAAAGTTGACATTTGGTCTGACGTAAGCACATATAGCTCCAAGTAGAGAGACAAGATCTGTGCAGCCCTGGAGCTTTAGAATCACAGCAGCTGGTCTGACCTCCAGTCTCCTCATTAAGGGAATCAAATTACACACACAACGCCCAGGGAGATCCTTCCAAACATGTTGGCACCTCCAAGACTTGGAGATTCCCCTAGAACTCCCACCAGAACTTTCCATCTCACTTATGGTTTTCCATCTGAATAATCTATTCTTATCGTATTATTGGCCTGGCAATGACCTCATTTTGAAGGTGAGCCCTCAACATGTTCATGTAGAAGCACATTGTGATTCAAGTGGGTGGTGGTGGTGTTTAGTCCTTAAGTTGTGTCCAACTCTTTGTGACCCCCATGGACTGTAACCCACCAGGCTCCTCTTATCTATTGGACTTCCCAGGCAAAATAATGGAGTCGGTTGTCATTTCCTTCTCCAGGGGATCTTCCTGACTCAGGGATCCAACCCCATGTCTCCTGCATTGGCCGACAGATTCTTTACCATCTGAGTCACCTGTAATTCAGGTACATCCTTGTAACTACATCTTAAATCAACACATCTGTGGTTTTCCTCAAGCAGGTGGCAGGACCCCAGGAAGTGACAGATGTTTTAGTAATATCCCACGGAGTATTTGCTTAAAGAAGCAAATACCATGTCTTAGTCTAAATGAGTTGCAAACCAATACCAGATGAATAGTAGCAGACATTAAATGTTTCAAAAAAATATTAAGGGAGAAAAAGCTAATGTTAGAAAAATCTTTAATTACAATATTATTTTGCTGAGTACTATAAGACTCATGCTGTGGAATTTCATTTCATTGTGGAAGACAAGCATTGCACAGGAGCATAGATTGTGACTGACTACAATCCAACAAACACAGAGTAACATAAGTATAATGTTGCCCATAGTATAATGCGAGCAAAATGGATAGCACTTGGGATATTAACTGAGTATTATAGAAGAGAGAGTGGTTCTGTGTCTTCAAGGACACTGACTTCAGGGGTATGAGCTCTCTTACAAAATATTTTTCTTCATATGCATTAGGACAACAGTCCACCAAGATTCTATTTCTGCCTAGCTTTAGTAAAATGAGATTCTAGAACTCTATTTACAGCCATTAAACAATGGCACCAAGAAAGAAAATGTGTGGAAATTTAAGCTTTTAGAACTTTTAAGTCTAAAGACACAAAGCCTCTTCAGTTGAACTCATTTTAAGTCACAGAACTTGACTGGACTTTGAGGCAAATTTGGGTCCAGGATGAATCAGTTTGATGATCCTGATAATGTATCCTTGGAATTCATTTATTATTATTTCTAATGAGATGAAGCCCATTACTCCCCCATTACTCTTTGTTGTTGTTCAGTTGTTAAGTCGTAGCCAACTCTGCAAACCCATCGACTGCAGCACTCCAGGATTCCTATCCTCCACTGTCTTTCATTGAGTCAATGATGCCATCCACCATCTCATCCCATCCCCTTCTCTTCTTGCCCTCAATCTTTCCCAGCATCAGTGTCTTTTCCAATAGTCGACTCTTTGCATCAGGTGGCCAAAATACTAGAGCTTTAGCATCAATCCTTCCAATGAATATCCAGGGTTAATTTCCTTTAGAATTGACTGGTTTGATCTCCTTGCAGTCCAAAGGACTCTCAAGAGTCTTCTCCAGCACCACAGTTCGAAAGCATTAGTTCTTCAGCACTCAGCCTTCTTTATCGTCCAACTCTCGTATCCCTACAAGACTAATGGAAAAACCTTTGACTAAATGGACTTTTGTTGGCAAAGTGATATCTCTGCTTTAAATTTAATACACCATCTAGGTTTATTATAGTTTTTCTTCCAATGAGCAAGCTTTTAACTTCATGGCTGCAATCACTGTTGGCAGTGATTTTAGAGCCCAAGAAAAGAAAACCTGTCACTGTTTCCACTTTTTCCCCTCCTATTTGTCATGAAGTTGATTGGACCAGATACCAGATACCACGATCTTGATTTTTTTTTTTAATGTTGGGTTTCAAGCTAGCTTTTTCACTCTCTTCTTTCGCCTTCATCAAGAGGCTTTTTAGATTCTCTTCACTTTCTGCCAAGAGAGTGGTGTCATTTACATATCTGAGGTTGTTGATATTTATCCCAGCAGTATTGATTCCACTTGTGATTCATCCAGCCCAGCATTTCACATGACATACTCTGTATATGGGCTTCCCCAGTGGCTCAGTTGTACAGAATCCGCATGCAGTGCAGGAGATGTGGAAAGAGCATGGGTTTGACCTCTGGGTTGGGAAGGTGACCTGGAGAAGGAAATGGCAACCCATTCCAGGATTCTTGCCTGGAAAATCCCATGGACAGAGGAGGCTGGGGCGGGGTAGGGGGTGGTCTACAGTCCATGGGGTCATAAAAGAGTTGGACACAACTTAGTAAATAGACTACAACAACTCTGTATATAAGTTAAATAAGCAGAGGGACAATATATAGTCTTGTCACATTCCTTTTCCAATATGGAACAAGCCAGTTGTTCCATATCTGATTCTAACTGTTGCTCCTTGACCTGCCTACAGTTTTCTCAGGAGTCACGGAAGGTGGTCTGGTATTCCCATCTCTTTTAAGAATTTTCCACAGTTTGTTGTGATCCACACTGACAAAGACTTTAGTATAGTCAATGAAACACAAGTAGATGTTTTTCTGGAACTCCTGTGCTTTCTCCATGATCCAGTGAATATTGGCAATTTGATCTCCAGTTCCTCTGACTTTCCTAAATCCAGCTTGTACATTTGGAAGTTCTTGGTTTATGTACTGCTGAAGCTTAGCTTGAAGTATTTTGAGCATAAACTTGCTAGCATGTGAAATGAGTGCAATTGTATGGTAGTTTGAACATTCTTTTGCATTGCCCTTCTTTGGGATTGGAATGAAAACTTATCTTTTCCAGTCCTGTGGCTACTGCTGAGTTCTGCAAATTTGTTGACATATTGAATGCAGCACTTTAACAGCATCATTTTTTCAGGATTCACCTTTGTGGTTATCTGGGTCATTAAGACCATATTTGTATAGTTTTGTGTATTCTTGCCACCTCTTCTTAATCTCTTCTGTTTCCCTTAGGGCTTTAACGTCTCTGTCCTTTATCCTGTCCAACCTTGAATGAAATGTCCCTTGATATCTCCAATTTTCTTCTTTTTTTTTTAATTAATTAATTAATTTATTTTTTTATTTTACTTTACAATTCTCTATTGGTTTTGCCATACATTGACATGAATCCACCACGGGTGTACATGCGTTCCACTCTATTGTTTTCCTCTATTCCTTTGTATTGTTCATTTAAGAAGGCCTTCTAATCTCTTGTTGCTATTCTCTGAAATTCTGCATTCAGTTGGGATAACTTTCCCTTTCTCCCTTGCCTTTTATTTCTAGTATGATTATTATTATTACTATTAATGCTGTGAAATTCATTACTCCCCATTACTCTTAATGAGCTCACTTTTAAATGAACCTAGTCTCTCTTTCCTCAGAGACCCTTTAGGAATCTTAACCAGATGCTGAAGCAGTAACATCTGCTGCTCATTTCAGATCTTCTTAATGGGACTTCTGCATCTCTCACAATAGAATAATATCATTTTATATGTAGCCTCTGCCATTAATAAGACCCTTCAGAAAGAATGTTTAACAGTCCTCCTGACCTATGTAGTTCATTGTAGAAAGACTGTGGCTCTCCCTCACGCTTAGGTGGGCTGAACAAGCTATGTCATGCAGGCTTCCCTGATGGCTCAGTGGTGAAGAAGCCACTTGCCAGTGCAGGAGATGAGGATTTGATCCCCGGTCTGGGAAGATCCTACATGCTGCAGAGCAATGAAGTCTGTATACCACAATTACTGAGCCTGTACCCTAGAGCCTGGACGCTGCAGAAACTGAAGACCACGTGCCCTAGGGCCCATGCTCTGCTACAAGAGAAGCAGCCTCGATAAGAAGCCTGCACCTGACAACTAGAGACTAGGCCCTGCTCGTTGCAACTAGAGAAAAGCCTGCACAGCCACAAAGACACAGCACAGCTGAAAATAATAAATAAACAAATATATGCCATGGACCAAATTTGGGACCATGGTATCTTCTTGTCAGCTTTGTATTTCATCTTCACACAAAATCTGTGAAGAGTAGAGCCCCTTAACTGGCAGAGGCCTGGCTTTAATTATTGTATCCCAAGGAGGATTCCTTCAACCAAGCCTGCCTTGGAAAGCTTGGGGTCACTGTCATGCCTCCAGTCACTCTGGTCTTACACAAGTCTGGATGAGGACAGGTTGTATGCTCTGCAGGCACCATCACAACCAGCTCACAATGCTTCCTACAAGGGTAGTTCATGAACACCTCATCAGAATCCTTTTGGGGTGCTTGTTAAAAATACAAAGTCTTGGATCTCAACCCACATCTACTGAATAACAGGATCTGAGGGTGGTGCCCAGAAATCTACACTGTCTGAGCGATCTTAGACGCATTCATCTGAGAACATGAGGGAAAGTAGGATGATAATATTATAGTCCCTAAACAACAGTAGTTATCTAAATGTGGTATCTAGTTATTCTTAGGAAATTAATTTGGTCTGAAAATAAATTTAAATGCAGAGGAAGCTTTCCCCCCACCCTTTCTGTGGATTTAGAAACTCTAACTCAATGAAACCCATGTCTTCAGAGTTGACTTAAATGTAGCAGATTGAATACTAGTCCATCTGGGTTTTAATATTTTTATGTTCCTACTTAAAATTGACTTCAATTTGACTTTACAGCAGAAATCTATGAAAGCATTTCAACTATATCATTAGATCTGGTGTGTAACTTTATAGCCAATAGGAACATCTGGGAACCAAGCTCTATTACAAGTCAAGTTTTAAGTCTGTTGCCATTGGCGTCCAGGAACTGGGTTTTATGCGGATCTAAGAGGCAGTGAGAAAAATGTGAGTAGAAGAGACGCTTTAGTGGTGACATATGCTTCTGTGCATGTTTTATGGCTCTTGGTACAATTACTTGATTATTTGGAGGGAGTCACACTACCTTTGCTTAGCAACCATTTTTCTTGTGTGGTCATTTTCATGTTAATGTGCAGCTGGCTAAATATTTCTTTAACTACCCATAAAAAATAAACACTTCATACAGTGCGATTAGAGCCTGGATAAATGAGAGGACAAGGGCAGGAGGGAGTGAGAAAGAGAATGAATGGACTAGACGCTCAATTGACACTTGTCTCAGAAATCTGGTCTCTCCCTGCATTTTGAGAGGGCAATGTCTGAAAGAGGCTGAAGGATGGAAGGCACACTGGACTGTAAGACAGGACACCAGTCTTCATTCTACCCTCTTACTATTTGTGGGATTGGATAAATACTTTAAATCTCCAACATACCATGTCCTTTTCTGTAATATAAAGGAACTAAATTGAAGTGCCTCGAGGGTTCCTTTAATTTCTAACACTCTAGTACTAAACATAGAAAACTTTCTCTAACTTAGTAGAAAAGTAAAATATGTCACAGAAATGAATTAATTTTATTTATGTTCAATAATAAGGAGCAGTGGTTCAGAACATTTTATGGATGGGAAGCTCTTTTTTTAAAGAAAATACAATAAATCTCACGTGAAATTATGTCTATTTTGTTTATAAATGGATTAAAAAACAAAATCTAATTCTTCCAGAAATTCACAAAATACTTAAGTAAAATTTTATTAATCAGAGCAGCATCCACACACTCTTGAAAAATAACACCTATAAAATAAAACTCACTCAGTGTAAAAGCAATGCTTAGTTTATATAAAGACTCTTGGATCCCTTGAACTAACTCCAAAAATAAGTGAGAAACTACCTAAATAGTGTATGAGAGATAAACCTGAGCATCCCTAAATAGAAGTTAGATCTTCGCATCTCAGTCAGTTCCGTTCAGTTGCTCAGTCGTGTCTGACTCTGCGACCGCATGAACTGCAGCACGCCAGGCCTCCCTGTCTATCACCAACTCCCGGAGTCCACCCAAACCCATTTCCATTGAGTCGGTGATGCCATCCAACCATCTCATCCTATGTCATCCCCTTCCCCTCCTGCCTTCAATCTTTCCCAGCATCAGGGTCTTTTCAAATGAGTCAGCTCTTCGCATCAGATGGCCAGAGTATTGGAGTTTCAGCTTCAACGTCAGTCCTGCCAATGAACACCCAGGACTGATCTCCTTTAGGATGGACTGGTTGGATCTCCTTGCAGTCCAAGGGACTCTCAAGAGTCTTTTCCAACACCACAGTTCAAAAGCATCAATTCTTTGGCGCTCAGCTTTCTTTATCGTCCAACTCTCACATCCATACATGACCACTGGAAAAACCATAGCCTTGACTAGACGGACCTTTGTTGACAAAGCAATGTCTCAGCTTTTTAATATGCTGTCTAGGTTGGTCATAACTTTCCTTCTAAGGAGTAAGCATCTTTTAATTTCATGGCTGCAATCACCATCCACAGTGATTTTGGAGCCCAGAAAAATAAAGTCAGCCACTGTTTCCCCATCTATTTGCCATGAAGTGATAGGACTGGATGCCGTGAGATATCAAAAAGTAGAGAACCACTCAAACAAAATGGCCAGGACTGTCTTTCTGAGGAGGTGACGTTTGGGGCTGAAACCTGAAAAAACAGAAAGATCTAGGCACACAGAATTGGGGTGGTGCCTTCCAGAGACAGGGTACCGCCTGTGAGAGGTCCAGAAGATAGAGCTTGCTGCACTTGCGATGCTACAGGTAGGACGGCCTGACTTGGGGACAGACAGATGAGTGTTGTAAAGCAGCCTTCTGGTCCACTGCAGAGATGGTGGATTAAGACTAAGCACAAGAATGGAGTGGGAAGTTGGTGTTAGCAGATGTAAACTTTTAAGTATAGAATAAATAAATAAGATCCTAATGTATAGCACAGAGAGCTATATTTAATATCCTATCTATAAACCATAATGGAAAACGTAAAAGCAGAGAATAAAAAAGCAAAGAATGTGTGTGTGTATATACATATGTATAACTGAATCATTTTGCTGTACAGCAGAAATTAATGCAACATTGTAAATCAACTATATACATCAATAAAAAATATTGGGGGGAACAAAGGCTATGCACAGGTGATAACAATGAAAGGTTTTAAGCAAAATAGTCACACAATGCAGCTACATGTTGAGAAAAATAAATTCCACTGCTATGAAGATAATGGATTGGAATGAGAAAAAAGACCAAGTGAACAGGCTAGTGGAGACTTGTGCTATAGTTCAAGTGAAAAATTATGATCATCTAGAATAAAGGTGAAGACAGGAAAGACAAAATGGAAGAATATGAGATCACATGGAATTAACAAGACTTGATGATAGGTTGAGTACTGGGGATAAGGAAAACTGGGTAACCAGAAATTACTTCTAGTTTTCTGCACTGTATTACTGGGTGATTGATAATTCTTCTAAGATGTGCAAGAGGAAATTAGCGGAGTGTGGACAAATATAAATTATACTTGAAAATTTTCTAATAACCTATGCAATTATTATTTAGGAAGTAAATAAGAGCATGAACAGGAAACACTGCGTGCTAAAGGAGAATGTGTTAATTAACTGCGATTTTTTCAGATAAAAATATTCTAATAAACCTGTACTATCTCTCAGGAACTTCAACCTTCACAGTCTATACTGATGAGACTCTTGTCTCATTGTACCTGTGTACCCAGTGGGGACTTGTGTTTCAGTTACTGGCAGCCCTGGGCCGGAGGCAGCATGCTGGAATGGGGAGTGGTAAGTGAGTGCTTATTAACTAGTCATAACAGTATCCACCCACCCTGTGACTTCATTTCTGCATTAACGGAAAGATGGGTGCGTTGTCTGCCTAAGAAACAGAAGACTAAATTATTATCTCAAGCCTAGCTGATGCTAGAAAATGTAAGAATGAACATTTTCCATATCTTTATTCAGAAAAATTTCAATACAAAGGAAATTTTTTAAGATTTTACAGTGAACATCTATATATCTATCACCTAGATTCTATCAGTAATATTTTAGCAAAGGTGCTTTATGATGTATTTATCCACTTATCTTTCCTTCTATTAATTTATCTTAACTTTTAATGCATTTCAAAGTAAACAGTGAAAACAGTACACTTCCCACCCTGCATACTCCAATGTTTGTGTTTTTCTTTCAATGACAAATTATATATGTAATGCACAGTTCTTAGCTGTACATTCACTGAATATTGATAAATATTTACATCTGTGAAATCCAAATCCCTGTATGTCAACATAAAGAAAATCAACATTATTCCAGAACATTTTTCACACTCTTTCCAATTCAACCTCTGCTTCCACCTCCCCAGAGGCAACCACTGTGCTGATTTTTTTCATTCTAAAATTAGTAGAATTATTAGAAAGGAATTCCTACTGAATATACTCTTTGTGTGTGTGTATGTGTATTTTATTGACTCAGCATAACATTTTGGCGTGGTAGTAAAGAGTCAGCCTGCCAATGTAGGAGACACATAAGATGCAGGTCCGATCCTGGGTCAGGAAGATTCCCTAGAGAAGGAAAGGGCAACCCACTCCACTATTCTTGAATGGAAAATTCAGTGGACAGAGGAGCCTGCTGGGCTACAGTCCATGGGATCACAGAGTCAGACACGACCAAGCACAAATGCATAATACACATACATAACATTTTTATTTGTGTAAATTTTGTTTCTCCATGTTATGTAAATCAGTATTTTATTCCTTTTTATTGATAAGTAGTATTCCAATGTACTATTTGATGGATATCTGAAATGTTCCAAGCTTTGCTATTATGGATAAAACTGTTATGAATATTCTTAAACAAGACTTTTTGTAGAAATACATTTTTATTCTCTTGGATAAATAACTAAGATTAGAATTACAGAGTCATTATGTAGCTGCATGTTTAAAGTTTTAAGTAACTTCCAGACTCCTTCCCATATTAGTTGTACCATTTTACATCCCAACCAGTAAAAGTTTCAGTTGCTCCACACTCTTACCAACATTTGGTTTATTTATTTTTAAAATTCTAGATGTCTCAGTGAATTATCACATCACTGTGATTTTAGTATACATTTTCCCTGATGACTAATGACATTGACAATTTTTTGTCAGGTGTTCATTACCATTTGTATAATTTCTTTTTATGAAATACCTGTTCAAATCTTTTGCCTATTTTTTTAATCAGGTTATCTCTGTTTTTTATTATTGAGTTTAAGAGTTCTTTATGCATCTTTGACACCAGTTCTTTCTCAGGTACATTTCTTGCAAGTATTTTTACTGTCCTGTGACTATTTAACATTTTCCTAATGATTTCTGTTAATAATCAGACATTTTACATTTCAGTGAAGTCATTTTTTTTTCTTTTATGGTTATTTCTTTTTATGACACAAATATCTTTTGTTTAACACTGAATCAAAAAAGATCCTGCCATGTTTTCTTCCCAAAACTTTAGCTTTAGCTGGGGACTTCCCTGGTGCCTCATACAATAAAGAATCTGCCTGCATTGCAGGAGATTCGAGTTCGAGCCTGAGATCGGGGAGATCCCCTGGAGAAGGGAATGACAACTCACTCCAGCATTCTTGCCTGGAGAATCCCACAGACAGAGGAGCCTGGTGGGCTGCAGTTTATGGGGTCACAAAGAGTCAGACATGACTGAGCGACTAAGCCCACTAAGCTCATAGGTCAACATTTTGAATTTATTTGGGGGTATGAGTAAGACAAAGATCAAATTTATTTTCCTTTTTATTAAAAAAAAATGATTATCAAGTTATTTGGTACCATTTCCTGGAAAGACTTACTTCCCCAGACAAGGAATTGCCTTCCTACCATTCCTGTACTTCTTGAAATACAGGTTTTTTTGGGGGGGAGTTGGGGGGGATACAATTTTATGTTCTTATTCACTTTAAAGAGAAATGTAAAACAAGTGAGCAGTTCTTATTTTGTGTAAATATTACAAAAGTTTCATCCTCCCCCAGCAAAAGCCAGTCATAATAGACCAGTTGAATCTGGCCCTTGTTGTCATCTTCGTTTCACAGACAAATTCTGTTTATTACACTGAATAGAACAGCTCTGCTCTCTGAGGAACAGCTCTGATGATTCAGAGATCCAGGAAAGCAATGAATTAGCTTTGATTCACGGGGCACCGCCTTGAGTGTCACTCACCGGTTGTGGTTTGTGGGTGGCACACCTCCTACCACTCTCCAACAAATATCCTGCCTTCCACAATTCTGAAATCCTTAGATCCAAAAAAATCCAGATTTTTCTCACTCCCAGGGATCTGCATGTCTTATTTTCTTTGCTCATAATGCCTTTGTCCTAATGTCTAAGAAATTATATTCATATCACCAGGGACTTTCATCAACCTCCTCAATAGTGTTAAATATTCTCTCCTAGATGACCCATGCACATAGGTCATAATGGATTATATCACTTATCCACAGTCTTCTGATTATTCATCATCTCTTTCCTTCTCACATATGGCCTTCTCAATATAAACCTCTAGAAAGTATAAACCTATCTTTCTTTGCACCTTAGCAAGTCAAAACAATAACCACAACAATAGTAGATTTTCTGGATGAAAGAATTTAAATTTTCCAATGTAGTTTAAATGTCAAACGTCTTCCACCTTACACTTAAGTATATTTATATTTACTAGATCTCACAGCCTTTGATCATTTGGTTTGGAAACTGTAACCATCTTCCTATGTTCCAGAACAGAGGGGAAAAAAACTTCCTGGAAAGAATAATAAACACCTGGTAGATATTTTTAAGCTTCCTTATATATGAAGATTGAAAGAATGATTATAGGAGGACCTTTGAGGCACATCTTCTCAAGAAAGTGTCCTACATGGAAACTACTGTTTATCATCTACACACTAAATTTCTAACACACTGTTGAGATTCTGTAAAGAAAGTACACTAGTAAGTAGATGGAGCCCCAAGTCTGCTGTTGACTAGCTATGTGTATATATCAGTGAGGGGAAGCTGAATTTTGCTGCAGTAATAGTGATCTTGAACACTGTAGTTGTCTCACTTACACTGCAAGACACATCATGGGTCAGCCACAAAAACCTTTTTCATGTTGCTATCACTCTAAAAATCAGGAAAACTGCCATCACTGAGACAAAGAGAAAAGAGACAGACATGGCAATCTGTACCCTGACTCTTAAAGCATCTTCCTGAGAATGTCACTCACATTACTAATGGCCACGCCTGAGTTAATCAGAGCAGAATCTTCAGTTAGGGAGGATATTTAGAATGCAGTATTTAGTGAAAGTAATTCAATCTACGAAATAAATAATTTTACAGAAAACATGTATTGTACCTGAATCTCTGTTTCCTCAAATATAAAACGACAACTATGCAATGATAAAATAAATTACTTCATAGGGTTATATGGATTAATAGATATAATGGTTTTTAAAAAAATACTTAGCATGTTTCTACAATAGCCAGGACATGGAAGCAACCTAAATGTCCATCAACAGATAAATGGAAAAAAGAAGATGTATTACATATACACAACAGAATTATTACTTGGCCACAAAAAGAATAGTGCAATTTGAAGAGACATGGAAAGACAAAAATAAATATCATATAACACTGCTTATGTGTGCAGTCCAGAAAACTGGAACAGATGAACTTATTTGCAAAGCAGAAACAGAGACACAGATATGGAGAACTCCTGGATACCAAGGAGGGAAGGAGGGATGGGATGAATCAGGAGATAGAGATTGACATATATACACTACTATGCATAAAAGAAATAACTAATGAGAACCTAATGTAAAGCACAGGGAACTCTACTCTGTGTCGACCAAAATGGGAGAGAAGTCTAAAAAAGAGGAGGGTATATGTATACATATAACTGATTCACTTTGCTGTACAGCAGAAACTAATATAACACTGTAAAGCAACTATATGCCAATAAAAATTTAAATATTCATTAACTAATTAAAAAACACTTGGCATGACACCTGGCATGTGATTATTGCTCAGTAAATGTTTGCTTAAAATGTTGGAAAAAAATAAAAAGGACTGTGGTTGCTGTATCTGTCAAATAAGTAATAAACTCAAATAGCTCCGTGGTGTCAGGGTGTTAGCTGCATGGTTAAAACAACTAGAGATAATTGAGAAGTGTTAGTCATTCAGTCATGTCTGACACTTTGCAACCCCAGGGACTGAAGCCCACCAGGCTCCTCTGTCCATTTCTCCTCTGTCCATTCTCCCTTGGGAATGGGTACCCACTCCATATTCTGGCCTGGAAATTCCATGGACTATACAGTCCAGGGGATCACAAAGAGTCAGACATGACTGAATGACTCACTTTCACTTCTTTCTGGGCCTTTTAGGATGCTATTCTTGTGGAATTCCCCAAGTTAGAATACTAGAGTGGGTAGCCATACCATTCCATTCTCCAGATCTTCCCAACCCAGGGATCGAACCCAGGTCTCCCGCACTTCAGGCAGACTCTTTACCTGAACCACCAGGGAAGCCCAAGAATACTGGAGTGGGTAGCCTATCCCTTCTCCAGCAGATCTTTCCAAAAAGAGAGCTTATTCTGATATTGCCTCACAGATGCAGAATATCACTTTCAGTGTATTTTATAAGTCAAGCAAATCACTAAGGTCTGCAGTGTTCTTATTCCTTTACTAAAATAAGTTAGCTAAAAAATGAGGGTTTTGTTACAGGGAAAAATATTACAATAGATGTGTGGTGGCTTATTTATGTTGCATTTCCCTAATGGCTAATTAGGTTGAATATCTTTTCATAAACTTACTCGATAGCTGTCTATGCTCTTTATGAAGTGTCTGTTCAGACTGTCGATCCATTTTTAAATTTGCTTTCTTATTAAGTTTTGAGAGATTTTTAAAGATATACCCTAAATATGTCTTTTGTTAAATATGAGATTTATAAATTTTCCTAGTCTCTAGTTATCCTTTTATTCTATTTATAGGCCTTGTGCAAAAAGTTGCTGTTGTTTTTTTTTAATTAATGATGTCCAATTTACCAAGTTGTTTTATTTTTCTTTTATGGATCATGCTTTTGGTGTCAGGTTGAAGAAAACTTTGCACAACTCAAAGTCACTAAGTTTTTTCTCTTATATTTTCTTACAAAAATTTTGAAGTTCTAAATTTTAAACTTAAATCTATAAACCATCTTGGATTAATTTTATATAGTGTGAAGTATAAGTCACAGTATGACATTAGCAAAAAGATTTTTTTTGTAGATGTCCTTTATCATCCTAAGGAAGTTCCCATTTTTTTCCTAGTTTGCTCAGAGGTCTTTTCATGGATACTTGCTACTTTTTATCCAATGTAGTTTCTGCATGAATAGCTAAAACATGTGGTTTAACATTTTAGTCTATTAATGTGATGGGTTACATAAATTGCTTTTCAAATGTTGAACTAGCATTTTGTCCCAGGACAAATCTTACTCTGTTATTATATATTGTTCTTTTCATATGTGGCTAGACTCTGAATTGCTAATATTCTGTTGAGGATTTTTGTGGCTATGTTCATGAGGAAAAGTGGTCTCTAGTTTTCTTTTCTTGTACTGTGTTTTGGAATCCAGGGAATCCTGCCCTCATAAAATGAGTTTGGAAATAATCTCTCTTCTTTAATTTCTTGGAAGATACTGTGTAGAGTTGGTGTGATTCCTTCTTCAAATGTTTGGCAGAATTCACCATTCAAACCATCTGGAACTGGAGATCTCTGGAAAATTTTAAACTACAAATTAGATTTCTCTAGTAGACATAGCTGTATTCATGTTACCTACTCCCTTGCTGAATTTTAATATTTCATAGCTTTCAAGGAATTGACCCACTTCATCTACATTATTAAATGTATGTGCATATAACTGTTCTTGGTATTTGCTTATTAATATTTCAATGTCTGTAAAGGTATATTCTCTTTCATTGCTAAAAATGATAATTTTGTCTTTTTGGTAATTTCAGTTATACATATATCAATTTTATTGATTCTAATATACAATTTCCTATTTCTTTTTTTTTTCTTCACTATTTTGTTCTGCTTTCTGTGTATTTCAGACCTACCTTTTGATTCTTTCTGATTTCTTTGGGTTAATATTCCTCTTCACTTTCCAGTTTCCTAAAGTGAAAACTTAAATTATTGATTTGCGACTTTTCTTCTTTTGGTGGCTCAGAGGTTAAAGCATCTGCCTGCAAGGCGGGAGACCTGGGTTCAATCCCTGGGTCAGGAAAATCCTCTGGAGAAGGAAACGGCAACCCACTCCAATGTTCTTGCCTGGAGAATCCGACGGACGGAGGAGCCTGGTAGGTTACAGTCCACGGGGTTGCAAAGAGTCGGACATGACTGAGCAACTTCACTTCTTTTCCAGTACAAGTATATAATGCTACAAATTTCCTTTGGAGCCCTGTTAAGCTTCATTCCATACATTTTCATATATTGTACTTATATTTTCATCCAGATAAAAATAATATATATCAATTTTCCTCAAGGCTTCATCTTTGACTTCATGGATTATAAAGAATAATGTTTTTATTTGAGGATTTTCCAGCTATCTTTGTTATTGATTTCTAATTTAATTAAATTGTTTTCAGACAATGTACTTTGTATGAATTCAATTCTTTCACATTTGTTAAGTTTTTTTTTTTTATGATGTAAGATTTGGTCTGTTAATATATTCATGAATGTTTCTTGGACACCCAAAAAGAATGTATATTCTACTGTAGCTGGATAGGGTGTCCCATGAATATCAGGTAGACCCAACTGACTGATGGTGATGTTGATATACTTGATAACTGAATGTTACCTTGTTTCAATAAATAAAGGAGACAAGTTTCAAAAGTTACCTTCTAGCTATATTTTGAGGTATTTGAATTGTATCTTTCTTCATACTTTTATGTTTAACACAGTTTACTTAAATCATATGGGAAATGTTGGATTGTTGTAGTCATTTTATCTTTTTTTAATATTTATTATTTGGCTACACCAAATAATAAATATTTTTAAAAATACAGTCAGCAAAAACAAGACCAGCAGCAGACTGTGGCTCACACTTATTGCCAAATTCAGACTGAAATTGAAGAAAGTAGGGAAAACCACTAGACCATTCAGATATGACCTAAATCAAATCTCTTATGATTATACAGTGAAAGTGACAACTAGATTCAAGGGATTAAATCTGATAGAGTACCTGAAGAACTATGGATGGAGGTTCCAGACATTATACAGGAGGCAGGGATCAATACCATCTCTAAGAAACAGAAATGCAAAACGGCAAATTAGTTGTCTGAAGAGGCCTTACAAATAGCTGTGAATAGAAGAGAAGCGAAAGGCAAAGAGAAAAGGAAAGATATACCCATTTGAATGCAGAGTTCCAAAGAATAGCAAGGAGAGATAAGAAAGCCTTCCTCAGTGGTCAATGCAAAGAAATAGAGGAAAACAATAGAATGGGAAAGACTAGAGGTCTCTTCAAGAAAAGCAGAGATACCAAGGGAATATTTCATGCAAAGATGGGCTCAATAAAGGACAGAAATTGTATGGACCTAACAGAAGCAGAAGATATTAAGAAAAGGAGGCAAGAATACACAGAACTGTACAAAAAAGATCTTCATGACCCAGATAATCATGATGCTGTGATCACCAGCCTAGAGCCAGACATTCTGGAATGCGAAGTCAAGTGGGCCTTAGGAAGCATCACTACGAACAAAGCTAGTGGAGGTGATGAAATTCCAGTTGAGCTATTTCAAATCCTGAAAGATGATGCTGTGAAAGTGCTGCACTCAATATGCCAGCAAATTTGGAAAACTCAGCAGTGGCCATAGGACTGGAAAAGGTCAGTTTTCATTCCAATCCCAAAGAAAGGCAATGCCAAAGAATGCTCAAACTACTGCACAATTGCACTTATCTCACAGGCTGGCAAAGTAATGCTCAAATTTCTCCAAGCCAGGCTGCAACTGTACGTGAACATGAACTTCCAGATGTTCAAGCTAGATTTAGAAAAGGCAGAGGAACCAGAGATCAAATTGCCAATGACACTGAATCATCGAAAAAGGAAGAGAGTTCCAGAAAAATATCTATTTCTGCTTTATTGACTATGCCAAAGCCTTTGATTGTGTGGACTACAACAAATTCTGGAAAATTCTTAAAGAGATGGGAATACCAGACCACCTGACCTGCCTCTTGAGAAATCTGTATGCAGGTCAGGAAGCACCAATTAGAACTGGACGTGGAACAACAGACTGGTTCCAAATAGGAAAAGGAGTACGTCAAGGCTGTATATTGTCACCCTGATTATTTAACTTATATGCAGAGATGCTGCTGCTAAGTCACTTCAGTCATGTCTGACTCTGTGCGACCCCATAGAGGTCAGCCCACCAGGCTCCCCTGTCCCTGGGATTCTCCAGGCAAGAACACTGGAGTGGGTTGTCATTTCCTTCTCCAATGCATGAAAGTGAAAAGTGAAAGTGAAGTCGCTCAGTCATGTCCAATCCTCAGAGATCCATGGACTGCAGCTTTCCAGGCTCCTCTGTCCATGGGATTTTCCAGGCAAGAGTACTGGAGTGGTGTGCCACTGCCTTCTCTGATATGCAGAGTACATCAGGAGAAGCACTGGGCTGGATAAAGCACAAGGCGAAATCAAGATTTCCAGGAGAAATATCAATAACCTCAGATATCAAGATGATACCACCCTTATGGCAGAAAGCAAAGAACTAAAGAGCCTCTTGGTGAAAGTGAAAGAGGAGAGTGAAAAAGTTGATTGATCAACTTTTGATTGATCATTCATGATGATCACACCATCATGATTATAAACTCAACACTTAGAAAACTAAGATCATGGCATCTGGTCCCATCCCTTCATGGCAAATAGATTGGGAAACAGTGGAAACAGTGAAAGACTTTATTTTGAGGGGCTCCAAAATCACTGCAGATGATGACTGCAGCCATGAAATTAAAAGATGCTTCCTCCTTGGAAGAAAAGTTATGACCAACCTAGACAGCATATTAAAAAGCAGAGACATTACTTTGCCAACAAAGGTCCCTCTAGTCAAAGCTATGGTTTTTACAGTAGTCAGGTATGGATGTGAGAGTTGGACTATAAAGAAAGCTGAGCACCGAAGAATTAATGCGGTATTGGAGAAGACTCTTGAGAGCCCCTTGTACTGCAAGGAGATCCAACCAGTCCATCCTAAAGGAAATCAATCCTGAATATTCATCGGAAGGACTGACACTAAAGCTGAAACTCCTATACTTTGGCCACCTGATGCAAAGAACTAGCTCATTTGAAAAGACCCTGATGCTGAGAAAGATTGAAGGCAGGAAGAGAAGGAGACGACAGAGGATGTGATGGTTGGATGGCATCACTGACTCAATGGACCTGAGTTTGAGTAAATTCTGAGAGTTAGTAATGGACTGGGGGCCTGGCATGCTGCATTCCATGGGGTCTCAAAGAGTCGGACATGACTGAACCACTGAACTGACTTGACTTCGCTACACCAGGTCTTAGTTGCAGCATGAGAACTCTTATTTGTGGCATGTGGGATTCAGTTCCCTGACTAAAGATTCAACCCGGCCCCCTGCAATAGGAGCATGGAGTCTTAGCCACTGGACCATCAGGGAAGTCCCACTGTAGTTGTTTTTTTCCTGGTGTTGTTTTAGAAGGCTATTTAGACTCTCCACATACTCTGATTCACATTCTATAGACTGTGGTTCCAATATAAATTAATTATCCAAAGTCTTTGCTTGCCATTTACAACTTCCCCGTGAGTCCCCCACCCAGTGGCCAGCTTGGGACCTGGGCTGTGTCTACCCCACAGTTTAATTCTCAAAGCATTTAATACATTCTTTAGCATCATATCCATTCCTGGCTCAGGGGTGAGCCCAAGAATTCAAATGCATTTTATGGGATCATTTTCACAGGCTGTTTCCACCGAACTAACTTGCTCATTTAAAAAAAAATTATTTTATCAAATTAGTAACCATTCATGTTCTTCATTCCACTTAAGTTTTTGAAGCTGTGAGATAAGGTCATCCAAACTTTTCTATCCATGTTTCATGGTCTTTCCCTCAATTCCACCCTAAAGCCTCGTAAGGATTTATTCAGTCTTCCCTTACTCAACTTTCCTTCTTTTCTCTCTCTCTCTCTCTCTCTATGGAAATGTCCACCAGAATATAGTCTCCCTGGCCCAGTGACTTATCATATATCTATCATCTATCCCCTGGCAATAGTGACTATTGTCTGACTATGCCTTAATCTTACTTTCTCAGATCAGATGCATGAGGGAAAAAGCACATCAGCGTTCACTTGAACAGCCTCTCTTCTTTACACAAGCAGTGAATTACATTGGTCTTTGTGCATATTAGCACTGGAGAACCCATCATCTGAAACCAGAACTAGTCCTAAACCAAATGGTTAAGTAGGAGATGTGTCTTGCATTGCCTGCTGCACTCTATCTCTGCTTGCAGTTCTTTTTGTTCCCTTAGCACTTAGCTCAAGCTAGTTAACTGGCCAAAATTCCCAGGCTTGTCTGCCCTCTTGTATAAGATGGGAAATTATTAGATAAATGAAATCATACTGAACTGCTCAAATCACACTCCTTCAGAGAGTATTTGCATTTTAAATGAGCTTGTTAAGACATGTTACTCACTTAATTCTGGATTTTCTAGCATGCTGACACCTGAAATGGCAGGTTAATGTGAGGCAGAGATGACCCTAATTTTTAAAAATCCTTCTGCTAATACAAAGGGTTAAAAATGAGGTGAGTGTTTTGTTTAGTTTGACTGGAGAGGGGAGGTGTCTGTATAAGTTTATGAGGAGGATAATTTTTTCAATTCATTGTCCATAATATTCTAAATTTCAAAATACTTATAAGATCAGATGTAGAAATGAGTGACAGAAATGTATTAACTTCCCTTAAAATTCATCTCTTGATTCTCCTACTCAAACTGAATGCAAAACAAACAACTTCACAAGCTATATGTGGTGATAATAAAGATCTGCAATAATTTGCAAAAATTCTTCAATCATATTAATAGGCTCATAAGTACAGAGAAAAGATCTAGTTCACTCACAAATAGTTATTTTATTATAGTTGACAACATATGTGTGTTATATATTTCTACTTAGACTGTAGAAATCTAACAATTTTGGCCAAACTTTTCCTAAACTGATTAGACTACCGAACTCTTCTCTTCATGTGACACTCATTAACATTGTGAGCCAGTGTACTGCATAGCACACTATGGGGAACATTCCGGTGGATTCTTGGCATTTCATAGGGATATATTCTGCAGGTTTTATAAATCCCCAAAGTCATACATTCTAAAGGAGATCAGCCCTGGGATTTCTTTGGAAGGAATGACGCTAAAGCTAAAACTCTAGTACTTTGGCCACCTCATGCGAAGAGTTGACTCATTGGAAAAGACTCTGATGCTGGGAGGGATTGGGGGCAGGAGGAGAAGGGGACGACAGAGGGTGAGATGGCTGGATGGCATCACCGACTCGATGGACGTGAGTCTGAGTGAACTCCAGGAGTTGGTGATGGACAGGGAGGCCTGGAGTGCTGCAATTCATGGGGTCGTGAAGAGTCAGACACAACTTAGCGACTGAACTGAACTGAACTGAAAGTCATGAAAAACTCTGTGGTATATAATTTCCACCATAAATTAAATTAAAATTTATTCTTATTTAAACTGTTGAATTGTTTTTCCTGTCCCTGTGAGGGGTACGCAGTTGATTTAATAATGTCTTCAATTCCACTGATTTGGCATTTATCTCTACACTGATATGAAGTTTCTTTGGTTAAAACACCACTTTTTAAAAATTCCAACATAAGGATTAGCACAAGATAACTTGGGGAACAATTTTTGTCTCTTACTCTGCTTCCTGTCTCCATGCACACGTATGCGTGTGTGCTAAGTCACTTCAGTTGTGCCCAACTCTGTGCAACCCCATGGACTGCAGCCCGCCAGGCTCCTCTGTTCATGGGATTCTCCATGCAAGAATACTGGAGTGGGTTGCTATGCCCTTCTCCAGGGGATCTTCCTGACCCAAGGAACAAATTTTCATCTCTTATGTCTCCTGCATTGGCAGGCAGGTTCTTAACCACTAATGCCAAATGTACAGACACAATTTTCATGCTTTTGTTTTTTTTAGGCAATGCCATGTGGCATGTGGGATTGTAGTTGCGTGACCATGGGTCAAATCCATGCCCCCTGCAGTGACAGCACAGATTCTTAGCCACTGGACCAGCAGGGAAGTCCTTCATGCTTTTGTTTTATTTGTACTCTGTGGAGAGGTGGTGATGGCTTGGTCACTAATTTGGGTCCAACTCTGTTAACCTATGGACTCTAGCCCACCAGGCTCCTCCATCCATGGGATTCCCCAGGCAAGAATATTGGAGTGGGTTGCCATGCCTTCCTCCAGGGGATCTTCCCAACCCAGGGATCAAACCCATGTCTGCCGCATTGAGGCAGATGCTTTACCACTGAGCCATTAAGGATTCCCATTCTATGGAGTAGTAAAAAGTAATTGTGACCTAAGCTCACAAGGTACTATGTTAAATAAGCAGAAAAAAATACATAAGCAAGTATATATAATCAACCTTATCCCTTAACCCATAATGACCTACTCATAATACAGGAATTTGGGGGGAATGTTGGTATTACATTCGAGATGGTTTTGGAGTCAAACAGAACAGGGTGGATTCCAGATACCTTGAGTAAGTTACTTTATGGGATGTGCTATCTTCATTTGTTAAGTGAGATTGTAATAGTTATTTGAAGACTAACTAACATAAGATAGAAATACACGGCACCCAGTAAGTCTTCCAAATGCAGTAGTAATTATGTAAGGAATAGTCTCATGGCTGACAAGTCATTAAAATCTAAGTCTTTAAAGGTTACATGTGTGCCCATGTGTACAGCAATCAACGCTAAGAGAGCCTTGATTTTCTCAACACCTTTTGCAAACTAATTCAGATTTATGCCATGTTAAAATTCAATAAGCATCTATTTCGACACTACACAGAGAAAGCAATATTATTTGACCCAAATTCTGGGAGCAGACAACCTTCCTGTACCACTTTTCTTTCTGAGTAGAGACTAATAGGACATTAATTTTACATACATCTCCATATGTTTTATTTCTTCAGGATTTAGTCTTTCTCTTTGAATAGATGCTGGAACAACAACTTTCTTCTTACTTCTATGTAGGTCAACACTCTTATTTTTTTAGTAAAGAAAATGAATATTAGATAAAATTATGAAGAGTGGGTATTTACAGCAATGGCCAACGTGGAAAGAAAAATAAAATCACACCCATATATCCATTTTCCAAAATACAAGTTTTTTTTTTAATTTTCATATCATTTTTTCACCTCTCAAATACTCTTTATATGACCTAAAACAAAAAAATGTATGACTAAAACATAAAGTAGAAAACCTTCACATTTACTCTTCTTTTATTCAACTTCGTAGCAATGAAATGGCACAAAAATCTCTTCTTTTATTCAACTTCTCTTTGTAGCAATGAAATGGAACAAAAATCTCTCATCGCATCAGAAACAGTGGCAGAAACACAATACTCAGTGCATTATCATCTCTCTCTGACACACACAAGCACACACACAGACACAAGACACACAGACACACAGACACACACACACGGAAACCCATAGCACAGTATATGGTGTTTTCTGTGAGGAAAATTAAAACACAGTGGCTGGATTACTATGACGACAGAGTACATGTCATGGTTTCTGGGAACATTTGGGACAGCTGTTTTTCATTTTGAGTGTTTGCTCCAGTACTTTCTATCATATTAACAGCTCTGTCGACCTTAGAAATTTCACTCATTCTGTGTGCTTCTGCTGCTGCTGCTGCTAAGTCACTTCAGTCGTGTCCGACTCTGTGCGACCCCATAGACGGCAGCCCACCAGGCTCCCCCATCCCTGGGATTCTCCAGGCAAGAACACTGGAGTGGGTTACCATTTCCTTCTCCAGTGCATGAAAGTGAAAAGTGAAAGTGAAGTCGTTCAGTCGTGTGTGACCCTCAGCGACCCCATGGACTGCAGCCTACCAGGCTCCTCCATCCATGAGATTTTCCAGGCAAGAGTACTGGAGTGGGGTGCCATTGCCTTCTACGTCTGTGTGCTTCTAAGCATACAGAAATAAGGCCACAAGTGAGTCATGCTCAAGTCTGAACCACTTCAGAAGACACACTCCAAGAGAACCCAGAGTTCCCCTCATTCTCCCATAGGCTATGGAGAAACTACAGTAGCTAAGTTTGGACTGGCCAACCTTTTTAAAATTACCACATAATTCTTAATTTCAGCCCATGTGAGTTTTAAGCACTATCATCTTTTCTTCCATGGAGAAAAATATTCTGATATGAAATAAGAAGTCATCTTTTTAAAACAAGACTGTTAGATAAAATTAATTTAACCATCCAAAGAATTCTGTGCTTTAAGTATTATCAGGTTTATTTTATGAACAATAAAAGTTGAATTTAGAGGGGTAAATCAATTTGCACCAAACCCACAGTCTGAAAATAGAAAATCCTAGATTAAAACAGTTACTCTAAAGCCCTGTTTGATTCTTCCTAATTTGGACTTTTCTATGTCTTGTACTGCATTCATGAGCATGGCTCAGGAAATAATGTTTTGGGAACACCTTTGTCTAAGAAATATTTAACGAGGACAAACAGTACAACTAACAATAGTGTTTATTGTCATCAGTCTTCATTAGGTGTGTACATATGAGAAAGTAAAAAAAAAAAAAATCAGTGAACACTTTTGAAAGTCAATAGATGCATTTTAAAAGCAAATAATAATCTTCTCTCATAAATAACTCCTAAGAATTTTAGTGGAAAATGGGAAGATGTGACTGTTTTAATCCCAGGTCACATTGAGGGTTTTTCTACTACTGGATAGATTGTTTAATCCTTTTATGTATGGGTTTTACCAGCTATAAAATAAAAATTATACAACCTGGGTGAGTTGTAAAACAATGAATAACTAGATGGTGGTAAACTTAAATTCACAATATTATGGCCTGTATAATTTAATGCTTATACACAATCAACGGATGGTCCTTTATTGCCCACATCAGATCTAGATGCTCTAGGAGACAAAAATAAACATATGAAAACACATGGTCTCCTGGAGAAGCCTAGCAGGTAGTTAGGGAGATAGAATTCCAGACATAAAAGGATCAATATGCACTAGAAGACAATATATTAATAGAATCAAATGGTATGAAACATGTTGCCCATCTAGTGACTATTGTTAGTCATATTTTTCCCCCAAAACAACTAAAGCTCCATTTACTTTGGGAAGTCTTTCCCAAATTTTCTGATTCATAGATTCCTTCCTTGATCACTTTTTATTTGAGCCACATTTTAATCAACTTTTGTCAATTATCACACATATCTGTGAATTTGTTAATATACAACCTGCTTTCTCCACTAGATCTTAAGTCTCTTGATCAAAAGCCACTTATGATCCTTTATTATATCTTCAAAACCAGATATCTTGTTTTGCACACTGGATGTACTCCTGATTCTTTTTCCTGATTACCATGAAAACAATGATAATTGCTAGTGAGAAGTACAAATTCACAGAATGGAGTCACCGCAGGAACAACGCTTACATGAATGAGGTTATGTTACAAACACATTGGATTCACTTGATCTCGATTTTCCTAAGCACAAGGATTAGGTCTTTTTCACACATGTCCTTTATTTTCATCCTACTCTGACATAGTAGAAATGGTAATGTTTGACAAAGGAAGGAAAGTAAGAAGGGGAGAAGAACTGGAAGAAGAGAAGAATAAGTCTGTTTACCGAAGAATGGACTCATGAAGAAAGGTAGGAAATCCTAGACAAAAAGGACATTATCGGGAAAGGCAAAGTGGTTTAAATTGGCAGTGTGTGAGTGTGTACATGTATGTGAAACTATGTGGAAGGCATTCCAGCTGGAACAGGCAATTTTCTTTGTGAGGACATGTGACATTGTGTTGAATAGGTAAGATATTTTTCATGCTGTAGAGGTCATACTGTGAAAGTTAGAATGAATAATTTAGAACCGGGACCAGAGGCAATGGAGCCATCGCAGGTTCTTAAGATGATGAAAAGCCTTTTTAGGAAAACTACTTAAAACAGCAGCATGCAAGCAGATGAGAGGAAACATTAAAGGTGGAAAATCCATTTAGATCCAATTGTGATCATGTAATCATGGGGTGATGAACCTGAAACTATAGCAGAGTCACCAAAACAGAAAATCTTTTATTAAAAAATATCAGTAGAGTTTGATGATTAACTGAATATAAGAGTAAAAGAGATAAAGGCATAGTAAATATTCTCAAACTTGTAAATGATGGAAGAGGTTGAGTTCACAAACTGTGGTTCAATGGGCTTCCCTGGTGGCTCAGACAGTAAAGAATCTGCCTGCAGCATGGGAGACCTGGGTTTGACCCCTGGGTCGGGAAGATGCCCTGGAGGAGCATGGCAACCCACTCTAGTGTTCTTGCCTGGAGAATCCCCATGGACAGAGAAGCCTATCGGGCTACAGTCTATAGGATCACAAGGAGTTGGACACAACAGAGCGACAGTACAACACAGCACAAATTAAAATACGGAAGTACAGAACTAGCTAGCTTGAAGAATATGACAAATTTGAGACATGATGATTCTATGTAGCACGAAGTAGTGGAAAAAACATCATAGTTGAGATAAAATAAGCAAAGACTCCGGCTCTGTGCAGAGCATGAAGAAGATACTTGTTGAATCATCATTTTCATTAGGTCATTTAACATCTCTGGGTATTTAAGTTTCCTGAAATATTTTTAAAAGCACATACATTCCTGTTATAATTACAATGCTGTTAGGATAAAATAGATGGTGATAGTTTGATTTCTTGGTTATTGTCAAATCTTATGTAAGTTATAAATTCAAGATCTAAGGCAGAGGTATACATTTTTGCCTGATTCACATAGAAGTGGTTTATCTGCTCTTTCTAGGGTCTTACAGAGGTTGTTACTCACCCGTATCTACTTTCAAAGAGATGGAAGATAAAACTGCAGTGAACATAGGAGTAATTTTCTAAAAAAAAAAAAAAAAAAAACATATCTTAGGATAGACTTAATTTTCCCTTGTCAACCAAGCACCTACCCCTATTTTCCTAACTATAAATTAAGAACAAGACACCCCAACTCATTTAACTGATTTGTTCTACAAGTTTCAGCAAACACAAGGACAGGTACATTGGGAGGGTAGAAGAGGGAAAAAGTAGTTATGAGTGACAGGGGTACACGAGTTATACCAGTCTACAAGGAGATAGCATCAGTTAGAAATAAGGACTTGATCACAGGCCTTTGATGAAAAGGGAAAGCATTCAATAATGATTAAGTTAAGTTCATGGACTCTGGAATCAGAAGAGCATTTATCTTGAGATAAAACACAGCTCCTAGCTGTGTGGCCACAGGAAAACTGCTGAAGTTAACTGAGCCACACCCTGTAACATGGGCACCATAAGAATACCCATCTCCTAGAGTTGTGAAGATAAGATGAAATATAAGCAAGTACTCAATAAACACTAAATAGCATTATTAAAAGGAAACAGTGTTAGATCAGCCCGAATCAGCATGAGACACCACTAATTGTTTTCAGTCTTTAAATCTAAGGATTAAAAACAGAAAAGAAAGGAGAGCAAGAGGGAGAGAGAGAAGGGCTAGCAACCAGGATAGGTTGAGAAATGAGAAATAGGTTGAGAAAGGAAAAATGAGATAAAAATGAGGAAGAATGGGGAAAAAGTGACAGGGAAGAACTGAAAAGAGCTCTGGGGAAAGGGGACAAGGCAAGGAATCTTATTTACATATTTTAACAAATTAATTTTACTGGAGTGTATTTGCTTTATAATGTTGTGTTAGTTTCTACTGTACAGTAAGGTGAATAATCTATACATATACATATATCCTCTCTCTTTTGGATTTCAGAAGGAGTCATAGTTGACATTTCCACATATCATTCCTTTGTCATTGAAATAGAAGTAGAACACAATAAAAGTATGAACGAAACTGGAAAAAAAAATTAATGGCAAAGGAAAGCTTAGTTGGAGAGCAAAAACATAAGGGAGGAAAAAAAAAACCTTAGTGTTGTACAAATGGGAATTGATTAAAAGAAGAATATAATTTCATCTAATTATTTTCTGTTCTTTTTCATATTTCTATAGCTACATAAACATGCTTGTTTAAATAATGTGCACTGCAAGCCTTCTTAGTCGAATATGGTTTGGCCCTATACACTCTTTTAAATGAAGTACACATATAATTAGGAAAGGTACCATAATACAAAGCGAAGATATAACATTACACCAGGAAACTTAACTTCTATAAAAGGGAGTCTACATTCTGGCCAACTAGCAAATTTTTTTTTTATAATCCCTACTCATACACAATTCAGAATGATGTAATGCCAGGTTATATGTCAACTAAGCCATTCTTTCAATGAATCTCTGACCCAAATGCCTAGCAGTCTGTCTGGAGTTGATGGCATGTTGAAGAAATGAATAAACTCCATGGTATAACTATATATTATGGATTACTCCAGTTCTCACACAAGAACCAAAAATAATTCAATTTACAATGCTCATATTATGCTAAGGAAATGAAGATGAATTAGTGATACAAGTTTATTGAGATAAAACATGCAGTTTTCTTGTGAGTTGAGAAATCATTCATATAAACAGAATTACAGATTTGATGGCCAAGAGACTTTAATATGTAAGGCATGTACATTCCTGGATGACCACAGGGAAAACTGTAGCATCAGCACTTGTATCTGATGACCCATCTCCTCTCAACTCTCTTTTCCTCCTGTATATCCAGATACATGTATCCAGACACTCATCTATGTCTCCTCCAAACACAGGACTCCAAACTAAGTCCCTATACTCCATTTATGGCTTTGGACCCTTCCCATAATATTATCCCATCTCTTAAGTACCCCTACCAAGTTATTTGTTACCCAGCATGGCAAAAACTAACCAGGCTAAAGGGTTCCTGAGCATTCATAGGTGAATTCCTTTCTAGTTAACATATTTGAATGGGGATGTGAAAAAGAAAATAGTTCAGTGCTCATACTGTGGGAAGATAACTTTGCTAGATCGTTTACTAAAAATATAGAGCACCCATTATTTTATGTCACACATAGTCTGCTTTTAACTATGGCATTCTAGGTTATATCAGGCAATAATCCTAATCAAAATTTGTCTTTTCAGAATCCTATTATCTCCTTTAATCATTTGCAGCACAAAACCAAAACTGAGAGGATGAGAATGAAATGAAAGGTGCTTCTGCTCCCCGTTTCTCCACAGCTGTCAGATGAAACTGGTTGCTGTTGCAAGAGTGATCTTCACTGTCTGCGTGGAATTGCCCGATGTGCACCTGTCAGAAGCGCTATTCCTCTCCCCCAATTTCCACTACCCATCCTTTTTTCCCCCTTCCTTCTTTCCCTCCTTCTCTCTTTCTGAGACCACATCATGTCCTACAGCACCTTGGCTATTTAGGATCGCATCATTTCCACTGACTCCTAAGGAACAGCACTGATGCAAACTCAATTCAAACATGAAGCATTTCTGGTACAGCATACTGAAATTTACATAGAATTGAGCAATGTTCTTAAATCAAACCAGGGCATATTTGAAGCACCAAAGCATAACCTCAAGCAATAAGCCAAAGGTTATGGAAAGGAGGATCAGCTACTGCAAAATCAGCTACACCACGGGGGTTGGGTATGTAATGGTGCAAGAAGAAGAGACTGAGCCACGCCATCTCAGTTGCCTTTCATCTTCTGGAATGGCTGGGGGCCTTGGGCTTTTTCTAACCCCATGAATTTGCATTGCCCTAGGCAGTTGTCACATCACTCTGGAAAAGAGCAGACTCCCTGGACAAAAGGTCATAAACCCTTCTGCACAGCGCTGACTATTGCACAAGCTTTCAGACAGCACCTTTTTATGACCTCTCTGCTAGCCCATCTCTATCATTTCTTATAGGGCCATCACTTTGTGAACCAAATTATTAACTCCCACATTTATTCAAATCTGGGCTCCATGAAGTGCCAGATTCAGCCTCAAACTCCAGCTCCATGCTAGAGGAGGGAGTAATAATTCATTTGAAATCAAAGGTGGAGAATGGGAACAGCATTCTAGAACACCCTAATGCTCCCTAATGATGCACTGTAAATGAATCTCCCATGAATGCACTTTTATTTTTTCTAATCTATTTTACTTTTTAACTCTACCTCATTTGGAATATGAGTTTCTCTAAGAACACAGGAAGCACTAATTCAATGTTGGTTTCTTAAAAAATACGTGTGTAGAAGTGGAACCCATAACAGTTCTGAAAGAGGGCTAATGCCTATCTTCAAAAAATAAAAGATGGAAGCAATAGGAGTTTGGGAGTCAGTATGAAAGTGAAAGTGAAAGTTGCTCAGTCGTGTCTGGTTCTGTGACCCCATGGAACAGTCCATGGAGTTCTACAGGACAGAATACTGGAGTGGGTAGCTGTTCCCTTTTCCAGGGGATCCTGCCAACCCAGGGATCGAACTCAGGTCTCCCACATTGCAGGTGGATTCCTTACCAGGGAAGCCCTGGGAGTCAGTACAGCTGAGGGCAAATCCCGGCTTTCTCACTTATGCTCTTGAACATTAAGTGAGTGGTTTCACCTCTTGGAGCTTCAAATGAATCTTTTGAGATCAGGGTTAATAACATTTGCTTCTCTGGGTTGTTTTGAGGATTAAACGATACAAAACATGTAAAGAATCTCACAAAATAATGTCTAACATATAACACTTATTCCTTTAGCCAGTTCTTTTTCAGAGTTTCCTCTTTATCTTTAAATTATTTTTGATTACTTTATTGGGATATAATTGCTTTACAATGTTGTGTTAGTTTCTGCTGTAGATGCAGACATATAGAACAGATACATTCTCCACTTTGTCACTGTGATTTGTGCTGCTCTGATTTAAAAGTGCTTTTTAAAACTCCAAGAAGGTTCTTGCCTGATTCATTAAATGGGTGTTATAACCAGTAACTTTCAGCCTTAATATTTAAAGATGTAATTACAGTATTATCTCTTATATAAGATGCATATGCTCAATATGTCTCATTATGGTCACATAAGTATTCTCATTGAATCATCAGACTTCTGAAAGAAAATTATATTCTCTCTCCCTGACTCTCCATGCAACAAGGTTTTCATTTCAACTGTTGAGGAATGCTCTTAAGTCCTAAGACTAAGATCTATAACTCTACTATGAGAAGTTCTTGAGTTTTCACTGGCAAATAATACTAACTCACTTTATGTGTATCTTTATATAGAATTGTTATGATCTTTTTGAAATTAAAAATGCATAAAACTTGTTTTCCTCATTCTCTTCCTCCCATGCTTTTGAAAGGCATTTTTGCTTTTCTGTCGGTACCTGTAACCCTAAGAATAAGGAGAAACTAGAAGCCTAAAATACAGATAGATATTGAGATATTCATAGGACATTGCCAGAAATGGGCATTGATCCTGAAGCCGTGCATCCAGGTTCAAATTCTATGGCATGAGCCACATCAACAGGTCGAAATCTTTGTGTAAAAGCATAGCTCTCTGTAAACTTCCTGGACATTTCCTCTCTGTGAGCATTCACCATTGCTTTTTTCTACTGTGATTGAGGTTCTAGTTCAATATGCTTAGCTTCCGTGTTCTATAAAAGCAATACTTCAAATAAAATTTGTCAAATCATTTTCAAATCAAATTTATAAGTTTGCCTCCAAGCTAGGACATAGAAAGATGATATTTCTTTAGGCCTTTTATGTTTTGCTGGTGCTAAGTTGCTTAGTTGTATCCCACCCTTTGCGACTCCAAGGACTGTAGCCTACCAGACTCCTCTGTCCATGGGATTCTTCAGGCAAGAATACAGGAGTCGGTTGCCAATTCATTCTCCAGGAGATCTTCCTGACCCAGGGATCTAACCCCGTATCTTAAGTCTCCTGCATTGGCAAGTGGGTTCTTTACCACTAGTGCCACCTTTATGTTTTAGTGTTATAAGGCAATGGCAAGCCACTCCAGTCCTCTTGCCTAGAAAATCCCATAGACGGAGGAGCCTGGTAGGCTGCAGTCCATGGGGTCGCCAGCAGTCAGACACAACTAAGCAACTTCACTTTCAATTTTCACTTTTATGCATTGGAGAAGGAAATGGCAACCCACTCCAGTATTTTTTGCCTGGAGAATCCCAGGGATGGGGGAGCCTGGTGGGCTGCCGTCTATGAGGTCACACAGAGTCGGACAGGGCTGAAGCGACTTAGCAGCAGCAGCATACACTATTAGAGCCCACCTCAAATTCAATTTCAGAAATTGTCAAGGTATTGGATGAAAGATATCAAAAGTGGATTATATGAATTATATCAAAGACTATGCCATTTCAAGATCAGGATGTTTCAGTGATCAAAGTTTCCTAGTCTATAAAAGCTAATAGCTGTTATTATCTAACTCATAAGTGATTATTAATAGAAGGGAAAGAGTCCTTTGACTATTTCCTTTCTGTGGCTTTCCGCCTTTAAGGTGACCTCTATACATCACTACCAAAAATAAAAAAGTACCAAATAAAAATAAATTTCCAATTCTTTCATATGATTCACAGCCTCATGCCTGAAGCAAATCTGTAAGACCAGACATTATTTCACAGTGTTATGGGTTGAATTGTGTCGCTGGAAAAGCTATGTTGAAATCCTAGCCCTATCACACTCCTGGCCACGTAGTCATGTTCAACTCTTTGCAACCCCATGGACTGCAGCACACCAGGCTCCCCTGTCCTTCAGTATCTCTGGGAGTTGGAACAATCATCCCTCAGAATGTGACTTTATTTGGGGATACAGTTGTTACTGTTTTATTTTGCTAAGTGAAGATATACTTGAGTATGATGGGTCCTTAACCCAAAATGAATGACCTCCTACAAGCAGAGAGAAATTGAGATACAGACACAGAAGGAAGATAGCCACGTGATGACTGAGGCAGAGATTGGAGTTATGCTATCCAAGGAATGTGCAGGGCTACCAGAAGCTGGAAGAGGCGAGGAAGGATCATTTCCTAAACTCTCCAGAGGCCTTTTGGCTCTGTCAACCTTGATTTTGGACTTCTTATTCTCAGAACTGTAAGACAATTTTGTTTCAAGCCTCTCCATTTGTGTTGTTAAGCAGCTCCAGGAAACCAACACAGTTTTATGAGTCCTCTAAACTTTTGGCTCCAACTTCAGGACTCACTTTCCCATTACCACTTTACCTAGCCCTTAGATTTAAAGCTGCACTGCTTTCTCTGGTTTTAGTTTTTATCTTTTAACTATAATTAATGATCATTCCCCAAGATTTTATGAGACACAGGCACACTGGAGCCAGCCCATACCAGTTTATAGCAACCAATTGGAATTTTTTTAGCCAATTGCTAAACACAGCCATAATTTTTAAAATTACATTGTATAAGCTTTAAATTAGGTGAATTATACTAAGACAAAGGTAATGAATATCAAAACTCATCACTTCCTAATTATTTGACTACATTTTACTACAATCCGTGCTCTTGACACTACTTATATCAATTTATCTGTTCAATGGAAACAGTAGGGAAAAAAATGTACTACTGCCCATTTTTTTCCAACTCACACTGGAAGCTTGAAATCAGCTATGGTGGAAATATTTACACCATGAAAACTGTCAAAAGCTACAAGTCAGCTATTTCTATATTTTCAAACAGCTAATTATAAACATTTACCAGCACTCCACTGAAACAACCTTTAAGCCCATTCAAACTGGGATGGCTACAGAAGAAAAGAGCAAATTAGGTTTATTAAAGATATCTATTTTCTGGGCCCTGCTATGTACCATTCAGTAGAAATTCAGAGTTTAGGACATGAAGTTAAAGGAAATAAAAGACTCTCTTACAAACAATGAAGGCAGAGAGATTTGACAGGGATTATGAAGAGGGGATAAGACAGACTTAAATGCTGGTGACCTACTTTAGCATTGTCTAGTGAACCTCTCAGTAAAGTGTTTAGCTCTGGTTATAAATATTAATTAGATTTCAATCAGAGTACTATTTAAAGGATCTGTGCTTCTTAGGAAGAAATTTCAGAAATATATTAGATGGATATATAGAGCATACACATGCTGTTCAAGTTCGTAACAAACCAGATGATTTTACTTGATAAACAGACCCAACTCAGCTACAAAATTATACACAAATTGAATGACAATAAACAGGCAGGGAAAAATCTTTGCAGCTTTAGCAGATATGTTATGAATAAGATCAACAGTCTTCAGTTTTGCTGACACCTTCCTTGTTAAACACATAATCAGCTGAACAACAACAACAAAAAAGAGGAACAACACCTCTACACATTTAAAACAAAGATTTAAAGAACCCCACACCCATTAAATATAAAAGATACTTCCTAAAATTATTAAAGGTAACCTGAGCCTGTTAACTGCTTGATATTCCTCTGAACTGTGGGGAGTAGAATCTCAGGTTAGAGACTTTGTCCTAATCATTGAACTCTGTGCCAGCAGAGCTGGGAAAGCTGAAAACTTCCAATCAGTGACAGAGAGAAGGTAGAAGGCCTTTTTTTTTTTTTCCCCCTTTCACCACAAGGCCAGCAGCAGATTAAAGAGTGACATTACTCACAACATACACAGTCTTAGAGAGTGTACTTTTGCTCTAAACACTGTCTCATACCAGGAAGTGTTCTAAGGGTGGAATGTGTGAAGCTTACATCACATCACTCTGTTTTTTGTGACTGAGGCATTCTTTTAAAACTTGTCATCTGAGTTCAACAATGTTCCCACGTCATTAGCTACTGGATTTTTTAAAATGATAATAAATAAGAGGCTCTCTTTCTTTCTCTGTGAACATAATCCAACTAGGGAAGAAACCTAGTCTCTTAAAGTTCCCCATAGTTTAATGACCGTTCTTAGACTCCTAGCTAGTTGCTCAGTAGTGTCTGACTCTTTGCAACTCCATGGACAGTAGCCTACCAGACTCCTCTGTCCATGAAATTCTTCAGGCCAGAATACCTAGTGTTTCACTATTCCCTTCTCCAGGGGATCTTCCCTACCCAGAGATCAAACTCAGGTCTCCTGAATTGCAGGTGGATTATTTACCATCTGAACCACCAGGGAAGTCCTAGATTCCTGAGGCATTTAAATGGACAAAGGGCAAATACAGCTCATATATAATGCAGTCAGATAAAGGATGCATATAATAAAGTAGTCTGAGTCTAGAAAATTATATTACAAATTATATTACAGTAATCCTAACTTTTAGGATTTTACTTTTCAATATATTAGGCTTGGGGAAACATCCTGAATTTAGGTTGTTGCTGGAAGATACAATCAATTATAGAAAAAAGAGGAGGTTGGAGATGGATGAGAAAAGCAGGGGTAGGAAGTCAGCACTGCTAAGACTGAGGGCTTAGCGAAATACAGGAAAAAAAATTGCTCTCGAGTTTTTCCCTCCTATTTTTTTTTCTCTTTACTCCCCATGTGCCCTCTTCTTGTTGATGACCTTACTTCCTCCTCAGCCCGCATCCTAGACCCAGTACTGCAGTTCTTGTCAACTAATCTCCCAAATCAATGTGTGATATAGGGCTAACAGCAATTAGTTAAAGCTCTAACACATTTTTTTCATCATAGAAAAAACTTTAAAACAAAATATTCTCAAGACCCCAAAGTAAAAAAGACCCTTATTTTTGAACATTTTGGATAAGGAATGTCCTCAGATCAAACCAAATAAAGCAGTAGTCACAGCGTTCATACAATCTATTAATAGCCTACTAAGACTACTGTGATTCTAACACGTTTTGAAAAAGATCATTTTGTCATTCAAAACATCTCCATTTTAAACTAAAATGTCATAAAGCATTAATGAGAAATTTTAAAGGTGTAACATAATTAAACTTTTCCTAAAAAGTTTATGTTTGTTTTATATTGCCCTGGCACAAAGTATTAATTTACATATAGATCATATTTTTACTTTTGGAGATGCTTTCTCTGCAGAAATCTAAAACAGAAAAAAAACATTTTCTATTTTTTAATTACCTTCAGTATCAAACACACGTTTTACTGTCTTTGACTCACAGCAAAGAGGTGTTCCTCTTTTGTACAATTACATCGAAGATAATTTAAAAATAAACTATTTTTATGGACCAAGTTCAAGTTAGATACTGTGTTTGTATGCTACTTTTCTCAACCAGCCCTATGCTGAACTTTGTAAGGGCTTTATGACAAAAAAAATTAAAAAAGAAAAAAAACCTCTTCATTATAATTACTACCCAATGATCTTGTGGTTTTCCAAATATAGGACAAAGCATGAAGTTTTATCAGTGAGTTGAGATTTAGTTTTTTTCCCCTTTGATTGAGTCACTTAATTTACAGCTTTTTATTTAATTTCTTTCTAAGAGAAGAAATAACCTATAATTTCTGACATGCTGACAAGAGAACTTTAGCAACTTTCTCCCCCATATGAAATATTTTACTGAGAAGGCCTATTTTCTATCCTTAGGCTTCTTGGATATGGCTCTGCTAAAAACATACTCTGAGATGTACCTGCCCATGTTCTCATAAGTGTAAAACCTGAGTGATATCTCTGGGAAAGACCAAGAACACAAGTACTTATTTGTCCCAGAAAGAGAGGGGTCCCTATTTTGAAAAATCCTAATGGAATCCCAAATATTAGTTTAGTAGACTGAAAAACAGTACCCTCTGCTTGAAGATTCTTAACACAAATTCAGTGTTAAATCAAAACTATAATCCACAGAGTTCATAATAACTTATTTGGTAGAAGTGTCTCAGATCCATAGATGGCATGCTTTGAGTTTCTTTTAAATAGCTGGAAAAAAAAAAGGTAAATTACCAATGACAACTTTTTACTAGTTAGATTCAATATTCTTCCTCCATAATTAAGGTAAAAGTATATCAGCAACTTTCCCCTTTTAAAATCTACCACTCAGTAATCATATAGATTATTCTGGCTATTTAATTTTTCACATCTGCTTGTGCTGCCATAGTGTAACGTTTGATAAGACAATTAACTTTGTACACTCAATGAACTTTTGGTGGAATTATTATACCTTACATTAGTACAAAATTATTAGGAAAGGCTTCTCTGAAGCAAAATTTTTGCCATATAGGAAGAGGAGGGATGGGGAATGATACTACAGTTAAAGACATTTTTCTGCCTCTAATATTTGTTACCACTTCTAGATGTTGTAGTTACCTGGCAATTTTGAAAAACGGAACCTTTAAGTCTAATCAAAGTGTAGGTGCTTTCAACTAAGACAGGACGTTGAAACTACAGGGAGCAGCAGGGGTCGGAAATTTTCTGTTGCTCTTCTTGCCTATGCTTTACGGTACAAGGGTTGGCCCTGGTTTGGTCCACCTGCCAGCAGAGTTTAAAGTTTCCGAGGCTTGGAGGAACACAATGACTTGGATCTAACAGCCTAAATGGGGAGATGGGAATTTCTGCAGCATTGAGGAAGCCGTTAAACTGTTAAGCAAACTTTTTTTTTTTTAATGTGTCTGGGCACACGACAGACCTCCTCTCTCATGGACCAGAAATTATTTCTGATTATCCAGAATATACCTAAAGCTTGAAGACATATGGCTGGGAAATGAAACAACCCTGGAGTGTGGCCACATCATTATTTTGTGTCGCATGTTACCAGATGGGCAGTCGGTGAATGGCGCTGGGATGTGAATGGACAGTTTTATAACGTGAATTTTTCCCCCAATAGAGCTGAAACAGACATTTCCCTCTCGTCTTTTGGTCTCTAGCACTCGGAATTTCCCCCTCTGCAATATCAATTAACTCAACTTTGCAGTGGGGTGGCCAAAAAGGAAGAGGATGAAGAGGGCTTTATAATCTTGTAAGTGCTGGGCGAGTCACAGCGCCCCGGGAACTGCGGCTGCGACCCGCCGCGTCCTGTGCGGATTTCAGGACTTAAACCGCGCGCAGGCGGCTATGGAGTGGACAGTGCATTTGAACCACGGAGGATAAACACCCGGGCTCGGGAGCGGTGTGCCGATCTCCAGGCAGCCTTGGAGGCCGCTGCTGACTCTCATCGGTGGTATTTTATTATCATTTTCATCGTTCCTGAAAAGTCATGGAAGACGGCCCGCTGCCCGACCTCAGAGACATCGAGCTGAAGCTGGGACGCAAAGTGCCCGAGAGCCTAGTGCGCTCGCTCCGTGGGGAGGAGCCGGTTCCCCCGGAGAGGGACAGAGACCCCGGAGGGGGGAGCGGGGGCGGCGGCAGCGGTTGCAGCAGCAGCAGCAGCTGCTGCAGTTTCCCTCTCTCCTTGTCGTCCTCCTCTTCATCCTCCCCAACCTCTGGCTCCCCACGACCCAGCCACTCCAGTAGCACCCTGGAGAGGCTGGAAACCAAGCTTCACCTCCTCAGGCAAGAGATGGTGAGTGTGGTGCGCCGGCTGTGGGAGTGGGAACCCCGGCAGCAAGACCCGGGAGGTGGAGCAGGGGAGAGAGGACGACTGGGGCGGCCGAGCAGAGGGCTGGGTGCATGGGAAACACTGGTGAGAGGGACGCGCAGCGGGCGCGCATATGGATGCAGCTGCAGGAAGCTTGTTTACGGGAGACTTTGCTGAGTCGCAGTTCGCTAAGACGGGAAAGCCTGCCCTGCTCTGTGTACTTTCTGAAGCCAACTCGCTGCTACCGGCTCTGACCATTCACGTGCCGGTCCACAGCCTCCCAGGCGTAAACCCGCCCGAGGGTCTGCAGTTACTGCACCCATCTGGGGCCTGCTGTCTGCCGTTTACACTTTCATTTCCAAACGTGGGTCGGTCCGTCGCGCTTATTGCAAAAACACTTCCTGGTTTGCCGAAAGGTGGCGCGGCGGGGTCCCTGCAGCCCTTCTTCCTGGCTCACTCCTCTTAGACCACTACTGCTCCCGCCCTTTGGTGCAACTGTGGAGCTGATTCTCCACTGCTGGTTCTGAAAACAATGGCTCAGTCGTCCTCGATGTCCTTATGAATAGCTTATTTCATGGTTGATCCGAAAGAGCAGGTGATCCCCAGGCCCAGAGATTTGCTAATAACCACTTCCTACCCTTCCCCCTCAATCCTCAATCTGCAATTGTTTTCTGTGCTGTTTGCAAACGTTAGCCTAAGAATAGGACAATGGGGCTAACAAGGGTCCTAGAATACTTGTTATTCCGGATGTACTGAGAGAGAGACACTTTATTTACTTGCCGTGAACTCGGGCAAATTACTTAACCTTTCTGGACCTCGGTTTATTTTTTACAATGAACTGGTTGGAGGAAATGATTCCTTCCCAAATCCTTTTAAGATGACCACACCACAAAACCGCATTCCCCACCAGCTTGGAAATGAAAGCAACAACAGGAGCCTCAGCCACTTCTACAGACATCCTATCTATAGGGGCTTTGCATGAAAAAGAAGTAACTGGTAGTGTTTCCCTAGCTCCTCTCTTTTTGCAGTTGGAACTCTGGGAGGGAATAAATTCCACAGCATAAAGTAATCTTGGCAAACATATTTGTACAAAAAGCCATTCTTCAGAGATCATGTCCTACATTCAGAATTTTTACCACACTATCAACAAAAAGGGCTCCAAAAACCTCTCAAGATCTCTTAAACTGGTCTACTTAAGAACTTTACTTTTTATGCCTCAAGTATCCATTTTCTTCCCAGCTGGAATGCACCAGATGTTGAAAGCAAACATGTAGAGATTCATACACGCATAGTTCTATGTATGCATGTATATATATGTAATGCAAAGATATCATGACTCTATTCACTCTTACTATATTTCACTAAATATATACACACACCACAGGTTATACATATTACTCAATAATTATTCAGTAAGCACATTTACTATATCTGGTAATTAACCAGGTGCTCAAAACACACAACATAAAAGTTCAAGGAGCCTATTTGCTTCTCCTGTTGCTGCTAAGTCACTTCAGTTGTGTCTGACTGTGCAGACCCCATAGATGGCAGCCCACTGGGCTCCCCCATCCCTGGGATTCTCCAGGCAAGAACACTGGAGTGGGTTGCCATTTAGGGCTCTCAAATCTCTTGCACTCACCATTTATTATTTATATTAATTGTATATCAAGCCAAGTGTACTGAAGAATTTTGTAAGATTTTTAGAAAATTATTATTTTTCAATGAAAGGTATTTTCTAGCCTTGTTTATTTTTCTCCATGGAAATGTCATAGAAATCTGTTTTCCCAAGCCAGATCTTGCTATATATGATTATGTTACATAAGTAAATACATTAAAAAATAACAGAAACAGCAACAGCAGGAGCAGATTATTAAATTGACTATATTTTCTATGTGAAGCATAGTTATCTATGCATCTGGGAAGATTTATGCCAGAGCAGATGTTTTTGTCTTCAACTTTGTCCTCTAATAAAGGTCTCCACTGAGCAAATGATGATACTGACACTGGCCATGGGAGTTTAGTGGGAAGGAATCAAAAACAGGTATATTCCCCTGCCAGTGAGATAATTTTCCCCCATTTTATGTAACTCTTGTGGGTGCTAAAACCTCCAGTTTCAGCATAATTGCAAAGCAACATATTTGTTTTTATGTAGACTTGGCACTTTTGTTATAAATGTGGAACAGATGTAGTTGTACAGTTCTTTCTGTCTCCTAGCATCCTCCTGGAGAGAAGTTGGGGTGAGTCCTCTGTGAGTTGTATGTTCTTTTCTGCCCTCTCCTGTGAGCACTGAGTCAGCCTGTTTGGACTTATGCCTGACCCACATTTTATGCTCATTACTTTGTGTTCACAGATTTTTCTTCTGGATGATCTGGAACTATCAGGCTTGGGTCTTGCCCTCAGAACTCCTTCCTATGAAACACCTTAGCCTCGTACAAGACTTTCTGGACACTTGCAGGAATTAAGACTTCCTTCTTTTCCTATTAAAATGTATGTGCTAACCATTGACCAAAGGCACCGTAGACTTTTCTAAGATAGAATCTCAACACACTTTTAAGTTCTTTACACACACCTGGTTTTCTCATTGTCTCTCATCTCCTTTTATGGTTTTGTGAATCATTACCTTAACTCTTATCTGTAAATATTACAATCAAAGCTCTTAGAGGTCTGTGAGACTCAGGTGTAAAGGAAGGAAGATGAAAGAGATTGAAGTGGGGAGGAGGTGTTTCTGTGGCCAAACTTCTTAACCTTGAAACTCTTGTTAGCAACATGAATAGCATATGTTCACGTGGGAAGGAAAATATTGGAAAAGGAAATTTTCAGGCATATATTTGATTGCTGCTGTTTTTGTTTTAGTCGCTAAGTCATATCTGGCTCTTCTGTGACCCCATAGACTGTAGCCCACGAGGTTCTCCTGTCCATGGGATCTCCCAGGCAAGAATACCAGAGCGCGTTGCCATTTCCTTCTCCAGAGGATCTTCCTGACGCAGGGATGGAACCCATGTCTCTTGCATTGGCAGGTGGATTCTTTACCACTGAGCCACCAGGGAAGCCCATATATATTTGATACAGTAGGGCAACTGAAAGTAACCATCAGGATATTTTTGAGAGGGAGCACATTTTCCCAATAGGTAAAATATTTTTCAATTTAGAGATAAGGAAATTTGACAATACAATAAGCAAATGCAGGGATATATATAGGAGATTTATAACAAAGTTGGAAATAGATGTCTGATGTCTTGTGCAAAGTCTGCCCAGTAATATTTGTTCACTGCTCTTCAGTTCACAGAGTGTTTTACTATTTGTCATATTATTTGAGTCTCAGGTCATAACTGAGAAAGAAGTATCTTCACATTTTGCGAATGAGATCATTGTGGCTTAGAGGTGGTTGAGAAAACAGGCTAGGGTCACACAGCTATTTAGTAAACAGAATCACAATTTGAACGCATATCATCTGACTCCATGTACTATGCTTTTCCCCCATTCTAGTCTGCATCCCAATAAATTCTCTTCAAAATATAGAATAATTTTTATAAATCTGTGATAAGTCACAACCCCTACAATACTTAAAGGACCAACAAAAAGAAGTCATCATGATGTCATGTCATGGGTAGTTTCAGATATTGGTTCATTAAATAACCAACAGATATTTATTAACTGCCAACAATGTACCAGGCCTGCCTTGAGACACTGGGGATTTGGCACAAAGTGCTTACTTTAAAAAGTCAGTCTTTGGAGGCTCTGTCCTATATTTGGACTTTTCATTCTACTATCTATGCAGACTCTACTTGCAAAGGTTTCTTAAGAATAAGACTTTAAATATTGCTTATCAAATACTGTCCTAAGTTTTAGAACATCACATAATATCTGAAATATTTTTCTAATAAATGTAGATAATCTCTGTCAAAATCTGTGTTTACCAGTTAGTAGTAAATTTTATACTGCAGTTTTCTTTAACAAGATGCTCCAGGGATTTTAGTGTTATCTCAGTAACATCTGTACCATACCTCTAGTTTAAGACTGAGCATTACGTGTGTTGGTTTACTCTGTAAAAATTTTGAAATGTATAAGGTTATAATGATAATCACTCAACAATCAGAGTCTGGAGTTAGAAGGGATCTAATGGACCCACTCAAGTTTGCTTTCCTAGATAATTACTGTTCAGAACAACAAAGTACGCTGAATGAAGTATATACTACCTATTTATGCCACATTCCAGATTTTTGGAATTTTAGTCAATTCTGTGTCATGCTGGAATGGTTAATGCTGTGCCATTAAGAATGACTAATCTGAAAATATTGTTTCCTCATCCCATATTTTAGCAACTACTTTTGCAGCTGTGTAATAGTGAGGAATAAACAATTTCAAGTTATTTATTTGTCTTACTATTAAAGCATTCA
The DNA here is from genome assembly GCF_014754425.2 of Oryx dammah. NCBI lineage: Eukaryota > Metazoa > Chordata > Mammalia > Artiodactyla > Bovidae > Oryx > Oryx dammah. Next base: position 3,669,510 of record NW_024080444.1, on the reverse strand, counting down.
AATACCCCACTTAATTCTTCAACTCTTGCTTTAATAAAGTTTTCTAGATAATACCCAGGGCTAGACACAAACACACATAAATACAAGGCACATAATAATACTAGAACATAAATTGAAAATTTTTGAAAAGGATAGAATTGTATTTGGTTTTTATCAATACTTTCTCTTGTCTATCTTTTCCATGCCCCTTCTCATAACAAATCGTTTGTCTATTTTGTAATAAAAAATAAAGTTACTTTATATTTCCTCAAAAAGTGATAATAATTTCATTAAATTAATTTCACAATTGCTTTGGACATGTTTCAAATTAGGCTAGGAGATTTCTATCACTTGTTCCATAATACTGTTTCAGTAGTATTGTTACTGTTTTATCATGTAGTTGTTTTTTTTTTTTCAATTGGACAAAACTTTATGTAAAACTCTTGGGTATATACTTGAGAAGTCATAACATGGAAGGCATTTTCCTTGATGAGTTCACAAAACAGCTGAAAAGATGAGATGGGGATATAATTTTGCCAGGGAAAGATTACAAACCAATATGTCAGCATGCCATAATAGAAATCGGACATAACTGCTGAGATTAAAAGATAAAGCTCAGGAGATTTCTCCTGACAAATGTGCCTTGTACAAGGAATTAAAAGTGCTGATAACCATGCAAATTAAGGGCTAAATATTAGCGATAAAGACATCAAAGAGATGAGAAAATCTGCTTCTTAAACAGTAGCTTCTGTTATTTTGCACATGGAATGTTGTTATACTTAATCTAATAAATTATGTTGGTATGTGTTTCCTTACACAGTGACTTAAAACTGACAGCAGTGTAGGCAAAGGTAGTAATTATTCTACACATAGAATTTAGAGGATTTATGAAAAACTTTTAAAAAAGTAACATATCAAAGAACCGATGAGCCCTGCCCTGTCCCCAGGAATGTACACCAAATGGAAAGAATTACCTTCCATTCAAGTTGTACAACCATGCTGCTTCAGTCTTGAGAGACCACAAACTTTATGAGGATTTTTTAACTTCTCATAAAAGATTATGTTTACTTCCTTGGTAGCATAAAAACATTGTTTACCTTCCATTTTATGGTAATGAATCATAATTAAAACACTTTCTCACATAAGACTTTAGTTTTTGAAGATACTACTCCTGAAACCGTGATTCATGGCTGGAATCTCTGGGATTCCTGACAAGTTGTTATTTTTGTTTCTTTTGGGGGGGTGGGGCAGGGACAGTTTCTTTGAAGAACATTCCTTTTTGATTATCTTTTAAAGCTGTTCAGTCATTACTCAAGCGGTGAACCTCTGGTTCGGTAGAACCTTCATAAACTTGGGAATCGGACAAGCTGGGATTCCCAGTCAAGCCTAGAGCAAGTCAGAGTGCAGACAAACCACAGGGCCTACCAGCCTGCCAAGGCCCTGAACTCTGTTCTTGCAGAGACTTTTAGTCCATCTTCCCTGGTGGGAGGGCCTGCCCAGTTCTCAGCAACCCTCATTCTAATCTTGGCTCTTTCGCTCACTGCTATGTGGCATCTGCGAGTTATGTAACTACTCTAGGACTCTGCTTTCTGTTAACATAGTGATTAAAGCATCTCTCATAAGGCATTGTAAGAATCCAATGAAATATAAAAGAAATCAGCTATTATTGATGCATCCAAAAGCAGTAAGAATGATGACAATAATAGGTCTTCTGTCAATTACATGGCTGTTCTGCTGATCGTACAAGGAGAGTCCTTGATGGGACTGATGAAAGTGTGGGCACCTCTTCTATCAGACTGACCATCATAGCACTTCTCATGCATCAGATCTTCCATAGAGACTGCCTTTCCATAAAAAGCAAAAAAGAAACCTGTGAAGCCTTTCCCCAGCTTTAGTGCAAGCAAATTATAGTAGCATAAAGAATTGCAGAACTTAATTTCTTTAGGAAATCTGAGGAATTGAGACTAGTATTTGGTTACTCATCGTGAGACTTTTCTATGTAGAAGGCACTGTGTTAGTTTAACAATTGTATGTACTATCCCATTCTTAATAATAATCACAACTAAATATATTATTCACAAATATTTTTTATAGATAAAGCATTGAAGCTTGCTGTTAATGCTCAAAACTACTGAGAGAGTGGGGATAAGCTAGGTTGGGGTCAGAATCTGAGCTTTAAGCCTGAGTTGCTACATTTCACCCTTTAGAGAACCCTGTTGCCCATATTGACACTCAGGTTTAAGTGTACATGTGTGATTGTCTCCTAGAATTTACAAATAAGTTAAACTGTGTGGTTATTTACCATAAACCCTCCAAGGAGGAAGAAAAACTAAAGACATCTATCTTAGGAACAACCAAGATTTGGACGAACGTGTTTAAAATCAGCTTGTTTCCAGTACTTGTACCCTTTCTTTTTGCCACCATCACCAACATTCCCATAAATACTTTTGTACAAAAGCTGCTGGTGAATTAATGCCCTGCCTTGACTAGCTCAAGGCTCAGAGTTCAATGCTGGAGCTCAATTGTGTTCATGACTTGGAATTTTAAAAACTTACCACTGGTAGCATTTTAGTTCCCTGAGACATTCTCTGAAGTTAAGCTTGGATCTTAGATAACTCACTAGAAAGTAGTAGAAATGAGAAATCCTTACACCTGCCAGGACTTTACAGATATGTGCTCAAAACACCTTGATCCAAACTGTGCTCAGTGTAAACTAGTCATAGAATTTCATAAGGAAAAATTATATTTTCAAACATACATTTCAAAAGTCTCAGTTTTTAAAATAAAACCCAAGTAACTCTCCTTTTAAAAAAGGGAATAAATACTGTGCTCAATATTTATTATGTTAATTTTACAGATAAGGAAACTATGGCTCACAGGGGTTAATAATTTGACTAGGTCACCATAAGTGGTTTCCCAGCCATTCATTCAAACAAGAACCACTGGGTATCTTCTGGATCCAAATTATTCCCAAGCAGTGCTATATCTCAGCACCATGAAGTGTGCATTTATTGTGAATGGACATTTTTGGAATAATTTCATCACACAACTACCAGTGGATATTTTGGTATCCCTTTAAAATATTATTGTTTCCTATTGAATTTAAATATATGCTCTCTTATTATAAAACTTTCAGTAATATTATATAAAGGAAAACAAAAGTCCCTTTTCACCTATCCTTAACACATCTTCCCTGTTACTCCTTACCCAAAGGAAACCACTGCTGGCAATTTGGTGTGAATCCTCTTGGGTGTTTCTCTATGTCTTTGCCTGCATATATAGGCATATATACACTTACAGAATTTAACATGTGTGGATTTCATTTTTCTTATTTTGCACAATAATATTTTATTATGTCACCTGGCATTTATTGGATTAGTACAATGTACCAGTTGGAACTGTAAATAGGTTTCATGAATTGTGCCATTTCATTCTCACTCATAACCCACTTGTGAGGTAAGACCTGTGGGGTGTTAGGTAATATAAACAGATTACTGATAAGAGTTTAAGAAATATTTATCTAGTCAATTTGTATCTTATTCTGTCAATTGACTTATATGAATCTCAACTAGTCACTCATTAAAATGAAAAAGCCATTAGTTTGCTTTTAATAATAAATGATTATCCAAATATTCAGTAGTTCTTTTAGAATCAAATTCTACCCATAGAAATCTGACTTAATCAGACCACTTCATCACTCTTTTGAAGAAAGTAACCAAGTCTTCAAACTGGAATGTACTTCTCATCAGTCACTTGCCATTTAACATAATCTGTGTTGAGTTTTTTTAATAATAATATCAACAAAACTTTTTAAAGTTGGGTCAGAATGGCACAAGATGATTCATGCCACATCCAGGAACTAGAATGGCCATCCTTAAAACTAAAGTGCCCCTGTGGTCGTGTCTCAAAACCATCTTAGATTTGTTCAGACTTTGGAAGGCTCATGAGGACAAAACAGATTCTACTCGTAGAGGTCAGACATAATCATAACACTGGATTCTTTACTTGAAGAAATAACTAATATCCTTCAAGCCTATTCTTACATGAAAGTGATGTATAAAAGTAGAACTATACTACTGACCAATTTGCCCTCTCCATGAAGGCACATCTTATGGAGAGTTGGAAGATTGCAAAGCAAAAAATTGGAAGAGTGAGATAATTAAAGGGCTTCCCAGGTGTCACGAGTGGTAAAGAGACTGCCTGCCAAGGCAGGAGACATAAGAGATGCAGGTTCAATCCCTGGGTCAGGAAGATCCTCTGGAGGAGGGCATGGCAACCCACTCCAGTATTCTTGCCTAGAAAATCCCATGGACAGACAAGCCTGGAGGGCTACAGTCCATGAGGTCACAAAGAGTCAAGACATGACTGAAGCAACTTAGCATGCACACACACAAAACAACTTCTTGTCCTGCATGAACTATATCCAGGTTGCTAAATAGGCCTGGAACATACTTTCACAAAAGCAACATCTGAAATTATTATTGCCCAAGTAGGAAATGATTATTTCAACACTGACAAGTCCTTTCTATTGAGTAAGGTGAATTACAAATCAACTGACTCCTTAGGATCTTAGTTGCAATGGCTGATGGTAATCGTGGACAAGACCACCACAAGGAAGGTAATGGACTGGATGACTACTTTGAGAACATTTACCAGCATTCCACAGTTTCCTCCTATGAGCCCATGCCTCCTGCCAGATATAGATGGGTAGAAAATATTGACTATGATAGATTTTACATAGGATTTTAGTGAGAAAAGCAGTCATTTGCTCAGAATGCAGAAAAGGACAAAAGTAACTGGTTATAGATAGACTAAGCCCTTTATAGGATTTCATGGGTAAGCATCTGAAACCATACTCTAGCCTCTTACCATCTTACAAAGGAAAGGAAATGAAAGTGAAGTCGTTCAGTCACATCCGACTCTGCGACCCCATGGACTGTAGCCTGCCAGGCTCCTCCGTCCGTGGGATGTTCCAGGCAAGAGTACTGGAGTGGGTTGCCATTTCCTGACCCAGGGGATCTTCCTGACCCAGGGATCTAAGCTGGGTCTCCTGCATTGCAGGCAGATTCTTTACCAGCTGAGCCACCAGGGAAGCCACTTACCATCTTACAAGATGATGATAAAATAGTGGTGCCAGAAGGCCACCAGTTTCATCACTTAAATCAGTGATTTTATAACCACACTATAAAACTTAATGATTTAATGGTATTTGAAATATTGTTCATTGACACAATTTTTCTGCAGAAAAAGCACATGATTCTTTAAGATATATTTATAAATCTCTGGTGCTAAAGAGTTCCATAATGTAAAAGTCTGATAAAATCCTATGTTCAGTTCAGTTCAGTTGCTCAGTTGTGTCCGACTCTTTGCGACCCCATGAACCACAGCATGCCAGGCCTCCCTGTCCATCACCAACTCCTGGAATTTCCCCAAACTCAAGTCCACTGAGTCGGTGATGCCATCCAACCATCTCATCCTCTGTTGTCCCCTTCTCCTCCCACCCTCAATCTTTCCCAGCATCAGGGTCTTTTCCAATGAGTCAGCCCTTCACATCAGGTGGCCAAAGTATTCCAGCTTCAACATCAGTCCTTCCAGTGAATACCCAGGACTGATCTCCTTTAGGATGGACTGGTTGGATCTTCTTGCAGTCAGGAGTCTTCTCCAGCACCACAGTTCAAAAGCATCAATTCTTCAGTGCTCAGCTTTCATTATAGTCCAATTCTCACATCCTTACATGACTACTGGAAAAACCATAGCCTTGACTAGATGGATCTTTGTTGACAAAGTGATGTCTCTGCTTTTTAATATGCTGTCTAGGTTGGTCATAATTTTCCTTCCAAGGAGTAAGCGTCTTTTAATTTCATGGCTGCAATCACCATCTGCAGTGATTTTGGAGCCCAAAAAAATAAAGTCAGCCACTGTGTCCACTGTTTCCCCATCTATATGTACATGACTTCATTTGTCACTTTGTATTTGGGCCAAATTTTGGCTGTATATTTCAGTTTGGTTAAGAAAACTACTGTCTTTTTCTCCCTCTCTATAATAATCCTGAGGGCAGAAGCTATGATTAAGCACTTCTGTTTCCCTAATGCCCAAGCAATCATTTAAGACTCAGCATTTGTTTAATGTGTAAATCAAAGTACATCTTAGTCCTGGTTCTAATTTTTGGCTTTGGAAGGCGTTAACAACATTGCCTTTTGGGACTTGAACATAGAACCCCAATCCCTCCAGTGCTTCCCACCAGCCATGCCCAGTCACCTGGAACTTAAGTTCTTAGTTAAGAAAGACAGACATTTTTCTTCCTATTATCCATTACTGTGACACTTGACTTAAGAGAGAGAAACAGGAGGGAGGGTGGGGAGAAGAGAGAGGAAGTGAGGGAAGGAGGTTGAAGAAAAGGAGGAAGGAAAAGAAAAGAACCTTTTTTTCTCTGTGAAGTGATGCAGAAGAATTTTTCTTGGTTTCAGGACCTATTCTATTCTCACATATGGTCAATTTCAGAATGTGTTACTCTCAGGGATACTGGCCACATAGGAATGAAAGGATGTTTTTCATCTCCATTAGGTGCACAAAGAAATGCACATTTTAGTTTCTGTCATCTTCTTTTCCTATTCTGGAATGAGGTTCTGAAGTCCCAGAGTTAAAAAAAAAAAGGAACTTAAAGAGAGACATCATTTATGTTATATACAATACATATTGATATATAACACAGTTTATGTGGTTTTGGTTGAAAATGATAATTTATTTTGCAGTCCACCTTGGTACTCAGAGAGCACTGATTTCTTGGGCATACTCCTCTGCCTCTCCTTGGCATATCCTCAAAACAGACTTGGGAACACTGTGTCTGAGGTATTTAAGGCAGTCTGCAAACTTGCAGTGAACATCATCAGCAATGTCCAGATGGGTAAATTAGATTGATGGAATGAGAAAAGTTAGGTTTCTTCAGTATTTATAAGATTCTAGAACTGGAGACTGTTTCAAAGAATGAACCAAGTTTTCAGTTTTTAATTTGTAACTAGATTTCAAAGATGAAAAATGGCTATCAGATATGTTCAGTTCAGTTCAGTCGCTCAGTCGTGTCCGACTCTTTGCGACCCCATGAATTGCGGAACACCAGGCCTCCCTGTCCATCACCAACTCCCGGAGTTCACTCAGACTCACGTCCATCAAGTCGGTGATGCCATCCAGCCATCTCATCCTCTGTCGTCCCCTTCTCCTCCTGCCCCCAATCCCTCCCAGGATCAGATAAGTTAGTATCACTACTAACCTAGCAACTGCATGGGTTTCCTTCAGAATTTTTTTGTCCCTATGTGAACTTTTAAATACTACTCACTTTCCCAAAGTGGTTTTGGTTTTATCCCCTTGGTTTTATCCTCCTCCAAGAAGCTACACTGCATGGTCTTTTGCTGCTTTTAATCTTCCTACTTCTTGTTTATATTACCAACAGGAAAAATTTACAAATATGTGGGGAATTTTTTTAAAACTGTATTTTAAAATAATTTTGGACTTTACATAAAAGCTACAAAAACAGTCCTGCAATCATGGAGAAGGCAATGGCACCCTACTCCAGTACTCTTGCCAGGAAAATCCCATGGATGGAGGAGACTGGTAGGCTGCAGTCCATGGGGTCACTAAGAGTCGGACACGACTGAGCAAATTCACTCTCACTTTTCACTTTCATGCATTGGAGAAGGAAATGGCAACCCACTCCAGTGTTCTTGCCTGGAGAATCCCAGGAACGGGGGAGCCTGGTGGGTTGCCGTCTATGGGGTCACGCAGAGTCGGACACGACTGAAGCGACTTAGCAGCAGCAGGCTCTCCCACTTGTTACCTTTACCTTTGCATTCCTTCCCTCTCCCCTTTCTCTTTCTCTCCCTCCTACACACATATCCACATACACATACAAAAATACAACTTTTCCTTAAACATTCTTCAACTTAAAAGTTTCTCTCTAGATACTTCAGTGAAAGTTTCAGCACAAGAAATTATAAATATTGCCCATCCTCCCTCCTATGTATAGTATATTCATAATTAATGACTGACATCACTTTCTCCTGCTGAATTTAGACCTGTCCTAAGAATATTTTTCAACAGAGCGCTACAGGTGGCCACCTCACATCAATCAAAAGCATACCTCAGGCCAGCACTCAGTTAAATTGTACAAGTGTGTCTACCTGAAGCATATTTGGGGCAATTGGAAGAATATGCTCTCAATTTCCTACCTTCCTATTGACTTAATGCCAGAAACCCTGTTCTTACAAAATCATCTTTTCAGACAGAGTTTGGGCTCCATATGAAAAAATGAAAGGGTAACTGGAAGATTTTGGACCCTAGGTGGTATTCAGTAAATACGTTTTGAATGTTAGACACTTTCTACTACTGATATTTAAGCTGTATAGGGGCAAGGATGCTGGAAGCTAGTTTTGTTAAGTGAGGAAGAGCAGAGAAGACTATGCGGGAAAAGTAAATAATCTTTTAGCTTTTTTTTTTTTTTTTGTCTAACAAAATATTTCTCCTTGGAGTTGTTAATTTGCACTGTACACCATAGTTTACAAAGCATTTTCACATATGCTATCTTCCTTTCTCAGTCACGGGGTTATGAGGTTACAACAACTAGACGGTGAATGTAACATTTGCAGCATATGCTATTTTACAGTGTTTATAGCATTCATTTGTTAAAGTATAGTATCTGCCTAGTAAGTGTGGCTAATAATAATAGCCTTCTGCCTGATATTATACTCACTTGGCTAAAGAAGTAATAAATCAAGCTTTGCTATGACCATCATCGTGTTATATTAAATTTAGCATTTAAAATTCAGACAAACCCCTTTTGGGGATTATGCTGTTGCTAAGTCGCTTCAGTCGTGTCCGACTCTGTGCGACCCCATAGACGGCAGCCCACCAGGCTCCCCCGTCCCTGGGATTCTCCAGGCAAGAACACTGGAATGGGTTGCCATTATATTTAATAGTAAAATCCATATATTGAAGTAAGTCTTGAAAAATACCCACTTGTTTTTCCTTTACTCTGGTGATGTTAAGAGTTTGCCAAGAACTACGGCTCTGACAAGCTTAATGAAAGAGAATTTTAACTTTTACATTCTGTTTGTTAATTTTTAGTTTACTACTTCAGTTTTAAAATTTCTATTTCCTTTATAAAGTAATACTTGTTCCAGTTATTCCTTATTTGGAAGTTTTTAAAAGTTAGTTTGGAAAAGCCAGAATAAATATGTGAGAAGAAAGTCAGGATAACGAAGAGTTGAGATTTATAGTTTTCTATGTATATTTTTGTCAGTGGAAAAAAATGAACTAGAATATGACAAGGATTATTTTGGTAGACATTGGACCCATGAGGATGAACCCACAAGTTTTCATGGGGACCAAACTTACATAAGGACTTAGAAATGGATTTTGAAATTTCCTCCACTCTGTCCAGTTCCCTCCCTCTAACCACCATCCTTCAGCCTATGAAATTATACAGAAATTAAACTGCCATCTCTACCATCATGTGTCCCGCTTCAAGATAATCTGGTACCACAGGGAAATGACATTTGAATTTTCCATATCAGTATGCTTATGCATAATGAAACTATTTTCTTAGATGTCTGTATTGGTATAATTTATTTGGGTTATTATTTGAGTTGATTTTTATCAGCATAGTATTGTCCATTGCCTTGATCTGTACTTCAAAGTGGAGTCTGATGAATATCCTGTGGGTCCTGGTAAGCATTTTTTAAACTTGTTCAGTTGCTCACTGGCAGTAATTTTTAATGGCCCTCCTTTCTAACCAAGTTATGACTTAAACATTTATAAGTGAGATTAAAAAACACCAATTTCACAGAAGATGGGAAATTTATTCAGTGAAGCAATTGACTACTTCTATTCTGTTGCAGTTAAAATGTCATCTGGATTCATACATGATAAGAAGTGTTAGTCACTCAGTTGTGTTTGACTCTTTGCAACACCAAGGACTATAGCCCACCAGACTCTTCTGTTCATAGAATTCTCCAGGCAAGAATGCTGGAGTGAGTAGCCCTTCCTTTCTCCAGAGGATGTCCCTGACCCAGAGATCAAACCCTGGTCTCCTGCATTTGCAGGCATGATGAGATTAAGAATTTTGGAGGAATTTTTAAGATCAAGAGATCTTAATGGTTGTCATGTATTGTATTAATGTAGTATTGTTGTTTAGTCGTTAGGTTGTATCCAACTGTTCTGTGATCCCATGGACTGTAGCATGTCAAGCTATCTGTTCATGGGATTTTCCAGGCAAGAATACTGGAGTGGGTTGCCATTTCCTTCTCCAATATTAACATATACTATAGCTTTAAAGGGAATTTAAGAAGACAGTGAAAGAATTTCTTTAAACAGTATTCCTTCCAGTCACAATACAAAGCAATCTTTTTAGTGAGCCATAACTTTACTTGGCAATAGACAAGGAAAATCAACAGGCTTTGGAGGGTGGTGCCAGCACAAAATGGAATTGCCCAAACATTTTGATTTAATTAATAAACAATATGAGTTCAGAATATTGTCATTAGCAGTCAATAAATTAAAAAACAAGGCTAAACTCACCAAAGTATACTACTTTCTGTGTTGGATACTTTTAAATAATCCCAGCACAACTATCTTACCTTATTGGCATTAACAAGCAGGTGGGTTATCTGTAACACTTTTACTTAAAGCCAGGAACCACTAACTAAGCTTCTTAGGAGCGCGATCAAAGGCTCACATTGCTGAATCGGAAATGGAGATATAGAGACAGAGCAATTTACGGTAGACTGAGACCAGGCCAGACTTCCCACTTTCCAAACTGGTTGTTCCGGATACTGTGGAGCAGCCAACATAAACAGAGGAGATGCATTTCCATTTATATGTTAATTCCCAAAGTCCAGATATCATTATGGGAATGCCCAGTAATTTCTTAATACTAACTGTTGTGTTATGTTTATTTGCTTTCAGTCTCACGACAAACTGATTCTGTTTGGATTTCACCCAGTATTCCTTAAGGAGAGATACACGGTGCCTTTTTAGTTTTTTTTTACCTCTTTGAGTTGATTTTTTTGTCAGTAGGATCAAATAACTTGAGAAATTTATCTACATGAAACCCAGTGCCTTTTTGTAAGCAGAATTCTGTGCTACTCAAGGACACTAACTCCTCTGAGAACAAATAAAATAAGTGTATACTAAGAATGTCAAGTTGATTCTTGTTAGACTCATTTCCAAGTGTGTGAATCTATTTTCTCTCTCTTGACCTTATACATGAAATTAACTTTGCCCCAGCCAGAAATTTTAGTTGTTCTAATATCTATAGTAAATATACATCTTTCCAAATCCTCACTCTTTGTTGGCCCTTAAAGACAGATGGAAACTCTCAATTGCAAATCATTTAACTATGTAAATGTCCACCCTGGACACTGTTCCCCAACTCTGCTTCTAGAAATGTTTTCTAGAATAGAGATTAAGTAAATAAAACACATTCTAAACATCATCTTTATCCCACTACCATATAAACGCCAGGAAAAATACAAATGAATTTCAGACAAGAATTTCAGGTAACTTGCAAATCAATCAGATAAGGCATGAGGTTGTTACTAAAACAATAGCAATATTTAACCTCCACATTATTGAAAATTCTGGTCTAATGCCAAAAGGTTCTGACCCATAATAAAATGTAATTTTTATTGGAAACAAATTCTAACTATCTGTACTGTCCATACACACTTATCTTTTACATCTTAACATATCACCCCACCTCAACTTCTTCAGAGTCCTCTGTGTATACTCTTGTCTCGACATTTGTACATGCCATTCCTTTTGTCTGCATCTTTTTTCTTTCCCATCCTCATCCTTCCCACTTCCTGTTAACTCTGATTTTTTATTGTTCCAGTCATATCAGGGATAATACTGTATTTTTTTTTATATCCCTCATAAGATTATAAGTTCTCTCAAAGCCAGAATCTCATTCAGTTATTTCATTTCTAGAATTCAGCAAAGTTTAAGAGCTCAGTATTGGAGGAATAAATGAATAAAGCTGTCTAGAAAGTAATTAGGAGAATAACTGTCAGTAGAAATATCAGCTTGAGTAAATTTAGGATAGTATAAAGCACTGACTGCTTGTTCAACTGTAATGAGAATGATTGAGGTGGATGAGAAGATTATGCTGGAGTCAATGAAAAGAATATTGGAAAGGTAAAACTACCCAAATGAATAGAAAATACTAATCTAAGAAGTTTGAATATGATTTGACTGGCACTAAGGACCAATAGTGGCTACCCACTCCAGTATTCTTGTCTAGAGAATTTCATGGGCAGAGGAGCCTTGTGGACTATATATAATCCATAGAGTTACAAGAGTTGGACACAACCAAGCAACTAACACTTTCACTTTTTTCACTAAAGACCATGTAACAAAAGCTGTGTTATATTTTTTAATATATTATTTTTCTCTTAAGTTCTCTTCTTGAGAACTAAATGGTTTCCATGTGTTTTATATTACGGGATCCTTAAAGTATGCTGTCTTTTTGAAATATTCATAAACAAGAAAGCATGCTATTTATTACTGAGCAATGAAAGTATGTAGCAGAATAACAAAATGACAAAAATATTTTTGGAACAAGGAAAGAGAAAAGATTATACTTATTCAAAATATAAATATGTCAAAATTTTTGTTTTCTTCCTACTAGGTATAATTTCATAATTATAGATTATATGATTACAATATATGCCCTCAATAAATTTAAGTTGCCTTTATTAGTATGTTGATATTTTCTAAGCAAAAAAATTATGTTTTAATTATCCAAATGACATTTATCTGTGAACTAATTATATAATTCTGACTGTTTGCTTTATTTTGAAATTAAAGTAGTTTTCTGATTAAAATGTAATATACATTCCTGATGCATATTTTAGAAAGTACATAAAATACAAGGAAAAGATGGAGGGACCAAAAAATTATTACATTACCCTGAGGCCGCTAGTGTAACATTTTTGTCTTAAAGTATTTTTCTCTTGTAATTTTTCCTTTTCATTGTTGAAGTTACACCTTATATTTTACTTTTTGTAGCTCTTTTTTTTTTTTTTTTTTTTTGCTGGACATTGTATTATAAGCCTTTTCCTATACGATCTTTCTAAACTTAATTTTTATTGCCTGAAAAATACTGTTTTCTGTGCATTTCTCTAATACTGGATAGTTAACTTGTTTCTTATATTTTTGTTGTAATGATGTAATATTTCCTTAATAATTCCTAGGCAGGCAGAATAATTGCCATTCCTCTTGCAACATGATTTTCCAACTCTTCATTCCTTTTTCTTTTGTCAGACTGAATATTTGAGTAGTTTGTTTTTCTTTAAAGGGTGCATGAATACTGTTTTCTGATCTCTTGCAGAGGAGAAAAGAGCAGGTAAGCATCTGCGTGACCACATGTTATAGATCTCAGACTGAATCCCAGCTCCATCAGTTTCCAATTGTATGAAGCTGGCAAGTTACAGATCCTCTTTGAGTTGCAATTTGAAGATGATGATATCCATTAAAGTTTTTGTGAAAATTAGGTGAAATACATAGACACACACACATGATGAACTAGTGCTTCACTAAAAACTAGCCATTATTTTGTATGCAATATGATTATTGTTAGAATTCTTTGTTGTCACTTTGGAAGTTATTTTGAACTTATTAAAACTTATTAAACTTATTAAATTTTCTAAGTGGGATAATATAAACAATATAACAAAAATTCAAACTGTGAATACTTTTATCAAAATAAAACCTCCACTACATTTAAAAAGCACTGCTACCAGGATTCCTCCTATTTCTGACATCGGTCACAGGGCTTTAATTATGGTACCTATGCTTATTTCCCAGAATTCGATACATAATCTCCAGCTCCTCTTTATCTGAGCAGTGAATTCTGACATTGTATAACCAGCCTAGAAAGATGCTATTACTGAAGAATGGTAATGGGAATCACTCTGATAAGTTTAGAGAAGCCATATATACAGACTGTTAGGTGGGACCAATGTCAAGTTTTAGCTGATTGCAAGAATAACATCTCTGGATCAGAAGATGGACAATGGGAAAAGAAAAAAAAAATTTCCCTAGTTTTAGAGGAACCTAGATGGAGGAGCCTGGTAGGCTGCAGTCCATGGGGTCACTAAGAGTCGGGCACGACTGAGCAACTTCACTTTCCCTTTTCACTTTCATGCATTGGAGAAGGAAATGGCAACCCACTCCAGTATTCTTGCCTGGAGAATCCCAGGGACAGAGGAGCCTAGTGGGCTGCCTTCTATGGGGTCACACAGAGTTGGACACAACTGAAGCGACTTAGCAGCAGCAGCAGGCACAACATTGGTTATGTTTTAAATTGCATCCAACAAAATTTTAACTTCTAGACAATAAATATAAATTCTAGTGATATTTGACTGTAAGTCTGAACTTTCATTATAGTAGTTTTGCTTTTATTCTGTATTAAAATATGGGATGGGGACTTCCCTCATAGCTCAGTTGGTAAAGAATCTACTTGTGATGCAGGAGACCCAGGTTCAATCCCTGGGTCAGGAAGATCCCCTGGAGAAGGAAATGGCAACCAAATCCAGTATTCTTGCCTGGAGAATCACATGGACAGAGGAGCCTGGCAGGCTATAGTTCATGGGGTCTCAAGAATCAACATGACTTAGTGACTAAACCACCACCAGCACAATATGGGATGGGGCTCCACCAGCACAATATGGGATGGGGCTTCCCTGATTGTTGTGAAGGACAGGGAAGCCTGGCATGCTGTGGTTCATGGGGTCACAAAGAGTTGGACATGACTTAGCAACTCAACAACAACAATATAGAATGGGGCTTTCCTGATGGCTCAGCGGTAAAGAATCCACTTGCCAATGCAGGAGACTCAGGTTCTATCCCTGGGTCAGAAAGATCCCCTTGAGAAGGAAATGGCATGTTCTTGCTTGGGAAATCACATGGACAGAGGAGGTTGGTGGAGTACACACAGTCCATGGGGTTGCAAAAGAGCCAGATAGACGTAACAACTAAACAACAACAACAATAATAGGATAAGCTGTTGACTTTTAACTTCAGAAAATTCTTTAAGGATTTTATTTCAGTTGCAATTATGTATTTTCTTTAATAGACAGATATCAATAGATATTAATAGACAGCTTTATTAAGAAGATTGATACCCAAAGGAAAAGAAATGATTTGGCATCATCTTTGCTAATTCTGTGGCACACAGTTATATAAAATCCAGCTATTATGTAGTATAACATGAAAAATGAAAGTGACGTCGCTTAGTCGTGTCCAACTTTTTGCAACTCCATGGACTATAGCCTACCAGGCTCCTCCATCCATGGGATTTCCCAGGCAAGAGTACTGGAGTAGGTTGCCATTTCCTTCTCCAGCTGATCTTCCCAACCCAGGGATCAAACCCGGGTCTTCCACATTGCTGGCAGGCTACTGTCCGAGCTACCAGGGAAGCCAATATAACATGTGTGAATGCAAATATTTTGTTTCTTTTTTATCACCTGAATTTATAGTTGTATTTATAGAACCAAATCCAAATAGATCATTGACTATTTCTTGAAAATGAACAGTAGTTTAGAGGCTAGTATATTAGGTAAGCATCATCGCATCTTAGGGTATCTCTGTAGTGGTTTATGGGTATTAAGTAAGTTTTATCATAGGCATCATTCTTATTTCAAATTTATAAAAAAGGGCATATATATTTATAAAACTGTAATTGCTTCATAGATGAAATTTTCAGTGTAATATTAGGATAAGGCATCATCTGAGTAAAAATAGTAACACTTCATATTATTATGAATCTGGGTGTCTAGACATGTCCTGATGAATTCATCATGTGCCATCTGTTCAATAAATCTTGCTACCAGCAGACTTATTTTTTGCCAATAGGTATTGTAGGTTTCTATCCATATTTGTTTGACTCTTTCTATTACTGATTTTTCTACATGGTTACGGACAACATTATGATGTAAAACACAGGGGCAAACTAAGTCCTGTATTTTAAAAACACATTTTAAAACTATAGGAGAATTGGACCCAGTTATGCCTGCATTGCCTTGACTGTTTTCTTTTCCATCCTTTTCACCTTATGTGATAAGAATTAAGTAAAATGAACCATCCTGTTCCCAGTAGCTCTTTTTAAATGTGGTGACCCATCTGTTGCCATATGCCAGGCATCTGTTTTTATCACCCTCATTTGTGATCTTTCAAAGTTAGAAGTGATGAATTAACATTGAATTTATGCTAATTTTTCTACTGTAAGAGAACAGCTATTTGCAAACCATTTAATTTGGCCTCAGTGATTTTTCAGGTGGAACAGAATATGCAAGGATAAGAATAGAAATCAACAATATATTTTTATTCTCAGTTACCTTTTTGAATAGGTGTGTAAGTTTTAGTTAATTATAATACTTCCATGGCTCCAATTTTTCAACAGCAAAATGTGAGATGGGATTCTTGGTTCTAAAATACATATTAAATTTAGATCAAAGAAATATAACATTAAATATAATAGTATCAAATAGTTCATGAATCCTTATTCAGATCAGCGCCTGTTTAATCCAAGTAGATTTCTTTAAAAAAAACAGATTCATTTTTATCCAATCTTAAACCATCATCAAAAGGTGTGGGTGGTCTGTTAAAGGCTAATACTACAGACCAGACCATAATTTAACATATCTCAGCTTTTTAGTGTTGTGGAAATATCAATGAATTGAAACTAGAAGATAGAGGTTTCAGTACTATTTTTGCCACTAAGTGGTGATACAGTGTGGAGCAAGTCATCAATCTTAAGTTGACATACAGGTCTCATAGAATGTGGTAGCGTGATTTAATTATTAACTGTGGTTTCTTTTACCACTAGCAATCTGAGATTCTTATTCCTGTCTTTAAGGTATATACTTTTTGGTTTCATGGAATTAATCATGCATGTATTCATCAATTCATTTAATTTTTCATTGTGTACATGTAATTCTGAAGTATAATAGGTAACAATGATATTAGATATTTTGATTGAAATATCAATGACTTTAAAAATGAAAATAAAAATGACAACTCACGTGTATCGTGCAGATTTTCTATCCTGAAACCACAGTATAATCTTTTGAGCAAGGGAACAACCAGATTTTTATTGGAAACAAATTGAGTCATTTTCATTGACCTGCTAAATTATCTTGAATTTCAGCATCCTCAAATGTGGTAGACTTTTTAGAAACAATTCAGAATGTCAAAGTTTTTCAAATGCTTTTTCTGCATCAGTTGAGATGACCATGTGGCTTTTGTCCTTCAGTCTGCTACTGTGGTATATTTAATTGATTTTCCTATGTTTGAATCATCTTGGCATTCCAGGAATAAATCCTACTTGGTCATAGGCCCTTTTAATTTGTATTTTAATTCTATTTGCTAGCATTTTGTTGTGGATTTTTGTATTAGTGTTAATCAGGGCTATTAGGGCTATAGTTTTCATATTATATAGTGTCTTTGATTTTGGTATCAGGGTAATGCTGCCTCATAAAATGACTAAGGAAGTACTTCCTCCTTTTCAAGTTTTTTGGAAGAGTTTGAGAAGGATTGTACTTAATTCTTTAAATGTTTGGTAGAATTCTCCAGTAAAGCTGTCTGGTTCTGGTCTTTTCTTGTAAGGTTTTTGACTGATAATTCAACTTTCTTACTAATTTATAAGAGAGAAAAAAATTTCCTGTCCCTCTTAGGTGCTCTAACTGGGTCTGAAAATTAAACTGACAAAGACAAATTAACAGGAGGAAAGCATGCAGATTTATTTAATATAAAGTTTATATAACACAGGAGTCTGCATAAGGAAATAAACATCTGAAGAAAAGATTAAAACTGACTATTTTATGTTGGGTTAGCTGAAGAATAGACACTCATGTAGAAATAACATAGGCTGAAGACTATGAGCTCAGTATAGTGAACTGGAGGAAATTTAACAAGGCCTATTTGTTCAGATTCTTTTTAGCATACCCTTGGGTTTTAAAGGCAGGGATTCGTCTTTCCTCTAAAGAAAGGGAAGGTACTTCTCACCTGAGAGTTTTAGCATATGTTTCGGAAGAATGTGGGAAGGTGGTCAGAGTGAACTTCCTGCTTCTGCTATCTTCTCAAACTCTTTCAGCTTGAAATATTCAGTATACCAAAGTGCCTTTTTCTTAGAGGTAGCCTGTCATGAATAGGTCTTTTTAGGTTGCCTTATTTATTTATGATTCAGTCTTGGTAGGTTTTTTAGAAATGTAGCCATTTCCACTAGGTATCCAATTTGTTGGTGTATAATTGTCTATAGTAGTCTCAAAATCTTTTTGTTTCTGTGGCTTCTCCTCTTTCATTTCTAATTTTTCTTATTTAAGTTTTCTCTCTTTTTTCCTTAGTCTAGCTAAGGGTTGTCAATTTTTTTAATCTTTTAGAAGAGGGACTCAGCTTCATTGATTTCTTTTTTTTTTTTATCATTTTTGCTATTCTCTTTTCTATTTATTTCTGTTCTTTTTTTTTTTTAAATTTCCTTCATTTTGCTAGTTTTCAGTTTAGTTTGTTCTTTCTATAGTTCCTTGAGGTGTATAACATCAGGTTGTTGATTTGAGACTTTTTTTTCTTTTCCAAGTCAGTGTTTACTGCTGCAAACTTCAGGGGTTAATTACACTTTGTTGAGCATCATTGGGCCAGGCTCTGTGTTATGTGTATATATTATTTCATGCAGTTCTTCCAGCCATACTAATACAGTAATCTAGTGGGTAACATATACCATTTTATGGATTAAAATTTTGGTGCAGAGAAAATATTAAATAGCATGTCTCACTGACAAATCCTAAGAGCTAATTAATGGAATAACTGGATTTTATACCTGAACTTTGAAGATCCAAACTCTACTTCTTTCTGGGATACCAAACTGCCTGGGATACCATTTTCCTACCTGTCTGAGACTGGAACTTCATAAAGAAAAGAAATGCCCAAATATACTAAGTCAAAAAGGAAAAGACAAAATAAAGCAAAAATGTCTACTTCTCTTAGTTTATTTAGAGGAAAGAGGTAAAATCTTTGTGTAAAATGGTATTGCCAATGTGTGAGCAAGAATCTATTAAGATCATTTGAATGTCTGGAGCTTTGTAATTTTAACATTGAAAAAGAAATTATTTCTGAACAGCAGTCTCTCTTGAGAAGCTCAAACAGAAACTGATACATCTTAATTTGGACTAATCATAAAATTAAGGTGTAAAAGCAACTGAATCTATTTAGGTCTTTTATTAATACACAGAGATAAGGATCAGATTCTTACCCTTGGTATGAAAAATTTCCCCAGTGAGTTGCATAAGCTGAGAATGTGATTTCTTAATTATGATAATCACATTGCTATTCCACACAGCATCTTTTTTCCAAAACCATCTAACAACTCTACCAGCTAGCAGAGTCCCTAAGGTAGCCTCAGGATATTATTTTGAAAGTGGTTAAATATATAAATGATAGCTAAAGCTATCAAGAAACTGGCTCACAATGAAATGAACCAGGTGTCACTGTGTATCTGAGGAATCTATATCCTTGTTTATAGGATGGAGTATCAGACATTTCTTCTTCTAAAGGGAAACAGAAATTCTCAATTATCACTCCTTTTAAGAAATATTTACTGCATTAACTTCATTAAACTGCTGTAAGGATGCAATTTCAAAATGAAATCTTGCTTGTTCTCTTGAGAACACTTTAAATGCACTCATTTAAAACATAAAGTTTGTTTAGCAATTTAAAACATAGTTTGTTTAGTAATTAAGTTAGAAACAACGTTATTGCATTTGAAAGGCATGTAACAAACTTCCTTTGTAGTCACACACAAAAAGGCAGCATAAACATAGACTTCAGAGAAATTTAAATATGTCCCTAAATAGGGAGAACAAGTCAAAACTCAAGAGGAA
Organism: Oryx dammah; assembly: GCF_014754425.2. NCBI lineage: Eukaryota > Metazoa > Chordata > Mammalia > Artiodactyla > Bovidae > Oryx > Oryx dammah. The sequence continues at coordinate 3,649,606 of NW_024080444.1, read as the reverse complement.
ATGCATATTTCTTATGAGAATTTTAAGAACAGTAAGACTGGGTTTATGGGGAGGAAATCAGAGATCAGAATAAGAATTTGGAGTCAAGACCTCTGGGCCTTTCTCTGTCACTTCACCCACATCTTTGCTTCTGATTGAAAAACAGAAAACAGCCTTGCTTCACATGTACAAACAGACTTTTATTTATTTATTTTTTTAATGCTCAGCCCAGTTCCTTCTAAACATGAATCTATCATTTTGCATTCAGGAGCATGAACTAGTAGGTTATTTAGTTTGGCAAATCAGTCATAGAAGGAGTTTGCATCCATCCAGAAAAAGAAAATGAAATGCAAGTTTGCAAAATGGTTGTCTGAAGAGGCCTTACAAATAGCTGAGAAAAAAGAGGTGAAAGGCAAAGGAGAAAAGGAAAGATTACCTATCTGAATGCAGAGTTCCAAAGAATACATAAAAAGCCCTCCTAAGTGAACAAAGCAAGAGAGTTTCATCTATTTCTGCTTTATTGACTATGCCAAAGCCTTTGACTGTGTGGATCACAATAAACTGTGGAAAATTCTGAAAGAGATGGGAATACCAGACCACCTGACCTGCCTCTTGAGAAATCTGTATGCAGGTCAGGAAGCAACAGTTAGAACTGGACATGGAACAACAGACTGGTTCCAAATAGGAAAAGGAGTACATCAAGGCTGTATATTGTCACCCTGCTTATTTAACTTATATGCAGAGTACATCATGAGACACACTGGGCTGGAAGAAGCACAAGCTGAATCAAGATGGCCAGGAGAAATATCAATTACCTCAGATACGCAGATGACACCACCGTTATGGCAGAAAGTGAAGAGCAACTAAAAAGCTTCTTGATGAAAGTGAAAGAGGAGAGTGGAAAAGTTGGCTTAAAGCTCAACATTCAAAAAATGAAGATCATGGCATCTGGTCCCATCACTTCATGGGAAATTGATGGGGAAACAGTGGAAACAGTGTCAGACTTTATTTTGGGGGGCTCCAAAATCACTGCAGATGGTGACTGCAGCCATGAAATTAAAAGATGCTTACTCCTTGGAAGGAAAATTATGACCAACCTAGACAGCATATTGAAAAGCAGAGACGTTCCTTTTCCAACAAAGGTCCGTCTAGTCAAGGCTATGGCTTTTCCAGTAGTCATGGATGTGAGAGTTGGACTGTGAAGAAAGCTGAGCACTGAAGAATTGATGCTTTTGAACTGTGGTGTTGGAGAAGACTCTTGAGAGTCTCATGGACTGCAAGGAGATCCAACCAGTCCATTCTGAAGGAGCTCAGCCCTGAGATTTCTTTGGAAGGAATGATGCTGAAGCTGAAACTCCAGTACTTTGGCCATCTCATGCAAAGAGTTGACTCATTGGAAAAGACTCTGATGCTGGGAGGGATTGAGGGCAGGAGGAAAAGGGGATGGCAGAGGATAAGATGGCTGGATGGCATCACTGACTCGATGGACGTGAGTTTGAGTGAACTCCAGGAGTTGGTGATGGACAGGGAGGCCTGGTGCGCTGCAATTCATAGGGTCGCAAAGAGTCGGACACAACTGAGCAACTGAACTGAACTGAACAATACAAAGAAATATAGGAAAACAATAGTATCAGAAAGACTAGAGATCCCTTCAAGAAAAAATTAGAGACACCAAAGGAACATTTCATGCGAAGATGGGTGCAATAAAGGACAGAAATTGTATCTACCAAACAGAATCCGAAGATATTAAGAAGAAGTGGCAAGAATACACAGAACTATACAAAACAGATCTTAATGACCCAGATAACCATGATGGCGTGATCACTCATGTAGAGCCAGATATCCTGAAGTGCAAAGTCAAGTGGGACCTAGGAACCATCACAATGAACAAAGCTAGTGAAGGTGATGGAATTCCAGCTGAGCTGTTTCAAGATGATGCTGTGAAAGTGCTGTACTCAGTATGCCAGCAAATTTGGAAAGCTCAACAATGGTGACAGGACTGGAAGAGGTCAGTTTTCATTCCAATTCCAAAGAAAGGCAATGCCAAATATTGTTTAAACTACCATACAATTGTACTCATCTCACACGCTAGCAAAGTAATGCTCAAAATTCTCCAAGCTAGGTTTCAACATTATATGAACTGTGAACATCCAGATGTTCAAGCTGGATTTAGAAAAGGCAGAGGAACCAGAAATGAAATTGTCAATATCTGCTGGATTGTCGAAAAAGCAAGAGTTCCATAAAAACATCTACTTCTGCTTCATTGACTATGCTAAAACCTTTGACTGTGTGGATCACAACAAAGGGTGGAAAGTTCTTAAAGAGGTGGGAATACCAGACCACCTCACTTGGCTCCCGAGAAACCTGTATGCAGGTCAAGAAGCAATAGCTAGAACTGGACATGGAACAAAGGACTAGTTCAAAATCGGGAAAGGAGTACATCAAGGCTGTATATTATCCCCCTTCTTATTTAACTTCTGTACAGAATACATCATATGAAATGCCAGGCTGGATGAAGCTCAAGCTGGAATCAAGATTGCCAGGAGAGATATCAATAACCTCAGATATGCAGATGACAATCACCCTTATGGCAGAAAGTAAAGAGGAACTAAAGAGCCTCTTGATGAAAGTGAAAGAGGAGAGAGAAAAAGCTGGCTTAAAACTCAATGTTCAAAAAATGAAGATCATGGCCTCAAGCTGGAATCAAGATTGCCAGGAGAAATATCAATAACCTCAGATACGCAGATGACACCACCGTTATGGCAGAAAGTGAAGAGCAACTAAAAAGCTTCTTGATGAAAGTGAAAGAGGAGAGAGAAAAAGCTGGCTTAAAACTCAACGTTCAAAAAATGAAGATCATGGCCTCTGATCCCATCACTTCATGGCAAATAGGGAAACAATGGCAACAGTGACAGACTTGATTTTGGGGGGCTCCAAAATCACTGCAGATGGTGACTGCAGCCATGAAATTAAAAGATGTGTGCTCCTTGGAAGAAAAGCTATGACCAACCTAGATAGCATATTCAGAGAAGGCAATGGCAACCCACTACAATACTCTTGCCTGGAAAATCCTATAGACGGAGGAGCCTGGTAGGCTGCAGTCCATGGGGTCGCTAAGAGTCAGACACAACTGAATGACTTCACTTTCACGCATTGGAGAAGGAAATGGCAACCCACTCCAGTGTTCTTGCTTGGAGAGTCCCAGGGATGGGGGAGCCTGGTGGGCTTCCATCTATGGGGTCGCACAGAGTCAAACACGACTGAAGTGACTTAGCAGACAGCATATTAAAAAGCAGAGACATTACTTTGCCAACAAAGGTCTGTATAGGCAAAGCTATTGTTTTTCCAGTAGTCATGTATAGATGTGAGAGTTGGACCATAAAGAAGGGTGAGCACCAAAGAACTAGTGCTTTCAAACTGTGGTGTTAAAGAAGACTCTTAAGAGTCCCTTGGACTGTAAGGAGATCAAACCAGTCAATCCTAAATGAAATCAGTCCTGAATATTCATTGGAAGAACTGACGCTTAAGTTGAAACTCCAATATTTTGGCCATCTGATGCAAAGAGCCAACTCATTAGAAAAGACCTTGATTCTAGGAAAGATGGAAGGCAGGAGGAAAAGGGGATGACAGAGGATCAGATGGTTGGATGGCATCACCGACTCAATGGACAAGAGTTTGAACAAGATCTGAGAAATGGTGAAGAACAAGGGAAACCTAGCATGCTGCAGCCCATGGGGTCGCAAGGAATTGGACATGACTGAGCAACTGAACAAGAAGAAAAGATGCACACAATAAAGCTTTCTGATGTCACTTTAAGCTCTAGTCCTAGCTGATGGCGCTACATGGCCAAATTGTTTTCTGTAATATCTTTTGTTGCTGCAACTAGTAAAATTTTGCCTGTACTAAAAATAGGCCTGAGATACTAATGAAGCCTTCTGAAGCTCTCTTGAGGGCAGCTAGATTTAGTAACCCACAGCACAGCAGTGAGGCGAGACTCTGATTGAGAGCTTCTGTTTAAGAGAATGTGGTGAACTCCTCTAAGGCATGGACTATCACAGCATCTTATCCTTGCCCAGCACTCCAGACTCCCTTCATGATATGCTTTCAAACTACATTCCACCTCCAACCACATTCTTGATCCTCAGGTCCTCTAGTTGGCTTTCCCCTGCCTGAGCAGGAAGTGAACTTACACATTTCTAGACCTTTGCCTATTTTCCTCATTACAGGCTCCAATTATAATGTCCTTCCTGACTGGCCACCCGTACCCATCTCTCTATCCAAATCCATCTTGTTTTTCATTAGGCAACTGAAATACGTCCTCTTTTCCCAAAGAAAACTAATACATACTTATTCTCTGCTACATTATCATATACATATGGACCTGTTTTTTCTATTCTCACTCATTTCTTCATTCAACATACCTTTATAGATTTGGCATGTACTAATAATCCCAGTAAGAAACTAGGATGAATGGACAGGACAGACCCACTGCCCTGGAGGAGGCCCTGATATCTGCTTCCTTGTCATTTGTCTCTATATTCGATTGTTACCACTAAGTTTGTTGCTGCCATGTCGAAAAATTCTGTATCTTGAAAGATCCCCTTGTTCCTGCATAAACTCTTTCTACTGATGTAGTCGTCTACCAGAATCTAACTCTGGGATCATCCCGACAGTGTTCTATTGGACAAATGGAGGAACTTCCAATTTCCTTTGCAAAGTGTATACTGGTCATTTACTATTAACATGTTACATTCGAGAATCAAGACAATTTAGGGCTGAAAGGAATCTAATAGGGAAATGGAGGCATGGGAAGATTAGGTGACTTGTTACAAGTTAAGTTACTAATGGAACCAAGACTAGACTCAAAGTTTTAGGTTTTCTTGCTATCCTCACTGAACTCCACCATCAATGGGTAATTGAATCACAGGACATCGCTAGTATCAATAAGTAACAACTCAGCCATCACCTCTGTTTTAAAAGCATTGTATGTTATTTCTTCCAGAAATAGATCAGTGTAGATATAAACATGACAAACTACATCACTGTTCAAAGAAGAACAAATTCTTATACATCCAGGTGAAATCATCTAATTAGAGTAAAATTCTAGAAGAGTACTAAATTGGGAAAATGAATATAGCATTTCAGGCAATGTTAAAGAGCTAACAAATTTCATTTAAAATAAAGCAAACACAATAGTTTTTCAAAATAATATCATGCAAAGGGGCAGTTTAAACATTTGAGTTTCTAAAACACTAAAGATAGAAGCATATAAATTTAGTTACTGATAATCTTTGGGGACAGAGATATCATTAAGCTATTTATGGAAAATGTAAAGCACTCAGTAAAATGAAGAGCACTGGATCATCACAATACTAGATATATGCTGAGTCACAGATAATCAGAGAGAGAGGAAGCCAGCCAAAATGAAGAGCTAATCCATTCCTTCCTCTGGAATTCACCTTGACCCACCCAGAAGAAACAAAGCTTATGGAGTATTACTTAAAGTATTAAATTCAGAGTATGCATGTTCTTTTATACAATAAAGGCAACTTTTATGGAATAAATTGGAGATTAAAAGTGATTAAAGATAAAAAGGAGTTAAAGACTTAGTGATACATACTTAACAGAACCTTTTGTCACAGCAAAGTCTCATTTTTCAGTTCCTTCACATACATCATCTGTGCTGCATATATTTTCCTGGACCCATCTGCATTTATGCCTTTTCTAAGTAGATTTCTGGCGGTGGCTCTGTTTGAGTCTACCAAAGCACATTATTCCAAAAAAAAAAAAAGTAAAATAAAGGGAAAAAAAATGACTCATACAAACCTAAAGCAAGCATATGCTAAGGTGTCTTTAGCCCTTTAATGAGGGGAAACTATAAGGATGGAAAAGGTGGATAAAGGAAGAATAGGGGCACAGAGGTCAAATAAGTCCCTGAAAAAAAATATACTGAGTTAAATTCATTAGGATGTGGTGGGGTGTTTTTTTTTTTTTTTTGGTTTGTTTTAATACCTGTAAGACTAGGACCCTGGCAGCCACTGCCTAAATCCAGTTCACATGTTTTTGTAAATACTTTTATTGGAATACACGCTTGTTCAGTCATTTGCTGTGCCTGCTATCTAGCAAATGGGGACCTTTGCAAAGCCCATAAAGAACAGCTTGGGCGTAAAAGATATTTTAAAAATTTCCCCCTAAATTTAGGGTCTTACCTTGGGAAGGTAAAATTAAATGGGTTAAAGTATTATTAGCATATATTTAGTTGTTTGATTAAAACACTAGCATTATATGCTTGGAAATAATGAATGGTCATTGTTTGGCATTAAGAATGCAACACAATTTTAAGTAATTCTTTAAGTAACTTGTTTTTTTTTTTTCAAGGACAAGCCAAAATCAGCACAAAGAATGGAAAATTTTCAGGTTAGATAAGGCATCTCTACTATCTGGGCAGATAACAGAAGAATAACATACATTTTACTATCTCTTACTAAGAGCAAACTAAATTCTACACCAATTTTTCATTCCAACAGAAGAGGGCCAAAAAGCAACTTTGAGCTTTGCATTGGTAATGTAGTATTTTATCCATAAACTCCTTTAAAAATTTGTTTCCTAACATATTGACTAAATGTCTTTGATAACTAAACTGTTTAACATTTAATGAAATTTGTTGTTATTCATTATTTTAAACCTATTTTTCTTTTAATAAAGATTTAGATTTAAAAATTTTATCTCCTAATAAAGCCATCAAAACTGAGCAAATTTTACCAACATTTTTACACATTACATTACTTTTTTCCCATATAATTCTTTGTATGCTATTCACTCAGTCATTTCTGGCTCTTTGCAACCCCATAGGCTATATATGCCCGCCAGGCTCCTCTGTCCCTGGAATTCTCCAGGCAAGAATGCTGGAGTGCTAGCCATTTCCTTCTCCAGGGGATCTTCCCGACTCAGGGACCAAACCTGGGTCTCCTGCATTGCAGGCAGATTCTTTACTATCTGAACCACCAGGGAAGCCTTTGTAGATATGATATTTAAAGGCAAATAATTTTGGAATTTTTGGTATAATCAGTTTTCAATTTCAATTCAAGCTCTATTCTTTACGATCTCCTTCCACATTCTGGAACAAACCACTTTTATTGAGAACAAAAATACTCTTCTTTTTTGACAAGCAAAAGTATATTTTAGTTATAGTTCTTTGCCCTGATTATTTCTAGTCTAGTCTGAACCACCTATATAAGCCATAAGTTTTAATCAAACTTACTAACCTTTCAGAGAAAAACTGGAGAGTAACCACTATCATATACAAGCATTAAGGAGACCAGCAAAGCTTACACAACTACTTTATAAGATCTTCACAGCCAAGTGTACACCTTTAACACTTTTGTGGATGCAAAAATATGTTTATTAAAATGACCCAAAGATTCAGCCACTCTGTAAATAAAAAGCAATGATATATGTAACAACTGGTGACACATCTGAAAATTCTATTTTCCTTAGAAATTATTTATAGCCATAAATTTTTATTAACTTGATTTATATTAGTTTAAGTTCTATAATTAATATCCTCCAAATCATGTTTGAACTGACAGAACAGAACACAATTACAGTTGAATAAAAAAGATTAAGAATTATAACTTAATATTGTTTTTGTTCAGTTGCTAAGTTGTTTCCAACTCTGCAACCACAAGGATTGTAGCTCACCAGGCTTCTCTATCCAGCACTATCTCCCTGAGTTTGCTCAAACTCATGTCCATCAAGTCGGTGATGCCATCCAACCATCTCATCCTCTATCACCTCCTCCTCCTCTTGTTCTCAGTTTTTCCCAGCGTCAGGGTCTTTTCCAGTGAGTCAGCTCTTTGCATCAGGGGACAAAGTATTGGAGCTTCAGCTTCAGAATCAGCCCTTCCAATGAACAGTCAGGATTGATTTCCTTTAGGATTGACTGATTTGACATCCTTTCTGTTCAAGCGACTCTCAAGAGACTTCTCCCGAACCACAGTTCCAAAGCCTCAATCCTTCAGCGCTCAGCCTTCTTCATGGTCCAGCTCTCACATCCATACATGACTTCTGGAAAACCCATAGCTTTGACTATATGGACCTTTGTCAGCAAAGTGATGTCTCTGCTTTTTAGTATACTATCTAGGTTTGTCGCAGCTATTCTTCCAAGAAGCAAGCACCTTTTAATTTCATGGCTGCAGTCACCATCCTCATTGATTTTGGAGCCCAAGAAAATATAGTTGAATACATAATTGCATATTTTCTTAATCTCAATATATGGAAGAAACCTTAGCTTATTTCAACAGTAAACCAGTTAAAGGAATTCAGGAAGTTAGCATTAACTAGTCTCTTCATTAGAAAATAAATCCAAATCTTAAACAAGAAAAATTAAATTACATGTTTAGTCTCCATATTGAAAAAAGCAAGGAAAAAACATTTAGTTATTTATAACCTAAATTTACCAAACCAATTCATGTCTAAAAATTCACTTTGATGTTTCTAAGCTAACATTGTGAAGGATGTTTTTTTCCTTAAAAATGTCAGTACATTCAAAATATTAAAGTTCAATTTACATTCTTGAAATTCTGAGAATATTAAAATTTCCAAGTATTTATTAGTATCTCTAATGAGAAAATTCTCTTTTTTCCAAAGACACTATAAATTAATTTATTCTAGAAGTAGGGAAATATTTCATTTTCTTATCTATGAGCAGTAAAAGGTTTTTGTCAAATACACAGCCACCAACAGGACTTAAAACTTCAGTTCTACCACCCTAGGCACAGGATGGTAGAAAATACAAAACACACATTCTCAAAGTGCTTTTCTCCTATTCAGCGGAAATAATATTTTCTACGTGGATTTGAGCACAACAAAAGACAAACAATATAGACCAACTGACCAAACTCTGTGTCATCTCTTGCCCAACAGAGAAGAGATTCCCATCATCCTATAGAGATCCCGAGGGAATACATCATGAAACCAGACTGCCAGTTAGTGCTACCCCAAACAGGAAATCATTTATAGATTATGGGACCTTGACCGTCCTGTTGGTTCAGTGCACGAGTTCCTGGAATTGGCTGGTTTTGCATAGTTTTTTTTTTTTTTTAATACAGGAGGGTTCAGTACCCAGTTGAGAAAATGGACATTACCTAAACATTGAGTTAACCAAAACTGGTAACTATTAGCTAAGGATCCAAAACAATATTAATGAAGCAAGCAAACCAGAATAAAAGGCACCAAATCAGAAGAAAATGGAGAGTCAGAGTTTTACTCCAGAGGCCACTTCTTTGGAACTGTTTCACCAGTTCCAGCAGGCAGGCATACTATGAATTTTGATGGCAACCTCCAACCCTATCAAAGTGTAATTTTTAAATAGTTGAAAACATGGTTTTCATACAAACATAGAGGGAGCACTTGCTGAAGATTTATTTAGCTTATTTAATGAAAAAAGCAGCAAGATGATACAGCTGGCCCAAAAGAGAATTAGAGTTTATGTAATTTCTCAGGAAAGACATATGAAATAATCTGTTTAGAGACAAAGTCGTTTAACATCAAACAGGACAATGAAACCATAACTTTGAGATGTTTTTCTTTCCACTGGGCCAAAATCATTTTCAGGCCTTCAAAACACAAATCTACACGTCAACTTACAAATTCATAAGTCTGAGCCAAATTAGTAGTAAATTACAGGTCGTACAAGCGTATCTCTCCATTGGTAATTAAATTATGCTTTGGTAAGCCTCTTAGGCTATGCTTCAAAACATTGCTGAAGAGATTGTTAAGCTCTTTGAGCTCATGAATCCTTTCCTTAGCTGTGTCCAGTCTACTGATACATTCATCAAAAGCATTCATCATTTATATTGCAGTGTTTCTGACTTACAGCATTTCCTTTTGATTGTTTGTCCAAATGTTATCTCTCTGCTCACATGACACACCTATTCTTGCATGTTGTCTACTTTCTATATTAGATTCCTTATCAAACTAATCATACTTACTTAAAATTCCCAGTCTAATAATATCAAAATCTGTACCATATCTGAGTCTGGTTCTGATGCATGACTTGTCTCTTCAGACTTTTTTGCTTTTCAGAATGTCCTGTAATTTTTTGTTGCAAGCTGTCGTATGATATAAAAGGACCTGAGAGAGACCCAAGATGTGAGGTTTTATATTTATCTAAATAGGAGTTAAATTGTGTTTACTGTTAGCTGTAGGTGTCAGAGACTAATATTTCCTCTAGTATCTTTTCTTTTTTGGTCTTTTTTTTTTTTGTCTTTGGGTTTTCCTAGAGTCTCCTTAAATAGAGTCTGAGGCCTGTGGGACTTCCAGCTGCAGCCCCTGTTATTTTCAGGAGCCCTATTGACACGGTGTATGGTGTAGGGATGAGAGGCAGTCTAGAGTCCATGGTTTGGTCTCAGTCTTTTTGTGAGCCTGAGATGGGCATTTCTCTTCACCCCTAGTTGGTCCTCTGGTGGCTCAGTAAAGAATCCACCTGCCAATGCAGGAGATGCTGGAGGTGAGGGTTTGATCCCTGGGTCAGGAAGATCCCCTGGAGAAGGAAACAGCAACCCACCCCTGTGTTCTTGCCTGGGAAATCCCATGGACAGAGAAGCCTGGCAGGCTACAGTCCATGAAGTCGCAAAAGAACTGGATATGACTTAGTGACTAAACAACAACAAAAAAGGTTGGTTAGGCTTTGGGAACACCCCAGTCCGTGAGGCTCGGGTAAATAGTTTGCCTTGACAGCAGGCCCTGAGAAAGAGAACAGAGAGCTTTGGGCATATTTTAGAATGGTTACTTTGCTCCTGCCCCTATCAGAGCATCAGGGAAAGTTGGGGCCTGGTGGGGCTGCTGGAGGTAAAACTCATGAAACTGTGGGGCTTCCCCTGAACTTTTTAACGTGGAGTTTTTAACTCTCCAGCTAGTCTACAGTGAATCCCCAGCAATTCAATTACAGTTTTAAGTCTTCCTACTAACTCCAGCCAGGGCCTTCTGCTTCTGGGCATCTGTTCTTGGTAAGCAAAGATTCTGTTTCCACTTCTTTGTCCCCTAGGGGCAGCAGTTTACCCTGTGACCTTAAGTCTCTGGTGGATGTAAGAAGAGTTGTTGATCTTCAGTTTATTCCATTTTTTTCTAGATGGGGAAACAGGAGTGATAACTTTCAACCCCTTTATATGTCAGACTGGAACCACAGTGAGAATGATAATCAGCTTTACAGATTTATTATGATAATGACATTAAATATATTAGATAAGTTAATATTTAAGACATGATATATAGGAAGCAACTAATAAATGGAAGATATGTTTATTAATATTCCTAAAGATTTTTTTAATCAGACAAAATCACTAAATAAGAAAGTCAGTGTGTTATCAGTGAGTTGTTTCTCACTGGCCACACTTCATAGAGTGAGATCACTGCTGTGCTGCAACTCATGTTCTGGAGAGCCCCGCCCAAATTTTCCCAAATGTCAATATTTAGTTGGTGTTTAGGCATCATATGAAAAATAAAATGAATCTTCATCATAAAAGGAAGCATTCCAAATATTATAAAATTATCAACATTAGCTAAAAAATGAATGGTTCTAACAAAAGGTTTGTGTCTCAGTTATATTCCCTATGCACAAGGACCACTCTACAGAGGCCCTTTCTAAAAAAATGGGTTAAGATGTGAAACACAGAGTCTGGTTCATAGGAGACAATAAACACATTCGTTGCTTTTCTTATCTCCTCCTTTCTTTCCCCTAGTGAGGACACATTAAAGTGAATCCTTCAAATTAAATGAATTCAGAAAAGCAGGGTTAAAATTTAGTCAACTTGTCAGTATTGAAAACTCAAAGATGTCACTAGTCTTAGTGTATTCTAAGTTCTTAAGCTATCTGAATGTTAACATCTAAGTTTATTATCTTATCATTGCATACCCTACTTTTTGTGGCCCTCAAATTATAGGAGTATTATTTATAAGTGATCTCTATTTAAAGCATCATCTGTGTCACTAAATAGCAGAGATATCATTTGTCATTTTGCCTTCAGGATAATAAACCATGCATTTGTCCTGTGGGTGATGCAGATGGCCCCTCAAAGAAGACCATGACTTCTTTCTAACATTTCTTATCTCCACCAATGTATATTTCACTATTTACTCAATTTTTTACTTTTTTCAAGCTATAAAACAATATGCCAGTAGAGTAGCATTCCACAGACATGGTGGTCCAGCATCTATCACCCCAAATTATCCACAAATAGAAAAGATATATAGGTCCTTGCTACTCAAAGTGTAGCCCATATACCAATGGCATTGATGTATGTTTATCCATGCTGTGTAACAAATACTCCAAAATTTAGCAAGGCAAACAACAGATGTGTTATCTCAGTTTCTGTGAGTCAGAAGTCTGGCACAGGTAAACTGAGTGTCTCTGGCTTGAGTCTCTTTAAAGTCTGCAATTAGCACATCAGATGGAGCTGCAGTCATTTCACAGCCCCCTCACTGCTTCATGCTCGCTCACATAGGCAGTAGTAGTGGGCAGGCCTCAATTCAGTTCAGTAACTCAGTCATGTCTGACTCTTTGCGACCCCATGAATCGCAGCACACCAGGCCTCCCTGTCCATCACCAACTCCTGGAGTTCACTCAAACTCACGTCCATCAAGTCGGTGATGCCATCCAGCCATCTCATCCTCTGTCATCCCCTTTTCCTCCTGTCTCCAGTCCCTCCCAGCATCAGAGTCTTTTCCAGTGAGTCAACTCTTCGCATGAGGTGGCCAAAGTACTGGAGTTTCAGCTTCAGCATCATTCCCTCCAAAGAAATCCCAGAGCTGATCTCCTTCAGAATGGACTGTTTGGATCTCCTTGCAGTCCAAGGGACTCCCAAGAGTCTTCTCCAAGTTCAAAAGCATCAATTCTTTGGCACATAGCACCACAGTTCAAAAGCATCAATTCTTCGGCATCTAGCCCCTTGCTAACTATTGTCCAGAGATATCAGTTCCTTATCATGGAGATCTCACAATAGTACACCTCACAGCTTGGCAGATGCGTCTCCTCTCAGCAAGTAGAAGAATGTACCCAAGACAGAAAACAGTCTTTTTGTAATCTGTTCTCAGGACTGACATCCCATCATTTTTGCCATATTGTATTCCTAAGAAACGAGTCGAAAGGTCCAGTCTACAGTCAGGCAGGGAATTACACAAGGATATAGATACCAGGAAAGAGGGGGTTTTATTGGGAGGCATCTTAGAAGCTGCCTACCTGTACTGGCATCTGCTGAGGACTTGTTAGAAATTCAGGATCACAGAATTAGTGAAGAGAATCTGAATTTTAACAAGACTCCAAGGTAATGTGTATGTCAAGAAACACTGCTCCAGGGAGCAAGGCCCACATACTTTACTCTTTGCAGAGGCTGCTTCTTCACCTAATTTTACTCACTGCTTAAAGTCACTTTCTAAGAATTGAAAAGGTTAATTTTCCTTGCAACTCAGTTCTCTCATACTCAACAAATAGGAAAATTATAGTTACTGAAGTGTTACTGAAGTACTGCTGGGCTGCAGATAGCAGATTAGAAAGAACTGAGGGACTGAGGAAGAAAAAGCAGCATAAGAACTATGGCAGACAGATCTAATACCAATATCTAGTAGTTACTGAAGGAGAAAATTGAGCACTTTTATAAGAAGGGACCATATGAAAAAAGGACTAACAAGCTATTACCTCAGTAACCCCTAAGTGCATTGGTGAATAACGCTGAATTAGAAAAACTCTGATCATGGTGGTGGCCTCTTACTACTATTTGATTCTGTTTGGTTCTACTACTTTGTTCTAGTTACAGAGATGGAGAAGTGCATAGCATATTTTGGAAATAAATCCATGAAAAATTATAATATAGAAATATAAATACTAAGTGGGTTCTAAGTATCTTGATTATTCCCTTTCCAAATAGATTTTATATCTCAATGATGCTTAAAGAATAATCTGTATTCAGTATTGGAAACCTTTCCATAAAAGACCACTAATAACTTTGGTGTAAATATTTTACATCTCCCTCAAATTCTACTTAGGGGAAAAGATAAAATTCCATTCCATACCAACTGTATGTTTAGTGACATCATGTTGGCAGCTGGACACTGGCCATTGTAGGAGTATTTACGGCATAGAAACTGCAAAACTTCATAAATCAGAACTTGACTTAACTTTGTTGATTATCTTAAGACAATGACCTTAAGGGGAAAATGATCTCATGGGGAAAATATTGATACTACAGATTCAACTTAAAACTGTGTCATGTCCTTAGCTGTTACATTATCCGTAGCACAAAAAAAAATTCTGGGAAATGCTCTCTATGCAGTCAAAAACTCACCCAGCTCAGCCAAATTGCTCCCATCACTGACAAATCCATAAAGCTCAGGTGTAACTCATGCTGATGCTGAAACAGTTTTCAAGTTAATGAATATAATTTGCACTAGGGTGGAAAATGGTTAAACAACAGATCACATATCAGACTTAAGGAAGAAAAATTATTTAGAAAAGAGTTAGTGGACTGAGATCAATTCTATTTGTTCAGTTATGGTTGGACTGAAACTATAAGTTGCTGTACGTACAATAATTCAACAAAAATAAACAAAAGGAGTCTCTGAGAATCAGTTACAGTTCATGAAATTTACAATGAAAGGTACTGTGTATTTTATTTTATAAAATATTTTATATAAATTATATGTATTTTATAAAAATATTTTAGTATTATTTATATCAGCACAGTTTCTATTACATGCATGTATGCGTGTTTGTGTGTGTGTAGCTTTCCAGGGAGCCAACCGTTCAACATTTCCCAGTAAACCACCCTGCCTCCTGCTTCCCTCCCATTGGAGACACAGCCACTACAAATCACAGGGGGGCACACTACCAAATCCGACCCTTCCGTGTAAAAATCGCACTTTAAATTCTAAATTAGAAAAATGAACATGCAGAAAGAACATTTATTATAAGTTAGCAGAAACTCTTCTGGTCTGTGTTCTGTGTGGGAGCTCTTCTATTACAAATACGGGGAGTCCATGTTTCAGTGACATCATTCCAAATGAATTTCAGCTCAGGTGATTTATAGTCTCATACATTAGCCAGAATTATACTTTGCATATACATATTGAAATCTCTCAAAAAAACTTTCACTGTATTAGGTTATGGTAAAGGAGTTTTCATCACAGGCACCTAGGTATCAACTGGAGCTAAAACCTGACCGAATAAGGCTGTAGAGTTCTCTGTCTTACTTTGGTAATCAGAGGACTCACCAGCAGACACTATACAGATCTCATGAGCAGGCTTGATGGCAGGAATTTGTGTTCAAGATTCAGGAGAGTCACATGTGCCCCTTTCAGATAAACCAGATGCAGCTATCTGATTTATCAAAACAATATCAATTGGTCAGCTGTGCTGATGATAGTGTTTTTATGTATGTAATTTAGTCTTTGGGGAAATTACCCCTCTATGAGGTTTTGGGAAAACAGTGAACTGTTTTAGTTATTGTTCAGTTCCACATAAAAACAATTCAAATGGAGGAAGACAAAGCTGACTGATGAAAAATGGAATCCTCTGTTTCCCAATTCAAAACAAATTCTGTTGTAAATTTTGAACTGGCTACGAAAGCAGAGGAAAACTTTGGCAGACTAGCTCTGACTTACAAATGCTGCATGCTCATCTCCTAAAGCATTCTAAACCCGAAGCATTGGATGCAAGTATCGTACCGTGTCTTCTCAGACTGCAGTAAGATGGTGCCATCCTTAAGGGTCCTCTGGACAAAATAGGAGTGCTTTAGAAATACAGCTATTAATAAAACTGCTGGAAATTTTAAGGATGAGTAGACAGGAAATCTGTATTCTTCAAATTGAGGATGTGGTGAATTTGAGGAAGGAGTACATTTAGATAAGAGGAGGTTATACAAAGGGAACATGCAGATAAACTGGGATAAACTATTGGAGAAATAATATTCTAAGTATCTTTACAACAGCTTTTTAATTTAGTACATTAGATGCTTCTGCTTTTTTTTTAGATATTTAGAAATAAATACAGCTAGAAAAAAGGCCTTCCACCATTAGAAATTTGAAAAAAAAAATGCTGATTGGTTTTTTTCAGCTTAGACACTAGGATTAGGGCATCACATTAAAAGGCAAATCTAATTTATTCTCCTTCCTTCATATTCATGATCATGAACTTGCTTGCAAAGTAGTCTTCTTCCTATAACAGCTTGCTGGACATTTGGGATTTGGGTCATGGATACTGTGGATTTTACAGTAGGTTGCATAACTGGGAGATGGCCTGCTTTTATCTTATTAGTCAATTCCCATAAATAAAAAGATAAGAATGGTACAGAAGAGCTTTGTGAGAGATATGAACACTGGTGCTATGCAAGCCTGCAGGATGACAAGAAGGAGTGAGCAATGTCCCTATTTGACAGATATATTCAGCAGCTCATGTGCACATTTCAGTTAATATATAGACCCATTAAACATGGTATGTATGTTTATCTTGGCACAGAACACAAATATTACTTTTAGTGAAACCCAAATGGCAAGAGCTAAAATTACTATCGCCATAGAATTTCTGATAAGGTGATTAAAATTCACGTAGAGCTCAAACTCTAGCCATGAGCTTTTACTAGCTAAGTAATTTGCCAGAAATGGAGCAGTAAATTAATTGCTCTGTCTCCTGTATAGCTTGAATGATTCTCTCATAGCAGAAACAATTTAGTAATCAAACGGCCACAGGAATGACAATCAGAGACTGTTAGAATGAAGGGAAATCCTGAGATGATCTGATCTACAGAATCTTCTTATAACATTTTCAATGAAACCTCAATACAGAGAGCAGAGAAAAGTGATATGTGGATTTCTCTACTGAATTACATTTTAAATATTGGGCAGAAATTAGACTTTGTTCACAGACTGCTTTACGATGTCTATTGAGTCCAGGAGCTCACCAGAGCTCAAAATTAATCCCCAGGATTCTGCTTCTTATATAAGAAGATTGTATATGCCAAGCCACCTTGCCCAAAGGTAGACTGTAACAATGACAGGCCAGAGTTCTGTCCTGGGTTCCTTACACACCACACCAAAGAAGTCAGTTTATTTGGCAACTTCGTGATGAAGTGAAAGCATGACTGTATTCTCTCTTTCTTGGATTCCAGTGAGACAATTCATAACCTTTGTATTAGTAAAATGATACATTGGACAAAAACATAGATCTGGAAAAGTTTATTATTAAGAATATTTGCTTTTCAAGACCCCCCCACTAAGTTCTTCTATATACCAGTTCACTGATCATAATTGACATGCAACTTCAGTCTTCATTCTGTCTAGAGTTGAGAGACCTATTATGCTACAATTTTGAAGCATGAGAGGCTTATTAATTATGAAGATGGGCTGCACTGCAATAACTAAGGGCCAGAGGTGACAAGTGAAGAGGAAAAGAGGAAAGGACATTGACATCTCTTTGGATCAATTAATGCAAACCTTACAAAAAATATTTTTTTGGTAGCATCCTATTTGTTTGTTCCCTTTGTTTAATTTCTTTCACTAAGTGTTTACAGAATAATGCTTGGAGTGTGATTTACATCGTGAAGTCCACTTCCTTTCAGAGATACTATCTTGTAACCTGTACATTTAAGCTGGGAATAACCTTGACCTAGTTACTCAGTGTTTGAACTCTGTGAATCGGTGAGAGTGGGATTTCATGCTTGGAATGCTGTAATACTGCAGAGCTCTTTCTTGCTACCTTGTTCTTTCCCCTAAAGCACTGTATCACTAGCAAGTGTTAGTTGGTCAACAGACTCCTCTGCCATGGGATTCTCCAGGCAAGAACACTGGAGTGGGTTGCCATTCCCTTCTCCAGGGGATCTTCCCAACCCAGGGATTGAACCTGGATCTCCTATATTGCAGGCAGATTCTTAACCATCTAAGCCACTAGGGAAGCCCTATGATATTACTGACTTATAGCAAAACTCAAGGGAGGGGCATTCTTGACAGATAGTTCAACTTATGGCAATCATTCCGGCCTTGGACAAATAAGACTTGTACATCCACTATGCGTTAAGCACTCTTAGAGGTCTTGGGCACAGTGGTGAACAGGACAGACCAAGTCCCCTGCCCTCTGTGATGGCTTACATGCTCATATGGGAGACAGAAAATAAAAAGTAAACAAGTAGTAAGTAGGATAATTTCCATTAGTCATAAGTATTATGAAGGGAATATAAAAATATAGAAATGCTGTGTACAACTAAGCAAAGGAATTAGATACTATGATTGATCAGGAAGGAGCTCTCCAAGGAGGGGTCACTTAAACTCAGACCACGAGGAAGTCTTCCCAACAACCACTGTCCTCAGAGAAACATGCTGGGATCTTGTAAGACCTCAAGTGAGAAAACCACAAAGGTTCCTGCCCACTGGGCAAGACTGCTGTCTTCTGAGTGGATGGGCAGACTTCCTAAGGACTGATGTGCGTGACAGTGAGGGAAGGCAGGGCAGCTGCTGGAGACAGCAGCCACATGGTGATTTAGTCCTGGTGGTGGATCCTTCCTATTTTGAAGGTTCACCAGGAGGAGCATAACTGCACCTTAGTTCCAGGAGAAAGCACTATTAGGCCGAGTGCCAGGTGACAGGCAGACAGCCGTGTGAACCGAATGGCCCAGGGCTCCCACAGTGGGAAGCTGTTTACTCTCTCCCCAGGAGGACACAGGGTTAGATGCAGTTAAGTGTGTAATCATTATCAGCCGGACCAACACGTTCTTAGTGACTTGCTTTCGTCATATTTTCCCCTACAGTGGTTCAATGGCCTGTGAATGTTTGCTTTCAGAAGAAAAGAATTTTTTTATTTAAATAAATCATTTCATGGTCAAAGGAAGCTTTTGTTACTTCAGAGTCTACTCCCCTCTCATTCATGTTGCTCAACAAAAGTGAACACTTCTTATGTGATGCAGCCACTGTGTAGCTCAGACAAAAACTGCTGGAAAAAAGTATGTTTTAACCCTCCAGTGACACACTTGCTGGGACTGTGCATCATTATTGTCTCAAGGGCTGAACTTTCTCAGACCCTACAATTACGACTCTCTCTCCTCCGCAAAATCAATCCATCCTTAAAACGGACCATAAGACATGAACAAAACGTAAGACATGGCTTTTTTAAGGCACTGCAAGCTTAGCTGAAGAAACAGCTAAAAGACACAATAATAGGTAGCAACGTAAGTGTACACAATTCAGGTAGATTGTCAGATACAAACTACACAGTGGAGGGTAAACAGGCCAGCAGAAGAGATACTTCATGGAAGAATTAGGACTTCAAGAATGGGGAGGATTTGGAGGGGAAAACAGTCAAGTATTTCAAGTGAAGGGAGTAACAGGGAATACTCCAGATCTGCACAGCGCAGGAACATTCTGCCAGGGCAGGGTGGGGATGTGAACAGAGGCAGCTGTGAGTCATTTGGGGAGCTATTGGGAAATGGTCACACTTACATTGCACTGTGCCTACAATGGGCACAGCGTGTTTTATCGGCTACAGATGCTTAACTGAACAATTTTGTAAGACTTTGACTTCTATTGATTCTCCTGGCTCCTCTCTGTGGACGTAAGCAAATTGTTGATGATTTGTAAATATTTGTTGTATTACTTGTAATTTGAACAGTATTTTGATGACTCATAGGGTGTGGGGGTAAATTCAAATATAAAAAATTGCCACAAAACCTCCTTCCCCCACACAACCTTAAAGCAAGGTCACTGAGACAACACCACAAATAGAAAACCGTCTCAAGACTTACTAAGCTCTGTTCATGAATGGCTCAGAGAAAATTGATTTTCCTTGCTGACTGCCTAAGAATTTTTGGTACATTTCTCAGAGAAGATAAGGTAGTCTCCTAAGTCACTTTCATTAATATCCTAGATAGATTAACAGTTTTTAAATTCTACTTCATACTTTATACATACATACGTAAGCATTTGTGTACATATACACATGTAGTTGACCTGCAATCTTAAATCTCTGAAGTCATCCTGGGAATTTCATCTCTCCTAACGGCTGTCTGTCACATTCACTCAATCCAAAGTTCCCTTTCAGAGATGGATTGTTTCCTAGAAATACATTTACAATATAAATGCATATATAAGCTTCTTTCTCTCTTCTGACTTGAGTCACTCACAACTGAGTGCCTTGGATAATTCTAGAAACCCGCAAATCTGAATTATCTTGGGTGTTCAAGAGAGAATAAGCAAGGTCCAGTCTCCTGGGTTAAAAGACCTCAGGTAAAAAAAAACCTGGAATTTCATTTAAACCCTGATGAACGTGACTAGGACCTCTGGTGGCTAAATCTGTCCTTGCTTCACAGTCCAGTCCACCGGAATCTCTGTAGGAGCCTTATCTCTTCAATTCCCACCAGAACAAGGGCTATCTTGCAGCGTCTCTCCCCCTACTTCCTTCAGAAACACCCTTCATGTTAACAGATATTCCTGTTGAACTGAAGGGCCTACAGAGAAATTCTGCTTTGTAACTAAGAAGACAGATTTCTCTGAAGTAATTTAAAGCCATCAGAAAGACCACATACCTAGAAGTCATTTAAGGGAACTGTCCCAGTCTCATATCCGAGTTTTGATTGGAGCTGCTCTTGACACATCTGAAGGAAATAATGAAATCTACAGAAAATACTTGTACACTTCATTGTGTAAAGTAGATCAGCCTCATTTATCAGCCTTTTGGATTCAGGAAATATTGAAACAATTTGGTTCCTGTTAAACATGAAAGCATTATTCAGCACGACATATTTGTCAGTATAGTCATAAAAGGTGCAGACGTTTTCTGTACTCTTAATTTTTTATTTGCATATTTCAGTTTCTTCATCTATAAAAGAGGGATAAAAATAATAATACTTAAGGCACAGGGTTATTATTGAGTTGACCAAATGTTCGCTTGGGTTTTTCAGTAACATCAAAAAAAAGCTTGTTGAGCTTTTATTAATGGGGTTTGTCACATAATCTCTCAAAAATAGGAGCTGCTACAATGATGATGATGATTCCTTAATTTCTACAGATTCCTATCCCCCCTTCTCTCAATATCCATACACATACTCTCAATTAACAAGGATAAACTATTAAATCTCAGCTTCCCTGGTGGCTCAGTGGTAAAGAATTCTGCCTGCCAATGCAGGAGACACAGGTTCAATCCCTGGGTTAGGAAGATCCCCTGGAGAAGGAAATGGCACCCCACTCTAGTATTGTTGCCTGGGAAGTCACATGGATAGAGGACTACAGTCCATGGGGTCAGAAAAGAGTCAGACACAGCTAAGCAACTAAAACAACAACAGCAGCAAACAATCTGGCCATAGAGAGAACAAGTCTCTTGACAGAATCTGTCATTCAATAGGATATTTCCAGGCAGCTCGGTGAGGGTCAGAGATGCAGAGTTTCCAGGCCCTTTCAGAGCCTGTTAGGGCTGGAAGGAAGTGAGTTCTTTGAGTCTGACTCCTACCCTTTGTAAGCAGTTTTCAAAAAGATCCTGTGCTCAAGTAAATTTGTATTTTATTCTCTGAATGTAAAATGATGGACTGCAGGAGGCAGAATTTAAATGACCCTGGGGTCTTTCAAGAACACAGAATAACTGGCAGGTCTCTCCCCTCTCCCTGCCCTCCACAGGTTAACCTCAGAGCCACAGACGGGAAGCTCATGCGCCAGTTGCTCCTCATCAATGAGAGCATCGAGTCCATCAAGTGGATGATTGAAGAGAAAGCCACCATCACCAGCCGAGGCAGCAGTCTGAGTGGCAGCCTGTGCAGCTTACTGGAGAGTCAGAGCACCTCCTTACATGGCAGCTGCAACAGCCTCCATGATGGCAGTGACGGGCTAGATGGCATCTCCGTTGGGAGCTACCTGGACACTTTGGCAGATGACGTCCCAGGCCACCACACCCCCTCAGACTTGGACCAGTTCAGTGACAGTTCAGTCATAGGGGACTCACATGCACTGTACAAGCGTCCCAAATTGGATTCTGAATACTACTGCTTTGGCTGATGCCCAAGTTTTATGCATGGGATTGGTGTGCAATTAACTTGTATTTATCCTCCTTCTCCGCTGCTATATTTTTGGTGTGAATTTTTTTTTTTTTTTTAGTACGACAACCTTTTAAAAGGAAGCTTATTTTGAATGGCTTGATGGTATTTCTATTGCTCCTAGTATTTCTCATCTGGACTGATTTCTCTTTCTCTCTTAAGTCTATTTATTACGATGATTTTTTCCCCCTTCTTTCACAGTGGCACAAATAAAGTAGGGGGAAAAGAATAAGCAATAATTATATCTTTGCTTTTGTTTTCAGAGCAAGGGGTCAGGGATTACAAGATAAACTTCGCTAAATTTTACAATAAACCAAAGTCTGATAATAGCTGATTTTGTTGTCTGTATTCTTAAATGATTCAAAGGTTTGTTTTCCAGAAGACACTGAGGTTTATTACTGTTTTTATATTAGGTTGGACAACATGCTTGGGACTAAGCTAGGCATTATTTTGAGGCCACAAGTTCCTAGCATGAAATCAATAATACCGTTAACCACACACTTCTCATGAGAACCATTAGGAAGCCCCAACTCTATGGAATCTATTCGGTTCAACTTTGTGTTCATACTGTAGATGATCATTTTGTCATCAGTGATTCTAACTCAAGCTGTAGACAAATTTGTGTAATTAAATATATGATTCTCCGAAATTTCAAAGAATAACTGAAATTAAGTAAGAAGGTGATTAGAGGTTAAGGTGTCCTAGATTTATTGTATTCGGAGATTTTGTTGATGTTTACTATAAGCATTTTACAATTATAGGATATATAAAAACATAGATTTATACAATGGATGGATGATGGATGAATGAAGTCAGAAGTAGTATCACTATTTACTTACAAAACCTAATAGATCCTTTCATTCTGAGAAGAATAAATAATTTCTTTGTTTTCTGGAATGACATCTGAAATATCATTCATGTAGTGAAAATTTCAATGTGATATTAATCTTCTACATTTCTTTTACCTTGATGATCCTCTTGAGTAAATATAATTGAGATTTCAAACTGTTCTCTGTAATGATATATGTTTCTGCACTAAACACTTCACAGTGTGAACCAAAAACTCTACTTGTAACTGACAAATGGCCATATTCCAGAAATAATTTCCCCCAAATTTGCTTTGTTATTATACATATTACACACAGTCAAATTTATTATTTCCAAGTTATATATTATTCAATTTCCAATTAAGATCTACAGGGTCTATATTTCACACTGGTCCTTTTTTCATAAATTGTAGATAAAATCCTCATCAACAACAATCTCAAGGTGTCAGGATTGTCTCCCTTCTGTGTTTGAGGAAAATGAAACACAAAGAAGGTAGGTAACTGGGTCAAATCTCCCAGTAAGTGTCAAAATTGGGATTTAAACTTAAGTCTGTCTAATTCTAACAATAAAACTTGGTAATAAAATTTGGTACCTAGGGAAGTTAAATAATAAAGTGGAGATGAGAAAGCAAACTTAACCCATGACAAAAAGTGACCTATCATTTTTCTTCTAAATTAGTAGCACCTACATGCTCAAATCCTGAGGTTTTTGAGTCCATTCCTGACATCACGTGTCCACAGTCAGTGTTGTTTTTATAGGTGAAACAGGGAGTTGGCCACGTGCCAGCTATCCCCCATTTTTTTACCCCCTTTCTACTTGCTTTCATTTTAAACTTTTAGTAAACGCTGGTGGGTTGGCTATTTTGTTTGGTTTTAATGTGGAATTAAACTAAGCAACTTTTAGCACAGATTTTTTTTTTTACCAGATTAAAATACAAGAACATGCATTATGATCTAGTAGGTAGAACTAAGATTAATGAGTTTCAAACAGAGAGCAATGGCATTTGTAACTATACGTCTACAGCACTGCAAGAACGTGTTCAACAAGAGGGAAATGAGGAGGCAGCAAAACTGTAAGAGGCCTCAAGGCTAAATTCTAACCTCTTCAAAATCTGAGATTTGTCTAGAATAAGCCAGGCTCAGGAAAGATGAGTTCTGTCCTCGGATCACTGTTTCACATTGTAAATTCAATCTGACCAATTTCTTTCCCATGCCCCTTTTTCCAATTGTGTTCCCCTGCTACCTGTCCATCCCAGGCCCTCTATAAATTTCATCTCTATAGAAAGGAAATGAAAAAGCCTGAATACAATATGAATGAAATGTGTAGAACTGTTTTCATTTATGCATCTTATTTTAAGGGATCTATAATGAACACTGGCAGAAAACTTGAAAATGTTTTGGCTATATAAGTTTCACTATTTTATGTACTTTACTGTAGTTCCTATTTTTTGTAGAAAATACCAAATATACAGTCTATGATTTAGACATGGAGTCACATATAAGCCAACAATGTTTTGATAGTTGATTTTACTAAGAAGAGGGGAATATGAAGCTAAACACTAATTATTGACATATTCATTGGTCTCAAGCGAATGGATGCATTTTCAAATAAATAATTCCCATAACCAATGTATGAGCTGGAATACTTGATACTTTATCTCTGTCAGCACCATGAATAAATGAGGTAAAAAGTTAAAGTGCCTTCAAACTATTCTGCCTGCATTGAGTTGTGTTCTCCCAGAAAAATGGAATTTTCCTCAGTTACAGTAGCCTCTACATTTTAGGGATTTGTCTGTCTTATACTGGTAAGTATACTGGTGGTATACTGTCTTATACTGGTAAGGAATTTAGGCAATTTAAAGCTAGTACATATTTGGAGTTCTGCAAATAAACTCAAGATAATCAACCTAGAAGTCTTAATTTCAAAGAAACTCCAGTATTTATAGTAGGTCAGCCCCAAACTGCATACACAGCATCAATTAGTTCTAGGTATTTACCAACCATTAGAAATGCAATGTGGGCTTTTCCGATGTCTCACTGGTAAAGAATCTGCCTGCTAAGGCAGGAGACTTGAGTTTGATGCCTGAGTTAGGAAGATATCCTGAAGAAGGAAATGGCAACCCACTCCAGTATTATTGCCTAGAGAATTCCATGGACCAAGAAGCCTAGTGGGCTACAGTCAGTGGGGTTGCTAAAGAGTCAGACACGACTTAGCAACTGAACAACAACAAGAAATGCAATATGATTCTTTGTCACTGAGTGAATTGTAAAGGTACTTGGGACTCCACGATTAATGTCGTCAATATGTATTATTCCTGAGTCCATCAAACCACCATTGACTCTGTGATACCAAAATGAATGGTTATTTTGATGTTCTCATATCATTGACATCTCAGTAAAAACTGACAAATTTGATCACTCCTTTCTTGAAAGACTGTCTTCACCTGACATCTAGAACATCCCAGTCTCATGCGTTCCCTCATTGCTGCTGCCTGCTTGTTGGAATACTCTGTTGCTAGATTTTCTTCATTCTCCTGACCTCCACACACAAGAGTGTCTTGGCTCAGTTCTGGCAACATTTATTTTCTGAAATTGTTCCCATGGGGATTTCATCCATTTTTATAGCTTTAAATGTCATCTACATGCTGAGATTCCTCCAAGTCTATCTCTAGCCCCAGTCTCCCTTCTGAACTCCAGTCTCCCACATCCATCTGATTCCACAGCATCTCTACTTGATCTATGATAAAAATCTCAGTCAAAACATAACCAACATTGAAATTGTGCTCTTGTTCTGTAATCTTCCCCAGTTCAGTAAATGCTTCCTCTTATTACCAAATGTTCAGCCCACATCCTTGAAATCATATCTTAAAGTGCTCTCTTTCACACCACATCTACCACATGCAATCTGTCATGTAAATCATAAAAGAACCACCTTAGAAATACATCCAAAATGAGCTATAGATTTTTAAAAAATTTTACCAAGGACAGTTATTTTACAATGTTGTGTTAGTTTCTGTTGTACAGCAAAGTAAGTCAGCTATGTGTATACATATATCCCTTCATTTTAGGTAGAATTTGCAGGTTGCTCAGTGGTGAAGACCTGCCAAGCAGGAGACATGGGTTTGATCGCTGGGTCAGAAAGATTCCTTGGATAAGAAAACGGCAACCCACTTCAGTATTCTTGCCTCAGGAATTATATGAACTGAGGAGCCTGGCAGACTAAAGTCCATGGGGTCACAAAGAACTGGACATGACTTAGTGTCTAAACAACTACAAATCCCTTTCTTTTTATGGATTTCCTTCCCATTTAGGTCACCACAGACCATTGACTAGAGTTTTCTGTGGTATAGAGTAGGTCTCATTGGTTATCTAGTTTATACGTAGGAGTGTAAAGATGTCAATGCCAATCTCCCAGTTTACCGCACTCCCTCTTCACCCTGGTGTCCGTATGTTTGTTCCCTACCTCTGTGTCCCTTACCCCTGTTTTGAGTCTAATCAAGTCAGTGTCACTTATCCCTGGGATTATTTAAATAGCCCTCTCTTGTCTTAAACTGCTTCTATCTTTACCTCCCCACAGTTAATTTTCATCACAGCAACAAGAGTAATCTATTAAGAAACAAGTTGGATTTTTGCCAGCCTCTCTCCACTAGACCATTCAAGTATGCCCTAAATCAAATCCCTTATGATTATACAGTGGAAGTGAGAAATAGATTTAAGGGCCTAGATCTGATAGATAGAGTGCCTGATGAACTATGGAATGAGGTTCGTGACATTGTACAGGAGACAGGGATCAAGACCATCCCCATTGAAAAGAAATGCAAAACAGCAAAAGGGCTATCTGGGGAGGCCTTACAAATAGCTGTGAAAAGAAGAGAAGCGAAAAGCAAAGGAGAAAAGGAAAGATATAAGCATCTGAATGCAGAGTTCCAAAGAATAGCAAGGAGAAATAAGAAAGCCTTCCTAAGCAATCAATGCAAAGAAATAGAGGAAAATGACAGAATGGGAAAGACTGGAGATCTCCTCAAGAAAATTAGAGATACCAAGGGAACATTTCATTCAAAGATGGGCTCGATAAAGGACAGAAATGGTATGGACCTAACAGAAGCAGAAGATATTAAGAAGAGGTGGCAAGAATACACAGAAGAACTGTACAAAAAAGATCTTCACGACCCAGATAATCATGATGATGTGATCACTCACCTAAAGGCAGACATCCTGGAATGTGAAGTCAAGTAGGCCTCAGAAAGCATCACTACAAACAAAGCTAGTGGAGGTGATGGAATTCCAGTTGAGCTCTTTCAAATCCTGAAAGATGATGCAGTGAAAATGCTGCACTCAATATGCCAGCAAATTTGGAAAACTCAACAGTGGCCACAGGACTGGAAAAGGTCAGTTTTCATTCCAATCCCAAAGAAAGGCAATGCCAAAGAATGCTCAAGCTACTACACAATTGCACTCATCTCACATGCTAGGAATGCTCAAAATTCTCCAAGCCAGGCTTCAGCAATTCATGAACCATGAACTCCCTGATGTTCCAGCTGGTTTTACAAAAGGCAGAGGAACCAGACATCAAATTGCCAACATCTGCTGGATCATGGTAAAAGCAAGAGAGTTCCAGAAAAACATCTATTTCTGCTTTATTGACTATGTCAAAGCCTTTGACTGTATGGATCACAGCAAACTGTGGAAAATTCTGAAAGAGATGGGAATCCCAGACCACCTGACTTGCCTCTTGATAAACCTATATGTAGGTCAGCAAGCAACAGTTAGAACTGGACATGGAACAAAAGACCGGTTCCAAATAGGAAAAGGAGTACATCAAGGTTGTATATTGTCACCCTGCTTATTTAACTTATATGCAGAGTACATCATGAGAAACACTGGGCTGGAAGAAGCACAAGCTGGAATCAAGATTGCCAGGAGAAATATCAATAACCTCAGATATGCAGATAACATCACCCTTATGGCAGAAAGTGAAAAGGAACTAAAAAGCCTCTTGATGAAAGTGAAAGAGGAGAGTGAAAAAGTTGGCTTAAATCTCAACATTCAGAAAACTAAGATCATGGCATCTGGTCCCATCACTTCATGGGAAATAGATGGAGAAACATTGGAAACAGTGTCAGACTTTATTTTGGGGGGCTCCAGAATCACCGCAGATGGTGACTGCAGCCATGAAATTAAAAGACGCTTACTCCTTGGAAGGAAAGTTATGACCAACTTAGATAGCATATTCAAAAGCAGAGACATTACTTTGCCAACAAATGTCCATCTAGTCAGGCTATAGTTTTTCCAGTGGTCATGTATGGATGTGAGAGTTGGACTACAAAAGCTGAGCGCCGAAGAATTGATGCTTTTGAACTGTGGTGTTGCAGAAGACTTGAAAGTCCCTTGGACTGCAAGGAGATCCAACCAGTCCATTCTAAAGGAGATCAGTCCTGGGTGTTCTTTGGAACTGATGCTAAAGCTGAAACTCCAATACTTTGGCCACCTCATGTGAAGAGTTGACTCATTGGAAAAGACCCTGATGCTGGGAGGGATTGGGGGAAGGACGAGAAGGGCACGACAGAGGATGAGATGGCTGGATTGCATCACTGACTCGATTAACATGGGTTTGGGTGGGCTCCAGGAGTTAGTGATGGACCGGGAGGCCTGGCAACCTGCAATTCATGGGGTCACAAAGATCAGACACAACTGAGTGACTGAACTGTACTGAACTGATTCTTTTTGAACTGTAGTGTTGGAGAAGACCCTTGAGAGTCCCTTGGGTAGCATGGAGATCCAACCAGTCCATCCTAAAGGAAATCAGTCCTGAATATTTATTGGAAGGACTGATGCTGAAGCTGAAACTCCAATACTTTGGCCACCTGATGTGAAGAACTGACTCTTTGGAAAAGACCCTGATGCTGGGAAAGATTAAAGGTGGAAGGAGAAGGGGACGACAGAGGATGAGATGGTTGGATGGCATTACTGACTCAATGGACATAAGTTTGAGAAAACTCCAGGAGTTGGTGATGGACAGGGAGGCCTGGCATGCTGCAGTTCATGGGGTCACAAGGAGTTGGACATGACTGAGAGACTGAATTGAATTCCAATGCTGTAACGTTTTTATACTTCATATCTGTGTATAAGTCAACTCTTTACCATAGACTACAAAATCCTATGCAGTCTTTCACCTTTCTAGTGTCTGAACTCACCTTATACCATTCTCCACCCTCTCTCATTGTAAGCCTTATTTACATCCTTACAATTCTTTAAAAATTTCAAAATCTACACAAGTTCCTACATTAGAATCTTTGCACTTCTTATATCCTCTTTCTGAAATGTTCTTCTGCCGAATATTCATAAGTCTTGATTACCCAGTTCTTTCCAATCTCCAAACAAATGGCAAGGGATTTCTTACAAAGCACACCTAGAACATTTTGTTCTTACCCTGGTTTATTTTTCTTCATATTATCATCTGATACCTATTTTGTGTGTATATTTTGTGCTTTCTCACACTAAAATATAAGTTCTAGGAAAACAAGAACTATGTTTCATCTACCGCTGTATCTCCCATCAGCTAGAAAATCTGTGTCTTACAATAGATACCAAATACATTCTTATTTTTACTGAAACAATTATTAATTTGCTGAGTGCCTTCTAGGTAACAGGCAATGACTGTTCTAGGGATTTGTGATGCAAAAAGGAATGTACAAACCCTGATCTCAAGAAACTCTTTTGTGTAGTATGTTTTCATGGTAGGAAATAATAATACTCACTCCCATCACCCAAAGATGTCATGTCCTAATCCCTGGAACCTGTGAATGCCTTAAATGGAGAAAAAGAAACTTCACAAATGTGACTAAGGTAAGAATCTTGAGATGGGAAGGTGTCCCTGGATTATCCACATAGGCAAAGCTTCTAGAAGCTTCAAAAGACAAAGGAATAAATATCACCTAGAACTCTACTGACATCTTTATCTTAGCTAAGTAAGATGTAGTTTGGTCTCCTGACCTCCATAATTATAAAACAATGAATTAGTGTTGTTTTAAGTCACTAAAGTCATGAAGTTTGTAGTAATTTGGTTAAGTAGCAATAGGAAACTATTAAGATTTTTGTAACAAAAAGTGAGATGCTGCTGAAAGAAGTATCTAAAAATGTGGACGTGGCTTTGAATAGTTACTGGATGAATTTTGAGGAGCATGATAGAAAAAGCCCAGATTGCTCTGAAAAGACTGTTGGTGAAAATATGAACTTTAATGACTGCTAGTAAAGACTTGGAAGTGAGAAGAAAAGTGGAGAAAAGCCGTATTTTCTTAGAGAAGACTTAGTTATCATAAGCTGGCTCTTGAAAGGAATGTAAAAGCATTGTCGGTGAAGGCCCAAAGGAAATGAGAAACATTACCAGAAACTGGCAGAAAGAAAAAATTCTGGTTATATGGAGGTGGAAAGTTTAGCAGAACTGTGTCCTACAGTTACATGGAAAGCAGAACTTTTTTTTTTTTTTTTTTTTGGAAAGCAGAACTTTTAACTGATGAACTTGGATATTTTTTTCTGAACCCAGGAAAGTGTCGAAGATATTGAACATATGGCTTGGTTTCTTACTGCTTCTTATAGTAAAATGCAAGAGGAAAAAGATAAGGAAGAGGAAAGAGTTTAGTCAAAAGGAAGTCAGGACTTGATGAAATAGAGAGTTCTTAGCTGTCTAGATTGCAAAAGACACTACTGTTAGGAGAGTCGCCGTTGAGAAAGAATGTTCTGGAGGGAAAACCAAGATTGTGTCTGGACAAGCTTTTTCTAATGCTTTAGAAAAATCCAAAGTTCTGAGTGTTCAAGCACAGTGATGTCTCTTTGAAGAGATCAGACATGTGACTGACTAGTAGATTCCCTCAACTATGTGAGCGAAAGCCAAAAACAGAGATGGAATTTTCTAAGAAAGGCCTGTGGAAGGGCTTCTTATCTAATGGAATGAATTTCTGTGACGTACACAGGAGACTCATAACGTTCTTGATAACCTTATACCAGCAAATCCTTTGTTAGCTTGGACTGAAAGGAATAGAGATATCAAAATTACTGCTATCCTATAAATGCCCCACCACTGTATTTTGGGAGCATATAATTTATTTCTTGAGTTTCACAGGTTTGAACATAGAGAGGAATTGTGTTTTGGGGATGGATTATACCCAAGCCACACGCATGCCTGATTTAGATGATTTAGCTGAATAAATGCAGGACTTCTGAGATGATGAGATGCTGTGTTGAATTGAGACATTTGGTAATGTTTAGATGGAGTGAATGAATCTTACATGTGAGATGGTTATACACTGTGAGGTCCAGAGAGCAGACCTTGTTATGAAGTGTAATGAACCCCCAAAGATATCTACCTCCCAATTTTTAAAACCTGTGATTATGTTACCTAATATTACCTTACTAACATAACGCCTCTACCCAAGTGTCTTTCTCTGTTGTAGTTCTGTGCTTTTTTTTTTTTTTCATTATTATTACTACCAAAGAAGATGGTAGATACTCAACAAGAAAGAGTTCTGGGCTGTATTATAATAGAGGATACAATAGGATGCAGCTAGGTACCCACAATTTTCACAAATCATGTTTTAAGATAATTCATGTAGGACCAAATTCCTATTCCTTTTAATTTCATGAATAAACATGACAAATATAAACACGCCTGGGCTCCTAACAGGTGAAGTGATGCCAGTAGTAACCTCCATTCTGGGAAAATGTTCTGAAAATCATATCTTTCTAAGAAGCACTTAGGACACGTAGGAGGGCGACTTGAACCATATTACATGAGCCAGTGAGCTGTGTACTCCATGGTCTCCTCCCTGGCACACTGGTTAATCAAGAGACAAGCCACCTTTTAAAACCAGGTTTCTAATTTCAACAATACAATTTTCATTTTCTTATTTCCTCAGTGGTCCTTATGACACATTCAGAGTTACCCTTCATCTTGTGTTTACCATTTGATGGCCATTTGTTTGAAGAGCTGTTGAGCTTCAAACACATTTTCTATACTGTCAAAATGGATATTAAGACAGTACCATTATTTCAGTAAAATGCATTTGTAGCCAATAGATTGCTTCCATTTCACCTGAACCACAGCCCCCAAATTTTAAAATCTTCTAAAATATTTTAGCTATTTGTCTTGCTTATATAAGAGCTTATAATCTCAGGAGGAATGAAGACAATTACAATACAGTATGATAGTTGCTGAGTAAGAAGTATGGTCTAACATGGAAAGTGGTATTGCTGATTTAATGCAAAATCTGTAAAATATGTCCTTGGCAAATATCAAAAGCATATCTTAGGGATGCTGATTTATTATTTGTTTTCTCATTACTGAGAGAGACATAGTATAATTCAACTATTTCTGCAAAAATCTTTCCACCTTTAAATTGTATTTAATTCAATAAAACTTAAGATAATGCTAATAAATAGATGGCTTAGAGTTTGTCAATAGATTTCTTGCTAATATAGCTTACATTTGTTACTGTTCCAAGGGCATGGATTTATTGAACAGAATCAGAATAAAAATAAAAGAGAATGAGAATACCTATTTCCATGATTACTACCAGATACTAACTACCAGAAACTGCATCTCATGGAATCAAGAATGTTTTTCTGCTGGGAGTTGTCTAATGACCATGGATACAATAGCAAACCCATGTTATTTTCAACCCAAATAAATCTTTAAATAAATTACTCAAGTTCATTCAAATAATAATGGTCAGATCGAAGATTCTAATTTAAACATTACAGACTCCAAAACTTACAGCATGCAGAGTATAGCAAAAAAAAAAAAAATGTTATGCTTAACTCAAAATATCTTTTGGCCTGAGATGTACCAAAATAAGACTTGTCTGTGTACAGTTATATTTATA
Organism: Oryx dammah; assembly: GCF_014754425.2. Taxonomy (NCBI): domain Eukaryota; kingdom Metazoa; phylum Chordata; class Mammalia; order Artiodactyla; family Bovidae; genus Oryx; species Oryx dammah. Next base: position 3,616,867 of record NW_024080444.1, on the reverse strand, counting down.
GCTAACATTTTTATTACAGTCCATTATCATGCTATCTGTTTAAGTCTGGAAGACTTAAATCCAGTTTTGCAAAGAAGAAGGATTTATCAGAGTAAGTATGGAAATATAATAGTGGTATGAAGGAAGAAGAGAGAAGGAGTTACAATTGATTTGCACAGAGTTTTAATTCCTTGCACAGGATACAGCTTCTGCTTGGATTTTGTTGACTGGTACATCTCACACTGTTTCTACGTAACCACAGTTACCATTGTTTAAATGTTTGGTAGAGCATGCCCATAAATGTTAAACAACACTCTTTCAAAGCTTCTCACCTATTACTCTGGATTATTGTATAGCATGCTTCATCGAAGGCCTGGTCAAACCAAACCAGACCCAGTGCTAGGATCATATGACATCTACCTGTATTTATGAGCGCTAGTTAAATTCCAAACATTGCCTCACATTGGCATTCTTTCAAGTCATTAATATCCTGCCTGTTTGTCCAACGTGGGAGAAAGAATTATCAGAGCCTGCATTATTTCATTCTTTACTAATAAGGGATCATGTACCAATAGGGATATGTTGCATTCTTGATGTTTTTAGATTATTCTCAGAGTGATTTATAATTATTTTTACATCAGCCAAATCCACCTATAAATCAAATACCATTTTAGCTATTAACTCTGCGTTTTTTTCCTCCTATGGAAAGGGATATATGTGAGAAGTCAGAAGACCTCCTACTCCTTTATAACTGATGCATTCCAGTTCCTTGTCACTTGGCCCTCACCTCAAAGCATTATTTTTGTCTTTTTTTATTGATGATTCTTTGCAAACTTACTAGGGATGAATCTCTCAAACCATCTGACAATTTTGTCCATCATAAAAAATGAACTGAGGTCACTTATTCTGCTGGACCCTCAAAGATCTGATTTTTTTTTTTTAAACACAGATTATATGATGATGGATCTTGAAGGGCTGTTAGAGGGCATGGAGAATAATCTATCATTTTGCAAATATGCTAAATGAAGCATTCTTGGGCAGCTTGTAACATATGATAGACAATGTGGACAAGCCTTTCTGAATTATGATTTAGAAAATGATCTGATCTTAGATCTGATCTTTAGAAAATGTTCTTGCTGCAAAGAATAAATGGCTTAAGTTTTTTTTTTAAGTAAAACAAACAAAAGTAATGAATTCTACTTAAAATATTAATAACATAATACAAAAAGGGAAAAGAAAGACATTGAAGAAATGAAATGGCATAGTCATTAACCTACAATTAAGGGGTGGGACAAAAGTATAAAGACACTGGTTTCCGAGTATTTCCTTCTGCCAATTACTACATATATTAACTTTGAAATAACTAACTTATTTCTTTGTGCCTCAGTTTTCTCATCTGTAAAATGGGCTTAATACAGCCTGCCCCAGAATTGTTTGGAAAGTGCTTGAAATATGACTAAGCACCCAGAAATGCTTGATAAATTATGTTACTACTATTATAACAACTAGTTAAGTAAAGGAATCTGTTTAAATTGAAGAAGGAAGAAATTAAGGATGACCTATTGTGGGGCATATAGTATAGGTACATATACTGCTGTATGATCCAATATTATTTGCAACTAAATTCTATGTTGATAAACTCCCTCTTCCCAACAGAAGTTAAATAGCTGTCCTGGAGCTAGCCTGGTCATGGGACAAAACTTTGTCCAATAAGTTGTAAGCAGAAATCTGACAAGAGTTTCTGGAAACCCTTTTGCTGACTTTGAGCTGTTTATATAAACCATTCCTGAACTCAGAATATTTTGAGCTTCTCACATTCTTATTTCCTATGGCAGTTGTAAAACTCTTGCAAGTAAAGGCATTAAAAGTACACTTGCATTTTTAGGACTGTTAACACTCAATGCCAGCACTGAATTAGATAAACTGAACACAGTTGTTTTTCTTTTGCCCTCAGGGTCACGATAATATTGCTAATAAGTCTTTTTTTTAAGCCAAACAAGCTTTTGTTTTTACAGTACATGCTTTAGAGCAATAGTCAAGTCTTCAGAATGACGAGAAAATGCTGAACTGAGATTCTAGTTTTTTTCAAATTTAGCTTTTGGAAACCAGTCACCTACATAGAGAATTCTTTAGACATTAATATTTTCTGAAACACTGTTAATTTGCTGTCTCAAATTTCATGTGGAGCTATGTTTTTTAAAAAAGGAAAAGGAATATCTATATTTAACTTTTTTGTTTTAGCTCCCATACACATACAGTAATAGAAAACTCATTATTATTTTAGTAGATTTATTATAGAATGAAAAACAAAGCCAATATAAATACGAACAAATTTAACATATAACTGTATCAGACCCACTTTACCTACTAGGTTCATCCTATCAATCAGTGGGAAAACAATAGGTGAGATAATGATAGCCAGTGATATCATTTATAGTCACAAGTACCACTTATCATAGAGTACATTTAATTCAGTAGGAGTTCAGTGATTTATTTTTTGAAACTCTATCATTACTGTATCTTCTTCCAAATGTTTACTACCTATAGAACTTTGGAACATTAAAATTCTAGTGGATTTTCACTAGCTTAAATATCTGGATCTTTAATATGGATCTAGGCTTAAATATCTGCCAGTAGTTAGGATGAAAAGTTATCAAAGAGCAAGCCTGACTATTAGAGGCTTGCTCTTGAATTAATAAGAGGCACAATGCAAGTATGCTCGAATTCTAAAAGATGGGCAGATCTATGAAAATGGTTAAAATTTCATGCAGTGTGTTCTATGATGACTAACTAGGAAATGTTAAAACTCTGAGACTCTTGATGAATTTGCAAAATTAGACAAATTGAGTTTTTTTTAATGCTTTTTAGAAAAATGAAAATATCACCAGAAAATGTGTTGTTTTTTTTTTTATTTGAGATCCTTACATTTGATGAGAAATACGTATGAACTCACAGACTTTGAAGGCCTTCAAATATCAATGTCAAAATTTTGCTCAGGAATGAAGAATAGAAAATAAACAATATATAGTTTTCACCACAAGGTTGTATCTTAAGAGTTCTTCAGGGAAATCTGAATTACTAGTTACTGGGATCACTGTTATTTGGTAATGGGGAACTATTTAATTTTAAGTTAAACAATTCACTTTAAAATAAATACTGTGATACATTCTTTCTTTTAGTAATGCAAATAACTTCCATATTTTCTCAGAGGCTTGTGTTCCTAAGAATGAAAGTCTATGGTATGTCACATTATACTTAAATTCTTTTTGAAGAAGTAACTATAAAACATTTTTATGTATAACTTCCCTTTAGTCATAGTTATTCTATAGTTATATATTGTAACATATTCCCTTTGAGAGCTTTCTATTGCAAAATAATTCCCTTACCTTAGTATTCACACCTGCAATTTTATCTGCCCATGTTAGCTCTGCAAAATAAGAGTACTCTTCCTTCCCAATGGGAGGAGTAAAATGACTAGAATTGTCATAAAGATCTAAGGGAAAAAACCAAATAATGATTTTCTTCATCATCAAGTCAGTATTGAAGCCAATAGTACACAGTTGCAAAGCCACAAATCATGCTCAACAACCAAAGTCAAAGGACCAGGGAGATAATCACAAAAAAGACCACATTAGAGAGTAAATCCGGATACAAAGCTAAAAGTGTTTAATTTTGCCAAAGGACACCAGGGAAAGAGGTCAGGGTTCAAACAAGGAAAAGGAGTAAACTCTCGCCCACTATCTAAAACACTGGGCAGTTCTAGAGAAGAGCAAAAGTGTGGCTCATGAGTGAGACAAGCTAGATAAATGAACCATGGATATGCCATGCCCACTATTCTCACCTTGAACAGGTCTGACTATTCTATGAGTATACCTTGAGAATACTGTATCCATGTCTTTGCTCTTCCTTCCCCATGCTCAAGAATTCCCTTCTGCCTGTCCTCTATCTATCCAAATCCATTTATCTTTGAATATCTTCTTGAGGTGCAGTCAACTTCACTGCAAACCTGTAGTATTTGCTGACTGTACTGTGAGCTTTGTAACTTAAGAATTTTCTATAATATGATGTAAGTATATGTGTATGTGAATATATATATGTGTAAGTAATTTGATGGTAGACTCTTAAACTTTAGCCGCTTACTGCCTTAATGTTACATATTTCATAATATTCATTCCTAGTATATGTTCAACAGATATTCTAGAAGAAACTTACTTGAATTTATTTGTAAGCACTATCAAATAAAATTTCACAGTCATTAAAATCAGCAGAAAAATTATTCATACCATCAACATATTACCATTATTTAAATTGTCTTTCAGTTCAGTCACTCAGTCATGTCCCACTCTTTGCGACCCAATGGACTGCAGCATGGCAGGCCTCCCTCTCCATCACCAACTCCTGGAGTTTATTCAAATTCATGTTCATTGAGTCAGTGATGCCATCCAACCATCTCATCCTCTGTCATCCCTTTCTCCTCCTGCCTTCAATCTTTTCCAGCATGAGGGTTTTTTCCAGTGAGTCAGTTCTTTGCATCAGGTGGCCAAAGTATTGGAGTTTCAGCTTCAACATCAATCCTTCCAATGAATATTCAGGACTGCTTCCTTTAAGATGGACTGGTTGGATCTCCTTGACATCCAAAGGATTCTCAAGAGTCTTCTCCAACACCACAGTGCAAAAGCCTGAATTCTTTGGCACTCAGCTTTCTTTATAGTCCTACTCCCACACCCAGGGACGGGGGAGCCTGGTGGGCTGCCGTCTATGGGGTTGCACAGAATTGGACACAACAGAAGTGACTTAGCAGCAGCAGCAGCACATCGATACATAACTACTGGAAAAACCATAGCTTTGACTAGATGGACTTTATTGGCAAAGCAATGTCTCTGCTTTTTAATATGCTGTTTAGGTTGGTCATGACTTTTCTTCCAAGGAGTAAGCGTCTTATAATTTCATGGCTACAGTCACCATCTGCAGTGATTTGGGAGCCCCAAAAAATAAAGTCTGTCACCATTTCCTCTGTTTTCCCACCTATCTGCCATGAAGTGATGTGACCAGATGCCATGATCTTAGTTTTCTGAATGTCTTTAATGGATGGCATTGTCTTTAACAAATGGCTAAAAAATATGAGAAGAGAAAGAAAAGACATCAAAGAAAGAAACAATGGGATATTTTATAAATATTAAATTTAAATTTAAAATACATTCAAATTTTAAAATGGATTAAAGGCTTAAATTTAAGACCTGAAACCATAAAACTTCTTGAAAAAAAACATAGGAAGTAAGTTCTTCAACATCTGTCTTGGTAAAAAATTTTGGCTATATTTCACCAGGCAAGGGAAACAAAAGCAAAAATAAACAAATAGGACTATATAAAACTAAAAAGCTTTTACACAGCAAAGAAAACTATTAGCAAAATCAAGCGGTCACCACTTGATGAGATAAGGTATTTGCAAACTATATATCTGATAAAGGGTTAATATCCAAAATACACAAAAAATGCATACAACTCAACATCAAAAAAATAACACTATTTAAAAATGGAAGAGGAGCCAAAGAGAAATTTTCCCAAAGAAGACATGCAGATGGCCAGTAGGCATACAAAAAAAAAAAACCACTCAACATTACTAAGCATCAGGGAAATGCAAATTAAAACTGCAATGAGATATCATGTCATATTTTTCAGAATGACTGGTATAAAAAGATGACAAATTACAATTGTTGACAAGGATGTGGAGAAAAAGGCACCCTCCTGCACTACTTTTGGAAAGGTAAATTTGTGCAGTCACTACAGAAAATAATGTGGAATTTCCTCAAATAAAAACAGAACTATCATATGGTGAGCAATTCTAAATCCTGGGTGTTTAATCAAAGAAAACAAAAAATTAATTAGAAAAGATATATGCATCCTATGTTCATTGCAGCATTGTTTACGATAGCCAAAATAAGGAAGCAACCCAAGTGCTATTCATCAATCAATAAATGAATGGATAAAGAAGATGTCACATATTTATACCATGGAAAATTAGCCATTAAGTAAATGAAATCTTACCATTTGTGACAACATGGACAGACCTAGAGGGCATTATGAAATAAGTGAGATAAGTGAGAAAAAGACAAATACTGTGTGATTTTACTTATACATTGAATCTTAAAAAAAAAAAAAAAATGAACAAACATAAAACAGGAACAGCGTTCTAGATACAGAGATCAAATAGGTGATTGCCAGAGGGGAAGGGAATAGAGGGAGGGGAAAAAAAGGTGTAGGAAATTAAGAGGTACAAACTTTCAAGTTGCAAAATAAATGACTCATGTCTATGAAATGTACAGTGTGGAGAATACAGTCAGTAATTATATCTTTGTGTGGTGACATACAGTAACATTTTGAAATGTATAGAAATAAAAATTTACAGTGTTTTGTAATAGGAATTGATATAGTGTTGTAGGTCAATTATATTTCAAAATCAAACTCACAGAAAAAGAGGTCGGTCAGAGTTGTGGTTCCAGGGCCAGTGGGGGTGATGAGGGGGAATCAGATGAGGGAAGCCAAAAGGCACAAACTTTCAGTTATATGATAAGTAAGTACCAGGGATGTAATACACAATATGATAAATATTATTAAAACTGCTATATGTGATATATGAAGGCTGTTAAGTGTTGGCTGCTCAGTCATGTCTGACTCTTTCCAACCCCATGGACTGTAGTAGCCCGCAAGGCTCCTCTGTCCATGAGATTCTCCAGGAAAGAATACTGGAGTGGGTTGCCATTTACTTCTCCAGAAGGGTATTAAAACAGATGGTAAATCCAACAAGTTCTCACTATATGAAAAAAATTTTTTTTATTTCTTTAACTTTGTATCTATATGAGATAATAGATATGCACTAAACTTACTGTGATAATCATTTCATGATATTAGTATGTCAAGCTATACATGTTAAACTTATACAGTGCTTTATGTCAGTTATATTTCAATAAAACTGGGAAAAAATGTGAAAACAGATATAAAAGTTATCAAAGAAAGAAACAATGAGGAAGTTATATAATATTGTGATTAGCAAAGCCAAAACTACCAAATAAAAATTTTAATTAATAAATAAATTAAATGAATAAGCCAATAATTTTTAAAATATATCATTTTGTTATATACCAGAGGCATTTGAGAAATGTACCAGGAGATATAATTGACAATCAGTTCAGTTCAGTTCAGTCGCTCAGTCATGTGTGAGTCTTTGTGACCCCATGAATCGCAGCACGCCAGGCCTCCCTATCCATCACCAACTCCCAGAGTTCACTCAGACTCACGTCCATCGAGTCAGTGATGCCATCCAGCCATCTCATCCTCTGTCGTCCCTTTCTCCTCCTGCCCCCAATATGTAAAATAATTAACAATAATTTTAATGAGAAATTATTTGACCGAATGAAGAAATGGTAAACTTTCCAGAAAGATAATATAAAAGTTGAAAGGATGGAAAGATATTATAACGTGCAATTTTTTCCTAGTTTATTTATTTGTTTATTTATGGAACTATATAAGCAGGTGATACACACTGCTGCAGAAGTAAAAAAAAAAAAAAAGAATAATATCTAAATCAAGTAAGGAAGAATGGGTAAAAACATGCGAGAATATATTCAGCAAGGAAGAAATTTCTTACCAGATAATCAACTTTTTTGGATCTATAATAATTAAAACAGTATGTTGCTGGTACAAAAAAAAAAAAAAAAACCTTCCAGAAGGAAATAGAAAAATTGTACATAAAGATTTAATATTTACAAAAGAAGCATCTGAAAATAATGAAAAAACAGCTTAATCAGTAACACTGAGATAAAATGTTAGGAATTTGAAGACAAAAATTTGCTTTAGAGCTACAATTTACAACATAAGCCAAATTAATCCCATGTGCAAGAGAAGAAAACATTTAAAATTTCAAACATTGGGATAAAAATCAGGAATTAAAATGATTAAAAAATGTGTATTTAAAAGTTACAGCTCTGAAATTTAGAAAAAAGATAAACAGATTCAGAAAAAAAACAACTGCAGCAAATAGAGTAAAAAGAATGTAATTACAGAAAGTAGCTTGACTGGAAAGTTTTTATCAATAATTTACTATTGTTTGGTGCTTGTGATGTTCATTTATGATTCATTTGAAATTATTTCAAATGAAATATTCTATAAAACAAGATTCATTGATAATTCCATACTTCTAAGAACCAAGTTATTATTGAAATCTAAGGTCTATATATTTTGATTTTATGCCCTGAAATGGTCATAAAAGAATATCTGATCTCTAGCCATGAAAAAAATTTTAAAACAGTAGTCAAAAGCTATTATCACTAAGAATTGTTTTTCTGTCCTCACTAAGAATGATTGAATTATTTAAGTTAGTGCCAAACACATAGTAGATAGTAAGTACATATTACATGAATTATAACATAGAATTATAACATAAAATTTTACCGCTTACAAGGAATTTTCCAGAAAGCCTTTTGTTGTTATTTGGTTAGTTTACAAACAAGTTTATAATTTGAATTGGTATAATATAATTTTGCAATAATAATGTTGTTTACTTCTAAGACTGGCACAGTTACCATTTTGATTTGTACGTATTCACATGTGGCTCTGCTGATTTCAGAATTAAACTCTGAGTTAAAGTGGCTTTCATGATTCATGTCAATGTATGGCAAAACCAATACAGAATTGTAAAGTAAAATAAATTAATTAATTAATTAAAAAAAAAAAAGAAACCGCACTGAATGTCTATTTTCAGCTGTGTAAGCTTACTTTCTTTCTTCCTCTTAACTTACAAGTTAACCGCCATTTTAGTCTAAGTCAAATTCTCACAAGAGAACTGAGAACCTCCTTTTAATCCCAAGAGTTTACTAGAGTTTCTTAAATTTGTAAAGAGGAAAAAATATGTTTACATACAAATAAAGGAAACGGTAGGAAGCTGATCTCTGTGTGATTTTATGAAAGAAAATATTACCCTATTTTAAGATTTCTGACAAAACATAAAATATACAACTAATCTATTCCAGGTCAACACTCACACTTTTAGAAGAAAAGCAAGAGAACTGGGAAGATGAGAAACAGTTTTATGAAAACAGATCTAATCTTTCAAGAGATCATTCATTCAACAAACTGTGCTCTAACTGAGGTGGGTGCTGTGCTGGAGGTTAAGCTAAAAAGGGAAAGGCTTAATTTGATGTTGAATATTTCACAGTCACAATAAGAACAATTATAAAGTATGGTAAGTACTATAAGAACGTGGCAGAAATCACAATGATAAAAATACAAGTATTTACCTTTTTCTCCACTCCTTCTAAGGGGTATCATTTGTAAGCAAGGCCTGATTACATGGCTATTGTATGTCAACCTCAAAGCTGTGATCCATTATATTGTATAACTAAAACTAATATAATGTTGCATGTCAACTATACCTCAATAAAAAAACAGTGAAATTTATATTCAAGTAAATGTGAAAATTTTTGTAAAAAAGGTTTACTTCTTCATGATGCATGTTTATATCTTTAAGCCAGCACAGAGAAAAAAATGTACCCCTAACACAACGGACCTGTCAATAATGAACTTGAAGATGAAGTGCCATTTATTAGAAATATATTTTGCTCTTTTTTAAAAAAGAAAACTAAATGTTACTGAGATAGTACAAGTATCGCTTTCTCAAGTTAGTTTTGGATTTACTATAGCTACAATGGGCTGCGAACATTCTCCCACAAAAAAACAGCCATTCCACAAATGGCTAAGGATTAAAAAAAAATAATAAATGAATGTTGTTCTTTTTTTCTCACTAACCTTTCCTTAAAATAAGATTTGGCATTAATATTAAAAATAAGTGAATGAATAATTTAAAATGGTTTATCTCTGAAAAGAAACACAGCTTAAAAAAAAATAGGTTGTAGATACACAGAATGAAATACATCTATCACATACATAAAATTCGGAGGACATTTAGTTGACATATAGTCAGTAACTACAGACTTGTTACAATACACATTGTTGTTTCCCATTTTTCTACACTTTCTCTATATAACATGGATCCATTTTATACTCCCAAAATATATAAATAAAATAAGAATAATAATTTTAAAACGCTACCATTAGTATACACTAATTACTATTAGAAACCACATGAGGTATATTTATTTTATTTATTTTGTGGCATGTGTTTACAACTTAAATGTCATTGTCTCATTTTACAGATAAGGAAACTATGGGGCAAGGGAAACTATATTGATGTATAATCAAGGTCATATAGCCAGTAGGCAACCGAGCTAGAAAAGGGGATCTGTTCACTTTAGCATGAAAGCCTTCTTTGTCCATTACAATAACACTGTGCTGTCATCCAAGATATAATACTATTCTAACATTGCCTGCACCACTAGCTGGAAGTCTTCCTCACTGACACAGATCCAGCATCTGTGTATCAAGTTCATTATTGTCATCTAAAGCAACAGCATATCCTCTTCAATTATCCATTCTATTAGCTGCATGATTATTCATATATTATGAATTTTATATGATTCACCTTCCCCATTAGTGAGTTACTGCAGCAAGGCAGATAAAAAATGACTCATAGTTCAGATGTTAAAAAGAGATGGATTTTTAAGTAACTATATGCAGAGGAAGTGTATTCTGCAATGTCAGTATTCTGAAAAACAGAAGTACTATCCCTGAATGTGTCTGTTTTGCAAATAAGAAATTCGGGGTTATAGCCTTTCTTAAAGCTAGCCATCTTTAGAGATGAAGCCAATTTGCAACAATATGTGTCTTAAAGGAAGGTTTACTGTATGCCTAACCTGCCTTCACAGTATAAGCTGGCTTTTTACATTTAGCAATCTAGCACCCTAATCGCAGAGTTTCCATTGTGGGGCTTCAAGGAAGGCAAGATTTCTTAGCACTCTAAATATATTGTACCACTCTCTCTGGTATGAAAAATTCCACTGAAAATCAGCTGATAGCCTTATGGAAATTCTTCTGTATGTTAACTAGTTTCTTTTCTCTTGCTGTTTAAGAGATTATCTCTTAATATTGATTTTTTTTTTTTTTTTACTTTCTCAGTGTAATGTAGATGTAGATGTTTTGATGTAGACTTCTTTGGGTTCAGCTTGTTTGGGATTCTCTGTGCTTCTTAGATCTGGATGTCTGTTTCCATGATCTGGATGTCTGTTTCCTTCCCAGGTTAGGAAATTATTAAACTATAATTTCTTCAAAAGAGTTTTCTGCCTGTTTTTCTCTTTCTTGACCCCTATAAAGTCAATGTTAGTACACTTGACATGGTCCCAGAGGTCTCAACCTACTTTCAGTTTTTAAAATTATTTTTTCTGTTATCTTGGGTGATTCCACTACTCTGTCTTCCAGATTACTATTTAATTCTTCTACAACATCTTCTGTTGATACATTCTACTCTATATTTTCATTTATAGTCATTGTAACCTTCAGCTCTGATTGATTATATTTTTTAACTCTGTTAAAACTCTTACTGTGTTCATCCAACTTCTCCTAAGTTCAGTGAACATCCTTACCTCAAACTCTTTACAGGGCAGACTGCTTATCTCTATTTCATTTAGTTCTTTTTCTGGTGTTTTGTCTTATTCCTTTGTTTGGAATATATTTCTCCGTATTCTCAATTTGCCCAATTTCCCATTTTATTTCTATGTACTGAGCAGGTCCACTATGTGTTTTGATCTCGGAGAAGTGGCTTTATGGAATATCCTACTAGGTACAGGATCCATGAGCATGCTCCCCTCTGGCCATCAGAGCTAGATGTTCCAGGGGTACATCCAGAGTGAGCTGTATATGCTCTTCTATTGTGGCAAAGCCAATAACTAGGTATCTATAGGCGAGCAGGCCCCTGGCTCAGCAGCCTGTGAGGACCTAACTTGTGTGGTTGTTATGGGTTTGCTTGTAGGTGGAGCAGGGAACCTGGCATTGCTGGTTTTAATTCCAGACAGTACACACCTGGGGTGGTAGATCCAGTGGTGGGCAGGGCAGTCTACCTGAGAGGCTGGCTCGGCAGCCTAGTGGTTCATGACAGCTGCAGACCTGTTGGTAGATGGAGCATTTTACCCACGTGGCTGGCTGTGTGGCTCAGCCCTTCATGTCTATTGCAAGCCTGCTGGAGGGTGAGGCAAGCCCCTGGAACCACCAGGCTAGACAAAGGATTCTGAAATGGTGCTTCCCAGCACGGGTGCCAGTGTGAAAGAACAAGATCTCAAAAGTAACTGCTGCCAGTGACTCCATTTCCCAGGTGAGTTCTAGCCGCCTCCTGCCTCTCTGAGGAACTCTCCAAGATCAGCAAGTGGTTCTGACTCAGGCATTTTTCCAGCTACTACATCTGTAGTTGCAGGACTCAGAGAATATGAGATTTCATGCATCCTTTCAGAATGGAGTCTCTGACAGCCCTCTGGCTCTCCTGAATGTAAGCTCTTCTGATTTTCACAGACCAACTCTCTGAGGGCTTGTCTTCCTGGTGCAGAACCCTATGCTTGAGAGCTCCTTGTGGGCTTCAGATCCCTCACTCTTCAGGGAGGATTTCTGTGGTTGTGATAGTCTCACTGTTTCTGAGTCACTAAATGGGAGGTGTGGATCCTAACTGTGTGACATCTCCATCCCTCCTATCCATCACCCTGTGGTTCCTTCTTTATATCTTTAGCTGCAAAAAATATTTCCTGTTAGTTTTCAGGTCTTTCTCATAGATAACTATCCTTGAGTGTACCCATGGGAGGTAGTGAGATCAGGGTCTTTTGACTCCACCATCTTGATTCCCCTGCCAAAACACTTTCAATTAACAAATTTCCCTGGAAGTTTAAATCAAAGAAAAGGAGTATAATTGCCTCTAAGACAGCAACATCTCTGTATTTTGATGATATGAATGCCAGAACATCTATGTTTGTATTCATATCTGTTTTAAGTGTAGGTATGGAAATAATCACAGAATTTGGATTCTGCACTCCAGTCTCCTCCTGTGTTCCTTCATAAAAAGATGTAAAAACCTCCTTTATGCACATTATGACATAATGGTAATAAAATTTAAGCTCATTGGCTGACTTCTGGCCTTGAATACATTATGCTTAATCTGATTCACCAGAATGGAAGGAGTAGATTTAGTGTTTCTCTCAAAGATTATACATATGATTCATTTTACTCTCCCTAAACAAGACCATTCGTTTTCATTTTAACATTTGAAAGAATCATCCCATGTTTACAGCAAAGCTATATAGATAGATCAAATCAAATTAATATTATTTCGCTATTGGATTTTAGCATTTACTTAATTAAAAACAGGAAAACAAATGTGTTGGTTCTTTACTTTCAAACTGCCTAAAGCTACACCTCGAATTATGAGGTTAGAAATGTTCTTTTTATTATAATGTGGCTGCTCACTTTATTTATTTACTTTCTTACTTATTTAATAATTTTCAATACCTGCTCTGAAATGCCAGACACACTTAAAATTAACATAATATTTGAGTAACAGCAGAAAAGGATAGAAGACAAGTATATTGTGACAATAATACCATATGAACAGCTATATGAACAGCAAACACAAGAACTGTATGATAATAGAGTTAAGGATATTAGGGATACCATCTAGGTGGGAGACTACCCCTGACATGATTTTCACATGATTATAAATGGGGAATAAGGCAATTAACTCTTGTCTGATTAGGAATGGGTGATAGGGCTTGTAAGAATGACATTAAGCAGGATAACGTCAATTTTAGTGAAATGAGAGGCATTCAATATGTTTAGGTCTCATAATGAGGTACAAATGGTACAAAGTAAGGTTACAGAGTTTGACTGGGACAAGATTATGAAAAGCCTATAGCTTAGTGAGGGTTCATAAGCATCAAAGATTTGAAATGGAGAAATTATAATAAAACAGTAAAACAATTTTAGAATCTTATTGTCCATATAATTTTCAGATTGGCTTATGTAATGAAGACAGAGGATTCATGCAATCTTTAGCCAAAAATACCACTGCTAACAGGTTAGGGGCAATATGAAAAAGAGTGGGTCTTCCCAGGTAGCACAGTGGTAAAGAATCAGCTTGCCAATGCAGGAGATGTAAGAGACACAGATTCTATCCCGGGGTCATGAAGACCCCCTGGAGTAGGGCATGGCAACCCACTCCAGGATTCTTGCCTGGAGAACGCCATGGTCAGAGGAGCCTAGTGGGCTATGGTCCATGGGGCCGCAAAGAGTCAGACACAACTGAGTAACTGAGCACACAGACACGCATTAAAGAGAGTACTTGAGTAATCAAATAGGTAATCCATGTTTAACATGTGACTCTTACAGTTTTCTCACCCACCAAGTGACTTTAAATCTATGTAATATCCTTACTTTCTGCACCTGCAATTCCTCTGATTTGTGTCCTTAGGTAAGTTTTAATTTATGGATGAAAACTATTAAAAGTCAGAAAGAATCTAGGTGTTTCTTGCAGAAGAAGAGAGGAAAACATGAAACAAATTCATAGCTTCTACTGGGATAAGATTATTGTCAAGATAATGGCTCCTGATTTTACAACAACCTAGAAACCCTGTCTGCAGCCTTATGAACCCTTTACCTTTAAGAACTCCAGAAGGCTCCTATGTCAATAAGCAAGCTATATTTTTCACAAAAAGAACCATGCCATTTACCTGAGACATGAGGACCTGCAGATTAATACTGAGTGTCTCATTTGTAAGAAAGAATTACTTTTAAGACGACTAAATCTAAAACTGGGGAGCCTGTGTTTTTAACATTAATTTATGAGTTTAAGAAGGTCACATGCATGCTGTTATGGTCAAAACATACAAAAAGCACATTTTCAGTTTTTAACAAGGTGAATCAAACCTAATATTGCTAAACATTGTTGATATATCTATACTAATGTCTCTTTGCCATAACAACCAAAAGAGTTACAGATTAATACAGAAAGTAAGGCATGTTTTAATTGGGAGGCACAAATGTAAGATAAATGGATTCTTCCTGTTTGGATCCTACAGAACATTTAAAGGCAGAACTGCTGAACTCAACCAGTTTGTCTTATTAGCAGAGGACATGGCCTTTATTTTATAATCATTGTCTCATTGCTCCTTTCCACAAATATCACAATGGCACAAACTCCTGATACTTGCCATCATTTAAGCTTGGAGAACAGGCAGTTCAGTTTATTATCTTGTATTTTCCCATGTTTCTGACCACTGGTTCCTATCACTGAGGGAAGTAAACAAGACGTACAGTCACAGTCAGCCTGAGAAGAGTGGCAAATTGGCAAATATATTATGATGTAAATACAGAAGACTTGAGAGATGTGGGTTCAGTCTTTGGGTAGGGAAGATCCCTAGAATAGGAAATGGCAACTCACTTCAGTATTCTTGTCTAGAAAATTCTATGGACAGAGGAGCCTGGCAGGCTATAGTCCATGGGGTCACAAAAAGTCTGACAACACAATTGAGCACACACATACACCAACTGGCAAATGGATTTGGGAAAGATGTAATCAGGTGGTAAAATGGACAAGAAAAGACTCCACCTTAATATTAATTTTCAAGCATTTGTCCTCTTTCTTTATGTACATCTTGTATGTTTGTGTGTGTGTACCAAACTCTTGCAAAAATTATGGTCTGGAGATGTTACCAAAGTAAAGGATATTTAATTGTTTAATAGACAATTATCACATCTTATTCTAGAGTACTTCTTCCTCACCCAGTTGATTGATTTATTAGATGGCTACTATTTCTAATCAGTCTAATATTCTTCAGTTCAGTTCAGTTGCTCAGTCTTGTCTGACTCTTTGCCACCCCATGAATTGCAGCATGCCAGGCCTCCCTGTCCATCACCAACTCCCGGAGTTCACTCAGACTCAAGTCCAACGAGTCAGTGATGCCATCCAGCCATCTCATCCTCTGTTGTCCCCTTTTCCTCCTGCCCCCAATCTCTCCCAGCATCACAGTCTTTTCCAATGAGTCAACTCTTCGCATGAGGTGCCCAAAGTACTGGAGTTTCAGCTTTAGCATCATTCCTTCCAAAGAACACCCAGGGTTGATCTCCTTTAGGATGGACTGGTTGGATCTCCTTGCAGTCCAAGGGACTCTCAAGAGTCTTCTCAAACACCACAGTTCAAAAGCATCAATTCTTTGGTGCTCATCTTTCTTCACAGTCCAACTCTCACATCCATACATGACCATTGGATCTTACCTTCCATCAAAAAGTTGACTGTGACAAAATATTGAGGACAGTGTGCCAAATTTTCAGTCAGAGATAGAGAATTAGTTCCTAGTAATCAAGAAGAAGAACAGGTTTCCTTTTTCCTAACTTAAGTAAGAAAGAATGCATGGCTCAATAGTTACAGTATGAAGATCAGTTGATCCTAAAACCAATGAGCGTATTTGGTCTCTTCCAAAAACAATTTCTTACCAAAAACAAGCAGTCAATATAAATGTGTGTTACAACCTTGGCAAGCCATTTTTCTTTATTAAATCAAGAATCTTTAAATATTCATACCCTTTGACTTGACAATTCCAATAAGCAGATGTTTGCTATAGAAGTAACCTCATATAGGGAGAAAATATATTCCTAAGTGGGCTTCCCTGATGGTTCAGATGGTAAAGAATCTGCCTGCAATCCAGGAGACTCAGGTTCAATCCCTGAGTCAGGAAGATTCCTGAGAGAGGAGAATGACTACCCAGTCCAGTATCCTTGCTAGAGAATTCTAGGGACAGAGGAGCCTCGTGGGCTATAGTCCTGATTCATTGGAAAAGGCTCTGATGCCGGGAGGGATTGGGGGCAGGAGGAGAAGGAGGCGACAGAGGATGAGATGGTTGGATGGCATCACTGACTCAAAGGAAATGAATCTGAGCAAGCTCCAGGAGATAGTGAAGGACAGGGACCAGGTATGCTGCGGTTCACAGGGTCGCAAAGAGTTGGACACGACTGAGCGACTGAACAAGAGCAATATTCATAGAGTACTCATTAGAGTGTAATCTATAACAGATACCAAGACGCCTAAAACAGAGTAACAATTCTATACATTGTGCTAAGAACACAAACTAGAATACTATACAACAACTGAAATTTTTATGATATTTTAAAATATAGGGTAAATATTTGCTCATAAAGTTAAATAATTTAAATGATTTAAGAACACATGCACCAGGATACTTACATAAGAATGTTCATAACAGCCCTAAACTAGAAACAGCCCAAATGTTGATGAATAGTACAAAGAATAAATAAATTATATAATATTTAGACAAGGGAATCCTATAAAAAATGTAATTGAACTTTAGCCACAAGCAATAAAAACAGATGAAACATAAATGTTGACCAAAAGAACAAAATATGCATAGTAAGATGCAATTATATCATTAAACAACATTACTTAAAGCACTGTGCATAGGCAGTATAAGTCCAAATAAAATACAATAAGTTTTTTAAACAAAAGGGCATGATTAGTACAAAGTCAAGACAGAGATTACCTTCAAAGAACAAAGAGGACAGCACCATGGAGGTGAATCATATAAAGGACTTTTAAAGAGACGTTAAAATGGACTTGTTTCTTCACCTGGGTAGCGGTTACATAGATGATTATTTAAAATTAATTGTTTTGTACTTTTATATCTGATGTGATATATTTTATAATAATATTTTAAAGAAATTATGAAAAACTATTTTTTCCCAACTCTGGAGAATTAGCATAAAGTAAAACCTGAGTTAGGACTTGAAGATAGAATTGACACAGGTAAAGGAATATCCAAAGATTTGAAATTGTATGGGCAAAAGGAAAGAAGTAGGGTATCAAATAGATAAGTTTGGCTATACTGATGAGTGAGGAAGGAGAAATAAGAGAATTCAGCTAGAAAATTATCAGCAGAAGAAACCCCTCAACACTAAGCAAACTGGATACAATGATAGGATTCAGGTATTGATATTTTACCTAACAGCTGTAGATTAATCCTTTGCTTTCCCTGTGCTCCATCTGTAAAATCAGTTACCATCCCAACACCCTGAATCACTGGGATGTAGAACCAGCAAAGTTGAAAAAAAATTCAGCAATTTCCTTCTTTTCCAGGACTGAGAGCAGTTTACTGTGTCTACTTTCCAACTCCATGAAGTTGAAGTCCATCAGTGCCTACTCATTCTGGTCTCTGACACTAACATTCTGCTTTGGTTCCTATATATGTTGCTTTGTTAGTTCCTGTTCCAGACACAGCCATAAAGTGATCTAGTCTTTTAGGTTAAAACTACACAATTCAGGTTCCCTGCCTCTGCTTCATCTGCCTAACAGGACACCTTTACTGCCCCTGGAATCCAGTGCTGAGTATACTTTGCCTTTCTAAGGTCTATGTGCCTGTCTCTCTGAAAGGCTCTGTTATCTAGGCTGCTCTGCAGGTAATGTGGGCTTAGTATCCTCCCCAAAAGCCTGGCTATAAGAAATGTGGACAAGTTTCATGGTGGATTTGCATCTCCATTTTCAACTTAAAAAATAGAAATGATATTCATTGTTCAGTAAATAATAGGAGTGAAAAACAACTGTTATATATGTAAAGATTTAATGCTTTATTTCTTTGATATTTTATGCTAAAAATATTAAAATCACTATTTCTAGAAGGGATGGAAAAACTGAATAAATACATGTTGGAATTATCAAGTATGGATTAATTTTTTACAGTCTATCTTCATTTTTAGGAGAAATTAAATCCTATTTGTCCAGACATTTAACAAAAATAATCTTTGAAATATACCATGGTGGTGTAACTTTATGACAAGAAGTGAGAAAAATTCAAGAGTAGTTTCTAATGTCTTATAAAGTGCTTCCCTCCATTAGCTGTGATGGCACATATACCGCATCTTGCTTTCTCTTAAGAATGAGCAGTCTCCATAGTAAAAACAAACAAACATGAGTACATTTGTAAAGTCTTAGATGTTTATATTTTAGCTAAATGAATAATTTTTTATTTAAAGAAATGAAGAGCAGTGTTTTCAGAGATTTTGTTTTTATTTAATACCTTCCTAATAAAACAATTATAACAGAGGGTGGTACAAAGCAACTAAAATAACTTTGGTTATAAATTATCCCTCCAGAGGTTATGATTTGCAGTGATACGTTTTCATAAATAATGAATATAATAACACTGCATGACTGTGTTTTCTATGTAAATATTTGTGTCAATCCAACTTATCCCAAGTTACTCCCACTGAAGTTGCTATCGATTTGCACTGCTTAGAAACTTGAGTTTTTTGACACGTCTTGTTTCCATGTTTGTTTCCTTGCCTGCTGCATGAGCCAGTGTGCCATCCAAGGGAATTGTCAACTTTCACTCTGTTTTATGTGTGTCATGCTATTAAAATACAGTGTTTCCATCTGGTTGTTTTTTCATGCAAAATTGTCAATTTTGATTTCTGGGAGTATAAAGGAGCATCTTACCTGTATTTACTTATGTATTACTATTATTCAAGACTCTTAACTGCAAATAATTGGCAGTTACTCAAACTAGCTCCAGCTGAGGGGAAAAGAAGGAATTCAGACAGTCCTCTCAGGACAGAAAAAATATCAAGAACCTTGGTGGAATCCTCTCAACTTCCCCTATGTACATTCCTCTATGAAATTGGCTTTCCCTGCTTTGAAGTACACATAGGAAAATATGAATGTCCCATGTTCCTGAGTTAAGTTAGATTTCTCAACATACACAAGATCCACTCATTGTTTCTTGGTCTCTTCTCAGTTTTCAAGACAGGGAAAAAGAGGTTGCCTTAATCTCACCATGGTATTAAACATTCCTCATCACAGGGAGTCGAAAACAAATCTAGCTACTGGAAATCCAACCTTTAGACAGACACGTAAAATGGTTTTGTCAACAAGGTCAAATACTTTACATATGTCTATTCTAAGCTGTCCTACCCAAAACTTGCCTTTGTGTCTTGAAATATCTGTCTGCACCATTGGTACCACCTTTGGCCTCACTTTGAATTGAGGTTCAGGGTCTGAGAAAATGCCTAAGGACCTAAACACAAGTGTTTTGTAATGATTAGTTCCTTTTAGAGAAAACACAAAAGGCTTTCTGATCTACTCTGTGATTCAGTTCCCTCAGGTAACTCTGGCATCCACAACGCACTACTCATGGCCACTGCCTAAATTCTCACACAGAAGCTTGCTAAGCAGGTAGACACTTTAAAGCAAAGGCCAGGAACGGAAGTTACAAGGAAGAAGCTCTGTGAGTATTAGGTAAAAACAATGCACCATTCATTCCTCTTATTAAGGAGCCATTTCCCCTTCAGGCAAATTATTTCACCAACAGACAATAATGAAGGGCTTCAGTCAGACCCTCTTGACAAACTGGGCAGAGTGCTGGACAGGTGCCACTGTCTTAGAGAGAAACACAAGGCTTTTTCAGCAGAACTTTCTCACAAAGCAATCAAGAGAGAGTACATACATCCCATCAGTCTCAGATGATCTGATTGGAAACGTCAGAGGGTGTCTTTTGAATCCAAAAGACAAGAAGGTATTCGGGCAGTTAGGCA
Organism: Oryx dammah; assembly: GCF_014754425.2. Classification (NCBI taxonomy): domain Eukaryota; kingdom Metazoa; phylum Chordata; class Mammalia; order Artiodactyla; family Bovidae; genus Oryx; species Oryx dammah. Next base: position 3,596,371 of record NW_024080444.1, on the reverse strand, counting down.
AAACTAAGAGTAAGCAAGCCAGAGACAAATTTACTTAGCAGAAGAGAGATGGATAAGACCTACATGACAGAAAATGGGAAGCAGGAATATTATCCTCTCAGCCTTTTGGTTCTGACTTTTAGAAAATCTACAGCTCAGTGGCAGAAGATGCAGAAAGATGAAGCAGTATTGTCAGTACAGCCAAGTACTCCCACTGAAAAAGCTCCATTTTGAAAGTATTGCTGATGCTCGTGCATATTTAACAAGACAAATATATTTGATGGGATTATATTTGATGTCATGAGCAATAGGATAAATTTAAGAAAGGTGTCATCTTTGCTAGGATTCCAAAATTACAATACGTTTTTCAGCAGAGAATTTTCTTTCTTATAACATCATGTGAGAGGTGGGGAGTGGATGGCAATAGGACAAAACTGAAAGAACTGAAATTTTACTAATGGGAAAAAAGGTCATAGTACTATAATACTTTAAAGAGAGAGAAGAGGAAAGGGAAAAAGAAAGAGAGGGAGAAATTGAGAGAGGAAAAACAGTGAGAACCTCGCCTTATTGCTTTGAGAAGTCCCACAACCAATATCAGTTTGGCTGCTTCTCCCTTTACACTGTCCCATTTTATAAGATTTTATGGTTTTAATCACTTTAGGGAAGGAAGTGCAATAAAGGAACAGTGTGATTTTCTAAATACACAGACTCCACTAATTCCTAGGAGATCCCTGTCAGGATTTTGGAATAGAGAGTATGATTCCTTTATGAAAAGTAGCCACTGAAGAGAGCTCCTATGTTTCTTTGATTATTATAACCAGCACTTACATTGCATGAGACAGTATCAAGGTGCTAACCCACAAAAGGAACAGTGTTTAGTATGTGGTTTGGCAGTTAATATGTTTAATATGTGCAGACTCAAGTTAGGCTACCTACCTAATTCAGATTACAACTTACCCATGTCCTGCACCCTCAAACTATGTCACTGTAACCACTGAGGGATAAGTTTCTGATTTTTCAGCTCACAGGATTTTCAAATTCACACTAAGGACAACATTGAAATATTTAAATACTCACCATGAAGAAGCTAATTTCCTTCTCCCACACCCCAACAAGCTCACTCCAAGACCACAGAGAAGAGACCTGACTCAGCTCCATCCTGGCATAGAGAATTAACTCTCAGTGAAATGAAAGTGAAATGAGAGGTTCGAACAATAACATTTTATCTTTCCATGTGGTGTTATTACTGCTGGGAGATCATATTGGATCCGATGTTCCCTAACTCTGAAAAACATTCTGCTACAAAAGCCGTATAATCTTCCTACCTGACCTGGTTTTTTTTTTTTTTTTTTAGAACTATTAATAGAATCCCTGTTATGGACTATCCAGCCATTTCAATTGCAAATAATATGTTATATTCCCTCATATGCAAATTATTATGTAGATGGAAAATGTTGAGAAATGGTTCTTAGACAACTACATTCATAGTAACCCTGTTTCTGCACTGGATCAGGATTCTTTGTGACAGAAGGTTATGTCTTATTTATTTTCGTATCTCCAACTTCTAGCTCAGCACTTGTCACATACTAAGGGCTCAACAAGTATGGAAGGAAAAAAACTGACTTCAAAGGCATCAAATGGAAAAAGAAGAAGCACTTCCATCTCTCTGTTACACAGTGAAGCCACTTAGAAAGTCCAGTTTGAATTCAGCTTGGGTATTTCTACTTCAGCCACAAATCAAGATCACCAGAAAATATCACACTGATAAGGGTACCTAATGCCAAAGCCCCAAGAGTTAAGCTTGGGTTAAATATGAATCAATTATTGATAAGTCATTCAAAACTAAGCTTTATTACTGTGATTATATTTTGGAACTCATTCTGTTGGTTTCTCTATATTTATTAATGTTGCAATGTTTATTTGTAAAGAAATGTATACTTTTGGAAACATGCTGTTTTTGGAACAGATGTGTGATGGAGGTTGTATCCTTTGCTTAATGTTTCATCAAGAGTGGATTTTTAACACTTGATCTTCAGTTGTACATAGGTACATGGTAGCTTCTTAAAGAATATTTTATCTCAGATTTTTTAAAAAATACAACTCTCCAATCATTGACCTTAAATTGAAATCATGTAAAGTAATACCAGTGTCTAAATTTACTTTATGTTTATAATCATGCCACATCAGTTCATACATATATTTTGGAATCATGTCATGAGAATTTATTATATATAAATTCATCAAAGACAAATTCACTTCACTTTGGGCTGAAGTGTTTCCATGCTACCAAGTCAGTGTCAATGTGTTCAATTATGTATTTTTTGTTTAAAGCTTGTAAATAATTTTTAAAAGTTGTTCTATAATGAATACCTATTTTCATATAAAAAATTACTGAGAATATATTAATAATTGAAGGGAAATAATCTAACAATTAGGGAATGTTACAACAGATCAGGGCACATCAGTGGAACAATGAAATGAAGTATATTGTACATCTATGGAAATACTAGCTTTAAAGCATCTTCAATAGCATGGTGTATCACATTACTCATGCCATAGTTCAGATTCTACTCACCTATTAGCCTTGCCTTTTATTAAATCTCTAACTCTGCTGCAGCAATCAACTTGGGCTAAGTTCTAAGTGATTCCCACTAGCTCAAGTTAACACAATTTGGTTCATGTCTAATATAGGGCCTCTTGCCTTTTATTGCAAGGTTTTTCTGTTGACCGTGAGGTATGGCTTACCGGGAAGCCTGCTCACAGCCACACTCATGTGAGGGAGTTTGCATGCTATGGGTATGGACCTGGAAGAAAGAGTAGCTAGTAGATAAATTCATTTCCCTTTTCTTCCCCATGACTGACAACTCATGCTGTAGTTCATAAGCTCTCTTGGAAAATGTTTCCACAGGACTGAGATGAAAACTTCATATTGGTTCTACCTGTTTCACTTCTTTTCTCCTTAGCCCTATTCCCTGGAGCTGCACTTTCTAATAAAGTAAAAGCACATAAGGTTTTGCCTCGAGCTCTGCTTTCTGAACAAACCAAGTAAGACATTTAGCATGTCCTAGAAAGAAGACTTTTAGGCCACCATTTTGGAGTTGGAATATCAAGTTGTTAGATGGCAGCAAGCATTTTGGCTTCATATGGTGGGGATAGCATAGAAATCTGCATAGAAATCTCTGCAGATTTCTGCAGAGATCTGTTATCCTCTTTCTCCCTATTATTTCATAGTCTATAGAGTCTTTGATCATCTTGACATCTGAGTGAACAAACTGGTCCAATAATTTGATGATATCCTACTAATATGATCCTGTGAGTAAGAAGCAGCAAGTTTGCTAAATGCCCTAATAAGACACATGTATGTCAGAGAGGTAGAAACAAGATCCACAAATCCTCACTGTTGCCACATTAGTGAAGCTCTTCTGGACCTAGTGGCTCCCCTGGTGGCTAAGATGGTAAAGAATCTGCCTGTAATGCAGGAGAACCGTGTTTGATCTCTGGGTCAGGAAGATCTCCTGAAGAAGGGAATGGCTACCCACTCAAAGATTCTTGCCTGGAGAATTCCATAGACAGAGGAGCCTGGTGGGCTACAGGCCATGGGGTCACAAAGAGTCAGACATGACTGAGTGATTAACACTGTCTAGACTTGGTGGCCTGGAGCCATTAAGGCAATGGAAAAGAAAATGGCAATCCACTCCAGTATTCTTGCCTGGGAAATCCCATGGACAGAGGAGCCTGACAGGCTAAATTTCATGGGGTCGCCAAAGAGTCAGACACGACAGAGCAAATAAACAACAACAACACAGAAAACCTACCATCAATACCTAATGGAGGTATCCTGTGAGAAATATATTTTCCAATTAAAAACTAGACAACATCTGAAAGTGTAAGTAGAGAATGCTAATGAAGTCTGGGGGGAAATATCTGAAATTTGAAAAAAGTCTAGACTTCCTGGTGTGTGAAGTTATGGAATACAGGAGTAGCTAACTCCAGTAACAAGATAATACAGGTATGACTAGATAAAACATATGATTATATTAACATGTGTAAAAGAAATCTATCTTAGGAAGTAGACTGTATTTAGACAAATTTATGAAGACTTGAGGATAGAATACAAAAGTGCAAAGAGGCTGCTACTGCTGCTAAGTCACTTCAGTTGTATCCAACTCTGTGTGACCCCATAGATGGCAGCCCACCAGGCTCCCCTGCCCTGGGATTCTCCAGGCAAGAACACTGGAGTGGGTTGCCATTTCCTTCTCCAATGCATGAAAGTGAAAAGTGAAAGTGAAGTCGCTCAGTCGTATCCGACTCTTAGCAACCCCATGGACTGCAGGCTCCTCCATCCATAGGATTTTCCAAGCAAGAGTACTGGAGTGGGGTGCCATTACCTTCTCCAGCAAAGGGGCTAGTAGGTGAGTAAAACAATTCTTGTTTCACATGAGAAGAGTAGGAATGCTCTTCTTGATTACAGGAAAGGGGAGGGATATACGGGATGTTAGGGGGCAGAGATAAGAAGAGAATGAATGAGAAGGAGGATGGGTAAAGACAGGGAGTATGACGTGCCCTACCTACCAGCCATGGTTCTAGAGCCCGGAATGCTGGGTGGGAATGGATTTCCTGTAAGACCATGAACAAGCTCAGTTTGTTACAAAGCATAGATGGTGCTCAACCATGTAGATGTACAAAAGGATAGAGCAAAGAGGTCGAAAGTGGGCTGTGGGTTCTCACGTAACGTAGGACTGGGGCCAAGGACAAGTAGACCAGATCCCTGGGTGCATGGACTTCTTGGGGGGTGTGTGCTAGTTGCAGACCTCATGACAGTGAGATGTCATGTAAGCCAATGTAAATTTGTGCTATGTGGGGGTCAGGATGAAGAAGCACAGTTTGAGTTGATGGCCAGGGAGCAAAACAAGGGAACTAGATACCAGAGAAGAGGGTGCACCCTAAGTGACTTCCTGGTACCTGTCACCCTCTCTGCCCAATTTTTAAAGTAAGAACAGAAATGTACAGTAGCCATCCTGGAAGAAATTTCTGCACTGATTTATTTAAAAAATAAAGCTAGACCCTATAAATGGGGTTAGGCAAGTCATTATAACTTGGAAGTTCATTCAAAGAATACAGTTTTAAAATAAAATAACAAGCATTCGGTGACATTAATGTTGATTTTGCCCACAAAATCAGATAGGACCACAAGACTTCATATTTCACTTGTAACTTTCAATGATTGATTCCAATCTGGCCGATCCAGGAGGAGGAAATATTCTTGGGGAAAGAAAAGACACGTGATGGTGCGTGTCAGAGAGAAGAAAATAGAGGGTAGGAAGAATGAGACTGAGGAAAAAAGGGGGTGAAATTAAAGAGGGATGAGGCCAGCTTCTTGCAAGGGCACAAGGCCCTGTATTAAGATTCCCAGTGTGGTTGAATGCCCTTTTTTCCGGGTTTTGAAATTCTTAATTTTTCCTCTGTACAAGTTATATAGCTGGCTCTGAAGCAGAGGTATAAAGGAAGAAAAGTTGAAATGGAAATAAAGAAACATAGGAATTATTTTAACTCTAGTTAAAAGAAAAGAACTCAGAGGGAAAACAGACTTTCCAGGGCAGGTACTTGGTGAAAATGGCACAATGTCGAGTTGAATGGGATGGGGAGAAACTGGGTCATGCAAAATATTTAATGCTGTTTTACTGTCATTAAGTGCTCAAAGAAGCTTATCTGGGCATCCTCTTAATTTCTCTAGACCTGCAGGCTTAGAGAAAGAGCTAAACAAATATACAAATGTGATAAGAGGAATAATGTAAACAATGAAGCTGAACAAGTACCCATGCATGTGTAAAGGTTGATGGCAGGGTAGGGGAATGTTCAGGGGTTTGTCCTTCAAAGGATGAGACTGGGGCATTTGTGGGACATTGGTATCAGTGACTTAGAAGACTAGAGAGGAGGGCCAGGCATACAATAAATTGAAGTGCCGTTATACCATATAATACTGATACATTAAAGAGTCAAAAATCCAACCTGAAGTCAATCTACCTCACAGAAAGTTTCCTAACAGGTCGAATTATATGATAGCATTTTGTCTGTCACAGGCACTCTTGGAGACACTGGAAATCTGATGGTACATCAGAACGATCATGAATCTTGGCCTAAGAGAGCTTGTAGCTTAGTGAGCCTCCTTATATAACTTCATTAACATTGTAATCAGTGCGTTGAAGAAAACATAATGAGTTATAAAAATTTATGTACTGGAGGCTTAATCTAGGATGAGAAAGGGAATTTGAGAGCCTTCCTGAAGAAGTAATATTTAAATTGAAATCTGCATGTATAGAAGTGGGCCAGGGCTGGGGTGAAGGAATTATGGGAGTATTTCGGGCACAGAGCTGCTGTAGCAATTACATTCATAATGCTCAGTCATGTCTATCTGTGACCTTGAATATAGCCTGCCAGGGTCCTCTGTCCATGGCATTTTGGCAGACAAGAATACTGGAGTGGGTTGCCATTTCCTACTCCAGGGATCTTCCTGAGCCAGGGATCAAAGCCATGTTTCCTGCACTGGTAGTGAATTCCTCACTGCTGCACCACCTGGGAAGCCACTTCATGTGAGGCCTAAAGCCCCAGAACTGTACCTGACTACCGAGGGCAGTGAGTGACACGCAGTAGATGCTCAATAAATACTTACAGGCTGAATGAATGAAAGAAAGAAACAGAAGCAAATGGTATGTTCTAGGATAGCACTAAACTTTGAAAAGCTCTAAGTCAAGAGGATCAAGATAAAATTAACCCTTCAAAGAGTAAGTTGATTGTAGTCAATAAAAAAATAGATGTGGAAATAGATTCAGGATACAGTGGGGAAAATGTTAGTCACTCAGTCTTGTCCGACTCTCTGTGAACCCATGGACAGTAGTCTGTCAGGCTCTTCTTGTCATGGGATTCTCCAGGCAAGAATGCTGGAGTAGGTGGCCATTCCCTTCTCCAGGAGATCTTCTTGACCCAGAGATCAAACCTGCATCTCTTGCATTTGCAGGTGAATTCTTTACCATCTGAGCCATCAGATAGCTATCGCTATAAAGTGGGAAAAAGACACCACTTATTAACCATCAAGGTCTGAAACCGCTTGAATCACTCCTATTTAGAATCACAGTCCTCAGAGACCAGCATTTTTTCACATGCCATACACTACGGAAGTTCATCCACTGTTTGAAAAAGCTGTATTGCCTACACTTATGTAATGCAGTTCTAAGCAATGGATCATCCTTCATAGAAACCAGCTCAGCCCTAGTAATTCCACAGGCCTTTGAATAAACTATCATGCATTGCTTATGAGCAATTAAGGCTTGAGGAGAAATGCTTCTCTTTTATTTTCTTTCAGTCTAAGCAAGCCTGACCACTGACCAAGACAGAGAGCTTTTATTGCCTAATTCTTAAGTCACTCTGCAGAACTGTTTGACTTGAATAGGAATGTGAGGCTTAATTAACAAAGACTCACTGTGGTGAGGAACTCAGGACTCCCTCCCCCTTTCTTTTCTGTGATTCCATTGTCGCCACTCTAGGGCTGCTCCACCCAAAGAGTCAATTTTCTGAAAGAGTGACTCCAGTCCTTGCAACCAAAAGGAAAAGAAAATTGGAACCTTACTTAAATTATTGTTTGCACTCTTATACTTTATAATCACCTAAAAGAGAATTTCCTGTTTTAACCGTCTAATCTTGCTGTTTCTAAGTGAACATAGTATAATTTAAAATATTTATTTTGTAAATTAGTATTCTTTACCTCTTGCATGTAAAAAAAAGTCATAAATACCAGTAGACTCTATATAAAAATTACAATCTTTTCATCATTTCTTTGATGAAGCCCACTACATGTAATAACCAGATAGACCAGGAGCTCTTGAAAAGCAAGAACTACGTCATTCATATTTAAACTATTGTAATTCTATTTTTAATGTGTCTGATAAACATTAGCTCCCTGTCTACTAGTTTCCTCTCTATGATTAAGTTTCCGCTCTAGCCTAATTCCCCATTGAGAGATTTTTTAAAATCCATTTTTATTTATCATTTATTTTGTGCCAAATACTGAGCCAGGCAGGCAGCACATTCACATGATTTCACTGGTTAAATGAGTCCATACAGACGAAGTCCTAATAATAATTCCAGGCACAGAGTAAGCACTGAATAATATTGGCTATGAATTTACCTCTTAATCAGCACATAGCTGGCAATATCTGATGAGATCGGTATTATAATTCCTACAGTACAGCAAAGATAGTACTCAGTGAGAGAAGCATGTAGCAAATTGCCTGAAATTACCCATCCAGTTTGTGTCTGAAGTCATAAGTGTCTCCTCACTGCACCTGATTTCAGAATATTCCTGGTACAGATTCTGTGGCTTGACAAAAATAGGTACCCTGAAAATATAGAAACTGAAGCCTAATTCAGACTTACGGCATAGTATAAAGTCCGTGCAGACAGAAGAATACTGACTTACCGCTTAGGGGGAATGAAGTCAGCAGGCTAAGGAACACAGGCTGCAGAAATTGTGGCAAAATTGAATGAGAAGGCAGCCAGTCGTGTGTGTGTGTGTGTGTGTGCGTGTGTGTGTGCGCGCGCGTGCGCATGCACACATGCATTTGTGTGTTTGTGGGTCCCACAGCACAGACCAACCTAGAATGCTCACTCCTCAAGCAGGTTTACTAAGCACGAGCTTTGTATTGTGCACTGGGTTGACACTGGGCAATCAGACCAAGATGGGTAAGTTAGAAGTGCTAAACTGTCCTCAGGGAGCTAACAGCCTAAGAACAAAACAGACCCAAGACAAACAAGCAAAGCAAAATAACTGCAAACTGAGATATATCATATGATGAAAGCAAATGGGATATTGAGGTAAGAGATTTGGTTAATAAAATTTAGGTATTCAGGAAGTAGTCCTCATAGCTTTTGAATTTCATATTCACTTTTTAAATAAGTGCTATTACAAACCACAAAAATATATCATGAATAAGTATATACTGCCACATAAGTAAAATGATATTTTTATTTTTAAAAATCCATTAATATAATGCACCATATCCTGCTGAAATCAGAATCAAAATAGGAACTCTCCTACTTTATCATTTATAGACCTTAAATGAAAAGTTAAAAAATAAAAGTATACATTTCAATGCTATTCTCTCAAGTCATCCCACACTCTCCTTAAAATATAAATTAAAACAATAAAAATAAAAGAAAGAAGAGTTTTAAAAGTTGAACAGAAATAAAATTTGTCTTTATTTGTGGGCAGAGTGAAAGATAAATACAAATGGAAACATAATATATGAAAAATGGCATTTGGAAATTTCTTCCATAAGAACAAAAAAAACAGTGATCATAAATTTAAAGACTGATGTGTTCAATAACATCACGTTTCAAACTTCAAAAGACTCATAACCAAAGTCAAAAGTCAAACAACGGGGCGGGGTGTGTAGGGGGGGTTGGTGGTCAAGATTTACCTAAATAAATAGACAAAGAATCACAACCAGAATTCTGACTAATCATGTTGAAGAAGACAAGCAATAGATAAGAAAAATGGTCACAGGATGTGAACAGCCATGTGACAGAAGAGGAAATCAGGATGGGCAATAAACTTGTGAAATGATGTTCACTGGTAGTGAAGGGGACACAAGTATTAATAAAAAAAATAATGAAAGAAAATGTCCTACTCTTCTCTTTTATGAAACTTTATAAAAAGCCTAGAAACTTCAGGTGTTGGAGACGATGTGAAGAAATGGTATCTCTTATCCTGGTGGAAGTAAAAATTGGTATAGACCCTTTGGAGAACAGTTTGGCTGTATCTGTTGTGCATATATAAGAGGAACAGGTTAATGCTGACACTTGTAGATGATGTTAATATAAGAATGTTCAGTGTAGTACTGACACCAATCGTAAATATCATGAAGTAATTTGTTTCCAAGAACATGGAAAAATCATACAGTGAACAGTATACAACTAGCCATTAAATATCCTTACTAGCATAGATATATGGTTTGAATGGGAGGAAAAAAGTCAAATTCCAAAATGAGAACATTCGTGGGTATTTTGAAAACCTACAATTTAATACACTGTATTTCATGTAATAAAAATATCACAGTGAGACCAAGGGGGCCATCCATCAACTTTAGAATAGTTGTGCATTTTTGGAGAGGGGAAGGAAAGCTCAGGGCATCTATCTGTATTCCCAGTACAGTGCCCTATAAAGCTTGCATTCATAAACCAGCTCACCGTGAATTCATGTTAGTAAAGACTCTAGTGACTCAGATTAATAAATTCCTTTCTTCTTTGTTGATGATGGTGACTTGACACACTTTTCAAAAGATCTTGGCTCATTTCTGTTTAAAGTTTCTTTGGGAAAATTCAAGGATGCCAAATCCTTCCATGACTGCTAAAGTTGGCAGGTTGCCATTATTAAAATTGTTACCATATTGTGATGAACTTCTGGTAGTTGTGTTAATCAAATTGCATGAGAATGTCATTCCCTGAAAGGAAATATCTGGTTTCACCAGCCTGTAAATCTGTATTAACATTTCTAAGTCACTGGCTCAAACTGAAATCCAGTACCTGGTTCATAGCAATCAACTGCAGATAAATCAGTTGGAGTCATTCAGCTATCTTCTCTAAGAGACGCTGTTAATATTAAAATACTCAATGGCACCTGCATAGTATGTTTGCCTTCATACACTATTGCTAGTTTCTTTGTAAGTTTGCCAAGTGTTTTCAAATGTATCCCCTGGGAAAATGACCTATCAGTAATTTTTCCTGCATTTTCTCAGGCTGATAGAGAGCAGGTCTTTGATCATGCTGACCGAGGGCTGCACTACTCAGAGTTCTAAGCACAGAGACACTTTATGCTTGTGCAGCTAGGCAAAGCTTTGTGCCAGCGCTGGATATCTGTATGTCTTACATAAAGCTTAAAAGCTGAAATCATGACCTACAGGTTGCAGAAACAGAATGACTCTATATTTCAATTAAAATTATGTTAGGCTCTTTTTGATCCTCGGAAATGCCAGTAATTTGCTCTTTTCCATTACTTTTCTCCACCAAATCTTCTTTCCTTCCCACTCAGTCCCTCCTCCCACACTCTGTCTTAAAGGTACACAGAAAATAACTTGTTTTTCACAGACAGAGGAATATTATTTTCATTATCTGAGTTAAAAAGCTAATAGTAATAAAGCCATAATTTTCAATGAACTAAGACAAAAATCACCATTCCTTTTTCTTTGTGGGAGGCGGGAGAACAAATGTTATTTAGACATATCATACTCTTAAGACAATGGAAAACATTAGGGGAATGGATTTCACATCAGGAAATCTAGGAAGGAAAAATCCTGTCTTGTAGAATGGTGTTAAGTTTCTTTTTCCACAGAAGGCAAAAGGTCCAGTAAGATGAAAGCAAAGCCTGGATGCCTGTGACAGCAGTGAAGTTCACTTTTTTTTTTTTTCTGAGGCAGAGAAAGAAATCCGACAAATTAATTCTCATTGGAAGGTGTGTCAGATTTCATTTTCTGACTGAGAAATTTATTTTATTTAATTTTCCCCCCACACCCAACATCTCTCCTTCTCACTACTCCTCCTCCTGTATATTACATTGAGAAATAAAGCAATTTCAAAAAAATACTTGTTTAATTATTTGACTCTGGTCCATCACATTATCACTGAGAATTGGTTTCCTCACTTGCCAAATGCGGCTTTCTTTACCTAACTCCCTGAGTACTTATAAAGTTCAGTTGTTGGGAGAAAACTGGTCAAAAATAGAAACATTTGCAGGAGTCTGGGCACGAGGATGTGTGACCCAGGTGAGAGGAGGGTGAGCTCTATAGGTTTGGGGATGAGCAAGTATTCTCACAAAAACATTTCATTTCTTTAAAAAAACGATTAACCCTGTGCCAGACAAAAAAGAAACAGAAAAAAAAAAAAAAAAAAACCACAAGTCTTTGCCCCCAAATAATGGTTTGCAGCTCCTGTAGTAATAAAAAGGATGAGCTCTGGTTTAGGACAGCTTAAGAGTTAGAAATCACCTCCAAATACTTGGGTTGTCAACTAATTTAGGGAATGTACTTAATTTCTACCTCCCACCCCGTCCCCCGGTAGTTTTATTGCACATAACATTGTGTAAGTTTAAGATGCACAAATGTGTTGACTTGCTACTCTTACAAAGTACAAAATGATTATCATTAAAGCCTTAGCTACCATTTGCATCCCATCACATATTTACCATTTCTTTTTTGTACTGAGGTCATTTAAGATCTACTCTCTTAACAACTTTCAAGTATAAGATACAGTATTATTAGCTATCATTGCTACACATTAGACCCTCAAATTTGCTAATCTTATAACTGGATTGCACCCTGTGACCAACATCACTCATTCTCACTTCCGTTTAGTTCAGTTGTTCAGTTATGTCTGACTCTTTGTGAACTCATGGACTGCAGCATACCAGGCTTCCCTGTCCATCACCAACTCCAAGAGCTTGCTCAAACTCATGTCCACCGAGTCAGTGATGCCATCCAATCATCCCATCTTCTGTTGTCCCTTTCTTCTCCTGCCTTCAGGCTTTCTTAGCATCAGGGTCTTTTCCAGTGAGTCAGTTCTTTGCATCAGGTGGCCAAAGTATTGGAGCTTCAGCTCATTCTCACTACTCCTCCTCATCTCACCAGCCCTTGGTAAACACTATTTTGCTCTCTGCTTCTCTGAGTTTGTCTTTTTTAGTTTCTTCATGTAAATTATATTATATAGTATTTGTCCTTTTCTTACCTGGGAAGTTACTTAATTTCTTTGTCTTGATTTCCAACAAATGTTAACGTTGTATTTCCACATTAAAACATAAGCATACTAATTGTATATCCCTCCTACTGTGTTGTGAGTCTTAAACAATATCATATATGGACAAACTACTTCCTCCATAAATGTTTGTTGTTACCATATCATTACCTTGCACAAAATAATTTTCTATACAGAGGTAAGAAGTTTTGGTTGGCTTTACTATTGTTTGCTATATGATACTCAAATAAAAAATTATAAATATCAAATTGAATATAAATTCCAGATAAATTAATCACTTCCAGGATGTAGAAGACATTATTTTAAATGTTATAATTCTTTTACATGCAGATAAATGTTAAGCTATTAGATCTTTGTGGGATACATTCTTATGAATTCCAACAAAAAAAAACCTATTTTTAAATTTTCACTGAGAATAAAACTAGATCTAAATAAGAGAATATTTTTCTGGGTGGGGAGCGGTTCAGACAGAAAAGATAAAAAACATTGGCATAATCCATCAGAGGGCTTCCCTTGTGGTTCAGCTGGTAAAGAATCTGCCTGCAATGCGGGAGACCTGGGTTCCATCCCTGGATTGGGAAGATCCCCTGGAGAAGGGATAGGCTACCCACTTCAGTATTCTGGCCTAGGGAATTCCATGGACTGTATAGTCCATGGGTCGCAAAGAGTCGAACACAACTGAGCAACTTTCTCACACACAGTCCATCAAAAGTAGACCCTACAAAGCTTCCTTTTTTTCCTTGTGAAATATATCATGACACTGAAGTATAGACAATGATATATAATTTGAAGAATAAAAATAAAGCAATCACCCGTAGAGCCATCATCCAAGTTAAGTAACAAAATACTGCTAGTAATGTCTTAGCAGCTTCCTGTGTACCCCTCCCAAATGAATTTCCTTTCCTTCCCACAGATGTAATTATAATCATCTTTGTGATAACTAATTTCTTTCCTTCCTTCTATGCATGAAGATTTAAACAATACATTATTTAGCTTGGCCCAATTGGGACTTTGTTAAAATAGAATCACACTGTATAAATTCCATATCCACTTTTTTCACTCAACATTGTGTTGATATAATTTTTCTATGTTGTTGTGTGTAGCTGCCGTATGTTCATTTTCCTTGTAGCAAAATATGATAAAAGCTTCACTGGTGGCATAGATGATAAAGAATCTGCCTGCAATGCAGGAGACCCATGTTTGATCCCTGGGTTGGGAAGGTCCCCAGGAGATGGAATGGCTACCCACTCCAGTATTCTTGCTTGAAGAATTCCATGGACAAAAGGAGCATGTGTGCACATATCATGATTTACTTATCCAATCTATATTAGACGAACACTTGTGTTGTTTTCATTTAAAGTTGCTCTAAATTATTTCGTATAAGTTTCTAGGTAAACATGAAAAAGAATTTCTCTAAAGTATGGATCAAGAGTGGAATTCAGGATGAGAATAAATGCATATCTTCAAATATGCAGGAAAATGTCAAACTATTTTCCAAATCAGTTCTATCAACTGACTCTCTGCTCCATAGGGGATGAGATTTCCCCTTGTTCCACATTCTCACCAACATTTGATACGGTCAACAATTTTTTTCCAGGCTCCATACAGGACAGAAATTTTTCCAGGACTTTAATCTGATCACATCTTTATTTTCAGCTCTTCAAAGGATCCTGTTACTAACAAAATAAAGTCTCAAATCCTTAGTCTAAACCAGAAGGCTATGCTTTATCTGATCCAGTTGTTATATATTTAAATGTTGCTAGCTTTATGGTCCAGAGTTGTACACTATAGTGGTTTTCATTTGCATTTCCTTGGATACTAATAGAATTGAGCATCTTTTGTCAGGTCAGCTTTTCTGACTACATCTTCAGCTTAGCTTTCTCTAAGGCAGTTTGTTTATTATCCTTTTGTATGAGGTGGTTTTTTTTTTTATGTTGTAGTAATTCACTCAGCCAATTATATGTGGTTATAACAATTACAATTTCTATTTTTCATTTCCATATGTGGTATCTCTTGGTGAAAAGAAGTTAAATCCAACGTAACTAAATTTACTAATCTTGTCTATAATTTATAGTTTATGTTGTTGTTCAGTCACTCAGCCACATCTGACTCTTTGTGACCCCGTGGACTGCAGCACGCCAGGCTTCCCTCGTCCTTCACCATTTCCTGGAGCTTGCTCAAACTCATGTCCATTGATTGGTGATACCATCCAACCATCTCATCCTCTGTTGAACCCTTCTGCTCCTGCCTTCAATCTTATAATTTATAGTCTGTTTTGTTTAAGAAATTCTGAGGATATAAAAGTATTATTCATATTAATTTTAGAATCTTTATAATTTTGCTTTTTACATTTATAACTAAGAGTCACCTGGAATGGATTTTTTATAAGGTAATGATCCAATTTAATTTTTCCCTCTATGTATGATCAATTGTTCCACATTCATTTACTGAAAAGTCCAGGTCTTTCTCAGTAAAATGCCTTTTTGCATGTAATTTTTACTCTATTCAGTGTTCTACTCATTTGACAATTTTTATATCCCTGTACCAGTAGACACTCCTCTCATCAACAGAGCTTTTTAAGTCTTCATGAATGATAGGGAAAGTATGCCCAGCTTGCTTTTCAAGAGTATCTTGATGGTTTGGGCTCTTTGCATTTTCATATAAATTTCTCATTCACTTTGAAAAATTCCATTAAAAAATTTAAAAGCATTAGCTCTACAGATGAATTAAGTGAAAAGTGACACTCACAGTATTGAGCCCTCTATGCCATGAATATATCTGTGTATTTGCTTTTTGAAAAATATATTTCCATAGAGTTCTACAAGTCGTTCCATAAAGATTTTGGACCAATGTTGTTGGATTTATTTCTAGTTACTTTAGGTTTTGATGTTAATATAAATGATACACTTTTTAAAAAAGACTCATTTGAATTCTTTTTGCTACTATTTTTGAAGTGCAACAGATTACTGTATATTAATTTTCCATCTACACTCTTACTATACTCTTATTCCTAACAATTTACTGTTTGGGGCTTTTATTCTTTTGTATATTCTATGTATTATTTGCAATAAATGACAGCTTTGTTTCTTCTGTTCAGATTTTTACACCTTTTATGTACCTTGCCTTATACAACTGGCTCAGACCTCCAGTGTAATATTGAATAGAAATAGTAATAGAAAACATCTTTGTCCTTTTCAGATTTTAAGGGGAAGAATTTTGGTTACTTACTACTCAATATCATGTTTGTGTATGAAAGAATGTTGAATTATAGGACATGAAAGGCTTTGAGGAGCCTATATTAAGATGATATATACATTTCTGTTAAGTATTTTACATTTATGTTCATTAGTGAATTTGACTTGAACTTTTTCTTAATAATATTCTCATTAGTTATTCTGGTATTATAATTTTATAGGTTAACTTTAAAAAATAAGTAGCAAGGGGAGAATATTGCTGTCTTTTTCTGTTTTCTCATATATTGAAATTATTTCTTTAGCACAGAGTACAACACTGCTGCAGTCACAATGACATGTGATCCATAAATCAATTTTCCTTTTCTGCATGGCACACAGCTAGATTGTAATTTTCTGCCTCCACAGTTATGTGGGTTCATTTGTTACCTTCTAGCCAATGGACTGTGGTCTACATTGTGAGAGGAAATGAAATATTGTATGTAAAAGTCCTTCACCATAATGAATATTTACATCTGATACATTTTTAAAAACTGTCCTCATTTTTTAGTGGTGGGTAATAACATAAATAAGAAATGGTATTGTGTTGATTAGAATTTGTAGATAAAAGGCCTGGAAGCTAAATTTGTGTCTAATAAATGTAAACTGTTACTGTCATCTGATGCAATAATGGTATGTTGATAATAATACCATTATACATTTTGGATATATATTTTATGTTTAAAAAAAGTGTATAACTCTAGTTTCCAAAAGAAATAAAGTAGAAATTAAAGAAATATAATTATGGAAAATAAAACTGTTTGCAAATAAGTTACCCTGGAAAAAAAAGTGAATGTTGGTAACTCAGTCATGTATGACTCTTGGTGACCTCACGGACTGGGCTCCTCTGCTCGTGGAATTCTCCATGGAAGAACACTGGCATGGGTAGCCAATCTCTTCAGGGGATCTTCCCAATGCAGGGATGGAACCTGAGTCTCCCGCCTAGCAAGCAGATTCTTTACCATCCGAGCCACCAGAGAAGCCCCCAAAAGTCACCCTAGACAACCATTATACAAACACTCTATTTTATTTGGAATTAAGTGAAATGGACAAAAATGTCATTGTGGGAATATTTTCAGAACTCCAAAGCATTCTGTTCATCAGGCTTCAAAATGGCTAAGAGAAAGAGCAGGAAAAGTTAGGAAGTCAGTCTTTGTATCCTTCTTTGCAAGGTTCCTTTCTGGCATGATAGAGACTAGAGATCTGAGAAACTTCTAGATCTTTCACAGACTGGAGGGTCTCTCATTTCTGGAAGTTTCACCACCTCTGTTATATTCGGAGTAATAACAAGTTGAGTTTAGGCAGGAGTAATGATGTTTCCCTATAACGCCATCTCCCTTGACAGCTGAAGCAAGTATAATTTGAACCTCAAAGACAGAAAATGAGGTACAAATGAGGTTAAGTATGGTGACTCTTTTTACACCAAATCTGGATATTGTTAGAATGAGATTAATGTTTTGGACCTGTGGTATTGGCAAAGACTTTTGAGAGTCCCTTGGACTGCAAGGAATCAAACCAGTCAATTCTAAAGGAGATCAATGCACATGGGTTTGAGCAAGCTCTGGGAGATGGTGAGGGACAGGGAAGCCTGGTCTGCTGCAGTCCATGGGGTCACAAAGAGTCAGACGTGACTGAGCAGCTAAACAACAAAGCCACCACCCAGCTCACAGCATCTCTGGTAAGAGACCCAGTAGAATCTTTACTAGGATACACAGTATAAGGACTAGGTGGGTAGGATTTGGGCATGGCCTCCATGATTTGGTCAGTCACACTGGTCTGCTGAGGGTGATCATTGCTGGCACAGTAGTAGTAAAACGGGAAATGGTCTGGGAGGCAGTCAGGACACTGGTAAATAGGGACACTAGGCTTGGCATGTGTGAAATGAAAACAACTAGATTTGATTTCTACTTCTTTTCATTGTGAATTATTGTGAAATTATAATGTTCACTTCTAAAATGGGGCCTGAGTACCTTAGTTGTTCACAGCAAGGAGGAATGGGATAAGAAAAGCTACAACAACTTGAAAAACCCAGACACTTCAGGGCGAAAAGCAGGATTATACAATGGTTAAAACCACCTGGACAAATACTGTGCCCAGCAGAAAACTAACTTTATGGAACAAACAGCTTACAAGGGTTTTATAAATTACAAAAATATGTATACACATAGTAAATAGTGTCAGGGAGACAAAGGGAATAACATTGGTTATTTTGTGGCAGTCAGTTGTTGTTCACTTTCAATATACTCTAAGTTCTGGGGCTAAAATCAATATTCTTTTCAATGTGACCTGTTTCAACATTCTCTGATATGATCACTCAGTGAAATGCTGACATAGATGTGTCTTGGTAATATACTTGCTGCTAAAAATAAATATGTCAATTGTCCTCATCAGCGATGAAAATGAGTCCTTTTACACAAAACAAAGAGCCACAAGTCCTTTACTCTTAAGATGAGTTTATATCTTAATTATAAAAAAAACAAAAACAAAAAAATCTCTTTAAGTGGTATTAGAATGGGATTGAACAACTTTTATGCATTTTAGAAATATGTGTAAAATAATTGTGAGGAATTAGTATATGGTTTGGATAAGGCCAGAAAGGATTTTCAAATCGAAGAAGAATAAAAAAACACAGGAAAAATTTAAAATTTCTAATAATACATATAATTTATAGTTACTGTAGGAAAATTAGAATAAACAGAAACATAACACCATACACAATAAACACACTTTGACTACCTTCAGAGTTACCTATTTATTAAGGTTTTGACCTATATCCTTCTAGACATTTGTTTAGGGAGGAGGATAAAAAAAAGGGCAATTTCTCTGCCAGGTACTTTCCTAACAACAGTTCCAGGAGTGACTTGACATTATCTCCATTTTACAAAGAAGGACACCAAAACTCAGAAAAGTCAAGTTACTTGCTTATAGGCTGAACATAACAAAAGTGTGAAAGAATTAGTCGCTCAGTCGTGTCTGACTCTTTGCAACCCCGTGGACTATAGCCCACCAGGCTCCTCTGTCCACGGAATTCTCCAAGCAAGAATATTGAATTGGGTGGTTATTCCCTTCTCCAGGGTATCTTCCCAACCCAGGGACTGAGCCTGGATCTCCTGCACTCCTGACAGATTCTTTGCTGTCTGAGCCACTGGGGAAGCCCTGAACATAGAAAAGTAGGATTCAAATTCAGACAAAATGAGTCCAAAGTATTCTCTGAACCCAAAGACACTGAAAAGAATAACGTTGAATGTGACCTGAGTGAGATGTAACAATAGGAAGTACCAGACTCTCCTTCCTCAAATGTAGATACCAATCCAACAACAATCCTTAAATCAATTCTCCTGAAATAAAAATTAAAAAGAAAACCAGCAAATTTCTCTAATTAGGAATCTACACACACAAATGCAGAAAAGACATCCACAGAAAAGTTTCAAAAGGTCCCCAGACTCAAAAGCTGGCCTGACTCATGAAGTTCTTTTCATGTATGAAGCTATTCCATAAAGAATGGGATAGATGACCATTTTTTCAAATCCATAGGTATCGATGCAAAATTACTAGGAACACAAAGAAACATGGGAAAACAGCTCAATCAAAGGAGCAATAAATTTCCAAAGACCAACCTGAAAGAAATGGAGGTCAAAAAATTACCTGAGTAAAATTTCAAAGTAACTGTTGTAAAGCTGTCAGTGAGCTCTGGAAAACAAGGCATGAACAAAATAAGAATTTCAACAGAGAAAAAATATTTTCTTTACAAATCAAACAGATTTTGGAGTTAAAGAATGCAACAACTGATCAGAAAATTTTACTAGAAAGGTTCAACAGCAGACTTCATCAGGCAGAAAAATAAATCAGTGAACTTGAAGTCATTGGAAATTATCCAGTAAGAGGGGGAAAGTAATAAAAAAAAAGAAAGAAGAAAAGTTAAAGGACTAATGAGATACCATCACGTGGACCAATAAATACATTATTAGAGTCCAGAAGGAGAAGAGAGAGAAGGACAGGAAACAGGACAGCAATATTATTTAAAGAAATAAGGTCCACAAACTCCCAACCCAGAGAAGGATATGGACTTACAGATTTGAGAAGCCCAGCAAATCTCAAATAGGCTAATCTCAGAGGAGTCTACACCATGCACATTATAATCAAACTGACAAAAGTCATGAGAGAATCTTAAAAGTAGCAAGAGACGTTTTTCCAAAGAGGAAATGCAGATGGGGTGGTAAGGTAGTCAAACTCATCTAAGCAGAAGGTAGAATGGTGGGGTTAGGGGCTTGGGCAGGGGAAATGAGGAATTGTTCAAGGAATGTAGTTTCAGTCATGCAAGACGAAAACATTCTGGCAATCTCTTGTACAACACTGTGCTTATAGTAAATAATACTGTGTGTGTTGGTGTGTGTGCTCAGTCACTCAGTCATGACTGAATCTTTGCAATTCCTACCGCGGCGGGTGGACTCTTTACCACTGAGCTACCTGGGAAGCCCAAATAATACTGCACTATACATTTAAACAATCCAAGAGTAGATTTCATGTTATATGCTTCTTGCCATAATAATAATTTTAAAACCTTTAAAATATGGTTTGGGTGCTCTTTTCTTCACTCTGCAACCCTGAGACGATGTCTATTCCATTCCCTCTGGTATCTTATTATGGTTTTACTATACCTTCATTTTATAAATATTGATTGAGCTCTCGGAGTAATTTTTTTTCTTTATCTCTCATGTCGTCTAGTACAGGGCTTTGAGCACAGAAGACAGCCAACAAATGGTTTTGAATAAATACACTTACACATTTGCAAATGACAATTCTATTAAAATTTTCCAAGTGTTTCAGGCTGGTTAACTCTCAGAATTCACTTAAAAGACTGGTTTTCAGAAGTCTATAAAGCTATAAATCCACCAGGAATTCAAAGAAGGTAGTATTATTACTGAGAATACTAGCTGGGCAAGACTTAATGGAGCATGTTGGTCTTCATTCATTCATTTATCAGATATAGTTAGGAACTACTAAACACCATGAGAATGAATGTTGGCTCACAGTCTAATGAGTAGCCAGATGATATATAATAAAGCAAAAATAAGTCAATAGAAATGGTTAAAGGTACAGCAAGATTAGAGCAACTGGCAACTATTGTCTCTAGGTGTCACCAGACTTTACATCTATGCATATTAAGTTTTAAAGAAGCAATACATATTCAAAAAGTATGTAGTATATAAAATACAGTATTCTTAAGAAGAGGAAGCAGCAGGTAAGATGGTGAGAAAACACACAAAAAAACCCCCTAATTAGGGCATTTGTAAAAATTTCAGAATGTCCAGAGTATAAGGCATAAGTAGGAGAGTAAAAGAAAACATATGGTAATCATATTGTGAAGGACTTTGAAGTTTAAGTGAAGGTATTTGTTAGAAATATAGAGAATGACCTATGTTCTCCCCAATCTCAACTAAATGCAGGGACTAAAAACAACAACAAAAGATGTTGTTAATAATATATCCATGACCTAGATTAATGAATGTGAAAACTGTACTCATTTGTTAGGTTTCAGCCAATGTATTCGATCTTCTAAAGCAGTTAACCTGTCTTTTTTTGTATATTTCAGTACACTTTTTACTATCTACTAATATGGTCATCTTTGACTTTATACTCTACATGTATTCAAAAAAACTGTACTATTTACCCAACTATATTTTTAGCTCCTTGCTTATCTCTGTATCTACCTCAAGAGTTTCGGTTAAGTGAACAGAACCAAATGGAACTGAGCTAAAGCATTACTTTTCTCTCATAAATTTTAAAATCTTTGATCTTTTTGGATAGATGCAGGCACAGAAAAGTATCTTTTACAATATGGTTAACTTACATTTTTTAAAAAGTAAGAAGAACACCATGTTTGGTTACTGACACCTAACCCTTTGTTTTTCTTAGACTTGAGTTACCAGAAACATGAAGCCTGGTAAGACTGCCTGTATTTCCAGCTTTTGTGACCTTTGTTTATTCATCAAACTATTATGAACTTTGGCCTCTTTATGCTCTTTTGCAGTCTATTTGTGTACCACTCACCTGCATGGAAGAGATATTCATTATTCTAAACAATATGTTTACACACATTTTGGATGCATGGAAAGATGAGGCTGGTCAACATACACATTTTCTGTTTCTATATAGAATGGCTAATTGATTTTTTCAGGGTAATCTCAGCTCTAAATACTAATCTAGATAGGAAGTGCCTAATCTTTACAGAACTACTGAAGTAAAAGGGTATGTTTTTCTTTGCTTATCACAGGTTCAGGTATAGGATAAACCTCAAAGAAGTGGGTGGCAAGCTACCCAAAGGGACTGAGTGTTAAAGAATAGAAATTTCTAAGATTTGAAATGCTAGGGCAAATAAAGTAGTTATATGAACTAAATCACAAGTCAAGCTTTAGAGGGAATATGGAAGTTAAGAGTAGAGAACCAAGATTTTCACTTTCGTTTTCTAGAGTCTGAATTTCTCTTTATTGTAACTCATGCATCACATATCTCCTATTAGAGATATTTATGTGAATTTACCTACTGCAATCAAAAGTCATTTTAGGTTTTAACTGCTGAATCAAAGCTCAGGGCTCTGGGTTGACAAGGATGGGGGGGATGGTGGGGTTGGGAGGCAGCTTCAAGAGGGAGAGGATATAAGTATACATGTAGCTGATCCACTTTGTTGTACAGCAGAAACTAACAGCATTGGAAGGCAACTATGTGCCAGTAAAAATAAGTAAAACTTTTTAAAAATGAAAAAGATAAATTCTATAACTATCTACATAGCTCAAGATAATTTTATAGATATTTATGCTAAGCTCTTAATAATCATATCCCCCACTTTTATGCCATTATCTTACTATTTGGTATACAAATATGCTAGTTTAATGCTACTTTAGTTTTCTAAGGGAAATGCTATAATTTCTAAAAATATTCATAGCTAAAATGCTTAAGCCCTGAAAAATTTGATCAACAAATAAAGCCACTGTCATCATCTTTGATCAATTTTAGGAAAAATCAAGTTTAATTTGAGGGTCACTTAACTGTGTGATTCAGGGAAGGGACAGTATGAAAGGAGAGATCATCTCAGATAAATTAATGGTTTCAGATTCTAGACTTGGAAAGAATTCAAAAGAAGAGTCTTTCTTGCCTTTGAAGAATCTGTTTACAAATATTGTCTTATAAATGTCTCTTATTTACCTGTGATCAGTTACATGAATAAATTTAAGTGTATGTTTTTTGATAAATTATTAGCTTCTCTCTAGCATCCTTTAGCTACTAGGAAACTTAATATAATTTATGTTAATTGTCAGTTCAGTTCAGTCACTCAGTCATGTCCGACTCTTTGCAGCCCCATGAATCGCAGCACACCTGGACTCCCTGTCCATCACCAACTCCCGGAGTTCACTCAGACTCACGTCCATCGAGTCAGTGATGCCATCCAGCCATCTCATCTTCTGTTGTCCCCTTCTCCTCCTGCCCCCAATCCCTCCCAGCATCAGAGTCTTTTCCAATGAGTCAACTCTTTGCATGAGGTGCCCAAAGTACTGGAGTTTCAGCTTTAGCATCATTCCTTCCAAAGAAATCCCAGGGCTGATCTCCTTCAGAATGGACTGGCTGGATCTCCTTGTAGCCCAAGGGACTTTCAAGAGTCTTCTCCAACACCACAGTTCAAAAGCATCAATTCTTCAGTGCTCAGCTTCTTCACAGTCAAACTCTCATATCCATACATGACCACTGGCAAACCATAGCCTTGACTTTGTTGGCAAAGTAATGTCTCTGCTTTTGAATATGCTATCTAGGTTGGTCATAACTTTTCTTCCAAGGAGTAAGCGTCTTTTAATTTTATGGCTGCAATCATCATCTGCAGTAATTTTGGAGTACCCCAAAATAAAGTCTGACACTGTTTCCTAGTCACTCTTTTTCATGATAAAAGGTAAAATTAAGTCACTTTCCCTAATTTCTGTGTTTTCTAAAAAAATTCTTGCTATTTCTGATCTCTCTCTTGCAATTTCCTATAAAATATGCACTCTCATTAAAATACACACCATTTTTTTAGGAAGGAGAGAAGTCATAAATAAAAAAATGTATTGAATTATAGTTCAGTTTTAAAATATTCATTTTTAAATAACTTTGAAAAAGATGTACTTTGTGATGTTATAATTTATTAGACAAATGTTTGGGAAGATTTGAGGTTCCTTTCCCTTTTGTTTTCCTTTTTTCTTCTGTTTACATGAGGACTAGCTTAGTTATAGAAACTCATTTTTCCAAAGAAGACTTCATTCTCTTCTAATGAGCTTTATATTGAACAAGTCAAATAGAAACAAATGATGGGAACAGAGTCAGAGAAAGAAAATGAAATTAGGAGTTGACTCTTAGTTTTATAGTTTGAAAAGGTAATGGAAATTGGTGCCCTAAGTAAAATAGAGACTACAAAAGGAATGATAAGCTTGAAGAGAAAAAACAGAAAGCTCAATAGTGGTGATACTATGCATTAAAGCAACTTAAATAAGGAAAATATGAGTGTCTCTGGTAACTCACTGAACCCCACCATGACTGTACCTCTTCTAGATACGAGAGGTAGGACCCATTTCAAAGCGGAGGTTTCCAATACTTATCTGGAAGATGGATCCCAGTTCAGGGAAAGCGCATGTCACCTTATTACTAAGATCACCTCCCAGGGTTGAAAGGTAAAGTATAATGTTACATACCCCACAGTAAGAGGATAAACAGGTTTGGGTTACCAGTGCATTATTTGGTTGCCCTCATCAGAAACATAACCTGTCTCCACAAGTTTAAGATAAAACAGGAGAGCCCTGATCATTTGACTCAAACAAAACCATCTTAAGTGTGACCGCTGTCTTCCCTCTTGATACGGCACATGACTCTTTGTCAAGCCCAGCTGGAGACTGTGCCTAGTAGGATTACAGTTGAGGTTTCTGAAGCTGTCTGTTCCTCTTACATACTTTCACTAACATGATCATCTTGTTTTTATTGAAATAACATTTTAAAAATTGCATGGAATCTGCAAATAGTAACTAGACATGGAGAAATTCTGCCAGGAGCATACCACCCTGAGACACATCCTGAAAGGTAATAGCTTTGTGGGATTTGCCTGCTTGTTGATAATATGTCATGCAAGTTTCCAAAGTCAAGAAGAAACAGATCAACCTGAGGGATTTTTGCAACATAATTTTCTCCCTGTCTGCAAAAATACAAGGAAAAAAAGAACATAATACAGTCCTCTAATAAAACTTTGAGGATGAATTAATACAGATGGCCACACATCTGTGACTATTAAAAATGAACTTTGGCACTTCTCCTCCTATCGTAATACTACTATCACTTATTTCCTTCCCTATGAATGTTTTACACCCCACCCATTCTACAACCCAACCCCAAATGAATCTACTCCAAGGAAACCATGTGTGCTTATCTAAACACTACAAGCAAGTATAAAAGATTAACACAAAGCTCCCACTAAAAGATGAAAATGCTTAAAAAATAATTAAACTGAAGTCTCTCTTTTAGCAATATATGTTTGCATGAAATATTCTCTTGGATTCACTGTAAGCATTCGAGATTTCAAAACAAGAAGCATTTCCTTTTGTAAGGTTTAATAAGCACTAAAACATATTTATTGTTTCAGAAACATGTATAGATCAGACACATACTAAGAAAGTTAAGCAAATTATTTGTAAGATTCAAAGAAAGTGATAATTGCAATTAGAGTGACAATTGCTTCAAATGTTTGTCTAATTAAGCAACTTATTAAGAGTTGAGCAATTATTACATTTCAAACATGTTAGAAAGAATTATAAATTTACTTTTATATTTATGTACATGTACAATGTATATAAATGAATATAACTATAAAAAGAAATTATTTTAAAATTGAAAATGTAAAAACTGGACCAAAAGGTTGAATACAAATGTTCTAAAAGTGAAGGCCTAATTCACATACAACGTTTGATGTTTAAGATTCATGGGCCAAATATAAACTTCAGAGGCAGATATTCCTTTGAGCAGTGAAGCTGAGAAGAGAAGACGGAGAATTCTGCTAAAAATGCAGATAATTAGGTTGTGCATACTCTGTGGTCTTTCCAAATTTTTGGTTAAAAGAAAAAGACTCCTCAAAACAAAAGCTAGGCAAATACTATTGATTTAGCGTCTTTCTCCCTGTGTAGACTGAGTCTGGTGCAACTCTGACCTAAAAGTAATAAATCAACTTTAATTAGTTCTGTAACTGGAGTGTAACATTGCCTATGATAAGTTGAAAGGCTCCATTTCTCCAAGTCCCCAGTCTGGTCCTTGAATTTGGAGTTTTACAAGATGGCCTGCACTATCACTAGCTACAGTCAGGAAGGGGCTATTTGGAGTTCACTGTGGAAATGAGACCAGGGCTGGAGTGAGAACTTGTGGAGTTTTACACAATGTCAGCCCACCCTTCCCCTGTGGAATAGGAAATGTTGGCAAAGTTGACATCCTCTCATATCAGGATAATCTCAGCTTTCTCCTTGGAAAATATACAAAAAAAAAAAAAAAGAAAAAGAACATCCTAACATTCAACCATGAGGAATGTACATTAGCATCCTGTTTAGAAGGACCAAAATCTGCCTCTTGAATCAGCTTTCTTGACTGCCTTCCATAAGTCTGTCTGTATGAGGAATTATATGATCCTTTTCTTCACTTTTTATCTAGTAATATTTGAAAACTTATGGCATTCATTGCACTATATTAAGTAGCCAGTGAATTGCAAAGTTGAATGGAAAGTTCCAGAGTTATCCAGTAAATGTATCTTAAGAAAATAAACAACCTGAATAATTCAAGTAAAAAAAAAATTCCATTATCCTTCTTTTTTACTCATTAATGTTTATTTTGACTGCATTATCATAACATCTACTATATAAGATCAGAATTTATAAAAATATAACTTTATAACTTTACTGAGTTATATTTTTGCTATGAAGAATAAAATTTAATAATATGCTTTCCTGTGTTGGCAAACTCACTCTAAAGTTATTTTAATGAATGACCTACACTTCCATCCTTCTAATTTACAAACCAAACAAGTTCAATCACCTCAAAACTTGTGCCAAATAAGGTGAAAAATGGTGCTGAGAAAGACCTGAGGTTTCAGAAACCTTCAAAGACTTGTTCATGGCTCTTTCATCAGCATTTGCCAATTACAGCTACTTTCATCCCTGTAAAACAGCTACCACTCAATTGAGCAAGTCTAAATGAGAGGCTGATAAAATTTCCCTGGGATAAGCATTTGATACTTCAGTTCAGTTCAGTTCAGTCGCTCAGTCATGTCCAACTCTTTGCAAGCCCATGAATCGCAGCACGCCAGGCCTCCCTGTCCATCACCAACTCCCGGAGTTCACTCAGACTCACGTCCATTGAGTTGGTGATGCCATCCAACCATCACATCCTCTGTCGTCCCCTTCTCCTTCTGTCCCCAATCCCTCCCAGCATCAGAGTCTTTTCCAATGAGTCAACTCTTCGTATGAGGTGGCCAAAGTACTAGAGCTTCAGCTTTAGCGTCATTCCTTCTAAAGAACACCCAGGGCTGATCTCTTTTAGAATGGACTGGTTGGATCTCCTTGCAGCCCAAGGGACTTTCAAGAGTCTTCTCCAATACCACAGTTCAAAAGCATCAATTCTTTAGTGCTCAGCTTTCTTCACAGTCCAACTCTCACATCCATACATGACCACAGGAAAAACCATAGCCTTGACTAGACAGAGCTTTGTTGGCAAAGTAATGTCTCTGCTTTTCAATATGCTATCTAGGTTGGTCATAACTTTTCTTCCAAGGAGTAAGCATCTTTTAATTTCATGGCTGCAGATATGTCTTCAACTGTAGAATGAGACAAGACTGTGGCATGGCGATGTATGTAGCATTGTTGAGTTTTGTATTCTGAGAATATATATTCTAATGCAGACAATGAAACCAAGTTGTGCATTTTGCACTAGTCTTATGGGAAGCTCATCCTTCTCATAACATAGGAGTGATGACAGCAGCTTCCTTAGTAATGGGGATATTGTTGACAAAAACAGGGTCTGATCTCCTAAGCCCATGACTGAAATCTATCTGCTTCAGTCTCTAGTCTATCACCCAGGGGTCAAGGGAAAAGAGACTTTCTCTGCCTCATATCTGTATCATGCTCTCTCTTCCCTAACAGTATTTTTTGTCACCATCTTACCTTATGCAGTATGGCACTGGAAGATGATTTCAAGACATAGGCTATGTAGAGGAAAATAGGATGCACTCTAGAGAATGAAGAAATAGAGTATGTTTACATTACTCAGGTCTTCATCTTTTCCTTCCTCACATTCATCTTTCACTCAGCCAAAAAGTATAATCTCTCAAAATGCAATTCTATGCTCTGTTGGTTCAGTTCAGTTCAGTTCAGTTCAGTCATGTCCGACTCTTTGCAAACCCATGGTCTGCAGCACACCAGGCCTCCCTGTCCATCACCAATTCCCAGAGTTTACTCTGCTGCTTACAGCCTTCCAAAAGCAACACATAGCTTGTGAGACAAGTTCAAATCCACTGCAGAGTACACAAATCCAACTGTTTCCTACACAATCATTGCTCATCTTCTTCACCTTTCACTTTATAACCTAGAAATACCAGATTACTGTATTTCTTCAATGCCCATCATGATGAATCATACATGCTGCTGCCCCTTACGTTTCCTCTGCTGCAGTCTTATAAACCATGACCTTACTGACCCATATTTAAGGCACAGCTCATAGCACCCACAAACCCTCTCTGAACTCTGCTCAGACTCAACAAAGGGCCCTTGTTGATACCATAGCACCATCTGCTGTCTTCCGCTATAGAATGGATCATAGTGGGTTTTCTTTGTCTTATCTTCTAAGGAGACTGTGAATTTTTCAAGGTCAAAAGCAAATGTGTTCACCCAACATTTTACTCATCTCTTTACTACACCTCACACTTCCACATTCCAAGATGGGAATGGGTGGAGAGAAATAGAGAAAAGCAGACACAGAAAAAAAAAAGAAATAACTAGACAGAGAACAGTGACACCAGTGCAGAGACTCCTAGTGCAGAACAACTTACTTATAATAAAACAAAGCTCATTACAGGAGAGGAAAGGGCAATGGCACCCAACTCCACTACTCTTGCCTGGAGAATCCCATAAGATGGAGGAGCCTGGTAAGCTGAAGTCCATGGGGTCACTAAGAGTCAGACACAACTGAGCGACTTCCCTTTCAATTTTCACTTTCCACTTTCATGCATTGGAGAAGGAAATAGCAACCCACTCCAGTGCTCTTATCTGGAGAATCCCAGGGATGGGGGAGCCTGGTGGGCTGCCATCTATGGGGTTGCACAGAGTCAGACACGACTGGAGTGACTTAGCAGCAGCAGCATTACAGGAGACCGGGTATGTCTCTGATCCTTGAAATATAGAAGAATAAAAGGACATAAGACTCAGTAAATATTCATGGGGTCCTGATGAATGATAAATGTCCTCTCTGTTTCAACAATCTTCTCTGTTTCCTCCTCCAATTATTTTTCTTACCTGGAATGTCTATTCCAACCTTCTAGGCCCATCCAGATCTAACTCTCTAAGCCTGGTAAAACCTCATTGTCTCTGTGAAGCTTTTTCTAATTATTCCAGGAAACATTATTTTTTATCATCTCTGAAATTCTAGAATGCTGATTCTTATTTCCACTATTCATAAATATTTTAGGGCCTTTTTCCTTCATCTTCAAGCTCAAAAATGTATTTTTAAACATAATGATTGTACTGTGGCTAAAGCCTCTGATACTCATATTTATTGTTAACAAAAATGGAATGGATGCTTAATTAAATGCTTTTCTTTCTTCTGTTTTCACTTGCAGTTAGGATTTTCATACATATATGGAGAACAACTGATTAAATCTGAGTGTATTTTAGACTTCTTTTACCCATCCCTGTGCTCTCATAAAAAACTAAAATTTCAAGTGCCTGAAGGTGGAGAAAGAGACTGTTTATACACAGAGAAAATTTAGTGCCCCTAAAATAATTTAAAAATATTTTATGCTCAAATTTGCCACAAATCTTCTATGTAACCTTGGGAAAGTATTCTCTTTGGATTAGATTTCTTCCTATGAAATGAAGTATGAGATGATTTAACACTTATATTTAGAAAGATCCCACAATGTGTGTAAACCTATAATTTCTTGATTCAGTTGGTGTTAAACAATAGTAGTAGATGGTTAAATTATTATATAAAGATTGTTGAACATGTGTAGCAGACATTAGTCTTAGTCCACAACTCAAATGCACAAAAAATGTGTTTCTTTTTAAGAATTTCATTCCATTTTTACACTATAAGGAGATCCATACTGTATTTTTTAATTTATTTTTAAGTTTTTAAGATAATCTTATTTTACATAGTATAAGTCTTCTCATTTTGTTACTAATATTTTCTATAATTGTCTATAATTGAGCAGCTTCTATTTTGTGCTTCACTTTATCTGTATGACAGAAACATAGTGAGTTTTATGCTTCTCATCCTCTTTTTCCTGAGATATGCCTAAGTTTTAGGGTTTACAGACTATCAATGCAATGGGAATATAGAAGCATTCAAGTGCTCAATAATGCCTCTTCACAGTGTTACTCACTGAGTTTCCCTATATCATTGCCTCATTCTCCATAGCTTATGCTAAGTCATTCATCCCTGAATCTTGTCCACAAGCCCCTGGAAACCCAAGACTTCTCTTCACACATCTGAATGGAAACCAAAATGGAAACCAATCTGCTATATGTATGATTTACAATAATTAAATATAAAACAATATATGTAAATTACCTAGTTCTGTGTATACTGCACTGTTAGAAACTCAGTAAATGCTAGGTTCTACTATCATTATTTTTTTGAATAGATAATGCAGTAACAGTGTTCAGAATGGGTGAATTTAACTCAGATGACCATTATATGTACTACTGTGGGCAGGAATCCCTCAGAAGAAATGGAGTAGCCATCATAGTCAACAAAAGTGTCTGAAATGCACTACTTGGATGCAATCTTAAAAACGACAGAATGATCTCTGTTCGTCTCCAAGGCAAATCATTCAATATCAGTTATCCAAGTCTATGCCCCAACCAGTAATGCTGAAGAAACTGAAGTTGAACGGTTTTATGAAGACCTACAAGACCTTTTAGAACTAACACCCAAAAAAGATGTCCTTTTCATTATAGAGGCCTGGAATGCAAAAGTAGGAAGTCAAGAAACACCTGGAGTAACAAGCAAACTTGGCCTTGGAATATGGAATGAAACAGGGCAAAGACTAATAGAGTTTTGCCAAGAACATGCACTGGTCATAGCAAACACCCTCTTCCAACAACACAAGAGAAGACTCTATACATGGACATCACCAGATGGTCAACACCAAAATCAGACTGATTATATTCTTTGCAGCCAAAGATGGAGAAGCTCTATACAGTCAGCAAAAACAAGACCAGGAGCTGACTGTGGCTCAGATCATGAACTCCTTATTACCAAATTCAGACTCAAATTGAAGAAAGTAGGGAAAACCGCTAGACCATTCAGGTATGACCTAAATCAAATCCCTTATGATTATACAGTGGAAGTGAGAAATAGATTTAAGGGCCTAGATCTGATAGATAGAGTGCCTGATGAACTATGGAATGAGGTTCATGACATTGTACAGGAGACAGGGATCAAGACCATCCCCATGGAAAAGAAATGCCAAAAAGCAAAATGGTTGTCTGGGGAGGCTTTAAAAATATCTGTGAAAAGAAGAGAGGTGAAAAGCAAAGGAGAAAAGGAAAGATATAAGTATCTGAATGCAGAGTTCCAAAGAATAGCAAGAAGAGATAAGAAAGCCTTCTTCAGCGATCAATGCAAAGAAATAGAGGAAAACAACAGAATGGGAAAGACTAGAGATCTCTTCAAGAAAATTAGAGATACCAAGGGAACATTTCATGCAAAGATGGGCTCGATCAAGCACAGAAATGGTATGGACCTAACAGAAGCAGAAGATATTAAGAAGAGGTGGCAAGAATACACGGAAGATCTGTACAAAAGAGATCTTCATGACCCAGATAATCATGATGATGTGATCACTAATCTAGAGCCAGACATCCTGGGATGTGAAGCCAAGTGGGCCTAGAAAGCATCACTACGAACAAAGCTAGTGGAGGTGATGGAATTCTAGTTGAGCTGTTTCAAATCCTGAAAGATGATGCTGTGAAAGTGCTGCACTCAATATGCCAGCAAATTTGGAAAACTCAGCAGTGGCCACAGGACTGGAAAAGGTCAGCAGTGGCCACAGGACTGGAAAAGGTCAGTTTTCATTCCAATCCCAAAGAAAGGCAATGTAAAAGAATGCTCAAACTACCACACAATTGCACTCATCTCACATGCTGGTAAAGTAATGCTCAAAATTCTCCAAGCCAGGCTTCAGCAATATGTGAACCATGAACTCCCTGATGTTCAAGCTGGTTTTAGAAAAGGCAGAGGAACCAGAGATCAAATTGCCAACATCTGCTGGATCATGGAAAAAGCAAGAGAGTTCCAGAGAAACATTTACTTCTGCTTTATTGACTATGCCAAAGCCTTTGACTGTGTGAACCACAATAAACTGTGGAAAATTCTGAAAGAGATGGGAGTACCAGACCACCTAACCTGCCTCGAGAAATCTGTATGCAGGTCAGGAAGCAACAGTTAGAACTGAACATGGAACAACAGACTGGTTCTAAATAGGAAAAGGAGTACGCCAAGGCTGTATATTGTCACCCTGCTTATTTAACTTATGTGCAGAGTACATCATAAGAAACGCTGGACTGGAAGAAACACAAGCTGGAATCAAGATTGCCGGGAGAAATATCAATAACCTCAGATATGCAGATGACACCACCCTTATGGCAGAAAGTGAAGAGGAACTAAAAAGCCTCTTGATGAACTGAAAGAGGAGAGAGAAAAAGTTGGCTTAAAGCTCAACATTCAGAAAACGAAGATCATGGCATCTGGTTCCTTCACTTCGTGGGAAATAGATGGGGAAACAGTGGAAACAGTGTCAGACTTTATTTTTTTGGGCTCCAAAATCACTGCAGATGGTGACTTCAGCCATGAAATTAAAAGTCGCTTACTCCTTGGAAGAAAAGTTATGACCAACCTAGATAGTATATTCAAAAGCAGAGACATTACTTTGCCGACTAAGGTCCATCTCGTCAAGGCTATGGTTTTTCCTGTGGTCATGTATGGATGTGAGAGTTGGACTGTGAAGAAGGCTGAGCACTGAAGAATTGATGCTTTTGAACTGTGGTGTTGGAGAAGACTCTTGAGAGTCCCTTGGACTGCAAGGAGATCCAACCAGTCCATTCTGAAGGAGATCAGCCCTGGGATTTCTTTGGAAGGAATGATGCTGAAGCTGAAACTCCAGTACTTTGGCCACCTCATGCGAAGAGTTGACTCATTGGAAAAGACTCTGATGCTGGGAGGGATTTGGGGCAGGAGGAGAAGGGGACGATCGAGGATGAGATGGCTGGATGGCATCACGGACTCGATGGACGTGAGTTTGAGTGAACTCCTGGAGATGGTGATGGACAGGGAGACCTGGCGTGCTGCGATTCATGGGGTCGCAGAGTCAGACATGACTGAGCGACTGAACTGAACTGAACTGAACTAAACTGAACTGAACACACACATAAAAATTAAAGGGAGATGTATCCCCCTCATCCAGGTACCACTTTACCTAGTTTCCCTATTCACCTTCTAAAAGATAACCATGATAGAGCAAAGATAGTGAAATAAAATTTATGGTATCCATAAAATGGGGAGTTGAGGATATTTATTTTTATGTATTCTTATGCATTTATATCAAAACCTTGCATGACACATTGTCAAATATTTATGGAGCACTTTCATAGGTACACTTCCAAGTGCTTTCAAAATATTAACTAAGTTATTTCTGATACAATATCATGAGGGAGGTGCTATTGGTTGCACCCTTGACAGATAAGGAAACTGAGACTCAGTGAGGAACATTTGGTGAGATTAAATTTTTAACACTTATACCCTACCACAACTACCATAATTTATATCTGTACCCATTAGCCTTTCTATATACATCCACTTTAACATTCTTTTTAATTTTTTTTAATCTCTTCATCAGTTTGTCAAAAGTCAGAACTGCCATTATTCTCAGAAACATTTTGGATAACTTAAGAAGGAACTTAGGAAGAAAAAGTTTGAACAGGGAGCATCAGCAATAATCTAATGTTTGTTTCCACTTAATCTTTGAAAACATTACTTCTTTGAAAAAGCACCAACAGTTGCATAAAATCAAGAATCCTAACCTCTAATAATAATGATGACATATGTTCAGAACATAAAATATACATCCAGTATCTGTATCCTCACAACTCTATTAGGCTAACTTCCTTATTACTACCTCTCTGTTATTTTTCTCCTTCAGTATATCTTTTTCAATGTCAATAGATCTTTCAAAAATGCAAACTTTATAATGGAATTCATGTCTTCAGAAAGTTTGAATATTTCCCAAATACTTTATGAGTTTAATTTTTTTAATATTTAAAATTTACTGATGCATACGTTCATATTTTATACAAATATATGTGTAAAAGGAATATATATATATTCAATTTTCAACATATGCTTGTAGCTTTATCTTTTATTCCTTGACTTTGCCCCCATCACCCAGATATTCGATTATACTAAATTATTTGCTGTCACCTCAATGTGAGAGCTACTTTCCATGCCTTTGTTTATACTGATCCCTTATGTGCTGACGGAGCCTTCTTGAAGGCTCAACTCAAGTATTACCTACTCAAGTTTCAAGACTTAAAAATAATGTCGAACTTAAGTCTTCCAATCATAGCAACATGCTTTTATAGCACTGTGTATGTGCAGTCTTTGCCACAATTCATTATCTTATTTCTTCACCTGCAACTAGATTTATCATTGTGTCCTCACAGAGTACCTGAAATACAACGATTGCATAATGAAGGACCATAAACTCCATGAATGTTGGTGAGATGACATAGCAAGAACCATCACTTGTATTTACAAATACAATGAAGCATATTCCAAATGTAAAAGTGGTTTTCTCAGGGCTACAAACTCCTTCAGGATATTACACTCTTACACAAGCACATGAGAAAGCTAGCTTCCCCAAACTTCCTAACTTCCTCATGATGTGTAATAGGAACTGAAGAAATGACCAAGCTGGTGGGAAAAAAAAACAAAAACAAAAAACAACCAGGTAGTTGCAAAGAATACTAGGGCCAGTTTACAGGGACTGAATAATAAATACTTTAAGTTTATGACTATATGTGTCAATGGGCTCTGAGAATTACCTATTATAGCTATTATACATCTGTTCTTTAAAGGGCCTTATCTGTTTAATTTATTTTTATTGAAGTATAGTTGATTTAAATATCATCTTAGTTTCAGGTGAATAGCAATGATTCAGTTATACATATATACAGATCTCTTCTTTTTCCTTATAGATTATTAGAAACACTGAGTATAGTTCTCTGTGCTATACACCAGGTATCTGTTTTATACATAGTACTCCACATCTCTTTTCAATTGTCCATCACCCTTATGCCTCTCTTCACTCTCAAAAGTTGACTCTTCTTCTTCAATAAAAAATGAGAGGTAGCAGCAACAGAGCTTTATTGCAAGGTAGGGTAGAAGGATGGATGGACTAATAGGTATATAAGGGACTAAGGGTGATTTACTTTGACATCTAGGAGTCCTTTGACTGCAAAAGCTTCACTGACTTGGCTAGCTCACCTCTTGTTCATTACTCTGTAACGCTCCCAGATAACACTCCCAAGAGAGAGGAGACCTGAGATATGTTGCTGCCTTGGATCTCAACTAGTTCTTTGGACCAATATTTATAAAAATGGAAGGAATAAATAATGATGAGAAAGAAAAAAAATGAATTAAGCTAGTGAGTAAAAGAAGATGGAGCATATCATTTTTTGCTTGTGATGGTGAGACAGATTTTCTGAGACATCTTTCACATATCAGGGTGGATATTCTGTTGCCACATAATGAAAAGAAGAAACTTTTAATTTTGTAGATCTCTTTAGGGTAGTGGAAACTCTTCCTTAGATTTTCTTTCTGTGGCTATAAAAAGTGGTAAGGATTACTAAAGCTTAGGTGGCACGTTCTAAAAGTTCAGCTCATTTAGATCTACAATTAATGCAGTCGAGAACATACCTCATCAATTCTACTTGCTTATACCAGTCTCTGCTCCCTCATACTATGAGTTCATGAGTTTCCAACACCTACTATATCGCTACATACACAGGAGATACTTAATAAATGCTTATGAGGGCTTCCCTGCTGGATCAGCTGGTAAAGAATCCAACTACAATGCAGGCAATGCAGAAGATGTAAGTTTGATCCTTGGGTTGGGAGGAAACCCTGAAGGAGGAAATGGGAACTCATTCCAGTATCCCTGCCTGAAAAATTCCATGGACAGAGGAGCTTGGTGGGGAATGTACAGTCCAAGGGTCACAAAGAGTCAGACAACACTGAGCAAGTGAATGATGGCAGATGCTTGTGGAGTGAACATATATCTTGGTGATTTGCTTGTGCTAGAAGTTTTGATGTAATTGCAAATCAAAATGAAGTAGAATGCACCATATTTTAAGAAAAGGTAGCAGTCTGAAATAATTATAAGTTGTTAACATGATTTGCATACTACCTCATAGGACAAATATGAGTTTGGGCAGTGCTAGAAACCTAGTTCTAAGGAAAGACCAGGAATTTTAAATTCATTTTTTAAAGTGAGAGAACACAGAATATATAATTTCAAAAAGGACTCCTATGCTCTTGGTTTGATTCTTTCCCATTAAAAAGAAACTTGGGAAAAACACACATTATAAGTCACTTTCACCTGAGTACCACTACTAATAACTAGATTTTATTCTTATCTATATTGCTGCATGTTTGCTGCATTGCTCATAAATTTCTTCAGAAGAATGGATTGTTTCTTGAGTGTGCTTCAACTTAATAGGTTTGGAGTCATGTTCAGGATTATTTATAAAGTAGAATGAATAGACAAACTGAGGTTTTCCTATGTATTAATACTTTTTTCCTCTTTGATTCTGGCTCATTTATAACTCTAGTGTAGTCTTGGAGTGACACTGTCAGATCTAAGCACCATCACATGAAATAGAAACAGACTTCAATCAAGGTTAAGTGGAAGGAAATGACTTTCCTGTAAGTCTCTGCTTTTCCTGTAAGTCTTTGCTTTTTGTCTTTGTGGATGCTGTTTCTACTTCCCATGGGATTGGCATTACACTGCACAATGTTTATACTTAGCTTCTTACATCTCTGAGAACCTTATAAGGTTCTGCATGGGATTGTATTTGTTGGTTTATTATGAAAAGAACAAACTCTAAAAAAGGCTTATTTACCACTTGATATCTGATCTTGAGTTGTTCGACCAACTCAAGATCAGATATAAATGCTTATCTAGTTATTTAACTATCTTATTAACTATTACTAATTGTTTTTAACTATTTGATATCTAGCTATTTAACTGCTATTTAAAGTCAAAATATTTAGCCTTGCTAAATACAAGATTTTTAATATTTTAACAGGGAATTTAATGTTGCCTGACTTTGGAACAACAGACTGGTTCCAAATAGGAAAAGGAGTATGTCAAGGCTGTATATTGTCACCCTGCTTATTTAACTTATATGCAGAGTACATCATGAGAAACACTGGGCTGGAAGAAGCACAGCTGGAATCAAGATTGCCAGGAGAAATAGCAATAGCCTCAGATATGCAGATGACACCACCCTTATGGCAGAAAGTGAAGAGGAACTAAAAAGCCTCTTGATGAAAGTAAAAGAGGAGAGTGAAAGGTTGGCTTAAAGCTCAACATTCAGAAAACTAAGATCATGGGATCTGGTCCCATCACTTCATGGGAAATAGATGGGGAAACAATGGACACAGTGTCAGACTTTATTTTGGGGGGCTCCAAAATCACTGCAGATGGTAACTGCAGCCATGAAATTAAAAGATGCTTACTCCTTGGAAGGAAAGTTATGACCAACTTAGATAGCGTATTCAAAAGCAGAGACATTACCTTGCCAACAAAGGTCCATCTAGTCAAGGCTATGGTTTTTCCAGTGGTCATGTATGGATGTGAGAGTTGGACTGTGAAGAAGGCTGAGCACTGAAGAATTGATGCTTTTGAACTGTGGTGTTTGAGAAGACTCTTGAGAATCCCTTGGACTGCAAGAAGACCCAGCCAGTCCATTCTAAAGGAGATCAGCCCTGGGTGTTCTTTGAAAGGACTGATGCTAAAGCTGAAACTCCAGTACTTTGGCCACCTCATGTGAAGAGTTGACTCATTGGAAAAGACTCTGATGCTGGGAGGGATTGGGGGCAGGAGGAAAAGGGGACAACGAAGGACAAGATGGCTGGATGGCATCACCGACTCAATGCACACGAGTTTGAGTGAACTCTGGGCGTTGGTGATGGCCAGGGAGGCCTGGTGTGCTGTGATTCATGGGGTTGCAAAGAGTCAGACATGACTGAGCAACTGAAATGAACTGAACTGAACTGACTTTGTTTTGATATTGCTCAAGGACTCAGTCAAGAGAAACATATAATTCTTTAGGTTCAAATCATAAGATTGAGAGAAAAAGACATTTGCAAATATTTCTATGTTGCAGAAAATTTAAATTTTGTTTCTACCTCCAATATGTAGATCAGTTCACCTTTTTGTAAGACACTGTTCTCTCACCCAATAGGATTATGCTCATCTAAGTTCCTTCAGGAGACTGGGTGCATTCAGGGGGGCATGGCTGTAGCCTCACTTCAGTACCCCAGAGAGCACAACAAAGGTAGATTGGGTTCAAGAGATCAGTTCAGGGACTCCTAGCCATGATGAAACTGCTAGGTCTCTTTCCTCACTGACCTGATTGATTACTGATTTTTCTTATTACTTAATAGCATTTATTCTGTAGGGATCAGAGTTTTAAAATTATTCTTGATCTTGAGTTTCATAGTTAAAGTAATATTGCTGGTTACATATCTCATCATCATCACTGAAGCATTAGACCTTTCCTACTTCTCAGACTCTAACTAGTCCCAAGACCAAGGCTGAATGCTCTTCTCTCTCAGCTACTACTAGATCCTTCTCAAGTCTTCTTTAATCAGAACAATGGTCTAAAAGAAAAGCTGGAAAATCAGGGTTAGGAAGGAAAATTCTGTGGATTGTCAACTTGTTCCCGCTTAGTCACTAGTCAAAATTGGTTCAGCTGGAGTAGGAAAAAAATGTGGCAGCTGGCATAGGGACCATTGTTTCTGCTCCCATCATTAGAGTGAGACATTTTTGTGGTTTTACAAGAAATCTCAGCCTCCAATCTGGCAGAGACTTGCCGTTCTAGATGGACTCTGCATCAGTAGTTTAGACAGCACAGGAACAGTCATTTACAGGGGTTCTACTTTCCCTATTCTTGAATGTTATTTTTTAATTATTTACAGGACTCTGCCATAATCTGTCCATAATTTTGTTTAGGGCATACTGTTTAGCTGGTCAAGTTTTTCTTTTTGTCCCCTATTTTTTAAAACTCTCTCCTTTCTGTGAGCATCTGAGGTTCCTCTCAACACTCTAAGACACTGTATTCTTTTATTTGTAGAGGAAGAAAAGCAGGTTATGCAAGGGTGTGGATGGATGAGGGTATGAGGAAGCCAGAAGACTTTTCATGCAAAGTGGACAGAATTCAAACTGTAGTGGGGGTGAATCTTCCCACAGTCATGAGTCTACATGTGCAAATATTTAAGTTACAGGTGGTATTTTCAGAATTCACAACCAAAAGCAAATCTCTAAAGTTTCCCACGGGCCAACTTCACTGTACTTAATGGTTTAGGAATGCATGCTTATCTAGTTATTAATAGTTAATTAGTTATATACAAAACTAATACCTTTCTCACCAAAAGTTAGGGAGTAACATATCTCTGGAGAAATAAACATAAAATGAGGTTGGGCAGATCTGGGCAAAAATCCCAGCTCTGTCACTAATTACATGCTGTGCTTAGTCACTCAGTAGCATCTGACCCTTTGCAACCCCATGGACTGTAGCCCACCAGGCATTTCTGTCCATGGGGATTCTCCTGGCAAACATACTGGAGTGGGTTGCCATGCCCTCCTCCAGGAGAACTACCATCCCAGGGATTGAACCCAGGTCTCCCGCATCACAGGTGGATTCTTTACCATCTGAGCAATAAGGGAAGCCCAAGAATACTGGAGTGGGTAGCCCATCCCTTCTCCAGGGGGTCTTCCTGACCCAGGAATTGAATTGTGGTCTCCTGCATGGCAGGTGGATTCTTTACCAACTGAGCTACTAGGGAAGTCCCACTAATTAGATTTTTTAATATGAACAAGTTTAGTTTAGCATTTTGACATTCTGGGCCTTATTTTTCTCTTCTGTAAAATGGGAACTAGTTCTGGCCTCTTAGATGTGAGAGAAATTTAGAAGTGACGTCAATCAGAACAGTGATAAGGGTTGACTTTACATGTCAGATTAAGAAGGCAGGCATCTATCTCTTTTGCCACCTATGGTTCCACGTAAATCCTGAAACCTGACTGATGAAAACAACTTCGTAATTCAGAAGATCATTCTTTGAAGATTACGATACCACTTAATAAAGTTGTATGAAATTCAAATAAGAACAAAGATAAAGGACATTATAGTATACCTACCCTCAGTGTGCTTTTAGTTAATGCTAACCTTTTAACTTTATGATGTTAATTACTACAATAATAACAAGCCACAATACAAAAGTCTCAGTCATAATCAAAATATAATGAAGGCAGAAGTCGGACTGGAAAGCTGGAACCAGGACATTGGTCAAATCAACATAGGCTAGAGTTTGGCCCCAGAACACTGATTCAGTAGACACAGTGCTGGTCACTTCTAGGGGATGTCTCTCAACCACTGAGCTCACTAAAAACAAGTGGCACAATTTGCAGTGAAAAATATATTTATCAGATGCAAAAATCCTAGTATTCTCAATTTAATTCAGCAAGAGAAATCAGGGGAAATTGAGGTTCAAAAGCAAGTGAAATCAGAACAAACGTAGGAAGCAATTTGGAGTATAAGAACAGGGTATTCGAAAGGCACATTAGAACATTCTATCATCTATGCACTGCTGAAGAAATATTGCCAACCTGTCTTCCTATATTTTTATGCCCTTGTCTTTCTCCAAGTTGATCAATTCCCTTCTTTCTTCTTTTATCTTTCTTTTCATGTGTGCTTCTTTGGTCTTTCCTTTTTTATTTTCCTTTTTTTAAAGGCAGGATATAATACATTTCAAAGGCTTACAACTTGCATATAATAATAAAGCTATTCTTTAATCCTATTCAGTGCCCCTCCTTGGCTACACAAAATTTACATATTTACACTGAGCTGCATTTGCATTTGGCTGATCTCATCCAACTCACAATGATTTTAGCTAATTTATTTCTTACAGTTAAGATTCACCTTGTATTCTAGAGATAATGCACTTTATTCCCACCATATATATTTGAAATGTACTTCTTAACAAGTCATCTAAACCCTTGATGCATCTAAAGTGTATCATCCCTTTGGAAATGAATGCCTGACATATAATAATTTTCTATAGAAAGATCCTTCAGAGTTGAACCTAAGATGTTAGAAGCTTAGGCCCTCTGTCCCTCCAAATGCTCCTATCATCCCTAGTTTCCATGACCAGCTGGCTCGTCATGGTGACTGTAAGGTGTGATTTCACACTGTGAAAAATATAATGGGACCAAGAGAACAAGATGGAGGAGGAGTAGGTGGACGTGGAGTATATCTCTCTCCAGGGATACATCAGGAATACACTATCAGACACAGAAGTGCATGCAAAACGCCAGCTAACAGCAAACAGCAGTACCTGACCAGCAGAAAATAGGTGGAGAAATATACCATGTTCATGGATCGGAAGAAACAATATAGTGAAAATGAGGATACTACCCAAATCTGTAGATTTACAGATTCAATGCAATCCTTATCAAGCTACCAGTGGTATTTTTCACAGAACTAGAACAAATAATTTCAAGATTTGTATGGAAATACAAAAAACCTCGAATAGCCAAAGCAATCTTGAGAAAGAAGAAACTGGAGGAATCAACTTGCCTGACTTCAGGCTCTACTACAAAGCCACAGTCATCAGACAGTACGGTACTGGCACAAAGACAGAAATATAGATCAATGGAACAAAATAGAAAGCCCAGAGATAAATCCACACACATATGGACACCTTATCTTCGACAAAGGAGGCAAGAATATACAATGGAGTAAAGACAATCTCTTTAACAAGTGGTGCCGGGAAAACTGGTCAACCACTTGTAAAAGAATGAAACTAGATCACTTTCTAACACCACACACAAAAATAAACTCAAAATGGATTAAAGATCTAAACATAAGACCAGAAACTATAAAACTCCTAGAGGAGGACATAGGCAAAACACTCTCCAGCATAAATCACAGCAGGATCCTCTATGATCCACCTCCCAGAATTCTGGAAATAAAAGCAAAAATAAACAAATGGGATCTAATTAAAATTAAAAGCTTCTGCACAACAAAGGAAACTATAAGCAAGGTGAAAAGACAGCCTTCTGAAAGGGAGAAAACAATAGCAAATGAAGCAACTGACAAACAACTAATCTCAAAAATATACAAGCAACTCCTGCAGCTCAATTCCAGAAAAATAAACGACCCAAACAAAAAAATGGGCCAAAGAACTAAATAGACATTTCTCCAGAGAAGACATACGGATGGCTAACAAACACATGAAAAGATGCTCAACATCACTCATTATTAGGGAAATGCAAATCAAGACCACAATGAGGTACCACTTCACACCAGTCAGAATGGCTGCGATCCAAAAGTCTACAAGCAATAAATGCTTGAGAGGGTGTGGAGAAAAGGGAACCCTCTTACACTGTTGGTGGGAATGCAAACTAGTACAGCCACTATGGAGGACAGTGTGGAGATTCCTTTAAAAAATTGCAAATAGAACTGCCTTATGACCCAGCAATCCCACTGCTGGGCATACACACCAAGGAAACCAGAATTGAAAGAGACACGTGTACCCCAGTGTTCATTGCAGGACTGTTTATAATAGCCAGGACATGGAAACAACCTAGATGTCCATCAGCAGATGAATGGATAAGAAAGCTGTGGTACATATACACAATGGAGTATTACTCAGCCATTAAAGAGAATACATTTGAATCAGTTCTAATGAGATGGATGAAACTAGAGCCGATTATACAGAGTGAAGTAAGCCAGAAAGAAAAACACCAATACAAGAGACACAGATGTGTAGAGCGGACTTTTGGACTCTGAGGGAGAGGGAGAGGGTGGGATGATTTGGGAGAATGGCATTGAAACATGTATACTATCATGTAAGAAATGAATCGCCAGTCTATGTTCGATGCAGGATACAGGATGCTTGGGGCTGGTGCATGGGGATGATCCAGAGAGATGATATGGGGTGGGAGGTGGGAGGTGGGTTTCATGTTTGGGAACTCATGTACACCAGTGGTGGATTCATGTCCATGTATGGTAAAACCAATACAGTATTGTAAAGTAAAAATAAAAATTAAAAAAAAAAAAGAATATTCAGAACCACACAAAACTCAGTAAGATGAAGGAACTGGGGGTCGGGGGGAGGGGGAAACAGGAGTGTCAGTAGGACTGGTCCTGCCCTCAGCAGATGGAAGAACCAAAACTGGGGTCCAATCCCCACATTGGGACAATTGTCTGAGTCAGAGGAGGCTGAGAGGGAAATAGCTGATCTGTGGCAGCCTAAATGGAATGAGAATCAGACAGTTCTTGCCACAGCCATACATACCCCAGACACGGACACAGGTTACCTGTAAGGCACCGAGGCAGGGAGCTAGAGCTTAGGGATTGTGAAGCAATCCGAGGGTGAGGGCTGCTATTGACTGTGGTCAGACGGATTGAAAGGATGCGAGGGATGAGACTGTGGCGGGAAATGCCTGTGGAGGAAAGCCGGCAGCCATGGAAGCAGGTGATACTGCTGAGTCATGTGTAGGGGGTGGAGCCATCACCATAGCCTCTCTCTCCCCACCCATCAGCATCTGGCAGCAGAGCAATAGAGAGGTTGGCCCATCAACACCTGATACATTGAACTACAGAGTAGGACCCCACCCAGGCTGCTCCCTTCAAGTGCCTGTAGTGCAAATCTACGGAGTAGGATGCTAGCGAGGCGGGCCCTTCATGTGTTTGATATGCCAAACAACAGAGAAGGACCCCAGGCAAGGGAGCCCTGTAAGTGCCTA
The DNA here is from genome assembly GCF_014754425.2 of Oryx dammah. Lineage (NCBI taxonomy): Eukaryota > Metazoa > Chordata > Mammalia > Artiodactyla > Bovidae > Oryx > Oryx dammah. Next base: position 3,552,007 of record NW_024080444.1, on the reverse strand, counting down.
AACAGGTGGAGAAAGACTGACCAAAGAGGCCTTCTGATTGCCAGCTACAAGAAGCTCGAAAAAAGACTCTGATAGGGCCATAACTCCTGTGGCAGAGGCAGTCCATGTCCCTGCACTTGGCGCCACCAGGGTCCCCACAAGCCAAGCAGCTGTGACACATTCATGCTCAACTCTCACTGGGGTAGAGCTGCCAGAGGCCAAAAAAGTCTTGCGCCTATGCATGCAGAGTCACTTTGGTCATGTCCAACTCTTTGCAACCCTGTGGATTGTGGCCTGCCAGGCTTCTCTGCCAGAGAGGAGTTTATCCAGGCAAGAATACTGGAGCTTATTAGCCAATACTGGTTGCCATACCCTTCTAGAGCACTGTATTTCCTGTTACCCAATCCACCAACTCCTCTGAGTACCTAGTGCTGCCAGAAGCCCTGCGACCCAAGCAGCTGCACCACCTCCACACCTGGTCCCAACAGGGGCAAACCCAAGTCCTCCAGAACAGCCTCAGGGGCAAACCCCGGTGGACAATCCACATGCAGAGGTAGAAATAAAACCACAATTGAAACACAGGGGCAGTGTGGCTAAGGAAGAAGACCCCAAACCCTCCCACTATTTGTACAAAATGCAAATCAAATCCACACAATCAACTAGGCAGACTCTGTGTCTATAGAATATATAAAAGATCATTGAGAGCCCCCCCCCAAAAGAAAATGCACTGGTTCTGATAGCTGTGGACACTGGAAGCAAGAAAACACAGTAGGACAAGGTTAGAATTTTAGCTGCCCCCACAGCAGATCCAGAGATAAGCACAGTGTTGGAGGGCATCCTAGGGAGGTGAGGTGGACTGTGACTCCCAGCGAGGGAAAGGAATAGTGACAGCAATGACTCACAAAAAATATTTATTATTCTTATGTTCTGATTTGTTCTGTATATCCTTTTGGATCCCCCCCACCATTATAGTTGTCGATTTTATTGGCACTATGAAATCTAATTAAGTGTTTGAGCTTTTTTTTTCTCAGTCACATTTTTTTGTTGTTGTTATAAACCACTGCCTCTACATTGGGCTTTTGCAGTTCTGTGGTTTTCTTTCTTTTTTAAATCTTAATTTTTTAAACCTATTATATTTTTTCTACATTTATTCCTTTGTTTGTGCTTCCTACAGTTCTTTTCTCCTTGCATTTATATACATTAATCTTTAATGTATATAAATATTCTTTATCTACCTCTATTTAACTTTGCATATGTAGTCTTTCTTTCTTTCCTTTCCTCTCAACATATTTGTTAGTTTGGTTTTCATTGCTTTATTCTCCACTTGCAACCTTGCTTTAGTTCTGTTTTACAGTTTGTGCTTTCGTTAGTTTTATTCTTAACTGGTAAATATAATTTTTGATTTCCTTTGTTTGCCGGGTCACTCTACTGTACTTTATTTTTGCTGGACTGTTTTAACATTGCTGATGGGTGTATATCGGAGAAGGCAATGGCAACCTACTCCAGTACTCTTGCCTGGAAAATCCCATGGACGGAGGAGCCTGGTAGGCTGCAGTCCATGGGGTCATGAAGAGTCAGACATGACTGAGCAACTTCACTTTCACTTTCCACTTTCATGCATTGGAGAAGGAAATGGCAATCCACTCAGTGTTCTTGCCTGGAGAGCTGCCATCTATGGGGTCGTACAGAATCGGACATGACTGAAGTGATTTAGCAGCAGCAGCAGCAGCAGCAGCAGCAGCAGCAGCAGCAGCAGCAGCAGCAGCATCAGCAGCAGTATGGGTGTATATGTATATGTGTATATTCCATTATTTTAATTATTTGCTTGATTTTGTAACAGCCGTTTGTCTTGGGTTCATCTCTGGTTTCTCTTTTTGGGGTATTTGTTTTAATCTCATTTAATGCCATAACAAACCACCTGTGCAATCTTTTCTCCCTACCAGAGATCAATCCCTGAGCCTTTGGAGCGGAAGCAATGATTCCAAGACCCTCAACTACCAGAGAACTAACCTGGGAAGTATAAAATAGTGAGAATTCACACAAAGGAACCCACTTGAATACAAGACCTGGCATCATCCAACCACCAATAGCACCCTGAGCAAGACAACTCATCTAAACAACAAACAAAAATGCAAACCCAATCATCAGCAGATAGGATTACCACTTCACTCAGCCTTGCCCATCAGAGGAAAAACAAACAAACAAATAAGCAAAAACTCAGCACAAATATCACCCTATAAGAAGTTTACACAAACCACTGGACCAACCTTAGAGGGCAGAGACCAAAAGGAAGAAAGAATTCAACCTTGAAGCCTGGGAAAAGGATACCTCAAACACAATAAGTTAAAAAATAATGATAATAAAAATGAAAAGGCAGAGAAATACTGCAAATGAAGAAATAAACTAGAAACACAGAAGTCCAAATAAATGAAGGGTAAACAGGCAAACTACCTGAAAAAGAATTCAGAATAATGATAGTAAAGTTGATCAAAAACCTTGAAAACAGAATGGAGAAAATGCAGGAATCAGTTAACATAGACCTAGAAGAATTAAAGAATAAACATACAGAGACAAACAACACAATTATTGAAATTAAAAATACTCTGAAAGGAATCACTAGCAGAATATCTGAAGCACATGAATGAATCAGTGAGATGGAAGACAAAATGGTGGAAATAACTTCTGAAGAGCAGAATGAAGTAAAAAGAATGAAAAGAACTGAGGATAGTCTCAGAGACTTCTGGGACAATATCAAATATGCCAACATTCCAATTATAGTGGTCCAAGAAGAAGAGAAAAAGAAAGGGTATGAGGAAATTTTTAAAGAGATTATAGTTGAAAAGTCCCCCAACATGGAAAAGGAAAGAGTCTTTCAAGTCCAAGAGGCACAAAGAATCCCATACAGGATAAACCCAAGGAGAAACACACCAAGACATAATAATCAAACTAACAAAGACTAAACACAAAGAAAGAATATTAAAAGCTGCAAAGGAAAAGCAACAAGTAACATAAAAGGGAAACCTCATATGCTTAATGCTAATCTTTCAGCAGAAACTCTACAGGCAAGAAGTGAATGGCTGGATATATTTAAAGTACTGAAATGGAAAAAATCTACAACCAAGATTTCTGTAACTGGCAAGGATCTCATTCAAAATTGATGGAGAAATCAAAAGCTTTGCTGACAAGCAAAAGTGAAGAGAATTCAGTACCATCAAACCAGTTTTACAATAAAAGTTAACTGGACTTATAAAGTCAAGAAATGTAAGAGAAGAAAAAAGATCTACAAAATCAACCCCAAACAATTAAGAAAATGGCAATAGGAACATATATTTCAATAATTACTTTAAATGTAAATGGATTAAATTCTCCAACCAGAAAACACAGACAGGTTGAATGGATACAACAACAAGACTGATATATATGCTGTCTACAAGAAACACACTTCAGACCTAAAGACACATAGTCTATATGTGTCTTCCTCACTGAAAGTGAGAGGAAGGAAAAATATATTCCATGCAAATGGGAAGCAAAATAAAGCTGGAGTAGCAATCCTCATATCAGACAAAATAGACTTTAAAATAAAGAATATTACAGGAGATAAGGAAGGTCACAACAAATGATCAAGGGATCAATCCAATAAGAAGACATAACAATTGTGAATATCTATCATGGCATCTGGTCCCATCACTTAATGGGAAATAGATGGGGAAACAGTGTCAGACTTTATTTTGGGGGGCTCCAAAATCACCGCAGATGGTGACTGCAGCCATGAAATTAAAAGACACTTACTCCTTGGAAGGAAAGTTATGACCAACCTAGATAGCATATTAAAAAGCAGAGATATTACTTTGCCAACAAAGGTCCGTCTAATCAAGGCTATGGTTTTTCCAGTGGTCATGTATGGATGCGAGAGCTGGACTGTGAAGAAGGCTGAGAGCCGAAGAATTGATGCTTTTGAACTGTGGTGTTGGAGAAGACTCTTGAGAATCCCTTGGACTGCAAGGAGATCCAACCCAGTCCATCCTAAAGGAGATCAGTCCTGGGTGTTCTTTGGAAGGACTGATGCTGAAGCTGAAACTCCAGTACTTTGGCCCCCTCATGTGAAGAGTTGACTCACTGGAAAAGACTCTGTTGCTGGGAGGGATTGAGGGCAGGAGGAGAAGGGGACGACAGAGGATGAGATGGCTGGATGGCATCACCGACTCAATGGACATGAGTTTGAGTGAACTCCGGGCATTGGTGATGGACGGGGAGGGCTGGCGTGCTGTGATTCATGGAGTTGCAAGGAATCGGACACGACTGAGTGACTGAACTGAACTGACTTATGCACCCAACATAGGATCACCTCAATACAGAAGACATACACTAACAGACATAAAAGGAGAAATTGACAGTAATACAATATAGTAGGAGATTTTAACATCCCACTCACAGCAATGGACAGATCATCAAGACAGAAAATTAATAAGGAAACATAACTCTTAAATGATACATTAGATGAGATGGATTTCACTGATACTTTCAGGACATTCCATCCAAATGAAGAAGAATACACCTTCTTTTCAAGTGCACCTCGAACATTCTCCAGGATAGAGCACATCTTGGGTCACAAATCAAACCTCAGTAAATTCAAGAAAATTGAAATTGTATCAAGCATCTTCTTTGACCATAATGCTATGAGACTAGATCTCAATCACAAGGAAAATACTGTAAGAAACACAAACACATGGAGATTAAACATGTTTCTAAATGACAAACATGTTACTGAAGAAATCAAAAGGAAAATGAGAAAAATTTTTAGAAACAAATGACAATTAAAACACGACAAATCATAACCTATGGGATGCTGCAAAAGCAGTCCTAAGAGGGAGGTTTATAGCAACACAATCCTACCTCAAGAAACAGGAAAACCATTGAATAGACAACCTAACCTTATGCCTAAACCAAGTGGAAAAATAAGAACAAAAGAACGCAAAATGAGTAGAATGAAAGAAATCATAAAGTTCAGAGCAGAAATAACTGGAAAAGAAATGAAAGAAACAACAGTAAAGATTAATAAAATTAAAAGCTAGTTCTCTGAGAAGATAAAACTGACAAATCTTTAGCCAGACTCATCAAGAAAAAAAGAGAAGGATCAAATCAACAAAATTAGAAATGAAAAGGAGTGGTTACAACAGACAATGCATAAAGTCAAAAGATTATGAGACTACTGCTGCTTCTGTTGCTGCTAAGTCGCTTCAGTCGTGTCCGAGACTCTGTGCGACCCCATAGACGGCAGCCCACCAGACTTCCCCGCCCCTGCGATTCTCCAGGCAAGAACACTGGAGAGGGTTGCCATTTCCTTCTCCAATGCAAAAGACTACTAGGAACACCTATAGAAAGAAAAAAAAAAAAAAAAAAAGATAACCTGGAAGAAATGGACAGATTCTTAGAAAAGTTCAATCTTCCAAGACTGAACCAGGAAGAAATAGAAATTATGAACAACCCAATTACAACCACTGAGATTGAAAACAATAGCTCAGGACCATATGGCTTCACAGGAAAATTCTATCAAACATTTAAAGAAGAGATAATGCCTTTATTTCTAAAACTCTTTCAAAAAACTGCAGGGGCCAACATCACCCTGATACCAAAACCAGCCAAAGACAACACAAAAAAAGAAAACTACAGGCCAATATTACTGATGAACACAGATGCAAAAATTCTCAACAAAATTTTAGCATGCAGAATTCTGCAAAACATCAAAAAGTACCATGATCAAGTTGAATTTATTCCAGGGATGCAAGGATTCTTCAATATATGCAAATAAATCAATGTGATATACCATATTAACAAACTGAAATTAAAAACCATATGATAATCAAGTAGATGCAGAAAAAGCCTTTGACAAAATTCAGCACCCATTTATGATTAAAACTCTTCAAAAAATGGACATAGAAGGTAACTACTGCAACATAGTAAAGGCCAAATATGATAAGCCTACAGCAAACATTATTCTCAATGGTGAGAAACTGAAAGCATTCCCCCTAAGATCAAGAACAAGACAAGGATGTCCACTTTCATCACTATTATCCAATATAGTTCTTGAAGTACTAGCTATAGCAATCAGAGAAGAAAGAGAAATAAAAGGAATCCAGATCAGAAAAGAAGAAGCAAATCTCCCACTGTTTGCAGATGACGATACTGTACATAGAAAACCGTAAAGACAGTATCAGAAAATTACTATAGGTAATCAGTGAACTTAGCAAAGTTGCAGGATACAAAATCAATACGCAGAAATCACTTGCATTTCTATATACTAACAATGAAATATCAGAAAGAGAAATTAAGGAATCAATCCCATTCACCACTGCCACAAAAATAATTAAATATCTAGGAATAAACTTACTGAAGGATGCAAAAGAACTGTACACAGAAAATTATAAGACACTGATGAAAGAAATCAAAGATGATATAAACAGATGGAAAGATATTCCATGTTCCTGGGTAGGAGGAAACAATATTGTGAAAATGACTATACTACCAAATGCAATCTACAGATTCAATGGGATCCTGCTCAAATTACCAGTGGCATTTTTCACAGAACTAGAACAGAAAATTTCACAATTCATATGGAAACACAAAAGACCCCGAATAGCCAAAGCAGTCTTGAGAAAGAATGGAGCTGGAGGAATCAACCGTCCTGACTTCTACAAAGCTACAGTCATCAAGACAGCATGGTACTGGCACAAAAACAGAAATATAGACCAATGGAACAAGATAGAATGCCCAGAAATAAACCCATGCACCTATGGGTACTTTATTTTTGACAAGGGAGGCAAGAATATACAATGGGGTAAAGACAGCCTCTTCAATAAAGGGTGCTTGGAAAACCAGACAGCTACATGTAAAAGAATGAAATTAGAACACTTTCTAACACCATACACAAGATCAACTCAAAATGGATTAAAAACCTAAATGTATAACCAGAAACTATAAAACTCTTAGAGGAAAACATACGCAGAACACTCAGTGACATAAATCAAAGCAAGATCCTCTATAACCCACCTTCTAGAGTAACAGAAATAAAAGTAAACAAGTGGGACCTGATTAAACCTAAAAGCTTTTGCATAGCAAAGGAAACTATAATCAAGGTAAAAAGATAACCCTCAGAATGGGATAAAATAATAGAAAATAAAACAACTGACCAAGAATAAATTTTCAAAATATACAAGCAGCTCATACAACTCAATACCAGGAAAACAAACAACCCAATAAAATGTGGGAAAAAGACCTAAACAGATATTTCTCCAAAGAAGACATACAGATGGCTAACAAACACATGAAAAGATGCTCAACTTTTCTCATTATTATTAGAAAAATGCAAATCAAAACCACATACCTCACACAGGTCAGAATGGCCCTCGTCAAAAGTCTACACGCAGTAAATGCTGGAGAGGGTGTGGAGAAAAGGGAACACTCCCGCACTGTTAGTGGGAATGTAAACTGATACAGCCACTATGGAAGATGGTATGGAGAATTCTTAAAAAACTAGGAATAAAACCTCCTTATGACCCAGCAATCCCACTCCTGGGCATATACCCTGAGGAAACCAAAATTGAAGGAGACATATGTATCCCACTGTTCATTCCAGCACTATTTACAATAGCTAGAACATGGAAGCAACCTAGATGTCCATCGACAGATGAATGGATAAAGAAGTTGTGGTATATATACACATTGGAATATTACTCAGCCATAAAAAGAAACACATTTGAGTCCATTCTAATGTGGTGGATGAACCTAGAACCTATTATACAATAGAAGAGAGTCAGAAAGAGAAAGAAATATATTCTAATGCATGCATATGGAATCTAGAAAAAATGGTACTGAAGAATCTATTTATGGGGCAATAATGGAGAAACAGACATAGAGAATAGACTTATGGACATGAGGAGAGGGAAGGAGCAGGTGAGATATATGGAAAAAGTAACATGGAAATTTACATTACCATATTGTAAAATAATAGCCAACAGGAATTTGCTGTATGGCTCAGGAAACTCAAACAGGGACTTGGTTCAACTAGAGGGGTGGGATGGGGAGGGAGATGGGAGGGAAGTTCACAGAGAGTAGATATATGTATCAGTTCAGTTCAGCTCATTCGCTCAGTCGTGTCCGACTCTTTGCACCCTCACAAATCGCAGCACGCCAGGCCTCCCTGTGCATCACCAATTCCCGGAGTTCACTCAGACTCATGTCCATCGAGTCCGTGATGCCATCCAGCCATCTCATCCTCGGTCGTCCCCTTCTCCTCCTGCCCCAAATCCCTCCCAGCATCAGAGTCTTTTCCAATGAGTCAACTCTTCTCATGAGGTGGCCAAAGTACTGGAGTTTCAGCTTTAGCATCATTCCTTCCAAAGAAATCCCAGGGCTGATCTCCTTCAGAATGCACTGGTTGGATCTCCTTGCAGTCCAATGGACTCTCAAGAGTCTTCTGCAACACCACAGTTCCAAAGCATCAATTCTTCGGCGCTCAGCCTTCTTCACAGTCCAACTCTCACATCCATACATGACCACAGGAAAAACCATAGCCTTGACTAGACGGACCTTCGTTGGCAAAGTAATGTCTCTGCTTTTGAATATGCTATCTAGGTTGGTCATAACTTTTCTTCGAAGGAGTAAGCATCTTTCAATTTGCCTATGGCTGATTCATGTTGAGGTTTGACAGAAAACAACAAAATTTTGTAAAGCAATTATCCTTCAATATATAAATAACAGGTCCACTAACCTACAGGCTTTCAGCCAGGATTTGTTGTACCTGCTTCCCTTTTCATTACCCTTCATGATTTTTCTTTTTCAATACCCACTCTAGCCTAAAGATTCCTATATAGAATGCTTTGATTTCTTCTAAAATACTTCTATTTGAGTAACAATAGCATCTACCTCCATATAGTTGTCCTTGGAAAGGATTAAAATTATACAATACCTGGAAATAATTTAATAGAGTGCCTGACAAATAGTAAGTGCTTAATACCCCTCTGTCTCTTCCATATATTAAACAATAAACACTATGAAAGTGATATTTGTTTTTCCAGTACTTGACACTATGCCTAGAAGATGGTCAGTAGTCAAAAATAGTGGCTTAATTATTAAATGAATAATGAAAGGGAATGAAGAATCAAAACACCCATTCACATGGCTTCCTCTCCTTTTTCAAACTTAAGAATCCTGGTGCCATTTGTCCTTTTCCACAGAAAAATTCTGAAGAAGAGTGAACACTGCCTGGGAGAATAGAACCTAGCCCAGCGCTGCTAGCTCTAGCACAAAAGGATTTGTCCTTCTTTTTAAAAAATTTTAAAGTCTTATGAAATTGTTTAATACAACAGTTTTATTTTAAACTATTCCATAACCTCTTATTCTTATTCATAACCTCTGGCATAAAATCTTTAGCCTAGGGTTTTAGAACACTTATGACAGTGCTTCTCAAAGAAAGAAAGTGAAAGTTGCCCAGCTGTGTCTGAATCTGCGACCCCATGGACTATGTAGTCCATGGAATTCTCTAGGCCAGAATACTGGAAGGGGTAGTCTTTCCCTTCTCCAGAGGATCTTCCCAACCCAGGGATCGAACCCAGGTCTCCTGCATTGCAGGCAGATCCTCTAACAGCTGAGCCACAAGGGAAGCCCAAAGTTGATCTAAAGACCACCTGCATCAGAATCATCTGAATGCCTTCTTAAAAATTGTTTCTTTTTTGGGCAAACACTTCTCTAATTTACTCTGGATAAAACCCCCAAATCTCCAAATAATTTTTTGCACCTTAAGTTTGTGTGACACAGATCGAAAGAAGACAAAATCATGCATAGATATTAATAAAACATTTTTTCCATGATTAAAAAAAGTTTAATCTTATTAAAGGAAAATGAGAGTAAGAAGAGTTCCTTGAGCATTTAGTCACAGGGGTTATAGCTGTAATACACCAGACCAGAGCCAGTCAGCAATTAAAGCTATAAAACAGATTTTAATCAGGAACTATTGCAATAGGAGGAAAGAAACCTCAGTATAGAACTAGGCTCAGTTTTGAATATAGCAAAGACAACTGGGGATTTATAGTAGAAGCAGGACTGAGGTCAGTGGATGGAAAAACACTAAGAGGAAACATCAGGGGTATGGTGGATTTTGGTTAAACAGACCTAACAGGATTTTTTCTAAAGTCAGGCCAGGATGATCACATATCAAGGGTGCAAGATGAGGAATTTGAGCAGGTATTGAGGGTGATTAGATATCAAGGATGGGAGATTCTTTTAAACTGACTTATGATTCTCCCTAAAACTGAGCAACACAGGCCTGACAAGGACAAATGCCAAGGTCAAAGCCTAGTTAAGGGTTAGAGGAGCCTGACTAAAGTTTAGTCAAGGTCACTAGTCATGTGTCTATTTAATTTTAAGTCATTGGGGATTCCCTAGTGGTTCAGTGGTTAAGATTTCATGCTTCCACTGCTGGGGCCACAGGTTTGATCCCTGGTCAGGGAACAAAGATCTTGCATGCCATGTGGCATGGCCAAAAAATAATAAACAAATAAACTTGAGTAATTAATGTAAAATTTAAATATCCAGTTTATCAGGCACACTAATCACATTTTGGGGACTCAAACCCTCATATGTCCATGGCTATATTACTAAGTAGTCTGTTAGGTCAGTGGCAGGTGGAATTGATACCATGGCTTTCTTTGCCTTTCAAATTCTAATCCCAGCAGAATTGCTTGCTTTCCACACACCATTCTCAATACAATAAGAAACTAATCACTTTTTTTTACTCTAAAATTAAATATATTTGTAAATTTCAGTAGTCTTTTTTTTTTTTTTTTCCCTGAAGATTTGTAGATGTTTGTGCCTTTCAAATCCCGGTCTTCTGATATCTTAGTACCACGGAATTCAGCTTTTCTGGCAATCTCACGTATACAGACTGTCAAAATCCATCAGAATGAATTCTGTGTGAGTAAACTGAACCTTGATAAAAATTACACAAACATATACATATGTTTTATTTAATCCTTAAACTTATTCTATGGGAAAACCATAGGTCATCATGTTTAAGAAACGTGTCACATAAGCTATGATTTTTTAAATAGTAATTTCATATTATATCTAATCTTCGTACAATAGGGCATGAGCACAGATACCTCTAGGTAACTGATGAGGATGAAAGATAAGCAAACTATAGATCACATTTGCAGAGCACTGTTATCTAGACTCTGACCCAGGAAAGAAGATACTCAGCAGCACAACTGTGGTTCATTTGTAAGAACGATGATCTGTCAGATGTGTGGAATGCAGGTCTTCCGAAGTCTCAAAGCATCAGCCAGCTTAGTTTGTAAGTCATTAGCATGATCCATATTTCTGTTATTCAGCCTTCAACTGGATATTCCATTACATCTGCGAGAGGGAAAGTTCTAAAGCCAAAGCTAAATTACAAGCACCACTATGGGAGTCACAGCACGTTATTCGAAGATGAAACAAAATATCGGAGAGCCATCTAAGGATGATATAGACTTCTGAAATTATCAGGTGATAAACTGAAAAGCCCAGATACTGTTCTCTATCATCTGTCAACAAGAACCACTTTACTTTCTGTTTTTGCTTGTCTCCAATGTTTAAGGATTAGTTTAAGATTACAACAGGCAGTGAGTTTTAATTAAAAATAGAATGAATAGATTAGTGGACTGGAAAATGAAGCAAAGTATCAGTGTCTAATAAGTCATTCCCGATATTTTCTTATAATTCTATGCCTTTATACTGATTGTTCTATGGATAAACCCTATTTTTATTACCTTGTATTTTTAATATAGTATAATTATAAATACATTTCACAAACTCTTCCTATAATTAAACCCATTAAAAAGATTTTTCTTAGAAGTCTATACTAAACAAAATGGTATATATGTTTAAACCTTGATAACACACTCCTATTAACAAAAGTCAATAATATTACAGAAGGTTTACTATCTACTTAAGGAAAGACAGTGCTTCAAAAAGGAATTAAAATCACAAACATTATTTTGGAGCAACTGTAGGAGAAAAGACTACTACTACTTATAAAAGAAGGGTTGTTGCTTGGGGAAGGAAGATCACACTGAATTTCCCAAAAGGGAGGCGTTTTGTAAAGATAAGAAATAGAGTCTAACTGCATCAAGAGATAAGATTCAGGAGTTTACCTGATGATTAAACATGTAATCATAACCATGTTATGAACATGGTATTTAAATATGGAGCTCTATCAACTAAAAATAAAAAGGCGATTTGAAGAGCAGATCAGGTTAAAACTGTTATCAAAAATCCAGTTAGACCTGGGGAATTTATTATTTGTTATTCTTTTCTTTCCTTTTGCTATCATGTATTTTTCCTCATTTTCCCTGTATAAATTAATCAAATCATCCAGTGATTTATCAAATGTGTTTCCTGGATGACGTCTTTTGCTAGAAACTATGATATCCTTGTCATCAAAGATTTCATAACATTTTTGGGGTTAGGAATCAAGCAAAAATAAACATAGTACAAAATGAGTGGCTGGACAAAATTTAAGAAGTTCAAAACAGTAGATGAAATGTCATGAAGCAGCTCTGGTTTCACTGACTGAAGAATTTTTTACATGTTGGTAATTCAGAGCTGTTCAGAGGTGCCAGTGATCACTCAACTTTGGAAGATTACACTGGAATTTATTTAATTTTCACTTTATTTGTATTGAAGTATAATATAGATACAGAAAGATGCACACAAATCTTAAGTATTCAGTTCTATGAGTTGTGACAGTTGCATACACCCCTGAATCCACCAGCAAACTAGACATCAAATATGTCCATCACCCCAGAAAGATCACTCACAACCCTTTTCAGCTAACCCTGACTCCCATTTGGCTTTAATGAGCACCTATTTTCTGATTTCTATCACCATAAATTATTTTTGCCTGTTCTTGAACTTTTACAAATGGGATCATAGAATATGATCTCTTTTAATTCTGGCCTCTCTGGATCAACAAAAAGTTTCTGAGACACATGCCTGTTATTGTATATATTAGTCTTTTTAGTAGTAGTAGTGTTACTTGCTCAGTTGTGTCTGACTCTTTGCAACTTCATGGACTGTAGCCCATTAGGCTACTCTGTCTATGGGATTCTCCAGCAAGAATACTGGAGTGGCTTGCCATTCCCTTCTCCAGGGGATCTTCCCATCCTAGGGGTCGAACCCAGGTCTTCTGCATGGCAGGCAGATTCTTTACCATCTGAGCTATTGGGAAGCCCATATTAGTCCTTTGCTCCTTTCTAATTCTAAATAGTTAGGCTACTATTATTTTCTGGTTATCTATCCAGTGAAAGTCCATACACTTAAAACTAACAATATTATTTTGCTATTGAAATAGAACAAATCACCAAAAGCTATTATCTCACTGTTTTGTAAGTCAGGGTCAGATGGGCTCAACTGAATTTTCTGCTCAGGGTCTCAGAAGGTCTAAATCAAGGAGCTGACCTATATGGCTCTCATTTGGAGGCTCTGGGAAAAAAAAAAAAAAAGATCTATTCCCCTGGGTTATTGGGAGAATTTACTTCCTTGCAGCTGTGGGTCTGAGGCTCCCATTTTCTGGCAAGCAATCAGCTGGGAGCCTCTTTTGGCTCCTCTCAACAACACCCAGATTCCTCATCACTTGACACCTCTCATCTTTAAGCCAACAAAGGTGCATCAAATCCTTCTTATGCTTAGAATCTGATTTTCTCTAGCCTTTCCCTTCTGATACCAACTGGAGAAAGTTCTCTGCTTTTAAAGGCTCACATGACAATCTCACCTTCTAAGGTCAATTCTGTCATTTAAAGTAACATAATCATGAGATGGGCTTCCCTGGTGGCTCAGACGGTAAAGAATCTGCCTGCAATGTGGGCGATGTGAGTCTGACCCCTGGTTCAGGAAGATCCCCTGGAGAACAGAATGGTTACCCACTCCAGTACAATTGGGGCTTCCCTGGTGGCTCAGATGGTTAAAAAAAAAAAAAAACGTCTGCAATGTGAGACCATCATGAGATGCTATCACAAATCACAGTTCTAGGAATTATGGGATGTGAAATCATGGGGGTCCTTCCTAGAAACACTGCCCACTATGTTAACTGAAACTATCTTGTCAGTATAGGTATTCAAATGATTGGAGAGTGGCCAAAAGAGTGAGCAGGAGACAGCAAAGGCTGATAATGCGGGCTGGAGAGCAGGCATCCTGGTGTGGACAGGACTGAGAACCCCAGACCAAAAAGGAACACAGGAAATGCTGAATTAGTTTGTCCACATCTAAAGTAACAATCAGAAAGATCTACCATTCTCCCAGAAACTTCTGGAATACTGAATTAAAAAGTGAGAAGAGCAGAGAAAACAAGCCAAAAGAGGAAGGAAAATACCTGCAGTTAGAACAAACAAGTTTTACAGGAAATGAAGTGTAATCTTCATAAACGAGGAACAATGTCTGGCTAAGCAATAAACCACACTTAAGTAATCACATTAGGGAAACACTGAGTACTGATTCAGCCAAATAAAGGTTTATTTTTACTGAAAAAGTAGAGGAAGGGAAAAAGGCATGAGTAATATAAGACTGCTAAAATCTAACCTTCCATAATATAAAAAAAAATACATAAACAAAGAAATGTGTGTAATTTAGAAATATAAACATAAATAACAGAATAAAAAAAAAGAATTTGAGCAGGTGGTGGCAAGGTAGGGAAAAAAAGAGGGCTTTTCTTTTTCATTACGGAAGTTGCAGTATTTAAACCTTAATTCAAGATACATAGATTTAAAAATACAAAAAGAAAAATTATATGCAAATATTTTATTTTAATAGACAAATACGTATAATTTAAAATCTGAACAGTTTTTGTACTCTAATGTGTCAAACAGTTGCATTAGTTTTGGCAATTTTATCTCATATTTTTGGTTGTTAGACTCTTTACAACCCTATGGACTGTAGCCCCTCAGGCTCCTCTGTCCATGGCATTCTCCAGGCAAGAATACTGGAATGAATAGCCAGTCCCTTCTCCGGAGGATCTTCCAGACTCAGGGATCAAACCCACATATGTTATGTTGCAGGCAGATTCTTTATGGTCTGAGCCAGTAGGGAAGACCCATCATTAGAATACTTTAAATCACCTCAACAAAATCACCTCCTTTGGCTTATTTCTTATCTCTGTAATTGAGTCAGCTTTCATGGGGCTGGGTAAAGCAGGCAATAAACCTAAACCTGTTCTGAAATTGTGGGAAAAGTAGGCTATCAAGGTACCCAGTCATGTGGAATTACAACCAAACCTTCACAACAAAGGAAGAAGCCTTTTAGCCTCAGGATTTCAAGTGGGCTGCTTCGGGAGTCATACTCATTTTGAGCACAAAATTCTAGACTTTAGCCATCCTCTGAGGCAGGTTCTATATATAATATGTACAGAGGCTTTTTTACCTTGGGACTTCATGAAGGCAACACAAGAATTTGTCTAGAGTGAGTAAATCCTCTCATTAAAGAGAGGTACATGTGTGGCCACTTACACTTGCATGCTTGCATGAGTGAGAATCCATTCAGTATGGAATGTACCAGACTCCAGTTCACCCCACCTAGTAACTGAAGGCAGCCCTCAACACCTTTCCGCTGAGAGAGTAATTCTAGTCTTGTCTGGATTCTCTCTGTTGCATCCTATAGTCTTCTTATGTGTGCTTCAGGTCTGGTTGGTGTGGGGTCTGGTTGGTGTGACTGTAACTTGCTTCACAGTCCCTATGCTGATCAAAGTCCATCTCTCTCCAGAGTTCACCATACCTGGAAATGAATGTCTCCTGTAATGGATCCCTACCTCTCTAATCATAGCACACTCTGCAGCCTTCTCAAAATGCTGTTTATTCTTTGGAATCGTTCTGTTGCAGGACTGTATATTTCTTACATATCACTATTAAGCCTATAATATACAATCATTGGAATGACTGATCCTAAAACTGAAGCTCCAATACTTTGGTCATCTGATGCAAGGAGCTGACTCATTGGAAAAGATGCTTATGCTGGGAAAGATTGAAGGCAAAAGGAGAAGAAGGTGGCAGAGGATGAGATGCGTAGATAGCATCCTTGACTCAATGGATATGAACTTGACCAAACTTCAAAAGATAGTGGAGGACAGGGAAGCCTGGTGTGCTGCAGTCCTTGGGGTGGCAGAGTCCGACATGACTTAGCAAATGAACAGCAATGCATATCACACAGTTAGGAAACATCACGCTACCAACAATGCAGTTTCATATTTCATGCAAGAAGAGATTACACGGTAATGGTCTAAGTCACTTTGCTTTTATCAATAATTAGGTATAACTAGTTTACATAATATACATATAGCTAACAATATATACTGAGAAGCTATTTTAGATTAGGCTCTGTAATGAGGATAAAGATGTAATCGCTGACCTCAAGAAGCTCAGAGGTTACAAGAGAAACACAATCGAGGCAATTTTAATCCAACTTCTCATGTCAAATGGGCTCAGGTAGCATCTAACAGAGAACACTGGACCCAGTGTAAGATGGCATGGGAGACAGACAGCTTTCTGAAAGGTCAAGGACTGACTCTGATCACCATTTCAAACACTAATTGTTCCTTGATTTAGGGGGGAAAAAATCCAATTTATTTCTAACTTGGTACCTTGTCACCTGAGTTTCACTGAACTCCCAACTCACAAACTTTGGTACCTTCCTTCTTGGCATGACAGCTTATTTGAACCCAGACTCTTAGGGGGGTTATAAAGACGTCATTCACTATAGGAAACATCCATGTTCTCAGTCCTGAGTCAACTGTTCAGGAGACTGAATTGGGTGTAAAGATTCTTATTATTGAATCCAGCATTCACTGGCCATTCCAAAAAGAAGCATTAAAAACAAAATGAAAACACACCAATGTCTTATATTAACTTTCTTTTTTATGTTTGCTCTGCTGATCTCCACTCCACCACCTCAATGGACACGAGTTTGGGTAAGCTCCAGGAGTTGGTGTTGGCCAGGGAGGCCTGGCGTGCTGCAGCACGTGGGGTCGCAAAGAGTTGGACACGACTGAGCGAATGAACTGAACTGAACTGCTGATCTCAGTGGTATGGAAGTGACGCAACTGCAACAGGAAAAAAATAAATCTTTTTTTCATTTACTACCTTTCCTTAGCCCCTATAAGTAAAGAATAGCATCTTTGAGATTTTCATCACAAAACATTTGGTTCCAAAGAGAGAAAATCAAATTTCAGCTGTTTTTCTGTATTTTAGAGGTACAGCGAAACAGAAAATATTTACTCTATAAACTCTAAAATACCAGAAATGCCACTGGAGCCGTACCTGTGTGTGAACACTTATTTTCCCAAGGCTGAATATTCTGCCAACCCTTGCCTGTCAAAAGAATTTGAAGCAGCTCACTGCAAGATGAAAAACAGAACTTCCTATCTTGCTCCAAGGTAAGAAGTTTATCTAAGCTTCTTATCTTACTTCCAGCCCGGGAAGTAGCAAGGAAACCTGTATAAAATGAGTCAAAAGTTAAGGGAGAGGAAAAGTAGAAAGCTAATTGCCTTACCTAAACTCTGCTGTTTGGTGTAACAATGCTAGAAAAGTGATAAATACAGTCCTACCTAAAGAAATGAGCTCTCATCTGCACATAATTTAAAAATCATCTCTACCCACTTGCCATTCCACTTCATACTCCAAGGAATACAGATGACTTCAACTGGAAGGATCAGATGCTTGAAAGCTTTCCCTTAGTATGCCTCAAAGATCTTGTATTTCTTCTCAGTGTTCTGGAAACTAAGAGGATTTCCTTTTGAAATGCATATACACCTATGAAGGTGACTTGGGTGCAACTTGATAACAGCCCAGTGGTAATGTTGGGAGCTAAAGAAGAGCCATGAGGGCAGCGGTCCAGGGTAGATGAAAAGCACAATGGCAAATCCTGAGGGATGAGAGAAAAAGCGAAGAAGCAGGGTACAGCGTCTTTTTGAAGAGTCTTATGCTAATTCTGGCTGAGGATAAAACCAAACCACCACTCCAGAATGCTTATACAGTAGAAAGAGAAGAGGTCCATGGCCAGGGAAAGAAGAATCTAGAAGACATGCCAGATGACAATAGGCATACATATACATGTATCATATGATTTCATTTATAGGAAGTTCTAGAACAGGTGAAGCTAATAATATAAGGTAACATCAGTAATAAGATTAGATTGGGTGGTGCTTGTGCTCAGTCACTTCAGTCATGTCCAACTCTTTGTGACCCTATGGACTGTAGCCTGACGAGCTCCTCTGTCCCTGGGATTCTCCAAGCCAGAATACTGGAGTGGGTTGTCATGCCCTCCTCCAGGGGATCTTCCTGACCCATGAATTGAACCCATGCCTCCTGAACTGCAGGCAAATTCTTTACTGTGGAGCCACTGGGGAAGCCCCAAGATTAGATTATTCTAGAGCTATTCTAATGTGGAATATAAATGGAGATGTTAAGAACCTACACATAGGTTGGAGAAGGGCATGGCAACCCACTCCAGTATTCTTGCCTGGAGAATCCCATGGACAGAGGAGCCTGGTGGGCTACAGTCCATGGGGTTGCAAAGAGTTGGACATGACTGAGTGACTAACACACCTTCAAGAACCTACACATAGGCTCACTGTAATATCTTCTAGAACAGAAGGAGTACTGAAGCGATAACAGAAAGAACATTTCTTTTGCAACTTTACCTAAGATGAGTGAATTATTAGAATATGCAAAATCATTAGAATGTTTTATTAGAATATATTTATGCACCATTATTAGAATATTCTACTATATATAGGTACCCTCTAATGATGGGCTTCCCTTGTGGCTCAGCTGGTAAAGAATCCGCTTGCAATGTGTGAGAGCTGGGTTCAATCCCTGGGAAACAAGGGAAGATCCCCTGGAGAAGGGAAAGGCTACCCACTCGAGTATTCTAGCCTGGAGAATTCCATGGGCATTATAGTCCATGTGGTTGCAAAGAGTCGGATATGACTGAGAGACTTTCACTTTCTAATGATGAGACATAGGGAAGGTTTATAGGTGTCTCACCCACAATCCCATAAGATAAATAAATTATGTTATTCTACTTTAAAGTCATTTATTAACAATACCACAGTTACAAAATGGCTCTACTGTGTTCTATCAGCTTGATGAGGTCTCAGCTTTCTCTTATTAGAGGGCCTTTGAACATATTTTAGGAAAAGTTCCATTGGTGGTGACTGTGATAATATCTGAGCACCAGGATTCAGCTGTTCTTACACATGGATCCAAACAAGAATGTCCTGAGTCAATGGCACCAGATTCCAGGGGTGCTAGGAGAATTATTTCCTAATGGTTCTAAGAAGCAGGTGAGACTTCAGGTCCCTACCATTGGTAATTTGACAGGACTCTGAATTCTTATGTAGGTCCTTTTCCACCTCAGTATTTTATAATAGAAAATACTTCTCTCTCTCTCTCCCCTCCATTAGCTACTTTTAAAGGACTGCTCCCTCTGAACCCATCACAACTATATCATATATCCACTGTAAATGATCTACTAGCATGCGTCTTTCCTTCACTGTGTTTTGCATTTATTATGTAATTTTCTATTAGTATCTCCCATCCCCAATAAACTCTAATCTTCTGGGAGCAAGGAAGAGCCTGTTTTTGTAATTAGTATATTTCAGAATGCTCAGCATGCTTATTTCTGTTTGTTATGTTCCTTTATTAGTATATGTATTAACTTGTTTTATTTATACATTAAATATATGAAAAATACCTGAGTAGACATAAAATAACAAATGAACAAATGAGTGAGTGAGTGAGTGAACAGTCTCAAGTGACATGGTCTCAAGGAGATTAAAAATCTCTATCTTCCGCCTGAGGGAAAGGATGAGGCAGCCCTTGGGTTTTGCTGAGAGATGGAAAGGCAGCATCCCCAGCATGCAAGACACAGCAGAGAAACCAGAGAGCAGGTTTATGAGGAAGTAGCACTGATGATCGGAGAAGGCAATGGCACCCCAATCCAGCACTCTTGCCTGGAAAATCCAATGGACAGAGGAGCCTGGTGGGCTGCAGTCCATGGGGTCACCAAGAGTCAGACACAACTGAGCGACTTCACTTTCACTTTTCACTTTCATGCTTTGGAGAAGGAGATGGCAACCTACTCGAGTGTTCTTGCCTGGAGAATCCCAGGGACAGGGGAACCTGGTGGGCTGCCGTCCATGGGGTCGCACAGAGTCAGACATGACTAAAGCGACTTAGCAGCAGCAGCAGCAGCGCTAACGATTGCATCCAAGCTCATGAGGGCAACTGACAAGAATGCCAGTGCACAGCAACACCACCAGAGGGGTGCCTGTGTTTGTGAGGGAAAATGCCTGACATTTCATATGTGGGTCAAGTGGAAGACATGTTTACCTCAGTTAGTGAGTTTCCAAGGTGTTAAAATCCCAAGAATTATTTAATATAGACCCAGTCTGTATAGATATAGACTTTGCTTCACTATACTGAGTGTTGTATGCAGCCACATACTATATCCATTTAATTTATTGAGCTGTGCTTCAAAGCAAGAATTTCCCAATTATAGTCAAGAAGGAGAGTGAAACTGAATAGTGCAGACAAGAGAAGTAAAGTGGATAAAACTCTAGGCCCTCTGCTTCAAACAAAATTCTCATCATTCTTATGTTTTGAGCTTTTATATCACGGGGCGTATAACTTCCAACAGAATGTAAGTTCCATGTAACAGACCTTTGTCTATTTTGTTCAATGCTAGTTCTCCAACACTCAAAGTAGTGTCTGGTGCACTGAGAACAGTCAACTTTTGTTGAAAACACTGACAAGGCTTTATTTAAGAAATAATTTCACTATTTCTTAATATCAAGTTTTGTTAATAAAAATAATTTTACAGAGAATATAGCTTATCATTTCTTAAAGCACTGGCCTTCAAGTAATGTTTATCACTCTCACCACCAATTTTTATGATGCAAATATGTCACTGCTAATCAGTACAGCAGAATACATCAACAAAACCCATCTTCACAGTGTTTAGAATACCAATGTTTTTTGTCTTTGGTTTCATTTTCTGAATTATTAAAGATCATCTGTTCCTGCACAGTCTAAATTACTGCCTGCATGCTAGCACCAGTTTTTAAATGTGAACTTTCACATTTCCTACTAATTTTTAGATTTAAGTTACCTTGATAGTTCATTTTCTGGTACTTATTTTAAGATCTGTATGAAATAATTCCATCTGAATATAACAATATGTTGTATGAGTTAACCCCTAATATGGAAGAGATAAAGAAGGTGTCTTGAATAAAATATACATAGAAGATCTGTTTCCTTAAATCTCTAATGGAATTTTATCACCTATACAGAATGCTACTAGAACTACCTGATATTAATATCGAATCTAAATCAAACTTCCAAGGCTGGCTCATTGGATCTTTTGGATATTTCTGTTTCAGAGGAAGGAAAGGTACCTGAAAGACTGATCAATTTTTCTTACTTTGCTAGAGACAATCACGATACCTAATGGATGCAAAGTACATTCACTTTCCACGTAACAGTACCTGAGGGCTTCCTGGGTGGCTCAGATGGTAAAGAATCTCCCCTCAATACAGGAGATCAGGGTTCAATCCCTAGGTTGGGAAGATCCCCTGGAGAAGGGAATGGCAACCCACTCCAGTATTCATGCCTAGAGTATCCCATGGACAGAAAAACCCGGTAGGCTACAGTCCATAGGATCACAAAGAGTAGGACACAACTGAGTGACTAACACTTTCACTTTCTAACAATACCTATAAGTGAAGGGATTAACGAGTTTCTGATTTCTAAATATCCATGTTCTAGTTTTTCTCTTTAAACAGTTTCTAAACATATGAAAGTAATAAATAGCATTGCATATTCTTTGCAAATGTTTAATTTGATGAGAAATTCTCATTGCTAGATCATACTTCTGAAAACCAAGATGTGTAATAGACTCGGTCTGATACTTAATACATGCAGTCAAGTCAATTAGTGGATACACCAAATTCACAGTTCATAACCACCCAGAAACATAAATGAATGAAATATCCCTGTATAAGTAAAATAAAAAAGAAAGGATTGTAGGGAGATGGTAGCATAAGTGATATAGTTTATTGTTGTTATTTCTTCACTTTAGCATTTATTGCATAAAAATAGAGTGATTATGATAGAAAAAAATTTCACAGTCAACATCTACAATAAACTTAGGTGACAAGGTAATCACCACAGACACCAAAATACAAACAGAAGGGGAGAGACCATCAAAAGAATTAAGACAGAGTATCAGTGACTATGCCAAAGGAAGCAAGGAGAAGGTAAGGAACTTCTAACAGGCCTGAGAGTCAGAGAAATGTTAAAACACCACTGGGTACTAACAGGATCTCGTGGGCCATTCTGAGAAGAGCAGAAGGAGAGGACACTCAGGATCAGACACTGAGGCTCTTATAGGCCAGGGCAAGGGGGCTTCAAGAAGTTCTGACAGATGGTCTAAGTCTGGACCTGATAGCTTCCTATAACCAATAAACTGTCATATTCCACCAGAAAGGATATTGCCCCATACTCTGAAAAACTGCCAGGGACAAAATTCAAAGTGTTACAGGGATGATAATGGTAAAAAGAAAGAATAAAATCCAAATAGAGGGGCAGGGTAATAGACAAGAAAGACTGCAGAAAAATAGAAGCTGTATATTTTGTCAGTCTGTGGGCAGGAACTCTAGAATTGCTCTGTTGATCATGTTATTTGAACTTGTCCTAGCTCTAAGTATAATATGCTCTATTTGTAAAATAAAAGCTTGCTTTAATGACTCAATATAGGAAACATGAATATAAAATATCTAATTATATTTGATTTATATTGAATTATCTTAGTAAGTTTTATATTAATATATTGCTTTTAATAATTTTATTTTGATGTTATATCACACAATACATACTTTAAATATTTAATTAATTTTACAATGATGTTCACAAGATAATATTATATATATACTGGATAAAATTAAAATTATCAAAATGAATTTCACCTATTTCTTTTTGCATCTTTTTTAATATGGCTACTCAGACATATGTGATTAGGTATATGCTTCATTATAATAGAAGCACAAGAAAACAAACAAATGAGAGAGAGATGGAGTGAAAGTCTGTAGAATTCAAGTAATATGACAGACATTAGTCAATAACAATATATGGACCAGGTTTGGGTCACAGTACAAACAATAATCATTTTAAAACAATGTGGAAACTAAACTCTGATTAAATTTTTGACATGAATGGAGATTTATCACTATTGTAGTGATGACTGTAAAAATCCTTATCTTCTAGATATATGTATCACGATATTTGTAGATGAAGTAACGTATCAAGAGAGGGTTGAGAGAAGGAGATGCAAATGTAGAAGAAATCAGAATGGCCATGAGCTGATCCTGGTGAAGAAGTGGTGAGTACATAGTTCCACTCTGGGCTTCTAATCTGAATGATGTTTAAAATTTTACATAATAACAAGGTAAAAAACAAAGGATGAGAAACAAATCTATTTCTACTATGGATTAAAAAAAAAAAAAACACTTGTCAGAAGTAAAAGTGGCTCTGGATGGTGCAAAATAATGAAAAAAAAAATCCCCCAAAAGGTTCCTTTTCTGTAATATTAGTACCAAGATGAGGATTGCAGGAGGCTTCGCTGTAGCTCGTCAGCTTTTCCATTTACGAGTATTCCAAATCTTTATAAACCATCTGGAGTGCAAGGGTTTGGCTAGATTTCCATTCCACTATACTAATGAGACATTTATTGAGAAAGAATGTCAAAAATAACAACTTTCAATGTAGCAATACTCAGATACCAAAAACTGAAACAATTAAAGCCATTCTCATCCCAACTTACAAAAAACAAACTCATAAAACCATGTGTCAACAATGTCCAATTATTCTAATCACACAGTACAGTGTAAAACCAAAATTATTGCTCTGACTACATCTTGGTTATAAGGCCACACTATAAGATTGCCAACTATGTACTTTTTTAGTAATTAGATAAGCTAAGAAGAAGTATTAGCAGTAATGAATCATTTTAATATTCAGCAATAAATACAGAAGGAAACAGAAATAAAACAATCTAGGAAACACTATTTTGAAAATAGAGGCATTTTAAAAAGAAAAGTGAATTTCAAAGTTTTTGCCCTTTCTAGTGTCCTCTGTCTTCTGGATTTCATCTTTTTCTACAAGTCTATACAGAGTTCACATAATTTCTAATACACATGCTCTTGGTTTTATAAACTTTGGGCCAAACAGCTTAATTTGCTCTGGTCTCTCTTTGTATTACACCTACCTCCATTCTAAAAACAGACTTGGTTTACCAAATAATCAGGAACAATAAAGAAGCATGGGAGAGGCATGGATGTAAAAGTATTAATGACCCTTTAGGGTCCATTTGGTCAGAAAATATGCCACCATGTTCCTCGTGTAGTTTTATTCATCATTCTCATTTTAACAATCCTGTGAAGCATATAAATATTTGTGTTTCACTGGCAAAAATATTGTAAAATAATGTCCTCATGGTACTTCAATTTAACTTAACAAACCTTTGTAGAGTGCTTACTACCTGTAGGGAACACTGATGTACTAAAGATTCAGAGAATATATTATACCTGCCTTCAATTTGCTTATTGTTTACTAGGGAATACAAACTAAAGAGGAAGAATTAGAAAATATCACATAAGAAAGTTTTAGGGGAGCACAGATGATCTCTAGTCTTTTCATGGATCAGGAAGTCTTCTGAGGGAAGGTAAGACATCCAGCTGGGCTACAGAGAGTAGGCACAGGGTCTCCTGGCAGAGAAGGGGCAATGACCGACTAAGCAAAAAGCAGAGGGTTTCTTCCCCCACAAGGAAAAAACAACGGATGGGAATAAACTACAACAGTCAGAGCAAGGACCTGAGTGGAAGAGTGAAAAAGACAGAGAGGATACAGAAGAAAAAATAAAGATAGAGAATGCTCAGGAAAGAGTCCTTTTCGCTCATCTCATGTGCATTTGGCATAGCCTGAATTCTGAATCAAAGGGAAGAAAAGGAAAAAAAGCACCAACCCCTAGTTTCCTGAAGTGTGCTTGATCACTGAATTATCTACTGTTATAAAAAGCAATATATCTCCATCCTTCCAAGCATTATGGCCATAGTCAGAGTGTTACGTACTCAGATGAAAGAATGGCTTCCTTGGTGTTGAATTCCCCCATGGTGTACAATGTCTTCCTGTGTGTTCTCTCCATGCATGGAGGACAGACACTTTCCTTGTTCTCATTGTAAGTGTTTCACATCTATGTGTGAACAATATAGCTGCATATGCATTTGTGTATTATAAGTTCCAAGTCAAGTGAATAAAACAGTCCCCTATTGGCTGACAGTTGTTTTTAACCAATCTATTGGTCTTAAGCACATTCTACAAAATGCTGGAGGAACGATGCAGTGGTGGAAAGAATGATTTCAATATTAGAGCAAGGCCAGTTGTCACTGCCAACTTGACCTGCTTAATAATAATGGAAAGAAAAGCAGTTGGCTGAGAGTCCAAGTGAGAACATTTCAGAGAAAGCTGAGCCCCGCTGGAGTTTCCTGTGAGTGAGATGGGCACAGAGGAGAGTTCTGCTAGGACCCACATGTGCAGCTCTGGCTCTTGGAAGGCCACGCATGCTTTTGGTACAAGCCAATGGAAAAAGAGCAAAACAAGTTTGACAGCATGCACATTCCTATTCTCTCTTAAAAACACTGAGTTTCACAGACTTAGCTCCATCGTTCAGAGTTAAGAGTCTGGGATGCTGTCATTTTTAAGCCACATCACTGAGGACTAACCAGAGAAATCATCAAGTAGAATATGCCATTTCTGCTTAATGAGATATTAATGAAGGAGAATCAGCACAGCAAACATTCCTGAGTTCTAAGACATGATGTTGTTGTATGAGTTTGTTTTCAATTTGGTTATCAAGCATTAATCAATACATTGACATCCTGTAAGGAGCAGATTTTAGTGAAAGTGGTATCAAAGTTGTTCGATTTCTTCCCTCTTCTTGGACAAGCAGGTACTAGACAAACTGGAACCTTACCCAGGCACAGTGTCCCCAAGATCAATGGCAATGGGACTGCTGCCTGCAAATGCCAGAGTATGGTGCGAAGGCGTAAGTTCCCAGACTTGTCTTTGTCTCTGAGTGTGCTGATCAGAGTCAGGAAAACAGTCTACATTCCAGTTAAGGGTGGATGGTGGTAGTGGTTGAGGAGTATGAGGACAGTAAGCCAAACATAACAGAAAACCAAGACAGCTAACAAAGATGAAGGTTTGAAGCCAACAGTGGTTAGCAGGCTTTGGAGACATTTCTGAGATGAAGAACAACTGTCTGATTGCATATAGTTTTGATGGTTATGGATACACTGAGAGCTTACGCCTACCAAGAGCAAAAAAATTCAGTTGACCATGATTTAAACTAACATTCTCACATGACAAGAATCCTGGAAGTCAGCAGAATTTTGGCTTAGGTTGAGCTGCTCAGCCGTGGCAGAGCTCAAGGTCCGTGTCTTGAATGGTCCTCTTGACCTTCTTCTCATGGCTGCAGATCACTGCAGCAGCAAGTCACATCATCAGATGGTCTTGTTTAAAACCAGACACCGGGATAGTTCAGAGCAGAGCTTTTACCCTCAACCCAATCCAAGTTAGGAAAGAAGAAAACCGTGCACAGAAATGAACAACTCATCTACAAGATCAGAGAGAGTTTATAGTGATCTATTCAATCTTGCTTGCCTGGGACTTTCTTAGTTTTGGCAGGGAAAGTATCATGTCTGTGGAACCTTCTCAATCCTGGGCAATCAAGGATGGTTCGTCACAGTGTCACAGTCACAGGGCCATCTTTTATTCATTTTCTTGAGATGAACCATGTTCTATCCTACACCTGAACTAGAGTCTCTTAATTACAAGAGGAAAGGATGAGTTTTTGTTATGACAAGATTCTCTCAATCTTGGTTTTTCTTTAGAGTAACTAGGGGAAATTTTAAAAGTCCCAATGTCTGAGCCCTATTTATTGTGATTACAAAATTAATCTGGGGAATTTCTTGAGCATTAATGCATCTTAAAAACTATCCAGATGTTTCTAATGTATATCTCTGGTTGAGAAGTAAACTACTAGAGGAATCAAGTAATGTTATCAACACCTAATGAAACCACCAGGGAACACAGGATATAGTTTAACATGACTGGTGTCATAATCAATCTTTCAACCAATGCAGTGCTCTAATTTTCTAAAAAAATATATAATCTTTGCTTTTCATTGGCACTCAAAGATAAGATACTAACAGATGTTATCTAAATTTATATAGTAAAAATCGGAAGCTCAAAAATGTTGTTATTCATTCTTAAGCAATCCCCCAATTCTATAACACATTTAACAAGATCGCCAAATTTCCATTTGAGGACAAGTACACTTGAGTGTGAGCAAACTCTGGGAGATGGTGAAGGACAGGAAAGCCTGGTGTGCTGCAGTCGATGGGGTTGTAGAGCTGGACATGACTGAGCAACTGAACAACAACAACAAGAACACTAAACACTGGGGCTTCCCAGGTGGCTCAGTGGTAAAGAATCTGCCTAATGATTTTTGCACAAGCAAACCCTAAAATATTCCATCATGAGTTCTAAGAAAGAGGTAAAAGAGAAAAGGGAGAAAAATAGGAGTCAAACTAAAGTGTTATTCTACATCCCTGAGGGAAGGGATGAATAGAGAGGAAGGAAGCTGTTACATATATTACAAATTTGCCACTTTTATCTCTGAGCTGATCTCTGAGCTGTCAAATGGACTGGTAGACCAACTACAGAGTCCTTTCCATTATAACAAGTAGACAATTTCTTTTTTGTCTCTAAATTTTTTCAATTTATGTACTTTTAATTGGAGGATAATTGCTTTCCAATATTGTGTTGGTTTTTGCCATATATCAACATGAATCAGTCATAGGGATACATATGTCACCTTCCTCTTAAACCTCCTTCCCACCTCCCACCCCTCTAGGTTGTCACAGAGCACCAGATTTGAGCTCCCTGCAGAACATAGCAAATTTCCACTGGCTATCTAATTTTACAAATGGTAATTGTTTACTTTGCTTTCCCCTCCTTACCCATCTCTCCCCTGCTTGTTACTTGGATTTCTCTAATTATTACTACTGCCTCTGGCTGGGTCTGAGTGAAAAGTTGTTCTTTAACATGAGAGTGTGAGGTGTTGGAAGTGAGAAACATAATTTGTGATGCTAAGAACAAATGAGTACATTCTCTGCTAGGATCCTGGTCTCCAGTCTCTCTCCTAACTTTAATCTCCTGGGCAAGAGGAATATGTAAATCCTACAGAATGAGCCAAAGGAAATTACATGAGTCTGGGTTTCACATGGAAAGTTGGACTAGACATGGTGAAAGCACACCCACCATAGTGTGTGAAGTAACGGTAAGTAACAGATTTAGTCAGAACTCATAGAGCAACATAGCCAGGGAGAGAATCCATTTAGTGGTTTGACAAAAGACTACAGATGTAAAAGTGTTCCAAGCATCACATCTGGGAAGTGAGGCTAGACCACAAATGGAAATATCAGCTAAAATTTGGATGTAAAATGTGTGATGGGTCAGTGGTTAATAACAATGATATAACAAACGTTTACGAAAGACCACGTGCCAGTAACTAAACTAAAAACCTTAAATAAATTACTTCACTAATTCTCACAACACCCTCATGAAACTGATGTATGTTCCATATAACAGATGGCAAACTGAGACTCAGAGAAGTAGGTTGAGCTGCCCAGTATCACATGATCAGCAAGTGGTCAACAAGGATATATACTCAGGCCATCGATTTCATAACATTACAGAGGCCAAAGGGCATTTCAGGAACTTGTGGCTGTTCCTTCTCCACTTTCTCCTTACCAGACCTTCTCCCCAAACTGAGGTCTGTTCCCCTGTCCTTTTGGGTAGGGTGCCAATCACCATGCAAGTTTAAGTGGTTGACCATGCTTCCGTGTGGGAGATTGTAATGACAAAACAGGAGAGCTGATGGGCTCTCTGAAGATATTTCTGTTCTACCTCCTCACTGTCTGCTAGGTAACAGACATCTGAGGCAGGATAAAATTTACTAAGCAATCAGAAGAGACTAGCATAAAAGTGAAAGGGTAACTTGGCCCCAATCCAACCCCTTCCAGAAGGTCTGAGTTTCTGCTTTCTCTTGGCAGTTGGTAAT
Organism: Oryx dammah; assembly: GCF_014754425.2. Classification (NCBI taxonomy): domain Eukaryota; kingdom Metazoa; phylum Chordata; class Mammalia; order Artiodactyla; family Bovidae; genus Oryx; species Oryx dammah. Next base: position 3,522,769 of record NW_024080444.1, on the reverse strand, counting down.
GGCTTTTGTGCCGTCAGACCCAACATGAAAGCTTCTAGATAGCTGTTGTCCAACCTTATAAGGCTCTTTCGTGAGAGAACTTAGCTCTGTAGTCCTCAAGGGAAAGAGAAGGGGACTGGGTTGAAAGGAGAAGTTGCTCAAATGAAGCAGTGGCTCCTAGGACTGGAGGAAAGGCAAGCAGAACTGGGTTCTACAAAGGGTTGTGTCCTTTGGTGCAGTCCCCAAGGTCACAGGAGGGCTACTGATGGGGAGAGATGTGTTTCCAGAGGTGAGGGCTGCTAAACATCCAGTATCACAACCTTGAGAGTTTCAGCCAAAGATTCTGGAACCACCCTCGCAGAGAAACTGTATGTGGTATTACCTGTCTTTGAATGGACAATAACATTCTGTTCTCTGAGCCTCTTGGTGGCAACTTCGAAGGACCAAAGACTAGAGGTCTTTGTTTTTTTTTCCACTCTGAGAAGGTATATTACACTAAAGATTATTATTAGATATCATTCGACCCCTGTAAATAGGGGCTTAGAGTCAGATATAATTTAATTTATAAAACTTAAACATTATTTTACTTGCACCTCACGATTTTGGAAAGATTCTGGAAATATTTTCTGCTTTAACCTTGATTATCCTATTCTATATATGCAAATTTTCTTTTCTTTTTTTTTTGGCACACTGATCAGGACTTTATTTAAAAGTTAGCAAACAATACTGTAGAAACATTGATATGTAAATTTCTAAAATGCTGTATCTTAAATTTAGTTGGCAAAGACCACATTTAGCTATAAGCATGAATTTAGTCTTCCACGTAGAAACGAGATACTAAACTAAAAAAAAAAGCTTTCTATTGTTTGAAAACACACAGTTTAATTAGAGGACTGTAAAAATGCATATTTTTTAAGGAAAGAATTGACTGTATAAGAATACTCCTCTTTTACAATATTCCTTTTTACTTCATATGCGAGTTATTGGTTATGCTGTAGGATTTAACTGTCAGAGCACTAAAAGGCAACTATTTAGGGAAGAGGCTGAAAAAGGAAAAAAGGAACGTATGTAAGGCAATAGTTCCTTTAGGTACAATAAGCATAATAGTGTTTTAGGAAAACAAGATAAAAATAACTCAAGGCTAGCTTGGTTCTCACTGAATAAAAACAGTGGGCTAAATACTGAGCTCCTCTGTGAATCTAATCATCAATGCCTTGGCCACCATACTGGTAATCTCTGGGTAGTCATCTTGGTACTGGCCATGATACTCATTGGGGTATTGTGCCTGATAATCACTACCACTGATTTCCGACCCACTGGTTCCTGTTCCTTGGCTTCCATTGTGAATGACAGGTTCTGTGGGAGCAGCACAGTATTTGGGATCATACACTTGCCACCCAAGGCCATACACACTCATCGCTTTCTGGGAAGCAACTTTGTGGGTACCCATCTGTAGGGAAATTGTGGAGTTCTCCATGGGTTGTAACGTTAGCTTCTGATTGTAGATATCTCTTCGGGTACCCAGTGCTAACATCCCTGCCTGGTTGCCTCCTTTGTTGGTGCCCATTTGCAGGCTAATTGTGGTCTGATCAAAAGGTTTGTCAGTTTGCATTTTAGGATCATAAATGTGCCTCTTTGTCCCATAGGCCGTCATACCTGCTTGACTGGCGCATTTGTTGGTTCCCATCTGCAAACTAATTACACTTTGGCCAGCTTTTAATTTTCCTTCATCAAAACATCTTGTTTGTTTTTCTGCATACGTATCTCTAATGTCAATGGTTGTATGGAATCCTTTTGTTTTGGCCAGACCTGCTAGGGCCACCAACATAGTCTGTACCTCATGTTTCCATTCTCAAAAAGATCATTTGCTTCAAATACATCATGTGGCTTAATATGTCCTGTGGCTTAATGCCATAAGCCGGAATAGCGTTAATAAATTTGCTGATATTCTCCAACTGAGGCCAGTTTAATGAGGACTCATTGACCTTCTTCCCTGAGCCTGGCTGTAGCTTGTTTATGAGTTCACGGAGGTTAAAGCCATCTTTTAAGTCCAGCTGGAAGTTGGTGCCAGTGCTCGTGCCTGTCACCTCTTCCATCCAGTTGTGGAGATCTTCTGCCTGGAAGCTATCTTCTTCTTGACTTCAGCCCAGAGCCCATAGGAAGGGCCCTGGTTGAAGTGGGTCATGATGATTTGGGCGGCGGGAAGAGGCTGAGTTGGGGGACTGGTTGGTCTGGGGGATTCTTGCACTCGGCTTCTCCGCTCCTGGCTCCAAGGAAGGGCCTAACCACAAGACGCTCAGAGCTCGCTCCCCTGGGTGGCACAGGAGTTGCTGGGACGTGGCGGTGGGATGCGGGTGGTGCCTCGGCTACCAGTACTACCTCACAGTACTCGGCTTGTGGTACTACCTTCTAGTACTCAGCTATGAGTACTACCGCAGCTACTCGGCTACGAGTATTACCACGGAATGCAGGCGGTGCCTCGGCTCCTCTGCTGCCTTGGCTACGACGTCCCGCAGAGGCTCCTGTTCGGCTCCGGAGTTCCACACGAACTAGATAAATGCAAATGTTTTAAGTATTTAATGGAGCCAAATCCTCTTGTACAGAAGGGGGAACTGAGACATGATGAGATATTAAAACAGGTTAATGTCTATGTTTTAGTGTGCTAGCACAGAAGAAAGAACCATAAACAGAATTCATATGTACCATGAGGAAAGTAACAACAACAACAAATGTAATTCAGCACTGATGAAGGGATATGCAAATGACCTTGGACCTGGGCAGAAGCTGGACGGGGCCCCAGGGTCACTTGCCAGAAGCCTGAGTCACTGATTGGGGTATTTGGCCTTTTGGAAGGCTCTAGCACATACAATTGACTCCCCCATTCAGTCTTTTGGTAGTACCACTCAAGCATAGCCTTTGGATCAGAACGCATCCCTGCATCTGTCTGGGAGGCACACAAACACTGTGACCCTCAGTTAGGGATGAGCAGTAGACAGGCATCAGGATCTGCTTAATAGCTGGCATGAACCATACTCATAGACAAGTCTAGGACAAGCAACCTCTGGCACCTGGAGCACCCAAATTTTCTTATTCTAGGACTCCCCTGCTGCTCAGTGGACCTCGCAAGATCCCCAGAGATGAGGCTCAGGCGACCCCATCTGGTCTATCTTCTCCCTGCCCCAACTACGTATATATATGCATACATACACACACACACATGAAGCCAAACAGCACAACCTGCAGCTTCCAACTGTGCCCTTTGCCTTCCTGGTGTTAAAATTAAATAAAAAAAGAAACTAGACTCCAAAATTCCCTAAGCAGTCAAAATCATTTAAGCCAGATAAGTGACACTTAATTTAGTTTTTCGTGCAAAACAAGTGAAACACAACTTGGGCTGCCTTTTAGGCTGCTTTTCATAAATGCCTTCTATAATCATAAAAGAACAGTCATCTTCCTAAGAAAGGTATAAGATAGTAAAATTTAACCAATTCATTGCTATCTGGGAACCACCACTGTAATAACCAATCATTATAAAGTGGAACAACTTCCTCATTTTCACTTTATAAGCCATCTTGTAATATCATGCCTCTAAGCTTCATAGCAGTTTTGAATTTAAAAGCTCCCAGTTGGACAGGTGTTCTTATACGAACAGACAAACAAAGCTTCAACCAAAAAGGGATTTCACTGATTAATATAACAAAGTCTGAGGGCAAATTTGGTCCTTAGCAGAGATACTCAGCTGATGTCATCAGAAATGGGTTCCTCTCTACTTTTACGTTCTCTGCCTTTTGACTTTATTCTCAGGCTTTATTCACTGGCAGCATGGCTGCCAACTAGGTCAGGGTTGTATTCTTCCAAGTTCAAGAGCAGTTGAAAATGTGGCATTTCTCTCATGATACCTCTTGCAAAAGCCTCATTGGCTTCAGTTGGGTCACTGAACCATTCACTTTAACTAGGTTATTAGAAATTTTGGCCAGAACTGAGTCCTTTGGATGCCATGGGTGTAGGGATGACTAGGGACTACAACTCCACCTGCACAAGGCTGAAGAGGAAAATAGAGGGACTGTTTCAGAAGGCTGAGTAAATGCTAACTATTCAAATGAAAACAAAGATGTCCACTTCAGCCTCTTTCACCTTGTCCATGTCTTACCTACTGGCCTAGGGCCACAAGTTGGCCCTTGAGGCTCTGAAATTTAATTTGACAGTTATGTGTATGTGTGTGTTAGGCACTCAGTCATGTTTGACTCTTTGAGACCCCATGGACTGTAGGCCACCAGGTTCCTCTATCTATGGGATTCTCCAGGTAAGAATATGGGAGTGGGTAGCCATTCCCTTCTCTACAGGATCTTCCTGACTTAGGGACTGAACCCAGGTCTCCTGCATTGCAAAGGGATTCTTTATCATTTGAGCCACCAGGGAAGTTTTCTTGTGTATAGTAAGCTGCATAATGACCCCCTCCCCCCAAATATAACCAGGTCCGGATTCCTGAGAGCTGTGAATGTTTTCTTATATGCAAAAAAACATGCTTTACTATTATGATTAAGTTAAGACTCTTGAGATGAAGAGATTATCCTAAGTGAATCCTAAATTTAATCACAAGTATCCTTATAAAAGGGGCTTGAATCCATAAACTGTTTTGGTGAGGGCAGCCCAATCCTAGTTCCTTTCTTCATCTCTCATTCTCTCCTCATCACTATCTGTCAAGGGTTGACTCCATAGCTGAGTCACCCAGTTCCTAGAAAGAAAGCCTCAAGCAGATCAGGAAGGCAGGCGATCACTAAAAATATAGTCCCTGCTCTGGCTCCAAGTGCTCCGTCTGCCCCCTCATCTGGAGGAGACAAGGGGCAGAGACGTGGTCCTTCTTTGATACTAGCTCTGGATTCACAGACCTTTCTCAGATGAGAAGAAAGCAGATTTTTCACTCTCTCCCACCCATCACTGTTGCCAAAACATGCACAGTGGGACTGTGTTCAGGGGCAACAGAGGCAGTTCAGAGGCTACTTACAAGGCAAGCAACAGGAAATGAGCCCAAGGGTGAGAGTCAGTTATATCCCAGGAGAATCTGACAATAGAATAGCAGTGTTCCCAGAGCATAAGGATGTGAGAGATTAAATGAAGAATTTCTTCAAGGGTCAAAGGGTCAAGGGAGATTGTCAAGGCTGAGGAATTCCCAGCTTCTCAACCACAGTCAAGAGACATCCTGAGAGCCAGTAAGCTAGGAAACTCCCAAAAATCTAAACAGAAATCTAAACAGTCTAGTGACTCAGAGTTCAAAGAATGTTCCCTTCTACCCTGAAGATTCAGCAAAGCCATATCTTATAGAACCTCTTGCTGAGAAGTTAAAACTGTCATTGGAAGTTCAACTGTATAGCCAGTCATCAGCCATACCTTTGAAGAGACCCCTGCTTTAATCTCCCTGGGATTTGGCAGTTTCCCAGATTGCTGTATGCCCACATGGAGGACAGTAGGAGTACTGATGAAATCAGGAGCCCTGGATTCCTAAATTTCAGGCTTCCTGGAGGAGCCAGGACAATTTAGAGCCAACTGATAAAAGGGAGGCCACAGGAGACCCGAATCAGGAGAGCATCAGCATAAGATTAAGATCTTCCTATATCAAGACCGAAAAGACACTCTGCCCAGTGCGTGCAGTCAGTCAACAGGGCACCTCATGTAAAGTTGTGTTATTGTGTCCCAGTACCCAGCAGGAAGAACAGGCTCGTCCAAGACATCATTTCAAAAGAAAGAGGCATGCGTTACATTAACTTAGTTGCATGAATAACTGTCACAGGGCAAAAAGGTTCTTTGCACAAAGAAGACTCCAGCTGAAAGCAGAGCTGTCTTGCTAGATAGAGGGGAATTGAACTGCAGGAACATGAGGCCTTCAGGGATCTTACCAAGGAATAGAAATTGGGATTAGATGTTAACCTCATGCATGGGAGGAAAGTTAGTTCAGAGCGAACGTCAGGCACAAGCCGAGCGGTAACTGGACGTTTCTGTAATGAGTGGAATCCTTTCCACTTAAGCAAAACTGGGGTTCTGCCTTCTCTTTTGCTCTGGAGAGAGATATTATCTCTATGTTCCAAAGCTATTCACCATTCAAATACACCATTCAAATATCCTTGGAAAGATGGTCTGGAATAATTTAAGTCTGGGTCTTGATATAAGAGATGCAGAAACATGAGAGCCACATGAAAACACAGGCAAAACACTCTCTGGCATACATCACAGCAGGATCCTCTATGACCCACCTCCCAGAGTAATGGAAATAAAAGTAAAAATAAACAAATGGGACCTAATTAAACTTAAAAGCTTTTGCACAATGAAGGAAATTATAAGCAAGGTGAAAAGACAGCCTTCAGAATGGGAGAAAATAATAGCAAATGAAGCAACTGCCAAGGAATTAATCTCAAGAATATACAAGTAGCTCATGCAGCTCAATACCAGAAAAATAAACAATCCAATCAAAAAATGGGCCAAAGAACTAAACAGATACTTCTCCAAAGAAGACATACAGATGGCTAACAAACACATGAAAAGATGCTCAACATCACTCATTATCAGAGAAATGCAAATCAAAATCACAATGAGGTACTCTCTCACCTGGTCAGAATGGCTGCTCTCAAAAAGTATATAAACAATAAATGCTGGAGAGGGTGTGAAGAAAAGGGAACTCTCTTACACTGTTGGTGGGAATGCAAACTAGTACAGCCACTATGGAAAACAGTGTGGAGATCCCTTAAGAAACTGGAAATAGAACTGCCATATGACCTAGCAATCCCACTGCTGGGCATACACACCGAGGAAACCAGAATTGAAAGAGACATGTGTACTCCAATGTTCATCACAGCACTATTTAAATAGGTAGGACATGGAAGCAACCTAGATGTCCATCAACAGATGAATGGATAAGAAAGCTGTGGTACACAATGTATATTGGTACACAATATACACAATGGAATATTACTCAGCTATTAAAAAGCATGCATTTGAATCAGTTCTAATGAGGTGGATGAAATTGGAACCTATTATACAGAGTGAAGTAAGTCAGAAAGAAAAACACTGATACAGTATATTAACACATATATATGGAATTTAGAAAGATGGCAATGATGACCCTATATGCAAGATAGCAAAAGAGACACAGAGATAAAGAAGACTTTTGGACTCTGGGAGAAGGCGAGGGTGGGATGACCTGAGGGAATAGCACTGAAACATGTATATTACCATATATGAAATAGATCGCCAGTCCAGGTTCAGTGCATGAGACAGGGTGCTCAGGGCCGGTGCACTGGGATGACCCTGAGGGATCGGATGGGGAAGGATGTGGGAGGGGGTTTCAGGATGGGGGACATATGTACACCTGTGGCTGATTTGTGTCAATGTATGGCGAAAGCCACTACAATATTGTAATTAGCCTCCAATTAAAATAAATAAATAAAAATTTTTTTAAAGAAGGCTGTCTTCCAATCATAGTGGGAAATCAACCTTTGTCTCATATCTCTTTCAACTTGACACTTCATTTTTATTTAGTCATGCAGTGGAATTAGAAGCATTCAATTATGTAGATTGATTAAATACTTTTCAAGTAGTCTCTTTAAATGAATATTCTTTTGATTATTATTGAATGTAACACTTTAACTGGATTCACCTAAGAATTTTACTTCACTTGTGTGAATTCTGTCCATGTCCTTTGTTATTTACCAGTTCACTATTAGGTTAGATTGTGCTGCTACTTGGCCTTAAAACTACAAATCATAAACCTTAAGAAAAACGGCAAGTGCTGGCTGAAGTTGACCTGGGTGAGTCATTGCTGTTGACAAGGTTCTGAAAATAAGGGCCCTACCTGTCCATACCCCCTCAATTGCTTCACTTATCTAAAATCCAAGGACTCAGTGTCTCCCTTCACCCAATTTTAGACAAGGACTGACTAATTATAAAAAACACACATATATCCAGATACCAGTAAATATGAAATACTTCCATAGTTTTTACAAAAATAGTCAAAGACCAAAGGAAGTGAAAAGTTTCTGTGGTTTAGAATAGTTTATATAACTAACCAAGAATATGCAGTGGAATTTCTAAAAAGAAATAAGTTATCATATAGAACAGACTTTTCCTTCACAAATAATACAGCTAAGGTATATTTTTCAACTAAATTTATTGTATAGAAAGTCCCCATGAAGTTAATGATCTATACATTATATTGTTTTGGTATTGGAATACTATGTAAGTAAGGAAATTTTCCTTTATTTTCATGGTTCAAAAATCCAAACAACACAAAAAGGTACATAGTAAAGAAGCTCCCTCTGAATCTTGTCCCTATCTAGTCTATAGGGTGGTTTATTCATTTCCTGTGCATCTTTACCAAACACATCAGGGATATTTTCTGATTTTTCTCCTTCCTTTCATAAAAGATATATACATTGTTCTGTCCCTCATTTTTTATATTTAAAATCATATCGAGATTATTCTATATCAGAATATAGAGTTTTTTCTTAATATTTTTATACCATTTGTAATAATTATTTGACCTATACCCTTTAATGGACATTTGTATCATTTCTTATTGTTGCTGTTCAGTAGCTAAATCATGTCTGACTCTGCGATCCCATGGACTGCAGCACTCCAGGCTTCCCTGTCCTTCGCCACCGCCTGGAGCTTGCTCAAACTCATGTCCATTGAGTCAGTGATGCCTTCCAACAATTTTGCCCTCCATCATCCCCTTCTCCCCCTGCCTTAATCTTTTCCAGCATCAGGGTCTTTTCTAATGAGTCAGCTCTTCCTATCAGGTGGCCAAAGTATTGGATGGAGTTTTAGCTTCAGCATCAGTCTTACCAATGAGTGCTCAGGATTGATTTCCTTTATTTTTTTTTTATTTTTACTTTATTTTACTTTACAATACTGTATTGGTTTTGCCATACATTGACATGAATCCACCACGGGTGTACATGCGTTCCCAAACATGAACCCCCCTCCCACCTCCCACCCCATATCATCTCTCTGGATCATCCCCGTGCACCAGCCCCAAGCATCCTGTATCCTGCATCAAACATAGACCGGCGATTCATTTCTTACATGATAGTATACATGTTTCAATGCCATTCTCCCAAATCATCCCACCCTCTCCCTCTCCCTCTCCCTCAGAGTCCAAAAGTCCGCTCTACACATCTGTGTCTCTTGTATTGGTGTTTTTCTTTCTGGCTTACTTCACTCTGTATAATCGGCTCTAGTTTCATCCATCTCATTAGAACTGATTCAAATGTATTCTTTTTAATGGCTGAGTAATACTCCATTGTGTATATGTACCACAGCTTTCTTATCCATTCATCTGCTGATGGACATCTAGGTTGTTTCCATGTCCTGGCTATTATAAACAGTGCTGCAATGAACATTGGGAGACATGTGTCTCTTTCTATTCTGGTTTCCTTGGTGTGTATGCCCAGCAGTGGGATTGCTGGGTCATAAGGTAGTTCTATTTGCAATTTTTAAAGGAATCTCCACACTGTTCTCCATAGTGGCTGTATTAGTTTGCATTCCCACCAACAGTGTAAGAGGGTTCCCTTTTCTCCACACCCTCTCCAGCATTTATTGCTTGTAGACTTTTGGATTGCAGCCATTCTGACTGGTGTGAAGTGGTACCTCATTGTGGTTTTGATGTGCATTTCTCTAATAATGAGTGATGTTGAGCATCTTTTCATGTCTTTGTTAGCCATCCATATGTCTTCTTTGGAGAAATGTCTATTTAGTTCTTTGGCCCATTTTTTGATTGGGTCGTTTATTTTTCTGGAATTGAGCTGCATAAGTTGCTTGTATATTTTTGAGATTAGTTGTTTGTCAGTTGCTTCATTTGCTATTATTTTCTCCCTTTCAGAAGGCTGTCTTTTCACCTTGCTTATAGTTTCCTTTGTTGTGCAGAGCTTTTAATTTTAATTAGATCCCATTTGTTTATTTTTGCTTTTATTTCCAGAATTCTGGGGGGTGGATCATAGAGGATCCTGCTGTGATTTATGTTGGAGAGTGTTTTGCCTATGTTCTCCTCTAGGAGTTTTATAGTTTCTGGTCTTATGTTTAGATCTTTAATCCATTTTGAGTTGATTTTTGTGTGTGGTGTTAGAAAGTGATCTAGTTTCATTCTTTTACAAGTGGTTGACCAGTTTTCCCAGCACCACTTGTTAAAGAGATTGTCTTTACTCCATTGTATATTCTTGCCTCCTTTGTCAAAGATAAGGTGTCCATATGTGTGTGGATTCATCTCTGGGCTTTCCATTTTGTTCCATTGATCTATATTTCTGTCTTTGTGCCAGTACCATACTGTCTTAATGACTGTGGCTTTGTAGTAGAGCCTGAAGTCAGGCAAGTTCCATTCTCCAGTTCCATTCTTCTTTCTCAAGATTGCTTTGGCTATTCGAGGTTTTTTGTATTTCCATACACTGGTTTGATCTCTGTGCTGTACAAGGGACTCTCAAGATTCTTCTCCAACACAATTCAAAAGTATCAATTCTTTAGCCCTCAGCCTTCTTTATGGTCCAACTTTCACATCCATACATGACTACTGGAAAAACCATAGCTTTGAAATATGGACATTTGCTGGCAAAGTAATGTCTCTGCTTTTTAATATGCTGTCTAGGTTTGTCATATTCAACTTTGCAGAATTCCACAGTCATGTTTTCAAAGATATACATTGCTTAATAATATATTCTAATACTTGAAATTCTATTATATGTTAAATTTAGATGGTTGTCAGTTCAAAGCATTTGGTCAACATGGTGATTGATGATATCTTTGATAGCTTTGGTAAATATACTTGGAAAATTTATACCACAAAACAGATACTCTTAGATAACTAGGGGTTCACAAAGTGTTATAAGTCCTATATGTAGCAATTCAGTAGTGTCTGTGCAAGTTGGAAACACTTTGATTCAGCCATTTGAATTCTGTTGACTTCACTGTTCTTTAGGTTTGTCATAGCTTTTCTTTCAAGGAGCAAGCATCTTTTAATTTCATGGCTGTAGTCACCATCTGCAGTGATTTTGGAGCCCAAGAAAACAAAATCTGTCACTGTTTCCATTGTTTCCCCATCTATTTGCCATGAAGTGATGGGACCAGATGCCATGTTCTTAGTCTTTTGAATGTTGAATTTTAAGCCAGCTTTTTCACTCTCCTCTTTCACCTTCATCAAGAGGCTCTTCAGTTCCTCTTTGTTTTCTACTATAAAGGTGCTGTCATCTACACTGTACCGTTTCTACTGTTTCAAATAGTGTGTTAATATATATACGCATATACTACATATACAATATATTGAATATATTGTATATGTATGATATAGACTATGTATATAATATATACAATATATTATTGTATATGGCAATATACAGTGACACAATTTGTATTTGTTCTATCATATATGTGCAACATAAATTCCCAGAAATCAGAAGGTTGAATCAAAGGGTTTCCAACTTGCACAGACACTGCTGAGTTGCTACAAAAAAGACTCGTAACACTTTGTAAACCCCTAGTTATCTGAGTGTCTGTTTTGTGGTATAAATTTTCCAAGTATATTTACCAAAGCTATCAAAGATATCATTAATCATACCATGTTCACCAAATGGTTTGAAGTGATAACTATCTAGATTTAACATATAATAGAATTTCAAGTATTAGAATATATTATTAAGCAATGTATATCTTTAAAAACATGACTATGGAAATCAGCCAACTTGTTGAAAATAAAGTTTAAACACTATAGGAGATTATTAAAGTGAAGTCGCTCAGTCGTGTCCGACTCTTTGTGACCCCATGGACTAGTAGCCTACCAGGCTCCTCCCTCCATGGGATTCTCCAGGCAAGAGTACTGGAGTGGGTTGCCATTTCCTTCTCCAGGGGATCTTCCCGACCCAGGGATTGAACCCAGGTCTCCCGCATTCCAAGCAGATGCTTTAACCTCTGAGCCACTGGGGAAGCCGCTGGAGATTATTAAGTATCTGTCAAATGATTAACAAGAATTTTATTATCATTGCTATAGAAGATAATCTTCTGTATGTCAATAACTGAGATTATGTTTTCCTAAATTTCATCAACTACTGAGGGAAAAAATAAATTTATTCCCGATTAGATACTTCATTCAGAAAATTCTAACCATAAAGGAAGATAAAATAAGTTCCTATTTATTTAGAATAGGGAAAGTAGTTCAAACAGCAGAGTTTAAATTGAGGCAGTCCTGGGTTTGAATGCCAGCGCTTTTGCCTACTGTGCTCAGTTCTTCTTTCCCTCTCTCTCCTTGCCATGCCCCAGTGTGGGCAGAGAATACTTCCCTGATAACTGACTTTGGGCTTGACCTGTGACTTGCTATGACCCTGGAATGGAAATTCAAGTGACAGTTTGCCAGTGTCCACTATATAATTTTTTTCCCTTTGGACTCCTTCCTTCCTCCATGAGAACAGCTTTCTTCAGAGAGTGGATCTTTATTTCAGAATGAAAAAATACTCAGAGAAGACTTGAATCCAACCAGGAGTCTGAAGCCAAGCCCAGCTGAACCCAAACAAGCCTGGTCAAAGAATTTTGTACCAATTTAGCTACAGATACATGAGATTTTCAGGGATTTTTGTTTGTTTGTTTGCTGTTGCTGCAAAAGCTGACCAATACATCTACTAATTATAACTTCATAAAGAATCCTCAAAATCTATATCACCATTTTCTTATCTGTAAAGTGAAAATAATAATAATACTTAATTTACCGAGTTTTCAGGATTAAAAGCAATAATGTAGGTAAAGCATTTAGCATGGGAAGCCAAGAAAGTACCCTTGCCCTTCTACCCTGTGAGAGTAGAGTGAGCAGATAACTATCAATGAGGCAGACCATCAGTTGGCCAGCACCATGATCTTGGACCTCTTAGTCTCCAGAATTGTGAGAAATAAGTTTATTGCTGCTACTGCTGCTGCTAAGTTGCTTCAATCGTGTCCAACTCTGTGCGACCCTACAGATGGCAGCCCGCCAGGCTCCTCCGTCCCTGGGATTCTCCAGGCAAGAATACTGGAATGGGTTGCCATTTCCTTTTCCAATGCATGAAAGTGAAAAGTGAAAGTGAAGTCGCTCAGTTGTGTCCAACTCTTAGCGACCCCATGGACTGCAGCCTACCAGGCTCCTCCATCCATGGGATTTTCCAGGCAAGAGTACTGGAGTGGGGTGCCATTGCATTCTAAGTAAAAAGTGAAAGTTGCTCAGTCATGTCCAGCTCTTTGCAACCCCATGGACTATATACTCCATGGAATTTTCCAGGCCAGAAGACTGAAGTGGGTAGCCATTCCCTTCTTCAGGGGATCTTCCCAACCCAGGGATTGAACCCCAAATCTCCCAGATTTCAGGCAGTTCTCTACCAGCTGAGTCACAAGGGAAGCCCTTATATTTATAACCACCCAGGTTATGGTGTTTTTGTTACAGTAGCACAAATAGAACTAAAAGAGGCATCTTTTTTTAATGTATTAGCTTTAGACCTTGGTTAAATATACACTCCATCCTTCTTTTATATGTGTGTGTGTGCATGCTGTATGCTGTGTTTAGTCTCTCAGTCATGTCCAACTCTTTGCAACCCCATGGACTGTAGCCCATCAGGCTCTTCTGTCCATGGGGATTCTCCAGGCAAGAATACTGGAGTAGGTTGCCATGCCCACCTCCAGGGGATCTTCCCAACTCAGAGACTGAACTGAGGTCTCCCACATTACAGGCAGATTCTTTACTGTCTCAGCTATCAGGGAAACCCATATGTGTCTGTGTGTATATATATATATATATATTTACACACACACACTTTTTCCCACCTATATTCAAACATATAGAGAGAACTCTTTTCCTAGTTTTTTTTTTTTTCCAGAAGTTAGATTATACTATCTAAACTCATTAGTTTGAACTTATTTTTCCACTCAAATATATGTCAGGTACAAATTTCCAGGTCAATAATTAAAAACCTAACATATTATTTTTAGAAATTTCTAAAAGTATCTTCAATGTTTACTTCATACATTCTTAAGAACAAGACAAAAAGTAACCAGTTAAAATATGTCATTTATGCCTTTAAGTCTTTCTACCTTCTCCCTTCTGATTTCTTCTAAGTTTATTGAGTTACTGTGCCTCCAGAGACTTGATATGCAAATCTATTCTCATTTTTAATTGATTGACTTTTAAATATTTACCTTTTGACTTACATGTTATTTATTTTGGCATAGAAATGATAAACGGAAAATAAGATGGTTATTGGAAAATGCCTTGTGAAATTATGTAGTTAATGACAAGGTGGTCATTGGAGATCTTCACCAAGAAAACCTCTTAAATTATGGAATGCAACATAGCTGAAGCCAGGGGTGAAGTCTCCTAATGGTTCACTTTAGATCTTAGTGTTTGGGATTAACAGTCTCTAAAGAGAAACTATTACTAAACAGATTACATTGCCAAGTAATACCCATCATATGAAGCTGATTATGAAAATAAACCTGACATATTTGACCCCCACTATTAATGGGTCTATTTTACTAATAAAATTATCAATGTAATGAAATTAATGAAGTACAAATATAATAGAGAAATGAATAAATTGAAGGAAATAGTAATGTATTAAAGTAATAGAAATATATGTGATACCACAATAATTAGATTTGAGTGACAAATGTTTGTATGAGCTAAATATTCTATCAAAATGAAAATTTATTTTAAATTAGTCATAATATAAAAGGCAGAAATCTACACATAAACAGAATAATTACACTATAAAAATAAACTAATCTACAATCTTTTAAGACAAGATTTACCTGAGAAATAGTGTTAATTCTCTTCCCAGGATTCATGTGAAATGCTCGGTGTCAGGCTAAATTGCTGTTTGTCAAACTGAATATGGTTACATTATCAAATACCATGAGCTGTCCCAGTACATCCTTTTTTCTGGCTTTTTAATAGGTGTTTGAGTGCCAGAATTGACCAATAAGATTATAAGAATCCTGAATTCATTTTACAGTCACAGAATGGACTATGCAATATTGAATTAATAAAAGAACAAAAGTTTTTTAATCATCCTTTTTCCCTCTTCCACATTAAGAGTTTAAGTAACTAACGCTAATGAGCTTTGGCCCTAACCATAGCTGTAGGAGATGCAGGAGACAGGGGTTCAGTCCCTGGGTCAGGGAGATCCTCTGGAGGAGGAAACGACAACCCACTCTAGTGTTCTTGCCAGGAGAATCCCACAGACAGGGTAGCCTAGTGGGAAGCATCCATGGGGTTGCAGAGTCGACATGACTTAGCGACTGAGCCACACACATAGGTCATGATAGACCAAATTTTGAGTTTTTTCCCCAAGAAAAACATTAGTTAAACTGTAATTTCTCAGAGGAATTCTCACAGTAATTCATCTGGGTGCCATACACAACCAAAAATGAGTTTTAAGCTTACGTTTGAATAAGATTTATGAGTTATAAATAAGCCTGGATCACTAATTTTTTAACAATTCCAAGTTGACAGAATTATAGTCTCTTCATATTGTCTATCTTTCATGTTCTTTATTTTCTTATTTCTTGACACAATTATTGATTGCTCAAGTGTTTTGAAGTTATCACCCGGTGTATTTAACTTATATGCAGAGTATATCATGAGAAACGCTGGACTGGAAGAAACACAAGCCGGAATCAAGATTGCTGGAAGAAATATCAATAACCTCAGATATGCAGATGATAACACCCTTATGGCAGAAAGTGAAGAGGAACTAGAAAGCCTCTTGATGAAAGTGAAAGAGGAGAGTGAAAAGTTGGCTTAAAGCTCAACATTCAAAAAACTAAGATCATGGCATCTGGTCTCATCACTTCATGGCAAAAAATGGGGAAACAGTGGAAACAGTGTCAGACTTTATTTTTGGGGGCTCCAAAATCACTGCAGATGGTGATTGCAGCCATGAAATTAAAAGACACTTACTCCTTGGAAGGAAAGTTATGACCAACCTAGACAGCATATTAAAAAGCAAAGACATTACTTTGCCAACAAAGGTCCATCTAGTCAAGGCTATGGTTTTTCGAGTGGTCATGTATGGATGTGAGAGTTGGACTATAAAGAAAGCTGAGCACTAAAGAATTGATGCTTTTGAACTGTGGTGTTTGCTCAAGTGTTTTGAAGTTATCACCTGACGTATTTAACTTATATGCAGAGTACATCATGAGAAACACTGGACTGGAAGAAACACAAGCTGGAATCAAGATTGCTGGAAGAAATATCAATAACCTCAGATATGCAGATGACACCACCCTTATGGCAGAAAGGTGGGACTCTTAAGAGTCCCTTGGATGGCAAGGAGATCCAACCAGTCCGTCCTAAAGGAGATCAGTCCTGGGTGTTCATTGGAAGGACTGATGTTGGAGCTGAAACTCCAATAATTTGGCCACCTGATGCGAAGAGCTAACTCATTGGAAAAGATCCTGATGCTGGGAAAGATTGAGGACAGGAGAAGGGGAGAACAGTGGATGAGATGGTTGGATGGCATCACTGACGCAATGGACATGGGTTTGGGTGGACTCTGGCAGTTGGTGATGGACAGGGAGGCCTGGCGTGCTGCGGTTCATGGAGTTGCAAAGGGTCAGACACGACTGAGTGACCGAACTGAACTGAACTAAACTGAACTAGCTTTAGATTTAGAATTACAGAGTTGAAAAGAAAAAGAAATTCAACAGTTCTATAAATCTGCTGTCTTACAACAGCTTTTTAAACTATCAAACTGACTCTACTTTATCACTGTCCACCTTTATCAGTGTCCACCTCTGGTCACATGTAATCTTGCTAGAAGTAGCTATACCCATAATGAATTCATTGTTAAAAACTTCAGTTGGCAGTTAAAACCATACAGAAAGTGAAGCTAACCTCTTCTTCAAGCAAGAGCTTTCACTACTCTTTTTGTGTGTACTTTTCTCTCCCGCGTCACTGCATAACTCATTCTCTGACCCTACTTCATGGTTTCCTCCTTACATCGTTTTGTTAATTCACCCATTATTCATTTTTAAGTGCCAAGTAATTGTATTCACCATTGGGGCATCAGGAAGGAGCAAAGTATTTAACATTCTTGTCCAATATTTTAGTGGGATTTCCAACAGGGAAGTAGCTAATTACAACTTAATGTGATATGTTTCCTTGTTTTCAAATTGCCCTCTCTTGCTCCTTCAGCAGCAAAGATATGAAACCGTTTTCAAAATCAACCACATATGGAAACTATGCATAAAGCCTTGCCACATAATACCTTCTATTATTAACATATAGAATCACTTAATTATGTCATAGGGTACTCAATACTAGATTTTGCATGCTAAGCAAGTCCCAGCATACTCTCTTAAACTTGAAAATGTTTAAATATTTGTGTGACCTTTTTAAAAATATTGTAATAGCCAGGCACAAATTTGGGTAACCTTCCCCTTTAAAATATTGGTATGCTTGCATTTTAGGGCTTCCCAAATGGCACCAGGGGTCAAAAGCAGCCTGAATGCAGGAGACATAAGAACCATGGATTTGATCCCTGGGTTGGAAAGATCCTTGGAGAAGGAAATGGCAACCCATTCCAGTATTCTTGCCTGGAGAATCCCATGGATAGTGGAGCCTGGCGCTCTACAGTCCATGGGGTTGCAAAGAGTCAGACACAACTGAAGCAACTTAGCACACACATACATACCTGCTTGCATTTTAATGCAATTGTTCAATTTTAGGGAAAAAAAAAAGCATGCCATTTTACAAACTTTATGTCAGGGTTTAAAGTATCTTTGAAGGTAAATTCAAAAATTCACCTGTCTCAAAATCTGTACTAGTCCAGAATACTTCTGCTGGTTTTACTTTTCTCCCAATCCCAACTGCATTTATTGTATTTTTTGTCTTAGTACACCCTTTCTCTCCATTTATAATGTCTGCACTGCTGCAGGCTTCATAGGCAATCATTCTGAGTGCAAGCAACAATGTACTTTTCCCAGCAGCTACCAAGTCCAAATGCTGTCTCACTGCCCAGCTGTATGAAAAAGCAGCATTGCTGATTTTCTCTCTGATTGGAACTACTTAGATAATGTAACCCCTAAAGTCATCCCAGTGTCAATGGAGAGAGCTTCACCTTGATTCAGTCAAGAAACCAATGCTATCTTCTCACAGGCTGCGCACAGCGACAACCTCACTTAGAGGGCAGGGAGGGGGTTGCAATGGAGATTGATGAAATGGTCTCGAGGTAGCCAAGTCAATTCGCTCGTCACGACTTTCTTAACTTCGTGAACTGGTGACATAAAGCCATTCATAGTAACAGATAAAGCCGGTGTCAGCTGTTAGAACCAATAACAAATTACTTGAATATTTAACTGAGTCATTCATTCACTTATACAACAGAATTTTTCTTGAAATGTCTAATAGAGAGCTATTAGATAGATATTAGTACCTAACTCTTGGGACACAATCCAACAACTGGTTATGGTGGACTGGTGGCAATGGTGATGACCAGCAATACCACCAACAGCTAGAATGCACATCAGTGTTTGCCCAGTGGTAACAAAGCTTGTGGGACTCCCTCTATGTAAAGCATCAAAGCAATTTCACCCTCTTTTATAATCTTCCCTAGAAATTGCCCCAAATTATTATATGGCCTCTGTTATAATTCAAGCATAGCTATAACAATTTTACTCAGAAAAAATTAGCCTATTTTATGTATTTTCTATGGATCTAAATAAATAGATCTTAATATGTTACAAACCAACGACCTCTAATAGCATTTTCTAATTATAAAACAAATGACCATTAAAAATCAGACCTCTTTTAATAACAAGTTAATGAATGATATTACAATAGATTGTCTCTATTTTCATAATTAACTTCTGGATAAAATAACATATAATATCAGCTGAAATATGTATTTGCCTTGAAAGAAAATTATAATATATTTCCTTACCTGAATACAATCTTCTCTAAGTCTAAACTTCATTATATGAAAATGATAAATTAATCTTTGATCAATTAACACTGTTAAAAGTTTAGAATTTATTTTTAAAAACAAAATTTTTTATAAAATTTCAGGGTTAATGATCCATATATCTTAATGAGCAATTTTCTTGATCCTATCAGAGACTTTGTCAATTAAAGTAAAACAGAATTATTATTCATTGATACTTGACAAGAAAGAGACACAATTTTTAAAATATTCATATTAAATTGGTCCATTGTTTAACAGGTAACATCTTTTCCTTTAAATTTATGAATTATTTGTTCTCAAGAACCTGTCATCTCTATATGCTGCCTTAGGACACAATACTGAATTCCAAGTGCCCTTATATTTTCTCTAATTAGCCACCAGTGAACATAATTCTGGCAAATCCTATCATACTTCTCACTGACTGACTGCTCAACTTAATGTTCAGATCAACAGCTACTGCTCTTTAAACACGTGGATTTACCTCTATCTATAATTTATTTGTAATTTTCATATTTAAATTCCACCCCAGGAATAAAGATATTAACCATAGAATTCTTTTTTCTTCATATCACTGATTAAATGACATATGTGATCAAAGTTTACATTTTTTTCTCTTTTTGCTACAGCTAATTTTTCCCCTTTAAAAAAAAATTTATTTTATATTGGAGTATAGTTCATTAACAATGTTGTACTAGTTTCAGGTATACAGCAAAGTAATTCAGTTATACATATGCATTTATCTATTCTTTTAAAATTATTTTTCCCTTTTATGATTCCCTTTATGATATTTATTCCCTTTATGATATTCCCTTTACTAAGGAATATCATGATGGATTCCCTGTGCTACACAGTAGCTCCTTGATGGTTATCTATTTTAAATATAGCAGTGTGTAAATGTCAATACAAAACTCCCAATCTACCCCTCTTCTCCCCTGGTAACCATAAGTTTGTTCTCTGTGAGTCTGTTTCTGTTTTGCAAATAAGTTCATTTGTATTATTTTATTTGCTTATACTCACATATGTATCATATGATATTTGTCTCTGTCTGACTTATTTTGCTTAGTATGATAATATCAATTACAGAAGCTAATTTATCATGCAATGGTGGTACACAGTAGAATGTTTTGATAAATGGCCTAACTCCAAATTCCTGACTTCCAGAAAAGGCTCTGCCCCTTTCAGTGTTCTTCTCCGTAAACAGTACTACCACTTGCCCAGTGGCTCAGGCCCACAGCTTTGGAAACATTCTTAGTGCACCTCTTCCTCAAAGTCCCTGTTAAAATGTGACTGTTACATGTTATGGCAAGACCCATCTTTCTCCAGTGTTGCTTCCTCTAATGCATCGTTTATTGGCAACAGAGCAAACATATTAAAAGAAGCAAATCTGCTCATATTAACTCCACCTTATTAATTAACTATCCTTAAATAGATCCCCATAACCTACAGTATAAAGTCATTCTTCTTAGTACAAAAGTGCCTTTCATGAAGCCAGTCTCTCCCATCTCATCTCTCATCATAATGTACTCAAGATGTTTGTATCAGCCATCCAGCTATCCTACGCTCTTTGTATTAATGTTTCTCTGAATGGGCCAAGATCTTCTGTTTCTAGCCTTTTATATATGAATTTCTCTCTTCTTATCTAGCTCTTCCCCACTCTTCTCTGCTTCATTCACGTTTATATTTCAAACCCCATCCAAATACCACTTATTCCCAGAATCTTTTGTTGACCTCCTAAGTCTAAGCTAGGTGGCATAGCACTCAGTGGCTCTTCCATTAGTATCTTTTATATTCTGATAATTTCTTTTTAACTTGTCCATTTCCATTCTTAACAGCGAGTTTCTTACGAGCAAAAACCGTCTGCCTGAACTTCACATACAAATCATCAAGCATAGAACCTGATACATATTAGGCATCCAACTACTCTGAAAGGAAGGAAAGAGGGAAGGGAGAGAGGTAAAAAGAGACTGTGTAAATCTCAAGGGTCATCAAGTATCTGGAGTTATAATCTTATACTGCAACTGGGAAAGCCATCCTAGGGTGTGTAACCTCAAGGATCCACAGGAATTAACTCTGATATGAAAAGTGGAAGGAAGCACTCTTCCTATAGGTTTTGGGATTCTCTGCAAAGAACCACATCAAACCAGCAAATCCAATTCTCCTACCCAAGGAAAAGACTAGTACCATTCATAAGTAGTGTTAATAATTTCTCGGTTCTAAAGAGACAAGAGCTAACAGCATACCAAAATTCCAGGAAAAGAGCACTTAAATGACAACTGAGGAGAGCCATGGACTTGCTTTATGGGATAGCTGTTTCCTCCATCAGCCATCATTCAAGAAAGAGACACGATAATAGGAAAACAACAGTCAGTATCCACAAATTTGCCTCATTTCACGTAATAACAAGGAAATCAACTAGTGAAAGTTATACACAATTTCTTCAAATGACTAAGAATAATTTTCCAAGAAAAAATGTTCCAGCCTAAAGTTGTCCAGAAGTTCCATTTGTATTCTACTTCAATTATTTCTGATCAAATTAACTCTTTCTGAAGTTTGTCTTGATAAAAAATCATGAAAAAAAATCATTTAATATAGTATGTTAGATATCTAATGCTATAAAATTTTGTCCAAATCTACAACTTAAAATAACAAGCATTTTTACTTTACAGTTTCTACACATTATAAAATTGGAAGTGGCTTACCTGAGTGGTTCTGGCTTAGTCTCTCATGAGGCTACATGGCCACGTATCAGCTTGGGCTGCAGTTATCTGAAGTCTTATTGGAGGGCTGGAAGATCCACCACGGAGATGACTCACTCAGATGCTTTTGGCAGAAGGCTTCAGGGTTTTGACACACAGACCTCTTCACTGGACTGTTTGAGGGTCCTTATCACACTCCTGAGAGTAAGCAATCCAAGAAAGAGTACAAAGAGGAAACACAAACTTTTATGACCTATTACAGAAAATGGCATATGTGTTAGTCACTCAGTCGTGTCCGACTCTTTGCAACCCCATGGACTGTAACCCATCAGGCTCCTCTGTCCATGGGATTCTCCAGGCAAGAATATTGGAGTGGGTTGCCATATCCTCCTCCAAAATGACATAGTCATTTCTGATATATTCTATTCATTAGAAATAAGTCCCTGAGACCACTGTGTAGAGCCAAATTAAGCACCACATTCTCAAAGAAGTATCAATGAATTTGTATACATATTTTTAAGAACAGCATATATACTTAATACTAAAGCAATGTGTTTTATTTGCATAGTATTTCAGCTTGATTAGGTTTGCTTCTAGAATGACACCATCAAATGATAGTATGCATTCTATGGGAACACACCTGGAGGAGGGCACAGCAATCCACTCCAGTATTCTTGCCTGGAGAATTCTGTGGACAGGGAAGCCTGGTGTGCTACAGTCCATGGGGTTGCACAGAGTCGGACATGACTGAGTGACTATACAACAACAGATGGGAACAGACTCCAAAATGACATTTTGAAATAAACTTATCAGTGTGTATCTGCCTATATTTGGATTGAGTGATATTATGGGGAAAAATACATAGCTCTTTCCTCTCTACCCTCAACCTAAAAAGGAATTGTGTCCCCCTTTTACCTCCAAAGTTTAAAATATTGAGAAGACTAATCATTTGATAGTGAATACACAACAAATAAAAAGTAACCTGAATAAGACTTTCCATTGGTATTTCTGGTTGGAGGGTCTGAGAAATATGTGGTGAAGATTTTTAAACAGTCATTTTCTCCTACCTCCTGCTCATTCTCCCTTTTCCCTTCTTTCCCTCCTTTTCCTTACTCCCCTCCAGCCCACTTATTTTCACTGGGAAACAAGACTTCAGCTGACACATCCAACAGACAGGTAAGAGGGCAGTATCTCTGAGCCTGGGCTTTTAGCTGCCCCTCACTGATGGCACCCCACTCCAGTACTTTTGCCTGGAAAATCTCATGGACGGAGGAGCCTGGTGGGCTGCAGTCCATGGGGTCGCGAAGAGTCAGACACAACTGAGCGACTTCACTTTCACTTTTCACTTTCATGCATTGGAGAAGGAAATGGCAACCCACTCCAGCGTTCTTGCCTGGAGAATCCCAGGGACGGGGGAGCCTGGTGGGCTGCCGTCTGTGGGGTCGCACAGTCGGACACGACTGAAGCAACTTAGCAAGCACCTCAATTTATATTGGTCATGCAAATGAAGCAACTTGCTTGTGTGCTACTCTTTATCTTGTTTTTGAGGACGTTTTTCTTTTAACCACTTCTAAGCTCTCTGCAGGGCTTCCCTTGTGGCTCACTGGTAAACAATCTGCCTGCCAATGCAGGAGACATGGGTTCAAATCCCTGAGTCAGGACAATCCCCTGGAGAAGGAAATGGCCACCCACTCCAGTATTCTTGCCTGGGAAATCCCAAGGTCAGAGAAGCCTGGTGGGCTGCAATACATGGTGTCACAAAAGAATCAGACAGAACTCAGTGACTAAACAACAAGCTGTCTGCAGGGCAGGATCCTGGTTGAAACACCAGCCTTTGCCTCTCATAACAGCAACTGTACACATTTGCTCTCCATCTCTACTCTGTCATCTCAGGTCCTTTCATGCTCAACAGCCTCAAGGACCTTAGCCCTGTAATAACCCTCCTCCAGACTCTTTGCAGAATATAACTGGCTGGGATGTGGGCAGGAAGTGGTTTTAGATTTGTGTAATATATCCTCTCTAATAGGCCACATTCTCTAACATGTTTCATCTTTTCCCCATCTATTTGCCACTGTTTCTGGCTTTTCTAGCCTAGTAAAGCCCTTAACTGGTTGCAAGCATCCAAAAACTTGGAATCTTCCAAGTTCATCCCAGCAGGGTGTCTGCTGTATGCCCGAGTCCTTATACCAGGGCAGTAAATCCTGTATCACGGGAAGGTGCTTCCATAAGATAAACTCCCTGTAACTAACTTTGTTTCCTTGATCCAGCATTACTAAAATCCGGACTCAGATTGATTCTACACTGTAGCTTCAGTCTTCTTCAGCATGAGATCCCCTTCCTTTGCACCCCCATAGCACCCCTGGCCAAGTATTTTTTTGTGACTTTATCTCAGTTAAAGTTCTGGTGGCAGGAGTGAAGAGGAGACTAGCTTCTGAGCAGTCACATGTAGTCTCACGAGGCAGAGGCTCCTGCGTCCTCTGAGGTGAGGAAGGAGCATTAGGCTTCATTTGAGAAGAATGGGCTACATCTGTAGGCCGAGAGGGCTCATGGGAAGATGGGGACTTAACGTGTTCAATGCATCAACCCAGACACCTGCAACCAAGGTCTCATACCCAACAAAAGTCCTAACCTTGATGGAGAGCAGACTTGAATTCTTAATGTAGTTCAAATCTCTACTTCCTGTTTAATTAAATTATCAGCCAAGTATTCAGTGTTTTCTGCCTGGGTTGCAGAAGATGAAAGACTGTGTGGTCGAAGATGTCCTCTGGCTTCCACACTTGGCCCTGTATTGGTGATTGATTAATCACCCTCAGACATTCTTTAACTTCTAAAGCTTGACTGCTTTCAGCAATAGCCATGTACTTTCACAGTCCTTATAAATACTAACCCCAAACCAATTTCACCTGCCACGGCATTCATTTCCACTTGAATCCCATCGCTTTTCAGCACTGATGAAAATTGGTTCAGCACAGGTGATACGGTTTTCACTTTCAGCCAACCAGTGGACCATCCAGTCAAAATGTGATTTTAGAATATGTTTCTTCAAACAACTTCTGGTGCCAAATGTCTATGTGAAGTTCCCCCCAGGAAGTGGATTCTAAAATAGAAATTTGTATGTGTGTAATTTCTTGGAATTCTCTCAGGAACACTATCTATAAAGGAATGAGAGAAGCAGGACTAAATAGAAAGGAAAGGCTGAACTGCAATGCAGTTGCAAGAGACCTCATCCACTCCCTCAGGGAGCCCTGGAGCTGGAACAGACATTCTAAATTGCTCTGAATGAGGCAAGAGGGCCCAGACTGTATCCTTGTTCAAACAGAAGCCAAAGCATGGGCTTGCGAATTCCTTAGGCAGAGAATGCTGAAAATGGACTCACCGTGAGATGTTTTTCCCTAAGACATCACACAGCTAATCAAATGAGAGCTGTGTGGAAGGAGGGGGAGGAGATATTAATAGATCTGGGTAATAAATCACCTCTACAGCTACTATGCTCCCTGTAATAGGCACAATTAAAGTATCATGAAAGCTAAGAATGGAATATGGGAGCTTTGTAAGTAAAGGATAATGTAGCATAGATGTAGAAAAGCATACTTTTAAAAATTGAAGTATGTATTAAATTGATTTACAATGGTGGGTTAGTTTCAGGTATACAGCAAAGAGCTTCAGTTATAAGGTGTGCATATACATATGTATATATATGTATTCTGTCATATTCTTTTCCATGATAGTTTAAGATACTGAATATAGTTTCCTGTGCTATACAGTAGGACCTTGCTGTTTTTCTCTTTTATATACAATGAACTCCTTATTTGTCCCTCCCCTTCCCCTTTCCTCTTTGGAAACTATAAACTTGTCTTCTGTCTATGAGTCTGTTTCTGTTTTGCAAATAAGTTCATTTGTATCATGTTTTAGATTTCCCATATAAATGACATGATATAACATTTGTTTTTCTCTGGATTACTTAGCATGCTAATCTCCAGGTCCATTCATGTTGTTGCAAATGGTATTGTTTCATTCTATTTTGTTCTCTTTTATGGCTGAGTAGTATTTCATTGTAAGGATGTCATATCTTCTTTACTCATTCCTTTGTGAATGGACATTTAGGTTGCTTCCATGTCTTGGCTACTCTAAATACTGTTGCTGTAAACAGAAGGGTGCATGTATCTTTTTGAATTAGAGCTGTCTCCAGATATACGTCCAGAAGTGGGAAAGATGGATCATATGGTAACTCTATTTTAAAGTTTTTTTTTAAGGAACCTCCATGCTGTTTTCCATAATGAATGTACCAATTTATATTCCTGCCAACAGTGTAGGAGGGTTCCTCTTCTCCACAGCCTCTCCAGCAGTTACTATTTGTAGAGTGTTTAATGATGCTCATTCTGCATTTATTTAATGAGTAAGAATGAATAGTTCAATTTGACTAGAATTTAAAAAATGAAAAGGTATAAGTTAAATATGCCAGTGGTATAGTGTGTATAAGTGACAAGGAAGTTGGATCAAAGTGTGAAGGACTATGAGTAACAGAGGAAGGAGTCTGGGCTCTATTTAGTAGTCAATAGGAAATTTGAGTTGTAGATGACAAACATTTTTCAAATATTTTCAAATATAATCTAATGATGGCTCAATTTCAGTTTACAACACATCTATATATATTTTTAAAGACCTTTTCAATACTTCTACCTCCTCTATTTCTTTGTTCCTTGGAAGTTATATGCATTACATGCTACTTTAATAGCAGCAAAAAACAATTGAGTGCCTGGTTGCCTTGTGGAAAAGGGATTTGCATAGTAACAGCCTTCTAGTAACAATATATTTGGCAGTTTTGAATAAGCAATAACATGTGATTATTTTCATATTGCTCTTCAATTATCTGAGAAATATAAAAAACATTACTTGAGTCATTGAAGTTAAAATGAACATTAGGGAATTCATTCTAGGCAGAAAATGTTTCCGTTGGCAAAACACTGAAACAATTGATCTCATAATTATGTAACTCTTCATTTCTTTTTAGATAAACTTTATTTAAATTAATATGAATTTTGCCTGTTTCCTTGGAACACCAGCCTCGAAAGACATTTGGTAGCTACACGGTGTAATCTAACAGAGCACTTACTAAATTTCTTTGTCTTCTGATTCTGCTTTTAGTCCAGGACGTGCTGACATAAATTTCTATACTCTATCTCTGCTTTACTCTGGATCATAATAATCAGCAATTTCCAAAAATCTTTTTTCTAAATGGTAAGATAGGGGGTATTTCAACAATAAGAGCAAGAAAAGTAACAGTGCCAGCAAGTTTACTTTCTCATGCTCTATTTCTCATAACTGGAACCAAAGCATGATTCAAGTTGGAATACCTTAACAAATTACCTGCTTACTTTACACTTATTAATAATAATGGCATACATGCCAGAACAGAGTTCTCAGGTCTGTCCTGCCTCACATTTACCCCTCAGGGGGATACAATTTGTTAGCATACTGACATCAAAGTTGTACAATGACAAGCTGTCTGTATTGCTTTATTAGTAAGAATATAATTTGTTTTACAGCATTTTATCCTGAAGATACAACTTGCTGAAGAAACAGAACTTGAATATATAACCTCAAAGAATTAAAGCACATCAGAAGGGTAATGGGGGCAGAGAGTCTTTCAAAAGGATAAAGGTAAGTCTTTCACTGCAAGGCAGTCAGAAATAAATAATAAGAAATATTTGCATGATCCTCTGGACAGTAAATGTACACTTGGTGAAATATCAGGAAATCGAAGACCTTTCTGGAGATATTTTTTCATCACATTGGCAAAGAGGCAGAATCACGCTTACTTATATGGTGCTTGACAGTCCATGAAGCTCTTTCACATATTTATCTCCTTTGACCATAATGATGACCCTAGAGCATAAGAAGAATAGGGACTATTCCACCAAATACAGATGGGAAAAGTGAAGCCAAACAACTTATCCAAAATGAAGTACTTACCAAGTGACAGCAGATTGGATATTGAGCCTGAGTCACCTCTTTCAAACTGCACTAATTTCACTTTCCCACACTCTCTCTGATTTTGAGTTAATCTAATTGACTTAATCCTGAAAGATGATGCTGTCAAAGTGCACCACTCAACATGCCAGCAAATTTGGAAAACTCAGCAGTGGCCACAGGACTGGAAAAGGTCAGTTTTCATTCCAATCCCAAAGAAAGGCAATGCCAAAGAATGCTCAAACTACCACACAATTGCATTCATCTCACATGCTAGTAAAGTAATGCTCAAAATTCTCCAAGCCAGGCTTCAGCAATTTGTGAACTGTGAACTCCCTGATGTTCAAGCTGGTTTTAGAAAGGGCAAAGGAACCAGAGATCAAATTGCCAACATCTGCTGGATCATGGAAAAAGCAAGAGAGTTCCAGAAAACATCTATTTCTGCTTTATTGACTATGCCAAAGCCTTTGACTGTGTGGATCACAATAAACTATGGAAAATTCTGAAAGAGACGGGAATACTAGACCACCTGACCTGCCTCTTGAGAAAACTGTATGCAGGTCAGGAAGCAACAGTTAGAACTGGACATGGAATAACAGACTGGTTCCAGATAGCACAAGGAGTACATCAAGGCTGTATATTGTCACCCTGCTTATTTAACTTCTATGCAGAGTACATCATGAGAAACACTGGACTGGAAGAAACACAAGCTGGAATCAAGATTGCCGGGAGAAATATCAATAACTTCAGATATGCAGATGACACCACCCTTATGGCAGAAAGTGAGGAGGAACTAAAAAGCCTCTTGGTGAAAGTGAAAGAGGAGAGTGAAAAAGTTGGCTTAAAGCTCAACATTCAGAAAACGAAGATCATGGCATCTGGTCCTATCACTTCATGGGAAATAGATGGGGAAAGAGTGGAAACAGTGTCAGACTTTATTTTTTTGGGCTCCAAAATCACTGCAGATGGTGACTGCAGCCATGAAATTAAAAGATGCTTACTCCCTGGAAGAAAAGGTGTGATCAACCTAGATAGCATATTCAAAAGCAGAGACATTACTTTGCCGACTAAGGTCCGTCTAGTCAAGGCTCTGGTTTTTCCTGTGGTCATGTATGGATGTGAGAGTTGGACTGTGAAGAAGGCTGAGCACCGAAGAATTGCTGGTTTTGAACTGTGGTGTTGGAGAAGACTCTTGAGAGTCCCTTGGACTGCAAGGACATCCAACCAGTCCATTCTGAAGGAGATCAGCCCTGGGATTTCTTTGGAAGGACTGATGCTAAAGCTGAAACTCCAATACTTTGGCCACCTCATGCAAAGAGTTGACTCATTGGAAAAGACTTTGATGCTGAGAGGGATTGGGGGCAGGAGGAGAAGTGAAGCCAAACAACTTCACAGAGGATGAGATGGCTGGATGGCATCACTGACTCGATGGATGTGAGTCTGAGTGAACTCCGGGAGTTGGTGATGGACAGAGAGGCCTGGCGTGCTGCGATTCATGGGGTTGGAAAGAGTCAGACATGACTGAGCGACTGAAATGAACTGAACTGAATTGAATTGACTTAAATTGTTAGTAGAAAAGGCATATCTTAGATTCTTTCTTGCTTATCCTTTGAGAAATAACTCTTGAAGGAATGATTTAGTGCTTTTGAATATGTCACTCTTTTCAAGATCAGAGACAAAACTTAATCAAAATCCCCAACTTAAAATGAAAACATCCACAGAGCATCATACCATCTATTTACTGTTTTCCCCAAATTCTGCTTCTAATCATAATTTTTCAATACAGCTGGCTAGACTCATCAAAATTGTGTCACTAAAGACCACAAACCTAGACAGCATATTAAAAAGCAAAGATATTACTTTGCCAACAAAGGTCCATCTAGTCAAGGCTATGGTTTTTCCAGTAGTCATGTATGGATGTGAGAGTTGGACTATAAAAAAAGCTGAGCGCTGAAGAATTGATGCTTTTGAACCGTGGTGTTGGAGATGACTCTTGAGAGTCCCTTGGACAGCAAGGAGATCAGTCCTGGTTGTTCATTGGAAGGACTGATGCTGAAGTTGAAACTCCAATACTTTGGCCACTTGATGTGAAGAACTGACTCATTGGAAAAGATCCTGATGCTGGGCAAGACTGAAGGCAGGAGGGGAAGGGGACGACTGAGGATGAGATGGTTGGATGGCATCACCGACTCAATGGACATGAGTTTGAGTCAACTCCGGGGTTGGTGATAGACAGGGAGGCCTGGTGTGCTGTAGCCCATGGGATCACAAAGAGTCAGACAGGACTGAGTGACTGAACTGAACCGATGTGTGGCAACAAATGTTAACTAAACTTATTGTGATAATCATTTCACAATATACACATGTATCAAATCATTTATTTGTATACCTAAAACTAATACAGTGTCAATTATATCTCAATTAAAAAGATTAAAACATCCCTAGACTACTTCAGTTCTACCTATTTTCAAGAATATTAATCAAATCTCATCTTTGAAACTTGCTCTGTTTCCATCTTATCTTCACAAATCTCTTGTCTTTGAAACTTGCTCTGTTTCCATCTTATCTTCACTTCCCATGAGATCACTTGTGTTTGCACTGTATACAATACAAACTTTGACCCTCCATCTGGATATAAGTTCCCATGTTTGTATATCAGAGCTACAAAAAAGCTTTAAGAAAGAGACAATGCTCTTAGTTTAAAAAAAAAAAAAAAACCATGGGCCTTAACTTTCACTGTGCATGAGAATTATCTTGTGAAATTTTAAGAACACAAGATTGCCTAGGTTCTCAGTCTGCCCTCCCAGACTCTAATGCTAACAGATGGGGTCTAAGCATTTTCAAGAGCTCTCCACTTCTCTTGATTCTAATGTACAGCCAAGTTTGGAAGCCACTACCTTATACATTTACGTGTGCCTCCAATACACAATGAACAGAACGATCATTAGGAGAATGTGGTCAATGTAGATTCACAAGTCTTTGAATACATAAACTTAGTCCATATAATAAGCATATAAAATATATTTAAGGTGTATATAAAAAGCACTAAAAATTGTACTTTGTTATATACATATTTAGTATACATTATAACACATACATTATATATGTAGTATTTAAAAAACATAAACACATATACATATATATGATATTACACTGATGGCGTCCAACTGCTCATCATCTATTCTAAATGGAAATTTAATATAACTAAGATACTAGAGAATCAGCCAAGACTACAAGGTCAGTGAGTCAGTTCAGTCGCTCAGTTGTATCCGACTCTTTGTGATTCCATGAATCGCAACACGCCAGGCCTCCCTGTCCATCACCAACTCCCAAAGTTCACTCAGACTCATGTCCATCGAGTCAATGATGCCATCCAACCATCTCATCCTCTATCGTCCCTGTCTCCTTCCCCCAATCCCTCCCAGCATCACAGTCTTTTCCAATGAGTCAACTCTTCGCATGAGGTGAACAAAGTACTGGAATTTCAGCTTCAGCATCATTCCCTCCTAAGAAATCCCAGGGCTGATCTCCTTGCAGTCCAAGGGACTCTCAAGAGTCTTCTCCAACACCACAGTTCAAAAGCATCAATACTTCGGCTCGCAGCCTTCTTCACAGTCCAACTCTCACATCCATACATGACCACAGGAAAAACCATAGCCTTGACTAGACAGACCTTTGTTGGCAAAGTAATGTCTCTGCTTTTGAATATGCTGTCTAGGTTGGTCATAACTTTTCTTCCAAGGAGTAAGCATTTTTAAATTTCATGGCTACAGTCACCATTTGCGGTGATTTTGGAGCCCAAAAAATAAAGTCTGACACTGTTTCCACTGTTTTCCCATCTATTTCCCATGAAGTGATGGGACCAGATGCCATGATCTTTTTCTGAATGTTGAGCTTTAAGCCAACTTTTTCACTCTCCTCTTTCACTTTCACCAAGAGGCTCTTTAGTTCCTCACTTTCTGCCATAAGGGTGGTGTCATCTGCATATCTGAGGTTATTGATATTTCTCCCAGCAATCTTGATTCCAGCTTGTGCTTCTTCCAGCCCAGCGTTTCTCATGATATACTCTGCATATAAGTTAAATAAGTAGGGTGACAATATACAGCCTTGACGTACTCCTTTTCCTATTTGGAATCAGTCTGTTGTTCCAAGTCCAGTTCTAACTGTTGCTTCCTGACCTGCATACAGTTTTCTTAAGAGGAAGGTCAGGTGGTCTGGTGATTCCCATCTCTTTCAGAATTTTCCAGTTTATTGTGATCCACACAGTCAAAGGCTTTGGTATAGTCAATAAAGCAGAAATAGATGTTTTTCTGGAACTCTCTTGCTTTTTCCATGATCCAGCAGATGTTGGCAATTTGATCTCTGGTTCCTCTGCCTTTTCTAAAACCAGCTTGAACATTTGGAATTTCATGGTTCACATATTGCTGAAGCCTGGCTTGGAGAATTTTGAGCATTACTTTACTAGCATGTGAGATGAGTGCAATTGTGTGGTAGTTTGAGCATTCTTTGGCATTGCCTTTCTTTGGGATTGAAATGAAAACTGACCTTTTCCAGTCCTGTGGCCACTGCTAAGTTTTCCAAATTTGCTGGCATATTGAGTGCAGCACTTTCACAGCATCATCTTTTAGGATTTGAAAGAGCTCAACTGGAATTCCATCACCTCCACTAGCTTTGTTTGTAGTGATGTTTTCTACAGCCCACTTGACTTCACCTTCCATGATGTCTGGCTCTAGGTGAGTGATCACACCATTGTGATTATCTGGGTCATGAAGATATTTTCTGTATAGTTCTTCTGTGTTTTTTTGCCACCTCTTCCTAATATCTTCTGCTTCTGTTAGGTCCATACCATTTCTGTCCTTTATTGAGCCCATCTTTGCATGAAATATTCCCTTGGTATCTCTAATTTTCTTGAAGAGATCTCTAGTCTTTCCCATTTTGTTCTTTTCCTCTATTTCTTTGCATTGATCACTGAAGAAGGCTTTCTTATCTCTTCTTGCTATTCTTTGGAACTCTGCATTCAGATGCTCATATCTTTCCTTTTCCTCTTTGCTTGTCACTTCTCTTCTTTTCACAGCTATTTGTAAGGCCTCCCCAGACAGCCATTTTGCTTTTTTGCATTTCTTTTCCATGGGGATGGTCTTGATCCCTGTCTCCTGTACAATGTCACGAACCTCATTCCATAGTTCATCAGGTACTCTATCTATCAGATCTAGTCCCTTAAATCTATTTCTCACTTCCACTGTACAATCATAAGGGATTTGATTAGGTCATACCTGAATGGTCTAGTGGTTTTCCCTACTTTCTTCAATGTCAGTCTGAATTTGGCAATAAGGAGTTCATGATCTGAGCCACAGTCAGCTCCTGGTCTTGTTCTTGTTGACTGTATAGAGCTTCTCCATCTTTGGCTGTAAAGAATATAATCAATCTGATTTTGGTGTTGACCATCTGGTGATGTCCATGTGTAGAGTCTTCTCTTGTGTTGTTGGAAGAGGGTGTTTGCTATGACCAGTGCATTTTCTTGGCAAAACTCTATTCATCTTTGCCCTGTTTCATTCCATATTCCAAGGCCAAATTTGCCTGTTACTCCATCCCTATAATGAAAAGGACATCTTTTTTGGGTGTTAGTTCTAAAAGGTCTTGTAGGTTTTCATAGAACCATTCAACTTCAGTTTCTTCAGCCTTACTGATTGGTGCATAGAGTTGGATTACTGTGATATTGAATGGTTTGCCTTGGAAACGAACAGAGATCATTCTGTTGTTTTTGAGATTGCATCCAAGTACTGCATTTCGGACTCTTTTGTTGACCATGATGGCTACTCCATTTCTTCTAAGGGATTCCTGCCCGCAGTAGTAAATATAATGGTTATATCTACTGATTATAAGGTAGCATTTAGCAAATTATTGATCTGTGACACACTATCAGGACTGTTAGTATTGAGGAAGGGTGGAAATAAAAGATGGCATCATTCCTAGGGAAGGTGTTTAGCATTAAGATGGACTATAAGAGGGTAGGGAATGCAAGCAGTCATAGTAATATAGTTAAATAGTCTAGTCTTTTACTTTCAGAATAAAATGTTAAGTATTTATATCCAAAACACTGCTAAACAGGAAAGAGTCCCTGCCCTCTAGGAGCTCAGCTTAGTGAAGGAAACAGTCATATAAAGCAAAACAAAAATTAAAATGAAATGTATTATATAAAAGTAATATTTCAGAAGATCCTAAAATTTAAAATGTGTATATTCTCCAAACTACAAATTTGATTTAGTGAATTCTAATGAAATAGAGTTCTATGTAAGAACATTTGTACATAAACATTTATCTTCAGATTATTAATAGGGAGAGGATGTAGGAAAAAAATAGAAAAGAGAAAAATACAAATATCCACTAGTAAAGGCAGACTGAGTAAATTATGGAACATTTATCTACAGAAAGAATAATATTCATGAAAATCAAATTGTAAAATAAAACATATTGTATGACCATATTTTGTTTAAAAAAAGAAATATGTTTTAAATTTATTTATATTAGCACAAAGATGGAAGAATTCAAAAATAATTGCCTCTTGTATATTGCATTACCTTTGTCAAGTACATATCTTTATAGTTTGGCTTTTGACAAAAGATGTATTATTATTTTTTAAAATTTATTTATTTATTTTACTTTAAAATATTGTATCGGTTTTGCCATACATTGACTTGAATGTGTTCCCCATCCTGACCTCCTCCCACCTCCCTCCCCATCCAATCCTTCTGGTTTTCCCAGTATTATTTTTGTAATTTAAATACTTAATACATGAAAATAAGAACATGAATTGTGATAGAAAGGTATTCTTACTGAGGTATGTACTATGAAAGAAATTATATTTTATGTAGTTATATTCTATTAATATTTCATATTGATTGGGACTGTTGTATAGATACCAACAGATTCATATGCTTTTTTATCAATAATAGCTGAGATATATAGTAGCTAATAAAATTATAAATACAATTTTCAAGTGAATTTGCATATGAGAGAAGATGTAAACTAGATTAAAAATATATTATTCTATAAATTGAGTATTTTCACTGAAGATTGAAATCATATGGGTCTCATTATTTTTTCTTCCAAAATACTTTTTACATGTCCATTTTCTTCATCATGACAAAACCACTCAATTTAGTATTGGTGTGAACATAATGCACTGATAACCAAACACATGAGTGAGATTTTTAAAAGCCAGAGATTTATACACATATTCTAATAATCTCCCTTGTTCCAGAAACTTCAGCCTCTTCTCAATCCTGAAAGCCAGGAGTGAGCCAAAGATAATCACCTGTGAGCATTAAACTGAGAAAGAAGAAGCAGGGAGAAATACCTCCAATAATTGCTCCATGACACAGTTATTTATTCTTTCAGAGGTTTTGCTGCCTTCCACCCTCCAAGAAGTTATTAAGTGTATGTCAGTTAGTATCTCACCAACATCCTTCAAGGAACTCCCATTCAATTATAGTATTTCAGTAACAAATTAGAAGAGTCCATTGTTCAGATTCTGAGAAGAAACCAGGAGTTTTACAGATAAGCAAAAAGCCAAGCAAATTCAGCACCATCAAACCAGGGGTACAACAAATCCTAAATGAACCTCTCTAGGTGGAAAAGAAAAGCCGCAATTAGGAGCAAGAAAATTACAAATGTGAAAGCTTACCAGGAAAGGCAAACATAAAGGTAGGAATAGATTCACAAACAAATATGATATCAAAATCAGCAATTATAAGTTCAGTTCAGTTGCTCAGAATTGTCTGACTCTTTGTGACCCCATGAACCGCAGCACGCCCGGCGTCCCTGTCCATCACCAACTCCTGGAGTTTACCCAAACTCATGTCCATCGAGTCGGTGATGCCATCCAGCCATCTTACCCTCTGTCGTCCCTCAATCCCTCCCAGCATCAGGGTCTTTTCCAATGAGTCAGCTCTTCACATCAGGTGGCCAAAATATTGGAGTTTCAGCTTCAACATCAGTCCTTCCAATGAACACCCAGGACTGATTTCCTTTACGATGGATTGGTTGGATCTCCTTGCAGTCCAAGGGACTCTTAAGAGTCTTCTTCAACACCACAGTTCAAAAGCATTAATGAGAAGAGGAAAGTACAAATGCAAGATATTGGCAATGCAACTTAAAACCCTCACACATATATATGTAAAAAAATTAAAAATTTAAAGTCTGATAGGAACCATAAACCAAAAATCTACAACAGATACTGTAGGGTAAGGAAATTAGAGAAGGTGAGGTTCAGAAAAAGAATGAGACCAGCACTTTACAGGAACAGATCACCTTTAATGAGGCAAAAAGGGGCAGCAATCAGATTAGCGAGCTGCTGCACTAACCCAAGAAAAGAGTAAGTATATATAGGCATATATGTGGAGATGTCTTAAAGGGGTGTGTTCTTCTCCAAGGTTGTTCTAAGTAGTTATCTCTTAAACGGCTGGGGCAAGGCATTCAGATCTGCCAGAGGCTGGGACGGGCTGGGAGCTGGGTATAATGAATCTTAATATGCATTATTTTTCTTCTGGTGGGAGAGTTCTTTGTTTTGCATAGAATGGTGGGGAGGACCCAGAGCCACGTTTTAACTCCAGGCTATTTTGAGCCTTGTAACTTTCCTTCAGATACACAAAAAAGAAAAAGCAATCCAAACGCATCGCTAAAAATAGACATCAAATCACAAGAGAACAAAAGAGGAAGGAAAGAAGAAAGACCTAGAAAATAAATCCAAAACAACAGACTGGCAAGAAGAACATCCATATCAATAATTACTTTAAATGCAAATAGATTAAATGCTCCAACCAAAAGATATAGACTGGCTAAATGAATATAAAAATAAGACCCATATACATGCTGTCTAGAAGAGACCCATTTAGATGCAGGGACACATAAAGATAGAAAGTGAGGGAATGGAAAAAGGTATTCCATGCAAATAGAAATCAAATAAAGTTGAAGTGGATTTATCAGACAAAACAGACTTTAAAGAACATTACAAAAGACAAAGTTATGACATAATGTTCAAGGAGTCAATCCAAGAAGACATAACAATTATAAATACACATGTACCCAACATAGGAGCACCTTAATATGTAAGGCAAATTCTAAAATCCATAAAAGAAGAACTAGACAGCAACACAGTAATCGTAGGGGATTTTAACACCTTGCTTTCATCAATGGACAGAGTATCCAGACAGAAACTCAATAAGGAAACACAGGCCTTAAATGATACATTTCACCATGTGGACTTAATTGATGTTTATAGAACATTCCATTCTAAAGCAACAGGATACACTTTTTTCTCAAATGCACAAAAAACACTTTCCAGGAGAGATCACATTTTTGGCCACAAATCAAGCCTTGGTAAATTTAAGAAAACTGAATCTACATCAAACATATTTTCCAATCACAATGCTATGAGATTAGAAATCAGTTACAGGGAAAAAAACTGTAAAAAATACAAACACATAGATGTTAAACAATATGTTACTAAACAACCAATGGATGACTAAAGGAATCAAAAAGCAAATAAAAAGATACCTAGACACATGAAAACAAAAACACAACAATCCAAAACCTCAGGGATGCAGCAAAAGCAACTCTAAGTTCATCAGTTCAGTTCAGTTCAGTTCAGTTCAGTCACTCAGTTGTGTCCAACTCTTTGTGACCCCATGAACCGCAGCTTGCCAGGCCTCCCTGTCCATCACCACCTCCCAGAGTCTACCCAAACCCATGTCTATTGTGTTGGTGATGCCATCCAGCCATCTCATCCTCTGTTGTCCCCTTCTCTTCCTGCCCTCAATATTTCCCAGCATCAGGGTCTTTTCAAATGAGTCAGCTCTCCACATCAGGGGAGTTTCAGCTTCAACATCAGTCCCTCCAATGAACACCCAGGGCTGAGCTCCTTTAGGATGGAGTGGATGGATCTCCTTGCAGTCCAAGGGACTCTCAAGAGTCTTCTCCAACACCACAGTTCAAAACCAGCAATTCTTCAGCACTCAGCTTTCTTTATAGTCCAACTGTCACATCCATACATGACTACTTGAAAAACCATAGCCTTGACTAGATGGACCTTTGTTGGCAAAGTAATGTCTCTGCTTTTCAATATGCTGGTCTAAGTTGGTCATAACTTTCTTTCCAAGGAGCAAGTGTCTTTTAATTTCATGGCTGCAATCACCATCTGCAGTGATTTTGGAGCCCCCAAAAATAAAGTCAGCCACTGTGTCCACTGTTTCCCCCTCTATTTGCCATGAAGTGATGGGACTGGATGCCATGATCTTCAGTTTCTGAATGTTGAGCTTTAAGCCAACTTTTTCACTCTCCTCTTTCACTTTCATCAAGAGGTGTTTTAGTTCTTCTTCACTTTCTGCCATAAGGGTGGTGTCATCTGCATATGTGAGGTTATTGATATTTCTCCCAGCAATCTTGATTCCAGCTTGTGCTTCCTCCAGCCCAGCGTTTCTCATGATGTACTCTGCATATAAGTTAAATAAGTAGGGTGACAATATACAGCCTTGACGTACTCCTTTTCCTATTTGGAATCAGTCTGTTGTTCCATGTCCAGTTCTAACTGTTGCTTCCTGACCTGCATACAGTTTTCTCAAGAGGCATGTCAGGTGGTCTGGTATTCCCATCTCTTTCAGAATTTTCCACAGTTTATTGTGATCCACACAGTCAAAGGCTTTGGCATAGTCAATAAAGCAGAAATAGATATTTTTCTGGAACTCTCTTGCTTTTTCCATGATCCAGCAGATGTTGGCAATTTGATCTCTGGTTCCTCTGCCTTTCTAAAACCAGCTTGAACATTTGGAATTTCATGGTTCACATATTGCTGAAGCCTGGCTTGGAGAATTTTGAGCATTACTTTACTAGCGTGTGAGATGAGTGCAATTGTGCGGTAGTTTGAGCATTCTTTGGCATTGCCTTTCTTTGGGATTGGAATGAAAACTGACCTTTTCCAGTCCTGTGGCCACTGCTAAGTTTTCCAAATTTGCTGGCATATTGAGTGCAGCACTTTCACAGCATCATCTTTTAGGATTTGGAACAGCTCAACTGGAATTCCATCACCTCCACTAGCTTTGTTCATAGTGATGCTTCCTAAGGCCCACCTGACTTCACATTCTAGGATGTCTGGCTCTAGGTGAGTGTGAGGGATCACACCTAAGAGGGATGTTTATAGCAATACAATCTTACTTCAGAAAGCAAGAAAAATCTCAAAGAAACAAGCTAACCTTATATCTAAAGCAAGTAAAGAAAGAAAAACAAAGAGCCCAAAGTTAGGAGATGGAAAGAAATCATAAAGATCAGAGTAGAAATAAAACGGAGATTAAGAAAACAGTATTAATAGAAAAGATCAATGAAACTAAGAGCTGGTTCTTTGAGAAGATAAACAGAATTGAAAATCCTTTATCTAGACTTATTAAGAAAAAACTGAGAGGGCTCAAATCAATAATAATAATAATAATAAAGAAACAGGAGAAAGTACAACAAACACCACAGAAATACAGAGCATCATAAGGGATTATTGCAAACAACTATATGCCAATAAAATGGACAACGTAGAAGAAATGCATAATTTCCTAGAAAGGGAAAAACTTCCAAGACTGAACCAGAACAAAACAGAAAATATGAACAGACCAACCACAAGTACTGAAATTGCAACTGAGATGAAAAGATTCAGAAAAAATTAAAATCCAGGACTAGGTAACTTCACTGGTGAATTCTATCAAACATTTAAATAAGAGTTAACACCTATCATTATGAAACTCTTTTTAAAATTGCAGAGAAAAGAAAGACACACTTCCAAGCTCATTCTATGAGGCCACCATCACCCTGATACCAAAACCAGACAAAGATACCACAAAAAAAGAAAATTACAAGTCAATATCACTGATGAACAGAGACACAAAAA
Organism: Oryx dammah; assembly: GCF_014754425.2. Taxonomy (NCBI): domain Eukaryota; kingdom Metazoa; phylum Chordata; class Mammalia; order Artiodactyla; family Bovidae; genus Oryx; species Oryx dammah. The sequence continues at coordinate 3,483,245 of NW_024080444.1, read as the reverse complement.
TCCTCAAAATACTAGCAAACCAAATCCAACAATACATTAAAAGGATCATACACCATGATCAAGTGGAACGTATCCCAGGGATGCAAGGATTCTTCAATATTCACAAATCAATCAGTGTGATACACTACACTAAATTGAAGAATAAAAACCATATGATCAACTCAATAGAAGCAGAAAAAAGCTATTGAAAAATTCAAACACATTTAAGATTAAAAAAAAAACTCTCCAGAAAATGGAAATGGAATCTGTCTCAATATAATAAAGGCCATATATGAAAAAAACACAGATAACATCATTTTCAATGGTAAAAATCTGAAAGCATTCTATGGTTAGTAACAAGGCAAACATGTCCATTGTTGCCACTTTATTCAATATAGTTTTGGAAGTCCAAGGCATGGCAATCCAAGAAGAAAAAGAAATAAAAGGAATACAGATTGGAAGAGAAGTGAAACTATCACTTGGCAGTGTACATAGAAAATCCTAAGATGCTACCAGAAGACACTACATCTTATCAATGAATTGGGTAAAATGGCAACCCACTCCAGTATTTTTGCCTGGAGAATCCCATGGACACAGGAGCCTGGTGGGCTACAGTCCACGGGGCTGCAAAGAATCAGACACAATGAAGTAATTGGGCACACAAGCATGCACACAGAATACAAAATTAATACATAGAAACCTTTTGCATTCCTGTATACTAACAAAGATAAAGCAGAAATAGAAATTAAGGAAACAATCCCATATATCATCTCATCAAAAAAGAATACCCAGGAATAAATCTACCTAAAGAGGCAAAAGACCTGTACTCTGAAAACTGTAAGATGCTGATGAAAGAATTTGAAAATGACACAAATAGATGGAAAGATATAGCATGTGCTTGCATTAGAAGAATCAGTACTGTGAAAATGACTATAATACCCAAAGCAATCTACAGATTCAATGCAATCTCTATGAAAAAACCAATGGCATTTTTCATAGAAATAGGACAAAAAATTTTTTAATTTGTATGGAGATTAAAAAAAAAAAACAAAAAACCTCCTAATAACCTAACAAAGTCTTGCAAAAGAAAAACAGAGCTGGAGGAACCAAATTTTCTGACTTCACACAATACTATAAAGCTCCAGTCACCAAAACACTCTAGCAATGGCACAAAAACAGAAATATAGGTCAATGGAACAGGATAGAAAACCTAGAAATGAACCCATGCATATAAGGTCAATTGATCTACAACAAAAGAGGTAAGAATATTCAATGGAGAAAAGACAATCTCTTTAATAAGTGGTGCTGGGAAAACTGGACAGTTACATGAAAAAGAAGGAAATTAGAACATTCTCTAATATCATACACAAAAATAAACTCAAAATGGACAAAAGACCAAATGAAAGGCCACATACTAAAAACTCTCAGAGAAAAACACAGGCAGAAGACACTTTGACATTTATTGCAGTAATATCTTTTTGATTCACCTCTTACAGTAATGAAAATAAAGACAAAAATTAAACAAATGGGACCTAATTAAACTAAAAGCTTCTGCACAGCAAAGGAAACCATAAATAATATGAAAAGACAACCCAGAAAATGGTAGAAAATATTTTTAAACAAAGCAAGCAATTAATCTCCTGACACAAGGGCAGAAGATCTAAATAGACATTTCTCCAAAGACATACAGATGGCCAAAAAGCACATGCAAAGATGCTCAACGTCACTAAACTACAATGCTTATCACCTCACACCAGTCAGAATTTGTAGTTGTTCACTCGCTAATTCATTCTTTGCAACCCCATGAACTGCAGCACACCATGCTCCCCTGTTCTTCACTAACTCCAAGAGTTTTTTCAGATTCATGTCCACTGAGTGGGTGATGCTACCTAAGCATCTCATCCTCTGTTGCCCCCCTTCTCCTTTTACCTTCAATCTTTCTCAGCATCAGGGTCTTTTCTAATGAGTCACCTCTTCAAATCAGGTGGCCAAAGTATTGAAGCTTCAGCATAAGTCCAAATGAATACCAGTCAGAATGTCTGTCACCAAAAAGTTCACAAGCAATATATACCAAAGAGTGTGTGGAGAAAAGGGAACCCTCCAACACTGTTGGTAGGAATGTAAATAGGTACAGACACAACAGTATGGAATTTCCTTTAAAAACTAAAATAAAGCTACCATGCTGCTGCTGCTGCTGCTGCTAAGTTGCTTCAGTTGTGTCTGACTCTGTGCGACCCCACAGATGGCTGCCCACCAGGTTCCTCTTTCCCTGGGATTCTCCAGGCAAGAATACTGGAGTGGGTTGCCATTTCCTTCTCCAACGCATGCATCTAAGTTGCTTTGGTCATGTCTGACTCTGTGCAACTCTATGGACAGCAGCCCACCAGGCTCCTCTGTCCACAGGATTCTCTAGACAAGAATACTGGAGTTGGGTGCCATTTCCTTCTCCAAGAGCTACCATATGATTCAGCAAATTGTAAGAGAAAACCATACTCCAAAATGATATATGCACCCCAATGTTCACTGCAGGACTATTTACAACAGCCAAGTCATGGAAGCAACCTAAATGTCCATTGACGGAGGAATTGATAAAGAATATGTACATATATGCAATGCAATATTACTAAGCCATTAAAAAAGAGTGAAATAATGTCATTTGCAGCAACATGGCTAAACCTAGAGATTACCATTCTACGTGAAGACAGAGAAAGACAATTATCATATGATATCATTGGTGTGAAATCTAATTGAAAACTGAACAAATGAACTTATTTAAAAAAAGAAACAGATTTACAGATATTGAAAATAAAATTCCCATTAAAAAAGGAGAAATATGGGGGGAAGGAAAAATCAGGATCTTGGGATAAATAGACAAACACTAATATACATACTACACAGCACCGTGAACTGTATTCAATATCCTGTGATGATCTATAGGAGAAAATCGTCTACACAAGAATGAGTATATGAATAACTCAATCACTTTGCTGCACACCTGAAAATACACAACTTTCTAAATCAACTATATTTCAACAAAATTTAAAATTAAACAGTCCATTGTTACTTCAGTAAAATAGCTTTACAGTTCATAAAACTTTGGAAGCTGATCATTTACTGTTAATTTTGTAACATCAACTCTTTATCAATGTGGTAAATAGAATTTAATCATATAAATTATTTCCCATGCATTTTTGTAATAGTTGTACAATTTTAAATGGAAATACAGGAACAGAATACTCCCAGGTTACTGGACCTTCACTGACTGATTTCTATTGTTTGCTGCTGTTTATATTGCTGTTGCATGCTTCCTACTGGATCAGTTCTTATAATTCAGAAGACCTAAAATTAGAACTAAATTATTCATGTACTAGAAACAGAAGAGATTTTAAAAATTTGGCAGGAATAGATAGAACTATACGTAAATGATGCTGTGTGCATGCTAAGTTGATCAGTCATGCCCAACTCTTTGCAACCTTATAGACCATAGCCTGCCTGTCTTCTCTGTCCATGGGATTCCCCAGGCAAGAATTCCAAAAATGGCAATGCCAAAGAAAGTTCAAACTACCATACAACTGTGCTCATTTCGCACACCAGCAAGGTAACGCTCAAAATACTGCAAGCTAGGCTTCAACAGTCCATGAACTGAGAACTTTCAGATGGACAAACTGGATTTAGAAAAGGCAGAGAAATCAGAGAACAAATTGCCAACATCCACTGGATTATAGAAAAAGTAAAGGATTTCCAGACAAACATCTACTTCTGCTTCATTGACTACACTAAAGCCTTTGACTGTGTGGATCACAACAAGCTGTGGAAAATTTTGAAAAAGATGCCAATACCAGACCACCTTACCTTTCTCCTGAGAAACCTGTAGGCAGGTCAAGAAGCAACAGTTAGAACTGGATATACTGACAGGTTCAAAATTGGGAAAGAAATATATCAAGGTTGTATATTGTCACCACACTTAATTTATATGCAGAGTGAGTGAGTGAAGTCGCTCAGTCATGTCTGACTCTGCGACCCCATGGACTGTAGCCTACAAGGCTCCTCTGTCCGTGGAATTTTCCAGGCAAGAGTACTGGAGTGGGTTGCCATTTCCTTCTCCAGGGGATCTTCCAGACTTAAGGATCTAACCCGGGTCTCCCACATTGCAGGCAGATGCTTTACCGTCTGAGCCACCAGGGAAGTCCCCTATATGCAGAGTACATCAAGCAAAATGCCAGGCTGGATGAATCACAAGCTGTAATCAAGATTGCTGGGAGAAATATCAACAACCTCAGATATGCAGATGATAACACTCTAACAGCAGAAAGTGAAGAGTAACTAAAGAGTCTCTTGATGAGTGTGAAAGAGTAGAGGGAAAAACCTGGCTTGAAACTCAACATTCAGGGGCAGTCCTAAGATGGCAGAGGAATAGGACGGGGAGACCACTTTCTCCCTCACAAATTCATCAAAAGAACATTTCAATGCTGAGTAAATTCCACAAAAACAACTTCTGAATGCTGGCAGAGGACATCAGGCATCCAGAAAAGCAGATCATTGTTTGCAAAAACAGGTAGGAAAAAATATAAAAGACAAAAAAAGAGACAAAGGAGGTAGGGAAGGAGCTCTGTCCAAGGATGGGAGTCCTGTCCTGGGAAGGGAGTCTTAAAAAGAGAGAAGTTTCCAAACACCAGGAAACACTCTTGCTGGTCTGTGGTGAGCCTTGGAAGCACAGAGGGCAACATAACAGGGAAGAAAAATAAATAAATAATTAAAACCAACAGATTATGAGCCCAACGGTAACTCCCCCAGTGGAGAAGCAGCACAGACGCCTGCATCCACCACTAGGAAGCGGGGGCTGGGCAGGGAGGAGCGGGCTGCAGTGCTTTTTTAAGAATCAGGCCGGAATGCCCTGAGTGTAACCATAGCGAACTAACTTGGGCTAGCATACCAGACTGTGGGATAGCTACCACTCGAAAAGCTCTAACATAAGACACCACCAAGACTGCACACAGAACAAAGGACGGAACAGAAATAGCCGGCTGCAGACCATCCCCCTCCGGTGACAGGCAGCCAGAGCCGTAAGGGTTGGAAGGGGGCAATCGCAGCCCCGGAGAGGCATTACCTACGAAACTGCAAGCAGGCTTCTTTGCTAAGACTTCTTGGGGTTCTGGACAGTCACCATCCGCCTGAGAAGGGGAGCCAGCAGTACACCCAGAAAACTGAGCAGCATGGATGGGAAAGGTGATAAGTCGCAGCAACCGCACTCGCCAAACACCTGAGCTACTCAGACCTGGGAAGGGCACAAAACACAGGCCCAATCTAATCTGTGCTTCTGAGGGCTACCTGAGAGCCGAGCCTGAGTGGCTTAGACCAGGGAGGTGCATGCAGCCTAGGGCTGGCCTCAGATGGTTCCTGGCGGAGCAAGGTAGAGCCTGAATGGTGTGCACCGTGAGCAGGGGCATGCCCAGCATGGCTGAGACACTGCAAGCACTCGCCAGTGTTATTTGTTTGCAGCATCCCTCCCTCCCCACAGCTCAACTGAACAAGTGAGCCTAAAAAAAAAAAAGTGTCCACCACCGCCCCCCTTGTGTCAGGGCAGAAATCAGACACTGAAGAGACCAGCAAACAGAAGAAGCTAAACAGAGGGAACTGCTTTGGAAGTGACCCCACACTGCCCACAACACCAGAGAAAGTCCCACATATATCTTTACTATTTTTTCAATCATTCTCTTTTTTTGTTTTGTTTTGTTTTGATGTTGTTGGATTTTTTTTTCTTCCTCTCTTTTTCTTCTTTTTTTAAACTTTAAAAAAATTTTAAGTCCTCTATTTCTCCTTTAATTTTTATTTTTATAACCTACTATTACTTTTCAAAAAAAAGCCCTATTTTTAAAGCATATGCCATATATATATTTTTTTGTGTGGTTGTTGTTGTTTTTTAATAATTCTTGTAACTTTTCTTTTTTCCTCTCTTCTTCTTTTCTTTAATATTGTATTTTTGAAAATCCAAACTCTACTCTAGATTTTTAATCTTTGCTGTTTGGTATTTGTTGTCAATTTTGTACATTTATAAACCCAATATTCAGTACCCAATTTTACCTGAGAGCAAGATTACTGGCTTGACCGCCCTCTCCTCCTTTGGACTCTCCTTTTTCTCCACCAGGTTGTCTCTGTCTCCTCCCTCCCCCTTCTCTTCTCTACCCAATTCTGTGAATCTCTGTGAATCTCTGTGTGTTCCAGACGATGGAGAACACTTAGGGAACTGGTTACTGGCTGGATCTGCCTCTCTCCTTTTCATTTCCCTCTTTTATCCTCCTGGCTACCTTTGTCTACTTCCCCCCCTCTCCTCTTCCCTATATAACTCCGTGAACATCTCTGAGTGGTCCAGACTGTGGAGCGCACATAAGGAAGTGATTACTGGCTAGCTTGCTCTCTCCTCTTTTGATCCCACCTCATCTCATTCCAGTCACCTCTAACTACCCCCTCCCTCTTCTCTTCTCCATGTAACTCAGTGAACATCTCTGGGTGCCCCTCAGTTTGGAGAAACTTTTCATCTTTAACCTAGATGTTTCATCATTGGTGCTGTATAGATGGAGAACTCTTGAGGCTACTGTAAAAATAAAACTGAAATCCAGACACAGGAGGCTTAAGTCCAAATCCTGAGAACATCAGAGAACTCCTGAATCCAGGGAACATTAATTGATAGGAGCTCATCAAATGCCTCCATACCTACACTGAAACCAAGCACTACCCAAGGGCCAACAAGTTCCAGAGCAAGACATACCATGCAAATTCTCCAGCAACACAGGAACACACCCCTGAGCTTCAATGTACAGGCAGCTCAAAGTTACTCCAAAACCATAGACATCTCATAACTCATTACTGGACACTTCATTGCACTCCAGAGAGAAGAAATCCAGCTCTACCCACCAGAACTCCGACACAAGCTTCCCTAACCAAGAAACCTTGACAAGCCACTGATACAACCCCACCCACAGCGAGGAAACTCCATAATAAAGAGAACTCCACAAATTCCCAGATTACAGAAAGGCCACCCCAAATGCAACAATATAACCAAGATGAAGAGACAAAGGAATACCCAGCAAGTAAAGGAACAGGAGAAATGCCCACCAAACCAAACAAAAGAGGAAGAGAGGGAATCTACCTGAGAAAGAATTCCAAATAATGATAGTGAAAATGATCCAAAATCTTGAAATCAAAATGGAATCACAGATAAATAGCCTGGAGACAAGGATTGAGAAGATGCAAGAAAGGTTTAACAAGGACCTAGAAGAAATAAAAATGAGTCAATATATAATGAATAATGCAATAAATGAGATCAGAAACACTCTGGAGGCAACAAATAGTAGAATATCAGAGGCAGAACATAGGAGTAGTGAAATAGAAGATAGAATGGTAGAAATAAGAGAGGAAAAAAGAAAAACAAATTAAATGAAGACAATCTCAGAGACCTCAGGGACAATATGAAACGCTCCAATATTCAAATTATAGGAATCCCAGAAGAAGACAGAAAGACCATGAGAAAAGACTTGAGGAGATAATAGTTGAAAACTTCCCTATAATGGGGAAGGAAATAATCACCCAAGTCCAAGAAACCCAGAGAGTTCCAAACAGGATAAACCCAAGGTGAAACACCCCAAGACACATATTAATCAAATTAACAAAGATTAAACACAAAGAACAAATATTAAAAGCAGCAAGGGAAAAACAACAAATAACACACAAGGGGATTCCCATAAGGATAACTGCAGATCTTTCAATAGAAACTCTTCAGGCCAGGAGGGAATGGCAAGACATACTTAAAGTGATGAAAGAAAATAACCTACAGCCCAGATTACTGTACCCAGCAAGGATCTCATTCAAATATGAAGGAGAAATCAAAAGCTTTCCAGACAAGCAAAAGCTGAGAGAATTCAGCACCACCAAACCAGCTCTCCAACAAATGCTAAAGGATATTCTCTAGACAGGAAACACAAAAAGGGCATATAAACCAGAACCCAAAACAATAAACTAAATGGCAACAGGATCATACTTATCAATAATTACCTTAAACATAAATGGGTTGAATGCCCCAACCAAAAGGCAAAGACTGGCTGAATGGATACAAAAACAAGACCCCTATATATGCTGCCTACAAGAGACCCATCTCAAAACAAGGGACACATACAGACTGAAAGGGAAGGGCTGGAAAAAGATATTCCACGCAAATAGAGACCAAAATAAAGCAGGAATAGCAATACTCATATCCAATAAAATAGACTTTAAAACAAAGGCTGTGAAAAGAGACAAAGAAGGCCACTACATAATAATCAAAGGATCAATCCAAGAAGAAGATATAACAGTTATAAATATATATGCACCCAACATAGGAGCACCACAATATGTAAGATAAATGCTAACAAGTATGAAAGGGGAAATTAACAATAACACAATAATAGTGGGAGACTTTAATACCCCACTCACACCTATGGACAGATCAACTAAACAGAAAATTAACAAAGAAACGCAAACGTAAATGATACAATAGACAAGTTAGACCTAATTGATATCTATAGGACATTTCACCCCAAAACGATGAATTTTACCTTTTTCTCAAGTGCTCATGGAATCTTCTCCAGGATAGATCACATCCTGGGCCATAAATCTAACCTTGATAAATTCAAAAAATTGAAATCATTCCAAGCATCTTTTCTGACCATAATGCATTAAGATTAGATCTCAATTACAGGAGAAAAACTATTAAAAATTCCAACATATGGAGGCTGAACAACACGCTTCTGAATAACCAACAAATCACAGAAGAAATCAAAAAATAAATTAAAATATGCATAGAAACGAATGAAAATGAAAACACAACAACCCAAAACCTGTGGGACACTATAAAAGCAGTGCTAAGAGGAAAGTTCATAGCAATATAGGCATACCTCAAGAAACAAGAAAAAAGTCAAATAAATAACCATATTCAAAAGCAGAGACATTACTTTGCCCACTAAGGTCCATCTAGTCAAGGCTATGGTTTTTCCAGTAGTCATGTATGGATGTGAGAGTTGGACTGTGAAGAAGGCTGAGCGCTGAAGAATTGATGCTTTTGAACTGTGGTGTTGGAGAAGACTCTTGAGAGTCCCTTGGACTGCAGGGAGATCCAACCAGTCCGTTCTGAAGATCAACCCTGGGATTTCTTTGGAAGGACTAATGCTAAAGCTGAAACTCCAGTGCTTTGGCCACCTCATGCGAAGAGTTGACTCATTGGAAAAGACTTTGATGCTGGGAGGGATTGGTGGCAGGAGAAGAAAGGGACGACTGAGGATGAGATGGCTGGATGGCATCGCTGACTCAATGGACTCGAGTCTGAGTGAACTCTGAGCGTTGGTGATGGACAGGGAAGCCTGGCATGCTGCGATTCATGGGGTCATAAAGAGTTGGACACGACTGAGTGACTGAACTGAACTGAACTGAACACCTAAAGCAACTAGAAAAGGAAGAAATGGAGAACCCCAGAGTTAGTAGAAGGAAAGAAATCTTAAAAATTAGGGCAGAAATAAATGCAAAAGAAAGAAAAGAGACCATAGAAAAAATCAACAAAACCAAAAGCTGGTTCTTTGAAAGGATAAATAAAATTGACAAACCATTAGCCAGACTCATCAAAAAAACAAAGGGGGAAAAAGCAAATCAATAAAATTAGAGATGAAAATGGAGAGATCACAACAGACAACACAGAAATACAAAGGATCATAAGAGACTACTTTCAGCAATTATATGCCAATAAAATGGACAATGTGGAAGAAATGGACAAAGTCTTATAAAGTACAACTGTCAAAACTGAACCAGGAAGAAATAGAAAATCTTAACAGACCCATCACAAGCACGGAAATTGAAACTGTAATCAGAAATCTTCCATAATGGGTCACATCAGTTTGCCACAGCACATTAAAAAAAAAAATAAATAAATAAATAAAATAAAATAAAATAAAAAGAAATCTTCCAGCAAACAAAAGCCCAGGTCCAGATGGCTTCACAGCTGAATTCTACCAAAAATTTAGAGAAGAGCTAACACCTCTCCTACTCAAACTCTTCCAGAAAATTGCAGAGGAAGATAAACTTCCAAACTCATACTGTGAGGCCACCATCACCCTAACACCAAAACTTGAAAAAGATGCCACCAAAAAAAAAAAAAAACTACAGGCCAATATCACTGATGAACATAGATGCAAAAATCCTCAACAAAATTCTAGCAATCAGAAGCCAAAAACACATTAAAAGATCATACACCATGACCAAGTGGGCTTTATCCCAGGGATGCAAGGATTCTTCAATATCTGCAAATCAATCAATGTAATTCACCACATTAACAAATTGAAAAATAAAAGCCATATGATTATCTCAATAGATGCAGAGAAGAACTTTGAAAATTCAACATCCATTTATGATAAAAAACTCTCCAGAAAGCAGGAATAGAAGGCACATACCTCAACATAATAAAAGCTATATATGACAAACCCACAGCAAACATTATCCTCAATGGTGAAAAATTAAAAGCATTTCCCCTAAAGTCAGGAACAAGACAAGGGTGCCCACTTTCACAGCTACTATTCAACATAGTTCTGGAAGTTTTGGCCACAGCAATCAAAGAAGAAAAAAAAATAAAAGGAATCCAAATTGGAAAAGAAGAAGTAAAATTCTCACTGTTTGCAGATGACATGATCCTCTACATAGAAAACCCTAAAGACTCCACCAGAAAATTACTAGAGCTAATCAATGAATATAGTAAATTTGTAGGATATAAAATCAACACTCAGAAATCTCTTGCATTCCTATACACTAATAATGAGAAAGTAGAAAATGAAATGCAGGAAACAATTCCATTCACCATTGGAACGAAAAGAATACAATACTTAGGAATATATCTACCTAAAGAAACCAAAGACTTATATATAGAAAACTATAAAACACTGATGAAAGAAATCAAAGAGGACACTAATAGATGGAGAAATATACCATGTTCATGGATTGGAAGAATCAATATAGTGAAAATGAGTATACTATCCAAGGCAATCTACAGATTCAATGCAATCCCTATCAAGCTACCAGCGGTATTTTTCACAGAGCTAGAAAAAATAATTTCACACTTTGTATGGAAATACAAAAAACCTCGAATAGCCAAAGCAATCTTGAGAAAGAAGAATGGAACTGGAGGAATCAACCTGCCTGACTTCAGGCTCTACTACAAAGCCAAAGTCATCAAAACAGTATGGTACTGGCACAAAAAAGAAATATAGATCAATGGAACAAAATAGCAAGCCCAGACATAAATCCACATACCTATGGATAGCTTATCTTCGACAAAGGAGGCAAGAATATACAATGGAGTAAAGACAATCTCTTTAACAAGTGGTGCTGGGAAAACTGGTCAACCACTTGTTAAAGAATGAAACTAGATCACTTTCTAACACCATACACAAAAACAAACTCAAAATGGATTAAAGATCTAAACGTAAGACCAGAAACTATAAAACTCCTAGAGGAGAACATAGGCAAAACACTCTCCAACATAAATCACAGCAGGATCCTCTATGATCCACCTCCCAGAAAACTGGAAATAAAAGCAAAAATAAACAAATGGGATCTAATTAAAATTAAAAGCTTCTGCACAACAAAGGAAACTATAAGCAAGGTGAAAAGACAGCCTTCTGAATGGGAGAAAATAATAGCAAATGAAGCAACTGACAAACAACTAATCTCAAAAATATACAAGGAACTTATGCAGCTCAATTCCAGAAAAATAAATGACCCAATCAAAAAATGGGCCAAAGAACTAAATAGACATTTCTCCAAAGAAGACATATGGATGGCTAACAAACACATGAAAAGATGCTCAACATCACTCAGAGAAATTCAAATCAAAACCACAATGAAGTACCATTTCACACCAGTCAGAATGGCTGCGATCCAAAAGTCTACAAGCAATAAATGCTGGAGAGGGTGTGGAGAAAAGGGAACCCTCTTACACTGTTGGTGGGAATGCAAACTAGTACAGCCACTATGGAGAACAGTGTGGAGATTCCTTTAAAAATTGCAAATAGAACTACCTCATGACCCAGTAATCCCACTGCTGGGCATACACACTGAGGAAACCAGAATTGAAAGAGACACGTGTACCCCAATGTTCATTGCAGCACTGTTTATAATAGCCAGGACATGGAAACAACCTAGATGTCCATCAGCAGATGAATGGATAAGAAAGCTGTGGTACATATACACAATGGAGTATTACTCAGCCATTAAAAAGAATACATTTGAATCAGTTCTAATGAGATGGATGAAACTGGAGCCTATTATACAGAGTGAAGTAAGCCAGAAAGAAAACCACCAATACAGTACACTAACACATATATATGGAATTTAGAAAGATGGCAATGATAACCCTGTATGCAAGACAGCAAAAGAGGCACAGATGTATAAAATGGACTTTTGGACTCTGTGGGAGAGGGAGAGGGTAGGATGATTTGGGAGAATGGCATTGAAACATGTATACTATCATGTAAGAAACAAATTGCCAGTCTATGTTCGATACAGGATACAGGATGCTTGAGGCTGGTGCACAGGGAATATCCAGAGAGATGATATGGGGTGAGAGGTGGGAGGGGAGTTCAGGATTGGGAACTCATGTACACCTGTGAGGGATTCATGTTAATGTATGGCAAAACCAATACAGTATTGTAAAGCAAAATAATGTAAAAATAAAAATTTAAAATAGGAAAAAAACCCTCAACACTCAAAACAGGAAGATCATGGCATCTAGTCCCATCACTTCATGGCAAATAGATGGGGAAAAGTACAAACAGTGACAGATTTTATTTTCTTGGGCTTCAAAATCACTGTGGACAGTGACTGTTGCCATGAAATTAAAAGAAGCTTGCTCCTTGGAAGAAAAGCTATGACAAACCTAGACAGCATATTAAAAAGCAGAGACATCATTTTGCTGACAATGGTCCATATAGTCAAAGCTATGGTTTTTCCAGTAGTCATGTATGGATGTGAGACTTGGACCATTAAGAAGGCTGAGCACTGAAGAACTGATGCTTTCAAACTGTGGTGCTGGAGAAGACTCTTAAGATTCCCTTAGATAGCAAGGAGATCAAACCAATCAACCCTAAAAGAAATCAACCCTCCATATTCACTGGAAGGACTGATGCAGAAGCTAAAGCTCTAATACTTTGGCCACCTGATGCGAAGAGCCAACTCACTGGAAAAAGACCTTGATGCTGGGAAAGATTGAGGGATGGAGGAGAAGGGGGCAGCGGTGGATGAGACCGTTGGATGGCATCACTGACTCAATGGACATGAATTTGAGCACACTCCAGGAGATAGTGAAGGATGGGAAAGCCTGGCATGCTGCAGTTCATGGGTTGCAAAGAGTTGGACACAACTTAGTGCCTGAACAACAACTATTACAAATTAAAGTCCGTTTTTTATTTACTGTAACAATCTCTCAGTTTTTAACAATTAAATTACATTGCCTTCTCAGAAATTCCAGCCAGGAAGCAGAATAGAGTATTTCCAGGGAAATGAGGAACTTGCATAAATATGGGCTTGGTTTCCAAGTTGAAGCTAACACCAATTGCATGAATTTAATTTTTGTTTTCCAAGATCATGAACTTACATTAAAACCAAGAACTAGTTTTCAAGCAACACTGAGCCTATATATGAATTTGGATGAAAACTGTGCAAAGGTCAAGGTGGGTGGTTTCAGCTGAATTACACTATGTTCAAGATGTGATAAAATCACTACTTTGGAACCTATTTCAATGGGTTTGCATCCATGAGGGCTAAATCAAATAAAAAATTCTGTCCAAATTCACATCGGGTGAGGCTGTCAGATTTCACAGTTTTCATTGCCAATGGCAAGCATTTCTCAGAGCAGATCATAAAGTTAGCATTTTTCAGAGTTGAAGCTCATTCTTAAAAGAAATTTAACGTTGGAAAAAAAATTCAAGCACCTGTGTCAAAACCAGCCCAAATATATGTTTCATATATACAATATATTAATTATAATCAAAGCCAATAAAGTAACAAAAATTTATATTGCTTTTTCTAGTAATGCTGAGGAATATTCCATGACTTTCCAAATATATTTATCATGTTATGAATCACACAATATTATGAAAAAGCTGATTTTATAGCTAAAACCAAAAAAGCTATTAGTCAAAAGGTATAAAATGTTAGTTACACAAATGAATAAGCCCACTGTAACATAGCACCTATGGTTAACAGTAATGTACTGATTACTTAAAGAGCTCCTAAGAGGATAGCTTCTTTGTTAAATGCTTTTATCACAAAAATTTAATAATAAATAGGAGGAAATTTTTGGACATGATGGACTTATTTATGGTATGGTTTGTGATGATAGTTTCATGGATGCATATTTACTTCCAAATTCATCAAATTGTATACATTAAATATACACAGCTTTTTGAATGTCATTTTTCACAATAAAATGGTTAAAAAAATAAAGCAGGAAAATCTCAGGTACTTTCAGAAAAAATGCAGCAAAGCGGAGGTATAAAATGCAGAACCATAACTTGACAATCTGTTTCTTTTAACTTTTTATAAATCTATGATTCTACCCTTTTTACTAAAAGAAATAGAATTATGAAAAAACCAGCTTAGGCCAAGGATACACGTTTTTAATCTACTTTAAATGAGGTAGCCTCTGGATGGAACACAGAGCCAAGTTTAATGAACAAATAGATAAGAGTGAACATTAAAAATTCAATTACAATATTGCATAAAAAGTTAGGAGCAAATACCCATAAGGAGGGACTGTTCAGAAGGGGAAAATTCAGTTTTGGAAGAGATGGATGAGACTCTTTGTATAAAACTTGATAGTCTTCTTAAATTAAATATATGGCTCTCTGAGATCAAAAGAAAAAAGAAATGAAAGAAACAGAATAAGTTAAACCCACATTCAAATAAAACCCAAGTTATTATCTTATATTTATGTTTTATTAAAAATTAATGTGCCAACCTCCTTCCATAAAGTAAAAAATAAAATCTGCACAATGTTCCATCTTTGCACAGGATAAAATTATATTCCATTATGTCACCCAATGGATATTGTTATCCTAAAAAGTAATCTGGAGCTTAAAAAGACTTTAAAGTTCTTAACATTTGCAGCTATAATGCTTAATTGCTTAGTTAAATCTCTGAAATCCAAGATTTTTTAAGATTTAAGAAAAATAAAATAGGGTATGTGTGTGTGTCCGTCTCATTGAGACCCCATGGACTGTTGCCCACCAGACTCCTCTCCTCTGTCCATGGGATTTCCAAGGCAAGACTGCTGGAGTTGAGCTGCCATTTCCTTCTCCAAGGGATCTTCTCCACTCAGGGATCAGAATCCATTTCTCCTGCATTGGAATGCATATTCCTTACCATTTAGCCAGTGGGGAAGCCCCATAAAATAGATGCCTATCAACAAAATTCCCACATAGATATAACCACTAATGTTTACTAATCAAGAACAGTATAGCAGCTGTACCCTGGGTGGTCCCACAGATCTGTCTCTTCCATCAACAGTGCCTGGACGGAACAGACTCACGGAGGCCCCCACACCCACCCCTTGCTCCAGTCTCTGACACCCTCCGATCTTTTTTTTCAGTGGCAATCTTGGGAACAAATCACTCGGCTGTCCTCCATCACCCGAACCAGGCAACACCATTTTTTGAGCGTAACTCTCTATTACTGATCAATGATGAGCTCCCGGTTCCGTCAGAATTAGCCTGGTCAACCTACAACTGCCGGCCTCCTACACCTACCTCTCTCTAGGTTCTATTTCCACCGCGATGCTGTGGTCCCAAGGGACTCTTGAAAAAAAAAACACCATGTCCTCTTCTGGGACATGCAGAAATCTCTCAGGATGAGTGGGATCAAACCAGGATGCTTTGGAAGCAGCCATTCTTGGGGTGAAGAACGTGAACCACGTCCTTTTGGATCTCCTTGCCCTGGGAAAAGGCAATGGCCCCCCACTCCAGTACTCTTGCCTGGAAAATCCTATGAACGGAGGAGCCAGGTGGGCTGCAGTCCATGGGGTCGCTAAGAGTCGGACACAACTAACCGGCTTCGCTTTCACTTTTCACTTTCATGCATTGGAGAAGGCAATGGCAACCCACTCCAGCGTTCTTGCCTGGAGAATCCCAGGGACGGGGGAGCCTGGTGGGCTGCCGACTATGGGGTCGCACAGAGTCTGACACGACTGACGTGACTTAGCAGCAGCAACAGCAGCCCTGGGTTCTGCCTGCTGCATGCCCTACATCTGACTTCCAAGAGAGCTGCTTCCTGGGGAGCAGGTGAAACTCATCAAGAGAATGGTGACCACCTGACCAACTTACCCAGGCTGGCAACTCCACCGTTCACACCCATGGTGGGTGAGTATCTCTCTGAAAAGCTCACCCTCCAGCCTGACCGAGAGCTTCCAAAACCCAGCGGCCTTTGAGGCGCCCCTCTGGTTTCAGGGATTCTGCCGGAAGCCCTTCTCTGCAGCCGTAGGTAGTTTTTTAGCCACACTGGACCCCTCTTCCATGCCTTGTACTAAATGGAAACAAAGTGTTTTGCAGCAAAAAAAAGAAAGAAAGAAAATCACTGGGAATAACAGCCTTGTAAACTTTCAACCCAAAAGAGACATATGAACACTTAGAATGGAATGGCTTTTAGATGAGAAAGATTATGGTAACATTTTTTTCCCCAATTCCCTTATAAATGAATCCAATACATTACTCATACTACATTTTAATGGGAACATATCCCAGGAAAAGTATGTATTTCTTTTTCTGAAGATACTGTAGAATATATAAAACTTACCATTCTTATTATCCATTTGGGTCAATTCTAGTTTTATAAATAAAATATGAGCTACTCATAAAAATGAGAAAAATGGAAAACTGAAAATAACATGCAATAAACTGAAGCTGAAAAATGATAAGGACTAAGCAGTATTTATTCTCTCATTACTTAATATAAAGTATGTAAGTTCATTTGAAAAATGCATGTGGAATCATTTCATTTAAGGTGGAAGTGATCGTGGCTATTTGTCTGGGGTGAGTAAAGATTCAGCTTTACTCATTACTTCATTCAGTAAGCTGAATGAATAAGCAGGAATCAGGAGAGCTGTATTGAAATACTTGAGAAACTAATTGTGCATAACGAATTAGGCATTTCATAGAGCTCTAAGAAAATGATACTCAAACTAATGTACATAAGAATATTCATAAATATTACTTGAATTTCCTATTTCTAGATTTGATATCTGGAGAATCTGATTCCAAAGGTAAAAATGACTCCCAGGAATTGTCATTTTCAGAAGTACCAGAAATGACTGTGATTAATATGGTTGATAAATTACATTCTAGAAAATCAATGGGCAAAAACTTTAGGATCACTTCCATATATGAAAAACAAAACATTATACAGTCTGCTCCTCATCAGAAATAAAATTATGAATAGCCAACAAAACATTTTTTATCTCATGATTAAAACCTTATTTATTTGGTCATCTGTATCCTCAACTAGAATCTTCAGTCATTCCCAGAAAGTTGAGACCTGATAAAATACACATCTTATCACTCATATTTTCTAAACTAAAATTTTAAAGCACTTTTGAACCAGCCTTTTCTGACTGGGAATTTACTGTCTTTTACACATTAATTCTCTCTTGCATTTATTTCACTATTCTCAGTGCTGTGTTTTGTTTTGTTTTTTGTATGTTTATTGATGTGAAGGAAATTTCTTATTTTATTCTTGTACTGAGAGAATAAGTATATCACAGGGCTCCTTTCTCAGTTTGCTTGAGAATTAACCCCAGAGATCCATTCATAAGACCATGGACTAAGTACATTCACCCAACAATTTCACATAAACTGCCCTTGATCTCCATGTGATAATGGTGATACTGCTGCATATCACTCCAAACTAGAATGCAGATTTCATGAGGACAGAGATTCCTGCCTGTTTTTGGTCACTACAGTATCCTCAGCAAATATCCTCAGCAAACAGGAGCTCAATAAATACTTGTTGAATGAGGAATACAGAATATGGAAAAAAAAAACTTCAATTTTGAGTCGACAAAAATTATGGATTAAAATATTTCTGCACGCATCTCTGAACAGTGAGACAACTGTTTTTGGTGATGGATTACTGCCAATTAGTTAGTTTTGTGTGTGATTGTAAAGGCTATTTCAGTTCAGTTCAGTTCAGTCGCTCAGTCAGGTCCGACTCTTTGCGAACCTGTGAATCGCAGCACTCCAGACCTCCCTGTCCATCACCAACTCCCGCAGTTCACCCAAACTCATGTGCATTGAGTCGGTGAAGCCATCCAGCCATCTCATCCTCTGTAGTCCCCTTCTCCTCCTGCCTGGACATAAAGGAATGAGACTATTTTACCTTTAAGATATTATGTTTAAAGCCCTTTCCACAGTTAACATTTCTACCATCTCTATGCACTATCCACCCAAGCAAATACGCTTTGTCACACACTGATTAGCCACCTCCCTCTTATATATACCACATCACTGTCCCCTTCTTCTACAGTATTTAAGTTAAACATGATCTCTTAAACACCCCAGTCTACACTTCCTAAACTCCTTTTCATTTTGATGTAACCCATGTGACTCAGGATGTGGGTGACTGTGTGCATCAAGTCAAAAGTAGCCCTTAAAAGAAATGGATATACTTGTACATTTCTCTTTCCCATGTTTCACTGGCAGAAGGAAAGATATGAGGCAAGCATAGCTGGAAGATGGGAAGACCTGGACTTAGCAATTCCATTAAGCCACTAAATACTCTGAACTGTTTTGAGAGAGATGAAGTAAATAAAACTCTCTCTTTTTAAGCCAATGTTTTTATTAGAGCAGCTTAAATTCTGGCCAAAATTTGAAAAAATATATAGCATTTTCATAGATAAAATAATCCTTAAAACTCTAAAAGAAATAAAAGTCCCAATAATGAAGGCAAGGACATTGTGGCAGCAGCTCATCAGTTTATTTAGTGGAAATGTAACTTAAATTAACTATTTACTAAATGTAAGCCACAGTGCTAACATTGTATGTAAATTAATCTTTAATCTTTATAGTAACCTCCAAAGGTAGATGTTAGTATAATATATGCATTTTACAAATGAAATTGAAAGGGCTCAATATGTTTAGATTTTTTTAAGGAAACACTGAAAAAAGTGCTAGTGCATAACAGCTTAAATCTAAGAGCGTTCCTCAAAATATTCCTTTCCCATTCTCTGTTCTTGACTTTGACAATTCTTTCCCTCCAGAGGTCCTTGAAACTTTAAAATCAAAGTAGCTGATTTAATCACTTGACAAACACATCTCTACTTTCCCTGCTTCAAAATGAAATTCTGCAGAAGTAATGTGATTCAAAACTCTGAGCAGTGAATGGAATAACTATCAACTTGAGGTCTAATCCTCAACTTGTACTTGGATTTCCAGAGTAAGATAGTCAACCAGTCTGGACCTGAACTTGTTGGTCTATTTCCTCCTATAACTCCAATAACTGGGTCTGCCTGAGTCAGCTACAAAAGCATTGGCATTAAGTGGAATTTGGTTACCCCAGACAGAATTCCCATTCATTTGAGGAGTCTGGAGTCAAAAGCAAGATCTGAATCCAAAAAACACATACACAGTTCAGATTCAATAATTCTACAGATGTGGTTACAAAGTGGATTTAAAATTTTAATGTCTTTTTTTTCCTGGCTAGGAAGAAGGGAAGTTACTCAAGAAGATTAACAGAGAAAACTAAACTTTAAAAGAGTTTCCAGGCCCATACACACACACACAACCTGACAATTCTCTGCACCCAAGTAAACTGTGATTGCCCAGGCTGAAATGCACTGTGACAGAAAACCAGTGTACCACATGCTCAGCGGCCTTCAGATTTCAAAGACAACTTGACCACTTAGGGCACTTATCTTTTGAATCTGGAAGGCTTCCACACTGGCAAGAGCTCAGTCTCAGTCTGCTGAGGGTACTAATAAAGCACATAAGACTTGACTTTCATATAGCTGTAACAGCCAACACATTTGTTTGGCATCCAACTTAGTTAGAGTGGAGGCTGTGGCCTTAATGTTTGGAGGTAAAAGAGAAAGAATACTTTTCTCTCTGAACTCTCTTATTCATCATTATGGCCACTGTCAAGGCAAGCATTTTTTTTTCCAGGCCACTTTAAAAAGCTGTTACATCCTCCTCCCCATCTCTCCTCTTGTTTCTCTCCACTTTTCTTCCAACTTCTGTTAGCATTCTCAAAAGTTTTTCATTTCATATAGATCACATTAAACTAAGGAATCACTTATGTGATAACCTGATGGGATAAATACAGAAGAATATTGAACACAATTTAAGTCTGAATTTGGCAATAAGGAGTTCATGATCTGAGCCACAGTCAGCTCCTGGTCTTATTTTTGCTGACTATATAGAGCTTCTCCATCTTTGGCTACAAAGAACATTATCAATCTGATTTCAATATTGACAATCTGGTGATGTCCATGTGTAGAGTCTTCTCTTGTATTGTTGAAGAAAGTAGTGAAAACCACTAGACCTTTCAGGTATGACCTAAATCAAATCCTTTATGATTATACAGTGGAAGTGACAAATAAATTCAAGGGGTAAAATCTGATAGAGTGCTAGAAGAACTATGGACAGAGGTTCATAACATTGCACAGGAGGCAGGAAGAAGAAAAAGAAATGCAAAAAGGCAAAATGGTTGTCTGATGAGGCCTTACAAATAGCTGTGATAGAAGAGAAACAAAGGCAAAGGAGAAAAGGAAAGATATACCCATTCGAATGCAGAGTTCGAAGAATAGAAAGGAGAGATAAGAAAGCCTTTCTCAGTGATGGATGCAAAGAAAGAGTGGGAAAAAATAGAATGGGAAAGACTAGAGACATCTTCAAGAAAATTAGAGATACCAACGGAACATTTCATGCAGAGATGGGCACAATAAAGGAAAGAAATGGTATGGACCTAACAGAAGCAGAAGATATTAAGAAGAGGTGGCAAGAATACACAGAAGAACTATACAAAAAAAAAAAAAAAGATCTTCATGACCCAGATAATCAGGATGGTGTGATCACTCACCTAGAACCAGACATCCTGGAATGCGAAGTCAAGTGGGTCTTAGGAAGCATCACTATGAACAAAGCTAGTGGAGGTGATGGAATTCCAGTTGAGCTATTCCAAATCCTACAAGATGATGCTGTGAAAGTACTGCACTGAATATGCCATCAAATTTGGAAAACTCAGCAGTGGCCACAGGACTGGAAAAGGTCAATTTTCATTCCAATTCCAAAGAAAGGCAATGCCAAAGAATGCTCAAACTACTGCACAATTGCACTTATCTCACATTCTAGCAAAGTAATGCTCAAAATTCACCAAGTCAGGCTTCAACAGTACATGAACCAAGAACTTCCAGATGTTAAAGCTGGATTTAGAAAAGGCAGAGGAACCAGAGATCAAATTGCCAACAACCACTGGATCATCAAAAAAGCAAGAGAGTTTCAGAAAAATATCTGCTTCTTATTGACTACTTATTGACTACACCAAAGCCTTTGACTGTGTGGATCACAACAAACTTGAAAATTCTTAAAGAGATGGGAATGCTAGACCACCTGACCTGCCTCTTGAGGAATCTGTATGCAGGTCAGGAAGCCACAGTTAGAACTGGTCATGGAACAACAGACTGGTTCCAAATCGGGAAAGGAGTACGTCAAGGCTGTATATTGTCACCCTACTTATTTAACTTTTATGCAGAGTATATCAAGGGAAATGCTGGACTGGATGAAGCACAAGTTGGAATCAAGATTGCTGGGAGAAATATCAATAACCTCAGATATGCAGATGACACCTTCCTTATGGCAGAAAGCAAAGAAGAACTAAAGAGCCTCTTGATGAATGTGAAAGAGGAGAGTGAAAAAGTTGGCTTAAAACTCAACATTCAGAAAACTCAGATCATGGCATCTGGTCCCATCACTTCATGGCAAATAGATGGGGAAACAGTGGAAACAGTGACAGACTTTATTTTGGGGGCTCCAAAATCCCTTGGACTGTAAGGAGATCCAACCAGTCCATTCTAAAGGAGATCAGCCCTGGGTGTTCTTTGGAAGGACTGATGCTAAAGCTGAAACTCCAGTACTTTGGCCACCTCATGTGAAGAGTTGACTCATTGGGAAAGACTCTGATGCTGGGAGAGATTGGGGGCAGTAGGAAAAGGGGACGACAGAGGATGAGATGGCTGGATGGCATTACCCACTCGATGGACATGAGTTTGAGTGAACTCCAGGAGTTGGTTATGGACAGGGAAGCCTGGCATGCAGTGATTCATGGGGTTACAAAGAGTTGGACATGACTGAGCAACTGAACTGAAGTGAATTGAACTGAAAATCACTGTAGATGGTGACTGCAGCCATGAAATTAAAAGATGTTTGCTCCTTGGAAGAAAAGTTATGACCAAACTAGACTGAATATTCAAAAGCAGAGACATTACTTTGCCAACAAAGGTCTGTCTAGTCAAGGTTATGGTTTTTCCAGTAGTCATATATGGATGTGAAAGTTGGACTATAAAGAAAGCTGAGCACCAAAAAATTGATGCTTTTGAACTGTGGTTTTGGAGAAGATTCTTGAGAGTCCCTTGGACAGCAAGGAGATCCAACCAGTCCATCTAAAGGAATCAGTCCTGAGTATTCATTGGAAGGACTGATGCTGAGGCTGAAATCCAATACTTTGGTGAACTGATACAAAGAACTGACTCATTGGAAAAGTCCCTGATATTGGGAAAGACTGAAGGAGGGAGGTGAAGGGGACGACAGAGGATGAGATGGCTGGATGGCATCATCGACTAGATGGACATGAGTCTGAGTAAACTCTGGGAGTTGGTGATTGACAGGGAGGCCTGGCATGCTGCCATCAATGGGGTCGAAAAGAGTCAGCCATTACTGAGCAACTGAACTTAACTGATTGAACACAATTTTCTTCCACTCACTATAAATGATTTAAATATTTGCATCATCCTCCAAAGTACCTTATAGTATTTATCCGAACAATTTAGAAAATACAACCTACTACTTCATCTCTGTCCAGTGCTCTGTTCATTCTATACTGGCCATCTTCAAGGTACTTATGGTTATCTATTCAATCTGTGTCAGACAAAACTGTAATCAATTATTTCATGTCTGATTCCTTATGTGAGCTATTACAACTGTTTAGAGAAACCAAACTTTGCTAGAGGAAATTATCAAGATTCTCTGAAGATTGGTGACATATACAAAAATCTTTCCAGAGTCATTTTCTCTTTGGGAATTTTGTTTCATCTTGCTTTTTATATGCATGTGTCTAGGAAGTGAGAAAAACTTTTATGTGTACTACTGGAAATATTGTTAAAGGTGAGAAAAGGTTATAGGGGATGTACAAAATAAATTAAACATTTTATGAACATTTTCCTCTCATCTCTCAATGTAGTTTTCTTGACAAATTTAGGAGATATGGCTGGATAGGAGTCTTTCTCAAAAAATAAATAAATAAACTTGTGGGAAATGTCCAGATAGATCTTAAGAATTCAGTTATGTTTGAGGCATAGAAGGAACATACCTCAACATAATAAAAGCCATATATGATAAACCCACTGCAAACATTATCCTCAATGGTGAAAAATTGAAAGCATTTCTCCTAAAGTCAGGAACAAGACAAGGATGTCCACTCTCACCACTACTATTCAACATGGTTTTGGAAGTTTTAGCCACAGCAATCAGAGAATAAAAAGAAATAAAAGGAATCCAGATTGGAAAAGAAGAATTGAAACTCTCACTGTTTTCAGATGACATGATCCTCTACATAGAAAACCCTAAAGACTCTACCAGAAAATTACTAGAGCTAATCAATGAATACAGTAAAGTTGCAGGATATAAAATTAACATGCAGAAATCCGTTGCATCCCTATACACTAAGAATGAGAAAACTGAAAGAGAAATTAAGGAACAATTCCAGTCACCATTGCAACAAAAAGAATAAAATACTTAGCAATAAATGTACCTAAAGAAACAAAAGACCTATATATAGAAAACTGTAAAAGACTGCTGAAAGAAATCAAAGAGGAAACAAACAGATGGAGAAATATACCATGCTCATGGATTGGAAAAATCAATATAGTGAAAATGAGTATACTACCCAAAGCATTCTATAAATTCAATTTAATCCCTATCAAGTTACCAAGGGTATTTTTCAGAGAACTAGAACAAATAATTTCACAATTTGTATGGAAATACAAAAAACCTCGAATAGCCAAAGCAATCTTGAGAAAGAAGAATGGAACTGGTGGAAATCAACCTTCCTGACTTCAGGCTCTACTACAAAGCCACAGTCATCAAGACAGTATGGTACTGGCACAAAAACAGAAATATAGATCAACAAAACAAAATAGCAATCCCAGACATAAATCCACACACCTCTGGACACCTTATCTTTGACAAAGGAGGCAAGAATATACAATGTAGAAAAGACAATCTCTTTAACAAGTGGTGCTGGGAAAACTGGTCAACCACTTGTAAAAGAATGAAACTAGAACACTTTCTAACACCACACACAAAAATAAACTCAAAATGGATTAAAGATCTATATGTAAGACCAGAAACTATAAAACTCCTAGAGGAAAACATAGGCAAAACACTCTCTGACATAAATCATAGCAGGATCCTCTATGACCCACCTCCCAGAATACTGGAAATAAAAGCAACAATAAACAAATGGGACCTAATTAAATTTAAAAGCTCTTGCACAATGAAGGAAACTATAAGCAAGGTGAAAAAACAGCCTTCAGAATGGGAAAAAATAATAGCAAATGAAGCAACTGACAAACAATTAATCTCAAAAATATACAAGCAACTCCTACAGCTCAATTCCAGAAAAATAAATGACCCAATCAAAAAATGGGCCAAAGAACTAAACAGACATTTCTCCAAAGAAGACAAACAGATGGCTAACAAACACATGAAAAGATGCTCAACATCACTCATTATCAGAGAAATGCAAATCAAAACCATAATGAGGTACCATCTCACATGGTCAGAATGGCTGCTATCAAAAAGTCTACAAGCAATAAATGCTGGAGAGGGTGTGCAGAAAAAGGAACCCTCTTACACTGTTGGTGGGAATGCAAACTAGTACAGCCACTATGGAGAACAGTGTGGAGATTCCTTAAAAACTGGAAATAGAACTGCCATATGACCTAGAAATCCCACTGCTGGGCATACACACCGAGGAAACCAGAACTGAAAGAGATACATGTACCCCAGTGTTCATCACAGCACTATTTACAATAGCCAGGACATGGAAGCAACCTGGATGTCTATCGGCAGACACATGGATAAGAAAGCTGTGGTACATATACACAATGGAATATTACTCAGCTATTAAAAAGCATGCATTTGAATCAGTTTTAATGATGTGGATGAAATTGGAGCCTTTTATACAGAGCAAAGTATGTCAGAAAGAAAAACACCAATACAGTATATTAATGCATATATATGGAATTTAGAAAGATGCTGAAGATGACCCTATATGTGAGACACCAAAAAAGACACAGATGTAAAGAACAGATTTCTGGACTCTGGGAGAAGACAAGGGTGGGATGATTTGAGAGAATAGCATTGAAACATGTGTATTATCATATGTGAAATAGATCACCAGTCCAGGTTCGATGCATGAGACAGGGTGCTTAGGACTGGTGCACTGGGATGACCCTGAGAGATGGGATGGGGAGGGAGCCTCAGGATGGGGAACACATGTACACCCATGGATGATTCATGTGAATGTATGGCAAAACCCACCACAATATTAATAAATAAATAAAAATGCAGTAATGGTACTGCATAGATGCAGTGTCATACATTGGAAAGACTATCCTGTGTAAGGGTTAAATGGTAATATATACAAAATGTCTTTGGTATACCTTATATGGTGTATATTATTTTTAATTCATTTTAATTGAGGTATAATTGGCATACAATATCATATGGATTCAGATGTACAACATAGTGATTCAATATATACATACATACATCACAAAATGATCATCAGAATAAGCTTCTGTCACTATCTACTATTATTATTAGTTCTTCTATTTTAAAGTAGGTGCTATTTGTTGTTTCGTCCCGAAGTTGTGTCCAACTCTTTGCAATCCATGGACTGTAGCCCATCAGGCTCCTCTGCCCATGGAATTCTCCAGGCAAGAATTCTGGAGTGGGTTGCCATTTCCTTCTCCAGGGGATCTTCCCAATCCATGGATCCAACCTGTGTCTCCTGCACTGGCAAGCAGACTCTTTACCTATTTAGATCTTTGTATTCCTTAGCTGGGCTTACCAGATGGCACTTCTGGTAAAGAACCTACCTGCCAATACAGGAGACATAAGAGATGTGGGTTCAATCTCCGGATATTGAACTACTCCAGTATTCTTGCCTAGAGCATCTCATGGACAGAGGAGCCTGGTGGGCTGCAGTTGAGAGAGTCGAACAGAGCTGGACATGAATGAAGCAACTTAGCACACATGCATTATTTATCTACAGCTGAGTAATCACCCCAAAACTTAATGACTTAAAATACCAACCATTTTTTATTTTTCATGAGTCACTGGGCCAGCTGTGCTGTTCTGCTGACCTAAGCTGGACACATCTGATCTCAGCTGAGTTGTGTTCCTGTATCAGCATTCAGCTCACAGGTTAGCTGGAGGCTTAAAGCTCTAAGATGGCCTAAGCTACAAGTCTGAACCCTGCTCTGCCATGGCAGTCTCTCTCATGGCAAAAGCCAAGGGTTGAAGAGAACGAAGCAGAAAGCTGCAAGGCCTCCTGGGGCCTTAGTTCAGAACTGGAGTGTCATCATTTCCACCATATGCTTTGGCCTAAGGAACTGATGAGATTGGTCTAGAGTCAAGGAATGTGGAAATAGATCTCACTTTTGTATGGAAGAGCTGAAAAGTTAAACTCCAAGTAATACAGATACAGCAAAGGGTGGACTATCCAGGTCATTTTTGCCATCAATCTACCAGTGCATTTCTAATATCAGACACCAAAAATTGTAATAAAGTTTGTGAAATTCCCATATGCTGTTTTACACAGAACTTTTTAAAACCAAATTTCAAGATTCTTCAAGCTTTAAAGCTCTAGATAGAAGTCAAAGCAGCCTTGTGTTTCAAGTCCATTAAGTTTGCTTTCTTAAGGCCAGTGCTTTTTTTTTTTTTAAGGAAAAAATATTTCTGAAAATGTCTTACTATAATTTATAATTTAGCCTCCATATATAACTTACC
This sequence comes from Oryx dammah, assembly GCF_014754425.2. Taxonomy (NCBI): domain Eukaryota; kingdom Metazoa; phylum Chordata; class Mammalia; order Artiodactyla; family Bovidae; genus Oryx; species Oryx dammah. The sequence goes on along the minus strand of NW_024080444.1, from coordinate 3,455,922 downwards.
ATATACTTTTTTGATGATAACTCTTTGAAGTGTTTCATTTGTTGGACTTGGGGTAAGTCATATTGGAACTACTGGTTGCTTAAATGTATCTGATAAGCCAAAAATGTATAGGTTAGAGATGAAATTTTAGAACATGAACAGGAAGTTCAAAATATGGCATGGCCTTTTACATGGAAATATGTGTGCTATTTATATAACTCTTCACATTAACTTCCCTGGTGGCTTGGAGAATCTACGGGCAATGCAGGAGACCCAGTTTCAGTCCCTAGGTCAGGAAAATCCCCTGGAGAAGGAAATGGTAACCCATTCCAGTATTCTTGCCTGGAAAATCCCATGGACAGAGGAGCCTGACAGGCTATAGTCCATGGGGTCACAGAGTCAGATACAACTTAACTACTAACACTCCTCCTTATACTCTGTTAATCTTTTAAGTGGATGCCCAGAAGTCCCTAGTGTCTGGACCCACCAAAGAAGATAAGAGCAAAGAAAAGTGGATCTCCTACAGTTCACTTTCCTATGCAAGGAAGACTGAATCAAGGGACTCCAGAATTCTTCAAAATCATGTGAACTAAATTAATTTTATTTGGCCTCAAATTACCAAGGCAAGGCCACTGCATATAGCTGAACACAATGCCCCTGCAGTGAAGTCTTTCACAACATCTGCCCAACATTCACATATCAGTGAGGGAGGAATGAAAATCCACATTTTGAGCCTCAGGTCTTCTCGGCAGTTATAAATCTTAAATGTGATGGTTGTTTCTAGATGTTGCCTATTTCTACAGGCAAAGAAATCAATAAGGCAGTGTTGCCCTCTGAGCCAGCCAAGGATGCATATTCTCAGCACTGGAAATCCCTCACAGTGGTCTTCTAATCTCTTTTCCCAGAAGGTCAGTCTAACAAAAGAGATCTGAGTATTTCAGCAGCATCCATAAAACTGAGTGTAGGGGTTTGAAACAGGAGCTGTATTTCTTTATTCATTAAAAAAAATTTGAATGAATGCATTCATGAGGCTAAATCTCTACATACACCACAGTTTGAATGAAAGAATTCTTGTCAAATTATTCAGAGACATTTTGTGGGATTCAAAAAGCATGAAACTTCTGCTCAGAGAGCAGTGAAGCATATCAAGATATGACCTATGAGAAGTCAGTAAACATCTGTGAATTAGATAAAGACTGTTTATTTTGATCCTTCATTGAGAAGATGATTTATGGCCCCAGTTCTCACACTGTCAGCAACTTTCATGGAGGGAGAAGAGTCCTATTTCAGATTGCTAGTGGAATTATTTTTATTACAATGTATCCTGATGTAGATTAGAAAATACTTAAATCACAATGGTGAGTAAAGCTTTTTTCCCTTCATCCAAGCCATGAAGAATAAAGGCTGCCAAGCCCTTTGGGTGCTACACCACATGAGCAAGATACCAAGAGTTTCATACAGACAAAATTTTGCTTGGCAAAGAAATTTTATACCAGTTGAAGACCTTTGACTATTACCAATGAGATGCTGCACAGAATAGGAATTCTTCCTTAATGACATGACTATGCACATTGCAGATGAAAACCAGAGGCTGGCTTCCCCCAGAAACAAGAGCAGTCTCTTTCAGTTGTTGCCAATTCTTCTATGACATTCTTCTAAGTTATAAAAGAAATGTCACTAACTCTGGAGTTGATGACAATGGTTAACCAAGACACTGCTTCCTAATTTCCTCTTGCTCCTGGTTACAAATCATCCACTAATTACCAAGTTCTTTCAGACTGTAGCTTCCTTTATTAAGGGATGCTCTGAGCTACGTTTAGAAGAAAGTTATGTTACAACATATACGATTACTTTTCCAATTTCATGCATTTCAAGTTGAAAATTGTTCCCTTAGGGAAGTTAGGCCTAAGTCAATATAACTTCAAGGTGGAAAAATGTCACATACATTCAACTTCATTGGCTTATTTTTTCCATTGTCAAGAACCTTACTGTCTGTGAGCAGTGCCTCAACAGTGCTGCAGTGATATAATATGTGAGTTTCTTTCCCATTTCTCTTTTAATACCTACTTAAGCGGACCAAATGCAAAAGGAAGACAGATGTCCCCAGGCATCATATCAGGATATGTTTTATTTAATTTCTATAAAGGAACGTCTATTGTACACACTGTAAATCTTTTTTTTTTTTTCAAGTAAAACTTGCATGCATGCTAAGTCACTTCAGTTGTGTTCAACTCTTTGAGACCTATGGACTGTAGCCTGCCAGTCTCCTCCATCCACAGGATTCTTCAGGCAAGAATACTGGAGTGGGTAGCCATGCGCATCTCCAGGGGATCTCCCTCATCCAGGGATCAAACCCATGTCTCTTATATCTCCTGCATTGGCAGGCAGATTCTTTAGCACAAGCACTACCTGGGAGCATGACAATTTTTTAGTGTTTTGTCACTAAGTTGATTCCAACTCTTTGTGACCCCATGGACTGTAGCCAGCCAGGTCCCTCTGTCCATGGGGATTCTCCAGGCAACAATACTGGAGTGGGTTACCATTTCCTTCTCCAGGGAATCTTCCCAACCCAAGGATCAAACCATGTCTCCTGCTTAGCAGGTGGATTATTTACCACTGAGTCACCTACTATTCAAATTAGAGAGGGTTCTCCTATCATACTATAAATTGTTTGGTTGAAAAGTTGCTTCCATAAAATAATTTGTTACAAAAGTAATTTCTTAAAAAAAATTGTCACTACAACAAGAAAAATACCAAAGGAGAAAATAAGGATAATTAAATGTGGCTTGTGAACCTTGGAAGGAAAGTTATGACCAACCTAGATAGCATATTGAAAAGCAGAGACATTACTTTGCCAACAAAGGTCTGTCTAGTCAAGGCTATGGCTTTTCCAGTAGTCATGTATGGCTGTGAGAGTTGGACTGTGAAGAAAGCTGAGCACCGAAGAATTGACGCTTTTGAACTGTGGTGTTTGAGAAGACTCTCAAGAGTCCCTTGGACTGCAAGGAGATCCAACCAGTCTATTCTAAAGGAAATCAGTCCTGGGTGTTCTTTGGAAGAATGATGCTAAAGCTGAAACTCCAGTACTTTGGCCACCTCATACGAAGAGTTGACTCATTGGAAAAGACTCTGATGCTGGGAGGGATTGGGGACAGGAGAAGAAGGGGACGACCGAGGGTGAAATGGCTGGATGGCATCACCGACTCGATGGACGTGAGTTTGAGTGAACTCCGGGAATTAGTGATGGACAGGGATGCCTGGTGTGCTGCAATTCATGGGGTCACAAAGTTGGATACGACTGAGTGACTGAACTGAACTGTGGACCTCTAATTAAAAACCTCTAGGACAGGCCTCCCATTCTTTTATTATCTAATTACTTTCAAACTTTCTGAAGCAAAAAAGGGCTTAAATTCTCATTTTAAGAGCTCCCGCCTCTGTATGTGGGGGCATGGAACACACCCTCTGTAGTCCATGGGGAAAAGAATAATCCTTTTATTTTAACCTGGCTTACATCCACATACAGGAAACTGTTCAGTCTTTTCATAACTAACACACGTTGTTAGCTCAGTCTTCAGAACACTGCTATGTACTAATAACTGATAATAAGGATAACAACTATGTGCTTCACAAAATTTATAAAAGGTCAGTGAATCATCAAAAAGTTTGAATTATGGACAATGTATTTTTAGCTTGGGAACTTTGGGGATTTTAAATACCCCTGGCACTTCTCACCAGCTAATGTCTTAACCAGCCAGGGCTGCCTCACCCTTTCTTCTCTAAGGACTACTTCTAGGAGACAGCCATGTAGGAAGCACTAGCTTTTATCCGTATTTCCTACAGATTCGTGTTCTGCAAACATTTTGACCATGACACCCAGTAAGGAATACATTTTGTTTATATGTATAATACACATGTGTATATGTATATAATTTAAAGACATTAACCATAAACCCTTGTTGTCATTATTAAGTGAAATACATTCTAGTATTTTCTATTAAATACTAATCTATTACATTGCAGTCAATGTAATAGATTGACCAGTCAATCCTAAAGGAAATCAGTTCGGAATATTCATTGGAAGGACTGATGCTGAAGCTGAGGCTCTAATACTTTGACCACCTGATGCAAAGAACTGACTCATTGGAAAAGATCCTGATACTGGCAAAGATCGAAGGCAAGAGGAGAAGGGAACAACAGAGGATGAGAAGGTTCGATGGCATCACTGACTCTATGGATGTGAGTTTGAGCAAGCTCGGGAAGTTGGTGGTAGACAGGGAAGCCTGGCGTGCTGCAGTCCATGGGGTCACAAAAAGTTGGACATAACAGAGCAATTGAACTGAATGACTGATTACATTGCATGCTAAGCCCCTTCAGTCATGTCTGACTCTTTGTGACCCTATGGATTGGAGCCCACCAGACTCCTCAGTTCATTGGATTCTCCAGGAAAGAATACTGGTGTGGGTTGCCATGCCCTCCTGCAGGGGATTTTCCCGACCCAGTAATCGAAGCTACATCTCTTATGTCTCCTGCACTGGCAGGTATTTTTAGCTTGTAAAACACTGGCAGGTATTTTAGTTCTTTACCACTGGAGCCACCTGGGAAGACCATAATCTATTACATTATGTTACATTTATTATATTTCACAATGTTAGCCCCACATTAATTTATCTTATTAACCAAGAATGGGGTGCAACCTATAGTTCAGATGATACCAGCCCAAACCCAAAATAACGTGTTTTTTCCCCCTGTGAGATTAATCAGTTTACTTATTTCCATGTATTCCTAGAGCTTATCCTTTGAAACTGAGGAGCCTTTATTATATTCTCTTGAATGTTTATAATTCTCAATTAACAGGAACATTCTACTATCCTCAGCACATTACTCTTTAGGTAGTCAACTTTTTTGGACAAGATTAAAAGTTTATGTGAAACCAAGATTTCATTGATAAATAAGAGACTGCTGCTGCTGCTGCTAAGTCACTTCAGTCGTGTCCGACTCTGTGCGACCCCATAGACAGCAGCCCACCAGGCTCCCCCGTCTCTGGGATTCTCCAGGCAAGAACACTGGAGGGTTGCCATTTCCTTTTCCAATGCATGAAAGTGAAAAGTGAAAGTGAAGTCGCTCAGTCGTATCCAACTACAACTGTACAAATTTGAAGCAGTTTTTTCCACAAATCAGCTCTAATAATTGATGAGAATATTTTGTTGCTGTTGCTTGCTATTCTTATGAATCAATACCTATGATACAAATTTATTCAAGTCCTTATATCTTGCTGTTCTTGGTATGTTTTACTCCAAAGAACAAAATTCACTTTTCCTTTCCTTTTGAAATACTTATCTTTAGGTTGGTCATGTTATCACACGAGAAGCACTGTTCATATGAGAATCATGGTATCAACTCTCTTTCAAATCCCTTCTCTTCCACTGGCAATGGATAACACTGTGTGAAATCTGTGCAGCAAAAAATCCAGAAATCAAATTCTCCTGCATGCTAACAATGCTTCCCTGGAGCACAGTAAGAAGGGTCTCAATTCACCTCCTCTCCAAATTCTAACTAGACACAGGAGGAGTTTAGCGATCACCAATGGAGTTTCATTACAGCCACCTCACATTAGATGTAACAAAGCTCCTTGAAGGAGGCAAATCAGAAACTCTAGTCAGACTGTCAAACTGTCCAAACATCAGGGTCAACCTTAATAAAGTAATCATTATCATTCCTAGGAGACTTGGGTATTTGTTTCTAATATTCACAGTAAGTTTGACATGTAGGATGTATGATCCCCATTTTGTATTTGAGGAAACTAAGGTTCAAACAGGTTAAGTAACTTGCTGGATTCCACTGCCAGTACATGCTAGTGCTAGGGTGTGACCTCAGATTCCCCTGATCCCAGTGTCTCCAGGGGTCGTTGCTCACATGGCCCTGCCTGACAGTGTTAATATAATATAGGCACCTGCCGTTTTCATGGGCATCCACAAAATATCTCTCTAAACCACAGGTTAAAGAATAAGGATGACATCTACTGTGTCTCTGTTGTTCAGTAGCCAAGTCTTGTCTGACTCTCTGTGACCCCCTGAACTGCAGCACACCAGGCCTGCCTGTCCTTCACTACCTCCCTCAGTTTGCTCAAACTTATGTCCATTGAGTCAGTGAAGCCATCCAATCATCTTATGTTTTTCTACTCATTTGTTTAAGACACTTTTATTGAAAATCCTTTTAGGCACATGGATGACACACACATGATGAACATAGGGACCCTTCCACCAAGAATGCTGAAATATTCCCACTAAATCCCATGATGCAAAGAACAAGCAAGTGACCTGCCAGCACAGAGAATGTCTGACTTGTCGACCAGTTAGAATTTTGCAAACATTTTTGATTATGACATGTAATCAAAGAGACATTTGATCTGAGCCATGAATGATACAAAGGATTTCAATGGGTAAAAGAGAGGCAAGATTATTTCAGGCCTATAGAGAGAGCTTGAGACAGAGCATGGAGGTGGGAAAGGACACCAAGTGCTTAGGGACGCTGAGCAGGCAGCCCAATAGGGCAAGAGATTAAGACAGAGGGAGGGTAAGGTAGCAGAAGGGTTCGCAAATCCAAAATCAGCTAGGAATAATGAGAAGCTTATGTTACATTCTCTATTCCTTATTTTTCTTTTTTTAAAATCTTGTTTTATAAATTTTGCTTTAAAAAGTAGCTTTTGACTCTACTTCCATTGGTCTTCAACTACTGAGAAAACAGCATAGTTAAATACAGAAACATTCAAATAATTAAATTTGAACCTTTATAGAGAGCGGCTATAAAATCTGGAAATGCAGGTAAATATATAATGTGTATACACATATTATATTTCAACACATAATATGTTAAGTAACATTTTATGAAAATGTTTTCAATACTTTATGGTCATCTAGTATTTTATAGCTCTATTCTGTAAGTAGATTTTAGTAGCAATATACAAGTATCACTGCCTAAACATCACCCTCCTTCACAGTGGGAAGAAAGCATCCTCTAGTGTGAAATTTTAGGTAGGAGCCAGACAGCCTTCTAATTGAATATAAGCTCACAAACAAGGCTCAAAAGAAAAGATGTCATACCTCAGAGTATCAAGCTTACAGGTAACAGTTAGGACAAATTAAAATACAGCCTCTTATCAAAGTCTTTAATTTAGTCTATTGTTTACTATAACCAATCTATCTTCTAATGACACTCATACAAATTAGAATCAAAGTTAAATCTTCCATAAAACCCTGTTCTTAAACTTTTTCATGTTTTTATTATTACAATATGGTCCCTAAATACCATACTTTCCCCTGGCTGTAGTCAGAATTCAGCCCAAGTTCTAGTTTGCCAGTCATAGTTTCATTCCATTCTCAGGGTTATGACTATGGTGTCATAAGTACTGTGATCAATCCACTTCATTTATACATAAAGTAAATAATGAACTAACCAGGTATGAACTTTATGAAATCAGGTATAATTTTGTCAATGAAATTATATATCATGTCTTTACCACCTAACACAGGTAAGCACATAGTAGACATTCAATAAAGATTTACCAAAGGACTACTTGAATTAGTATTGACTTCAGCTGGGATAACTCCTGCACCATTCCTCAGAAGAGTGAACAACTGTAAGTCTTTCAGAGGAATAAAAGAAATAGATGAATAAAAAGGCATCTTAATTATCTGTGCTTTCATTTTTTCTTATTTCAGTTCAGTTCAGTCGCTCAGTTGTGTCCGACTCTTTGCAACCCCATGAATTGCAGCACATCAGGCCTCCCTGTCCATCACCAACTCCCAGAGTTCACTCAAACTCCATCATGTCCATCGAGTCAGTGATGCCATCCAGCCATTTCATCCTCTGTCATCCCCTTTACCTCCTGCCCCCAGTCCCTCCCAGCATCAGAGTCTTTTCCAATGAGTCAACTCTTCGCATGAGGTGGCCAAAGTACTGGAGTTTCAGCTTTAGCATCAGTCCTTCCAAAGAACACCCAGGACTGATCTCCTTTAGAATGGACTGGTTGGATCTCCTTGAAGTCCAAGGGATTCTCAAGAGTCTTCTCCAACACCACAGTCCAAAACATCAATTCTTCGGTGCTCAGCTTTCTTCACAGTCCCACTCTCACATCCATACATGACCACAGGAAAAACCATAGCCTTGACTAGATGGACATTTGTTGGCAAAGTAATGTCTCTGCTTTTCAATATGCTATCTAGGTTGGTCATAACTTTCCTTCCAAGGAGTGTCTTTTAATTTCATGGCTGCAGTCACCATCTGCAGTGATTTTGGAGTTCCCCCAAAATAAAGTCTGACACTGTTCCCACTGTTTTCCCATCTATTTCCCATGAAGTGGGTTAGCTTTAAAATATTAATTAGTTTTTCTTATTTAGCAAACCAATTAATAATTTAAAGCTAACAGATGATCCACCATAGAGATGCTTACTACTGTGAAAATTATGAAATTTGTAAAAGAAAATTCTCTGTTCTTTCCACCTGAGTTAATTCTACTGTCTTTATCTTTGCTGCCCTCCTCTGGAGTTTTTGTATCACCTGGTTCTCTCTTCCAAAGGGTACAAGCTTTATGCTTGCCTTCAGAATAGAACTATAGGAAGACAGTCACAGTATAAAATTTCTATTTAGCGCTGCATTTTTATCCAGTTTTCTAGCACAGCTTGGGGGAAATACTAGTGTAAATAATTACATGGGTTACAATGTAAATAATGTGTACATAGCTCTATAGTAATTGCAGACTTCACATTTGAAATAAGCTTTCAAATGCTAAGTCTTTCTTGTTCCAAAAATGTTTCTAAAGCCTGCCAGGAATCTGTTCTTTACTTTGTTTGGAATTTTTCTTTCTTCATTATCTCCATTTATCCAAATCATATCAATTCTTTGAATCAAATTGTCACCTTTCCATGAATGCTACCCTTATTTTCCCATGGAATTAATAGTTCATATCTCTAAAGCCTGTAACAATTTTGTCTTAGTAATTTAAAATACAATGTACAACTTTATAACTTGTAATATTTGGGTTTATAGAATCTCTTCCTTAATGAATTATAAGCAGTTGAATACAGAGTTTATATTTGATCTCTTTTTGAGTTATTGCATGATTTACCTAAACATAGGATAAAATATATGAATAAGAATGAATGAAAATGTTAATATAATTTAGTATTACATTTAATATTGTGGCATACAGAGCTAAGTAAAGACAATTTTAAAGGCTGCGAGAATTTAAGAAATTACTTTAGATACTTGTTGATTGTCTACCTTTAGACATTTCAAAAATCAATTCAATAGGTTAGGTATGGTAGAACAGTTTCTCAGTAATTTACTGCAAATAACAACTGCATCTTAATTTCTAAATGATCTTAATTTCAGCAACAATCCTTTGCAACTCTTTGTTCTTATAAAGAGAGACTTTATCCTCTATCTGATTCTTAACAGTATATTTAAATTATCTAAACACAGCAGCAGCTGAATGTAGAAAACTATCTTTTTAGACTTGAGCCAAATGCAACATAAAAAAGGGTACAGAAAAATGACGAAAACAAACATGCAAGATAGTGAGTATGATGCCTCCCCTATACAAATTGCCTTGTTTTTTCTCACTTTTGCAATAAGAATATATTCCAAAGCATTGTATTTTCATAGAAATCAATACCAAATAATTCTTCAATGTCAGTAAGATCTGCTTAATCATAAAAATTCCTCTAAAAAGAGATGATACCATTAAAGTAGAATGTCCCAATTCAGTTACACAACAAATTAGTCTTTGAGAGAAAGGAATCATGTCTATCCATTATCTATTGGATTAATTAGGTGTGGCATCACTGAGGGACAACAGAACTGACGCCTCTAAGCTATAGAGACCAGGATTGTACACACCTGTATGGCACAGACTCCTCTTCAAAGAGCTATAATATACATGAGACAATAACAGACATAAGTTTTCTCAAATAGGTGTATCTATAGGCCCCTGACAACTTGAAATCAACTCTTTCAAAAGATTATTGACTGGTTCCTTTCTTCACTGCCTAAAGATGGGTACCAGCCTTTCAAGAAAACTGCAATAAGAAAGGAGAAATAAGCATCCATATTCTAACCAAGATAAAACCAAAACTGATGATTTAAGCAGAAGACTGTGAAGTCAAAAAGCATTTGAAATGTAATGAGATGAGAACAGGTCATCCAAAGACCAGGGAGAAGAAACCCTGGGCAGAAAAGGGCAGAGAGAGGACAAAAGGGCAGGATACACGAAGCCCCTGAGAGTGTGAACCTTCTTTTATCTCTTGAAATTGTGATCAATTCCTAAGGATCAGTAGAGACCAGACTGACAGTTCAGGATCTCTAGGAACCCTAGATACAACTGGAGTCCATATCCACTCTTGAGGTATTTCCCAAGGGCATCTACCAAGCACTGATAAAGACTGGAGGCAGGGCAGAGGACCAGTGTGCATCCTATAGTAATACAAGTATGTGAGGTTTACCAACGGTTGAGAATGAATGGGAGTACCTGCAGAAGCTCATCTATTCTCTATATGTTTTGAATATAAGGAAATGATTGGCACAAAACCTCCTGTGTCTTGAATCCTTTTAAAACACGAAGCAGAAGCCACGTGCCAATGGAGGAGTAAGAAGCTTCTCCATGTCCCAGAGCTGACCTTTGTTTGCCACAAGGCAAAGCTGCTCTGATAGAGGACAGAAAACCCTTTCATCCCCCATCCAGGGCAAAGATCAGCTACAACTGGGGAAGTGGCCAAAGTCCCATTTGTGCAAAAGCCAAAAAAAAAACAAAAAAACAGAATCTGTCCCTTTCAAGGCAGTGCTCAGCTGCCAAACAGGAAGAGAAAGATGTAATTGCACCCAAGATTACCCACCTTTATGTGACGAAGTTTAACTGGCACCAGGGGAAGAAGCAAGCAGCTCTGCCTGCACTCTCCACGGGCACTCGGGACCAGGTAGGGACGCTGAGAAAACCCTAGTCCTGAGACTCAGGTGTACAGGACCTGCCTAAGACTGAGGGTGAAGCAGAAGTGAGAAACCACCTGTTACCTTCATAAATCTTGCACAAAATATCAAGAGACAAAGTTGTTCATTGTAGCATGGAGAAAGCACCCTTTAGTGATACAAGAGTGCAAGGCCTGTCAAAGGCTGGGGGTGGAGCAGAAACTGAGAAATGCTCTCCTCTGGGACCTAAGCCCCATGTGTTAGGCCAGCATAATGGTAATTCAACCTGGGAGGATATCTAATCGGAAAATGAATGAATCACAACCCTTAGCTCACCATGTACAAAAAGTAACTCAAAATAGGTTCAGTTCAGTTCAGTCGCTCAGTCGTGTCCGACTCTGCAACCCCATGAATCGCAGCACACCAGGCCTCCCTGTCCATCACCAACTCCTGGAGTTCACTCAGATTCACGTCCATTGAGTCAGTGATGCCATCCAGCCATCTCATCCTCTGTCATCCCCTTCTCCTCTTGCCCCCAATCCCTCCCAGCATCAAAGTCTTTTCCAATGAGTCAACTCTTTACACTCAAATAAAAGACTTAAAACTTTAAAACTTCTAGAGAAAACATAAATAATTTTTAAAATTCAATAAGAAAAGAATCCAAAGAAGATATACAAATGGCAAATAAGCACATAAAAGATGCTCCTCATCTTTAATTATTTGGAAAATGCAATTTTAAAACCAGCATGATACTACTATCCAACTACTAGAATTACTAATATAAAAACACTGGTCTTAATAAGTTTTGGTAATTAGAAAATAACTGAAACTCATTTATTGCTAGAGGGAATGCAAATGATACAGTCACTTTGAAGACAGTTTGGCTTTTTAAAAAATAAAGGTAAACATACATTTACTATACAAATCAGGTGTATATACCCAAGAAAACTCAAAACATACATCCACACAATAACCTGTATGTGACTCGTTGTAGCAGTTTAAAATGTAAATGCCCCAAACTGTAAACAATACAAATGTCCTTCAACAGGTGAATGGATAAGCAAATTGTGAGTTATCCATAAATGAAATAGTATTCAGAAATTAAAGAGAATAAACTAGTGACATATGCAACAAAATGGATGACTCTTAAAAGCACTATATTAATTTTAAAAGCTAGACTATACAAATAAATAACCTAATTCTACACCTAAAGCAACTAGAAAAGGAAGAAATGGAGAACCCCAGAGTTGTAGAAGGAAAGAAACCTTAAAACTCAGGGCAGAAATAAATGCAAAAAAAAAAAAAAAAAAAGAGAGACCATAGCAAAAATCAACAAAGCAAAAAGCTGGTTCTTTGAAAGGATAAATAAAATTGACAAACCATTAGCCAGACTCATCAAGAAACAAAGGGAGAAAAATCAAATCAATAAAATTAGAAATGAAAATGGAGAGATCACAACAGACAACACAGAAATACAAAGGATCATAAGAGACTACTATCAGCAATTATATGCTAATAAAATGGACAATGTGGAAGAAATGCACAAATTCTTAGAAAAGTACAACTTTCCAAAACTGAACCAGGAAGAAATAAAAAATCTTAATAGACCCATCACAAGCATGGAAATTGAAACTGTAATCAGAAATCTTCCAGCAAACAAAAGCCCAGGTCCAGATGGCTTCACAGCTGAATTCTACCAAAAATTTAGAGAAGAGCTAACACCTCTCCTACTCAAACTCTTCCAGAAAATTGCAGAGGAAGGTAAACTTCCAAACTCATTCTATGAGGCCACCATCACCCTAACACCAAAACCTGACAAAGATGCCACAAAAAAAAGAAAACTACAGGCCAATATCACTGATGAACATAGAAGGAAAAATCCTCAACAAAATTCTAGCAATCAGAAGCCAAAAACACATTAAAAAGATCATACACCATGACCAAGTGGGCTTTATTCCAGGGATGCAAGGATTCTTCAATATCTGCAAATCAATCAATGTAATTCACCACATTAACAAATTGAAAAATAAAAGCCATACGATTATCTCAATAGATGCAGAGAAGGACTTTGACAAAATTCAACATCCATTTATGATAAAAACTCTCCAGAAAGCAGGAATAGAAGGCACACACCTCAACATAATAAAAGCTATATATGACAAACCCACAGCAAACATTATCCTCAATGGTGAAAAATTGAAAGCATTTCCCCTAAAGTCAGGAACAAGACAAGGGTGCCCACTTTCACCGCTACTATTCAACGTAGTTCGGGAAGTTTTGGCCACAGCAATCAAAGAAGAAAAAGAAATAAAAGGAATCCAAATTGGAAAAGAAGTAAAACTCTCACTGTTTGCAGATGACATGATCCTCTACATAGAAAATCCTAAAGACTCCACCAGAAAATTACTAGAGCTAATCATTGAATATAGTAAACTTGCAGGATATAAAATCAACACTCAGAAATCCCTTGCATTCCTATACACTAATAATGAGAAAGTAGAAAAAGAAATTCAGGAAACAATTCCATTCACCATTGCAACAAAAAGAATAAAATACTTAGGAATATATCTACCTAAAGAAACTAAAGATCTATATATCAAAAGCTATAAAACGCGGATGAAAGAAATCAAAGAGGACACTAATAGATGGAGAAATATACCATGTTCATGGATCGGAAGAATCAATATAAATGAGTATACTACCCAAGGCAATCTACAGATTCAATGCAATCCCTATCAAGCTACCAGCGGTATTTTTCACAGAACTAGAACAAATAATTTCAAGATTTGTATGGAAATACAAAAAAACCTCGAATAGCCAAAGCAATCTTGAGAAAGAAGAATGGAACTGGAGGAATCAACCTGCCTGACTTCAGGTTCTACTACAAAGCCACATTCATTAAGACAGTATGGTACTGGCACAAAGACAGAAATATAGATCAATGGAACAAAATGGAAAGCCCAGAGATAAATTCACACACCTATGGACACCTTATCTTCAACAAAGGAGGCAAGAATATACAATGGAGTAAAGACAATCTCTTTAACAAGTGGTGCTGGGAAAACTGGTCAACCACTTGTAAGAGAATGAAACTAGATCACTTTCTAACACCACATACAAAAATAAACTCAAAATGGATTAAAGATCTAAACGTAAGACCAGAAACTATAAAACTCCTAGAGGAGAACATAGGCAAAACACTCTCCAGCATAAATCACAGCAGGATCCTCTATGATCCACCCCCCAGAAAACTGAAAATAAAAGCAAAAATAAACAAATGGGATCTAATTAATATTAAAAGCTTCTGCACAACAAAGGAAACTATAAGCAAGGAGAAAAGACAGCCTTCTGAATGGGAGAAAACAATAGGAAATGAAGCAACTGACAAACAACTAATCTCAAAAATATACGAGCAACTTATGCAGCTCAATTCCAGAAAAATAAATGACCCAATCAAAAAATGGGCCAAAGCACTAAATAGACATTTCTCCAAAGGAGACATACGGATGGCTAACAAACACATGAAAAGATGCTCAACATCACTCATTATCAGAGAAATGCAAATCAAAACCACAATGAAGTACCATTTCACACCAGTCAGAATGGCTGCGATCCAAAAGTCTACAAGCAATAAATGCTGGAGAGGGTGTGGAGAAAAGGGAACCCTCTTACACTGTTGGTGGGAATGCAAACTAGTACAGCCACTATGGAGAACAGTGTGGAGATTCCTTAAAAAATTGCAAACAGAACTACCTTATGACCCAGTAATCCCACTGCTGGGCATACACACTGAGGAAACCAGAATTGAAAGAGACACATGTACCCCAATGTTCATTGCAGCACTGTTTATAATAGCCAGGACATGGAAACAACCTAGATGTCCATCAGCAGGTGAATGGATAAGAAAGCTGTGGTACATATACACAATGGAGTATTACTCAGCCATTAAAAAGAATACATTTGAATCAGTTCTAATGAGGTGGATGAAACTAGAGCCGATTATACAGAGTGAAGTAAGCCAGAAAGAAAAACACCAGTACAGTATACTGACACATATATATGGAATTTAGAAAGATGGTAATGACGACCCTGTATGCGAGAGAGCAAAAGAGACACAGATGCATAGAATGGACTTTTGGACTCTGAGGGAGAAGGAGAGGGTGGGATGATTTGGGAAAATGGCATTGAAACATGTATACTATCATGTAAGAAACGAAGTGCCAGTCTATGTTCGATACAGGATACAGGATGCTTGGGGCTGGTGCATGGGGATGATCCAGAGGGATGATATGGGGTGGGAGGTGGGAGGGGGATTGAGGATTGGGAGCTCGTATACACCCGTGGTGGATTCATGTCAATGTATGGCAAAACCAATACAGTATTGTAAAGTAAAATAAAGTAAAAATAAAATTAGAAAAAAAAAGCTAGACTATATAACAATATTATATAATGTTCTACAAACCAATATTATAGGAACAGAAAACAGATGGGCAATCTCTAGTGACTGGTAATGAATGAAGGAGCTTGACTGCAAAGGGGCATGAAAAGAGCTTTTGGAGCGATCAGAATTCCATATCTTCATTTTGATGGCCATTTTACAACTGTAAGGGTTACCCTGGTGGCTCAGACAGTTAAAGAGCCTGCCTGCAATGCAGGAGACCTGGGTTGGATCTCTGAGTCAGGAAGATACCCTGGAGAAGAGAATGACAACCCACTCTAATATTCTTGCATGGATAATTCCATGGACAGAGGACCCTGGTGGGCTATAATCCATGGGGTCACCAAGAGCTGAACATGACAAAACCACTAACACCTTCGCTTTACAACTGTAAACGTTTGTCAAACTTATAATTGGACTTTTGAATGTAAATTATGGCTCAAAAGAAATAGAGAAAAATGAAAAGCTTCCATATTGAACCCTGTGTAGAGGGCTGGATGGCATCACTGACTCAATGGACGTGAGTCTGAGTGAACTCCAGGAGCTGGTGATGGACAGGGAGGCCTGGCGTGCTGCGATTCATGGGGTCGCAAAGAGTTGGACACGACTGAGCGACTGAACTGAACTGAACTGAGTCAGGGTTATGAGGGCCTCCCTGGTAGCTTAGCTGGTAATGAATCCGCCTGCAACACAGAAGACCCCGTTCCAATTCCTAATTTGGAAGATCCCCTGGAGAAGGGATAAGCTACCCACTCCAGTATTCTTGAGCTTCTCTGGTAGCTCAGATGTATAAGAGTCTGCTTAAGATGCAGAAGATCTGGTTCAATCCCTGGGTTGAGAAGATCCCCTGGAGGGCACAGGAATCCACTCCAGTATTCTTGTTTGGAGAATCCCCATGGACAGAGGAGCCTGGTGGGCTATAGTCCATGGGGTCACAAAGAGTCAGATATGACTGAGCAACTAAGCACAGTCAGGGTTACAAACCATTGCAATAGCCGAGCAAAAAATAGTGTTGCATTCATATGTAAGAAGTTGCTGACAGTCCAGCTGTACCTGATATTTCTTGGTCAAAACTTGTTCTCACTAGAGATGGACCAGATGCATTCTGACTCCCAAAAGTCTATTTAATTCATGGAAGCAGGTGTGACTTATCTTACATAACTTTTTCCCAAAAGAAAGAATGAAGGAAATTATCACTACAGGATGTGCAATTGTTTAGAAAATTACAGAAACTAAAGTTTCTATAAAGGAACTACAGAAATAAAAGTTAGAAAAACACCGAAGGCTGGTTTGTAAAGTTCTCAGAAAGAAACATAAACAAAGCTAAGGAAGTAAACTTCCTTAGCTTTGTTTTTCTTATTATCCTGGGTAAAAATGAATTTCACCCAGCCACCCAGCCTAATTTGGGTGGGTGGGTGTGTGTGTTTTAGCAAAACAATTTTTCTAATGTATGTGTCTTCAAGGTCTGTAAAACCCCAAGAATGGAAAGAAGTTGGCCCTAAGGAATAGGTATTTTATTTTGTTTTATTTTTATTTATTAAAATTTTTAATACATTTATAATCAGTTATGGAAGTGATAACTCGGAAAGATGCTGGGAAAGATTGAAGGCAGGAGAAGAAGAGTACAACAGAGGATAAGATGGTTGGATGGCATCACAGACTCGATTGTCAGGAGTTTGAGCAAGCTCTGGGAGTTGGTATTGGACAGAGAAGCCTGGTGTGCTGCAGTCCATGGGGTCTCAAAGAGCTGGATGTGACTGAGCAACTGAACTGAACTGATGGAAGTGATAAAGATAAGTGATGGCCTACATCAATAAAGATATTTGACTCAAAAAAAGTGTTTAAAGAAGACTTGTAAGATAAGCCCTTACCTTTCTGTCATCAGCCACTCCTAGCAGGTTTGAGACTGGAAGCTGGGAGATGGAGCTCTGAGTAGCCTTTATAGTCTTTTCTAATGAGGAAGACCCTTCAGATCCTTAATTACAAAAGTACTTACACGTTAATTAGCTGAGTTCCAATTAGAGTTGGTTCCAACAAACACATTTACCATGGGATGTGATGTGGCTAGAGGTAACTGCCAACAAGTGCTTCGGTGGCAGAATTTATTATGCATAGTTCATATTGTGAACTCCTTTTCAGTATTACCTGATGGACAATAAATAACACTTGCCAAGAAATGCTGATTTGAGCTTATAGATGCCTCACCACATCCCAGAATTAATTTCCAGTTCTCCTTTAACACACCTTCCAGCTTCTTACATCTTTGCAGTGTTTTTTTTTTTACAATATTATATTTTTATTGTTGGCTTTACTATGAATTAAAACTCAAAACTCACTGAAGAGACTCCTTCCAGATCTGAGAACCATGAGTATATGATATAAACGCTATTAAAATAAATATGCGCAATGACCAGGTACGTAAATCCATCCAAGTGTTAAGAGTAAATCTTTCTGGAAAAAAAAAATCAACTTTCAAAAAGGCTTTAAAAAAAATCTGAATGTACATTGTGCATGAAATACACATTTTACATCATTTTGGAAAAATGATCACCTGAAGGAGATTTATATACCTTTGATGTTTTATTCAGGTTATTTTATTTTTTGTGTTTGTTAAACCCAGTAAATATATATCTGATAATATTTTGTAATATAAATGCCTGTTTTATAACAAGATGTTTATTTGTGTTTCTTTTTCTTGGTGGGCTCTTAATTTAGCATAGAATGACTTGTAATAAGGAAAAGAAATTACTGTATGAGAATTTATATTTAGAAGTCATTACTAATAAACATAGTCATTATTTATCAATATCATGGGATGTTTTAAAATGACTTATAGGTCTCTGACAGCCTCATTTTTAACAAATAACATCTTAAGTGGGACATTTAGCTCATCCACAGTGGGACATGAAAGTCACTCAGCCGTGTCCAACTCTTTACAACCCCATGGACTGTGGCCTGCCAGGCTCGTCTGTCCATGGAATTCTCCAGGCCAGCATACTGGATAGGTGGCCATTCCCTTCTCCAGGGCATCTTCCCAACCCAGGGATCAAACCCAGGTCTCCCACATTGCAGGCAGATTCTTTACCAGGGCTGAGCCATCAGGGAAGCCCACTGGAGTGGGTAGCTGTTCTCTTCTCCAGGCAATCTTTCAAACCCAGGGATCAAACCCAGGTCTCCCACATTGTAGGTGGATTCTTTACCATCTGAGCCACCAGAGAAGCCCAAGAATACCGGAGTGAGTAGCCTATCCCTTCTTCAGGGGATCTTCCTGACCCAGAAATTGAATTGGGGTCTCCTGCATTGCAGACAGATTCTTTACCAGCTGAGCTACCAGGGAAGCTTCAATGGGAAAGTACTTTGATTATGCTATATTTCATTCTCTGAAGTCAGTCACTGTGTAGTTATTGATAAAAGTTTCCATGTTTTTCTCTTTTGATATTTATTACAGTTTTGTTTATAATGTACAACATTAAAACAGATTAAGTGCTGACAGAGA
Organism: Oryx dammah; assembly: GCF_014754425.2. Classification (NCBI taxonomy): domain Eukaryota; kingdom Metazoa; phylum Chordata; class Mammalia; order Artiodactyla; family Bovidae; genus Oryx; species Oryx dammah. The sequence goes on along the minus strand of NW_024080444.1, from coordinate 3,437,050 downwards.
GTAGCTTTAAAAGATTTGGTACATATGCAAAATAGAATATACAAAGGTAATGTATAAATCTATAACTAAAGATATGGCTATATGTTCATAATATATTGCATAGTGAAACAATCAAAGTTATAAAGTAATATGTTTAATAAAATACTATTTGGGGAGGAAAAATGTGTTTTTTGCACAAGGAGGGATTCAGAGGAAGAATATTTAAAAGAAACAAACACTAAGTTAACAGTGGCCATCATCTGGTTGTATTCCGGGCAATAGTTTCCTCTTTTATTTAAATTTTCTCATTTTTATAATGAAAGTGAAATACTTATAAATCAAACAAATATCTAAAATTCATTAAATCCTTCAATTCAGACTCTTGATCAAAAGAAAATAATTGGAAACTAACATCCATTTAAAATAAATACAGAAAGCCATATTTTAAATCTGTAAGTGCTAAACATATGCTGAATGATTTATCAGGATAAGACTGTTCTGCATAACTAATGGCAAAATCAAGAACGAGGCACAGCAAATATGCTGATTAGAATAGCATATTTAGGTAAATTAGCATAAATGGTAAATTAATTCCTATATCCACATAAGCACTCCATGACCTTTGGGTAGTCTCATAGAAAGACTCACAGACTATTACCTGTGAGTTGAATCTTTTCTCCTAATGACCCGGAAAGCTATCTGTTGATCAAAAATAAGGTACAACTCCTACTATGAAATACAAACCTGAAGCATGTAATAGTAGTAATCATAAGAGAACTTTTTCAGTGTTTCTCTCTGTCCCAGGCAGTGTCCTAGATGAAAAGGCCATTTAATCCTCAAAACACTATGATACAGTACTACTATTACCCTAGTTTTTAGATTAAGAAACCGAGAAGCAATTAATCCAAATATAGCTCACCCGTGGTACAGAGGATTTAAATTTAGGCAGCCAGAGCCTGTTTGTCAACCACTGTGACATACTACTTATCAGAAGAAAATGAATAGGATATTAACAGAAAAATATCCAGATGTATATATAAGTTGGATTTCTATGAGGAACTATTTTGGTGACCTGTGTATAATTGCAGACTACTATCAGGCAACCTCATGTGTTAGTTCTTGGAAGTTTCTGTGTTGGATCTCATAAGTTTTCTCTCTGCCCAATTACTTACCCAAGGCTCTCATGGGGCTTGCATGTCCCAAGGCTGGATAATCTCCAAGGTCTCCATTTTGCTTACACTGTCCATGGATACTTTCCACTTTCTGGATATACTCAGCATATGTGGCTTAATGGAATAGTCTTGACAAGCAGAATAAGGAGAGGAAAGAAGAAAACAGTTTTGCCATATCTCTTCTGGAGAAGGTGTTATGAATGCTCTCAGTTCATTGACCATCTCCCATATTTTCTGGTCTTTGCATTGAACCTAGGAGATGAGGAGCATAAGTTCCCTCTATGGCTCCATATGTAAAGGAAATTCTTGAACCTGGCCAACACTTTCCCTGGAGAAAGGCTAATCCTACCATATTTTTACTATTTAATAGGTTTCATATATTAGAGCTCAAGACCAAGGCTAATTGATTTAAATTGTTAGCCTGGTGAAGTCTGGTCCTTGTGAAATCCAAGCAGCAATACTGATTTAAATAACTGAGATACTTAAAAGATTAAACAACAACACAACTTATATGTATTCTTTTCTCTTTAATTATCTCAACCATTTTATAGTATTTGGGGAAAATATGCATTTAATAATATGAAGAAATTGAAATTAACTTTTGGTATTACCTTTTGACCATTTAATTAATGAGTTGTAATGTTTTAGGACCAAATGTTTATAGTCTATGGATATTCTTCAGGCAGGAATAATGGAGTGGGTTGTCATGCCCTCCTCCAGGGGATCTTCCCAACCAAAAGATCAAACCCAGGTCTCCCACACTGCATGCAGATTCTTTACCATCTGAGCTACCAGGGAAGCCCTAAGCACACAATGTCTTAGCACCAAATGTTTATAGTATCGTTCAGCTAATGGTTCTGATACATATTCTGTGAACATTCTGGAGACAACAGTTGGAAGGACAAACACGTGAATTTCCACTCCTGTGCTACTGCTTAGTCACTCGGTTGTGTCCAACTCTTTGTGACCCCACTGACTGTAGCCCACCAGGGTCCTCTGTCCATGTGGATTCTCCAGGCAAGAATACTGGAGTGGGTTGCCATGCCCGCCTCCAGGGGATCTTCCCAACCCAGGGATCGAACCCAGGTCTCCCTCATTGCAGGCAGATTCTCTACTGTCTGAGCCACCAGGGAGAGCCCATTCTCATCCATCAAATTCTCTGCCAATATGTGAGTAGATTCTGTAGCTGGTACAAAGAGAACAAACAGTGGGGGAAATGTAGCCGCTCAATCAAAGTCTTCCTGTTTCTATTTAATTCTGAACTTGCTATTTTATTATGACCATGCTCAGTCACTGATTTCAAACCTGGGTAGAAGTCTCAGAGTCAGAATTATTCTTATTTAGTCACTCAGTTGTGTCTGACTCTTCTGTGAGCCCATGGACTGCAGCCCGCCAGGCTCCTCTGTCCATGGGATTTCACAGGCAAAAAGACTGAAGTGAGTTGCCATTTCCTTCTCCAGGGGATCTTTCTGACTCAGGGACCAAACTACATCTCCTGCAATGGCAGGTAGATTCTTTACCACTGAGCCATCAGGGAAGGCCAAGAGTTAGAATTACTAGTTCCCTATAGATATCAACAACAACAAAAAAAAAAAACCCACAACCTAAAAGCTGAGCAATATGTTTCATTCAGGGAATTACATCTGCTGGATCATTGAAAAAGCAAGAGAGTTCCAGAAAAACATCTATTTCTGCTTTATTGACTATGCCAAAGCCTTTGACTGTGTGGATCACAATAAACTGTGGATAATTCTGAAAGAGATGGGAATACCAGACCACCTGACCTGCCTCTTGAGAAACCTACATGCAGGTCAGGAAGCAACAGTTAGAACTGGACATGGAACAACAGACTCATTCCAAATAGGAAAAGGAGTACATCAAGGCTGGATATTGTCACCCTGCTTATTTAACTTATATGCAGAGTACATCATGAGAAATGCTGGGCTGGAAGAAGCACACGCTGGGATCAAGATTGCCAGCAGAAATATCAATAACCTCAGATATGCAGATGATACCACCCTTATGGCAGAAAGTGAAGAGGAACTAAAAAACCTCTTGATGAAAGTGAAAGAGGAGAGTAAAAAAGTTGGCTTAAAGCTCAACATTCAGAAAATGAAGATCATGGCATCTGGTCCCATCACTTCATGGGAAATAGATGGGGAAACAGTGGAAATAATGTCAGACTTTTTAGAGGGGGCTCCAAAATCACTGCAGATGGTGATTGCAGCCATGAAATTAAAAGATGCTTACTCCTTGGAAGGAAAGTTATGAACAACTTAGCATATTCAAAAGCAGAGACATTACTTTGCCAACAGAGGTCCGTCTAGTCAAGGCTATGGTTTTTCCAGTAGTCATGTATGGATGTGAGAGTTGGACTGTGAAGAAAGCTGAACACCAAAGAATTGCTGCTTTTGAACTGTGGTGTTGGAGAAGACTCTTGAGAGTCCCTTGGACTGCAAGGAGATCCAACCAGTCCATTCTGAAGATGAGTCCTGGGTGTTCTTTGGAAGGACTGATGCTAAAGCTGAAACTCCAGTACTTTGGCCCCCTCATGCTAAGAGTTGATTCATTGGAAAAGACTCTGATGCTGGGAGGGATAGAGGGGCAGGAGGAGAAGGGGACGACAGAGGATGAGATGGCTGGATGGCATCACCAACTCAATGGACGTGAGTTTGAGTAAAGTTAGTGATGGACAGGGAGGCCTGGAGTGCTGCAATTCATGGGGTTGCAAAGAGTCGGACACAACTGAGCGACTGAACTGAACTGATAAACCGGGAAGGCAGCCTCTTAAGATAGTTCTGAGCAACTGTTTTAAAGTGGTAAGGGCTGCTGCTGCTGTTGCTAAGTCGCTTCAGTCGTGTCCGACTCTGTGCAACCCCATAGACGGCAGCCCACCAGGCTCCCCCGTCCCTGGGATTCTCCAGGCAAGAACACTGGAGTGGGTTGCCATTTCCTTCAATGCATGAAAGTGAAAAGTGAAAATGAAGTCGCTCAGTCGACTCCTAGCGACCCCCTGGACTGCAGCTTACCAGGCTCCTGCATCCATGGGATTTTCCAGGCAAGAGTACTGGAGTGGGGTGCCATTGCCTTCTCCAAGTGATAAGGGAGGAGCCAAGATATATAGGAGTTTTTGCTGGGGGAAAAAGAAAGTTTGAACATCAGAAGATTAGTGCTAGTCACAAAAACCAGACATTTCAAGTTAATGATTTTAGAGGTTTTCTATGTATGGGAAGATGCAAGTGTCTAGGCTCACTGAAATTATTCCTCTACCCTGTATTCCCCTCAGGGTACATCTCTGGCAGCAGCAGCAGAGTTTGATGGTTTGGTGGCAGGCAGCATTCTTTGCTTACTGAAATGATAGTCAACGTTTTTTTGTTCACACAGATAAAATGCAAAATCTCTGGAGCAAGAGTTACAGCACATTGTGTTGTTGTCTGTGTCTCAGCTCTCCCGTATGCCTTCAATTTTACTTCTTTCTCAAGGTCAGTATTCAACAAAATGCTTAGCTTCAAAGATATCACAAGAAATCTTTATGCCAATACCTAAGTGACTTGAGCTTTTTCTCTTTTTTAATGCATAAAAGCATCTGAAGTCTGCATTCTTTGATAGCCTCGCCCCTAGATGATTGAGTAAATTTGTTGATAAAGCAGAATACTTACATTTGAATATCTTATGGAATAAATGTAGGACAGATCAACTTTTTAAAAAGAAATTATGCTTTTTAAAGAATGTTTGAGATTTTCTCAATGACAAACATTCTTTGATCTTTGGGGTGGTAGAAATAGTCATTAAAAAGTGAAAGTAGGTTAATTCACACTGCAATAGTTCTCAGTTGACTGACTCACTCTTACTCAGTATGGGTAATGATTACAATTATATAATAATCCAAAATTTCCACCATCAAGCTGTGCGTTTGTCCTAAGGCTGTTGCTGAACAACAAAATTGCCTCAGGTGACTGTGCCCTATGCATGGAATTATTTTCAACAGCCTGAAGCATAACAGAATGTTTTATGTGACAAGTTCAAGAAATGTTTCTTATCAGACGTCACAGGAGTCACTGTTTACCTCTGTTGCCAATCTGATATGTCTGGTATGAATTTTTGTAAAAAAAAAAAAAAAACTTTCATTATACATGCTCTGCTTCTTCCAGATACAGTGTCAAACAAACACACAAATAAAGTTTCTTTTTAAAGCATGAACACCTTAATTTTCATGACCTCCATCCAATTGAGTCTTAGACATTTACTAGCTTCTCCAGGATTATTATCCACTTTGACAAGAGTCAAAGGACATGAACTAAACAATTACAATGACGGGTAACTACAAATGACATTTTGTTAACTCCTGAAAAATACTGGTGGGATGCTTCACAATATTCAGAAATATAGCAGCAGTTTGGAAGAATCATTTAAATATTGACTGTGCTCTGGAACTGTAGAATGACTTTCTTCAGAAATCTCAGAGTTTATCCGAGTTTAAACCTGTCCAAACTAGAATAACAATGGGGCTAACAACTGGGAATTAACAGAAGCCCAGGGGCATGTGTGCTGTTTTCTTCATTTGCGGGCAGGTGATTGACCTCAGGGACTATCAACCACACAGAGTACAGAAAGCACTAGGCAGCATCATCTGAAAGAAACGGAGTTTGTTAAGCTCCCTGTTATGACTGGTGTCAACTAAACTATTTTAATCTTATCAATTCATCATGCATTTATTCAAATGTATACTGAGAAAATATCTATGAGGGAGGAATCTGGTTGACTTGGTAGTTTTCACTGTCAAAGTTTTCCATAGTGAGTTGGCATGTCAGCTCATGATAGCTAAGAGCATACTGCCATAAGTTTTTCTAGCAGAAATAAAAGTAGGAAACAAAAAATAATGAAAGGAAAAGGAAACATGCAAAAATAAAATGGAGATGAGTTAGAATGGAAATTGGTACTAAATACCAATGGAAATTGGTATTAAATTTGTGATGACACATTTGGAAATTTAAAAAACCAGTTTACCTGGTTTCCTCAATGATTCTCACATTCAAACTCTGATTTTTTTTCCCTGTTTCTCTCTCTGTTCAATCTTTTTCATTGAATGAAGTCCATGTAGATTTTAAACATTATGTGCAACCAAAAGTCACAGCGGGCTCCAAGGAGAGGGCATGAAGCATAGAGGTTATCTGAAGTTGGTGGGGAGAGGTGGGGAAAGGACTAAAATCAAGGATATAACAATAGATACTTTATCTGATGAGCAAGGAAACCTTTTAGTAGCAACAAGTTCAGGTAGGAAAATGGTGGGATATTTCATTAGGTAAATATGAGACAACTTTTAGAGCATTTGTTCCCTATATGGCAACTTAAATCTTCTCTACTATATTAGTTTTCCACTGTTATAACAAATGACTACAAATTTTGTGACCTAAAGCAACATCCATTTACTGTCTGACAATTCTGTAGGTCAGAAGTCCACATATATTGTGGCTCAATGGGGTCATCTGCTTAGAGTCTCAAAGCCCAAAATCAAGATGTGCATGAGACCGTGTTCTTTTCTGGAGACTCTGGGGATAAATCCAGGCTCTTTTACATTGTTGGCGGAATACAGTTCCACCCACGCTAAGGACCTGAATTCCTGACCCTTGCTGCTGTCTGCAGCCTGTCTTTGCTCCTAGAGTATGCCCACATTTCTTCTCATGCCTTCCACTGACATCCTCTAAACACCAGCTGGAGGGCTTCTCAGGTGGCTCCATGGTAAAGAATCCACCTGCCAATGAAGGAGATTCAGGTTGAATCCCTAGGTTGGGAAGATTTCCTGGAGAAGGAAATGGCAACCCACTCCAGTATTCTTGCCTGGGAAATCCCATGGACAGAGGAGTCTGGAGTCCTTGGAATGGACTTAGCAACTAAACAGCAATACTGGCAGGGTGAGTCCTTCCCACACTTCAAATTTGTTGACTCCTGACAGGTTCCTCTGAGTCCAGCCAGAGAACTTTACTTTTAAGAGCTCATGTGATTATAATGGGTCGACCTAGATAATATAAGATAATCTAAGTGTTTTAAAACTCAAAACCTTCCCTGAGCTTCCCTTATGGCTCAGACGGTAAAGTGTCTGCCTACAATGCAGGAGACCCGGGTTTGATCCTTGGGTTGGGAAGTTCCCCTCGAGAAGGAAATGGCAACCCACTCCAGTATTCTTACCTGGAAAATCTCATGGACGGAGAAGCCCGGTAGGCTACAGTCCATGAGGTCACAGAGAGTCGGACACAATGAACGACTTCACTTCACCTGTTTTAAAACTCAAATCCTTACTTACATATGTAAATTCCCTTTGCCATGCAATGTGACACATTCACAGGTCTCAGGGATTTGGCCAAGGCCATCTTTGGAACGCAACTATCCAGCCTACCATATGCACCCTTGCAGATTCTCTTGGTTGCCTCCTTCTTTCTCTCTTTGTCAGTGTCCTTCCTATTCAGGCTGCCTTTCCCTCTTAGGACTAAAGTGAAACACCACTGCACGGCCATTGATGTCAGGCTTCCTGTGTGACTACGGCGGGCCCATATGATGTAATTTGAAATGTGAGGAAGTGTATTCCTCATAAGCAACATCTTTCAGGGAAGTACATGCTGTTCTACCTGCTAAGTGACTCCCTCAGTTTCTACCAGCCTCTTGGGAAGTGACAGCAGAATGGTAAAAGACCAAGTCACATTGCTTCATGTCTTTATTTGCTTCATATCCTTTTTTATTACATCCTTGCCACTCTGGGTTTCTACCTCCCAAATAAATCATTAGCTCTATAGTCTGCCTAAGGCTCTGCTTCCCAGAAGACATTGATGAGACTTTAAAAAAAAAAAAAAAAAAAAAAAACTGTTCCCTGCACAGAAGTGAACTCTAGTAAGGCAACATTTGACCAACTGGCCAAAATTGACTGGAGGGACCTTGATAGAATACCTTGCTCCAAGAAATATAAAATTGAATTGATAAATACTAATGTCAGTCTCTGTTTACAGACAAAATTGAGGTGCTGCAGGTCATCCTATGCACTATAAAGCAGAGAAGGTCAGCCTGCTAAGAGTGAAAAATAAATAAGATAGAGAGGCAGAGACCAGAGACCAGATCTCAGAGAAATGGACTGACTCACAAACAAATGGAATGCTCACCTTTGTTCCTCATCAATTTTCAGTTTCTCTTTTCAAGCCCTTAGGATGAGATGCACTTGTATCTTCACAACGATTTACTCCTCTTAGATGGTAAAATAGTCTGAAATGTGGTTTTGCTATCTGTAACCAAAGAGCATTACAGTTATTTTTACTATGTACTACTGTTGCTGCTGCTGCTAAGTTGCTTCAGTCGTGTCCGACTCTGTGTGACCCCACAGATGGAAGCCCACCAAGCTCCCCCGGCCCTGGGATTCTCCAGGCAAGAACACTGGAGTGGGTTGCCATTTCCTTCTCCAATGCATGAAAGTGAAAAGTGAAAGGGAAGTCGCTCAGTCGTGTCCGACTCTTAGCGACCCCATGGACTGCAGCCTATCAGGCTCCTCCATCCATGGGATTTTCCAGGCAAGAGTACTGGAGTGGGGTGCCATATGTACTAGACCATCCCAAACCTTCATGGTATGAAAGGAAGGAAAGCCATCTTATGATGCTCATAGATGCTGCAGGCCAGGCATTTGGGCAGGGCACAGTGAGGACTGCTTACCTCTGCTTCACAGTGCCTGTGACCCAGCTTGGAGAGCCTGAAAGCTAGAAGTGATTCAACAGAGGGAGGCAGGAATCATCTGCCAGCGTCACCCCCGTGTGTCTGAAGAAAGACGCCCGAGGTTGGCTATGGCTGCAGACAGGCTGTTACCTGGAATGTGTAAACAGGCTTTCCCAGCGTTCTCTCCCTGTGGGCTAGGTGGGCTTCCTCACATCATGGCTAGAAGGTTACAAGAGAACAGGAAACTGCATTGCATTTCTGTAACCTAACCTCAGGAGTCACATAATGTCAATTCTGCTATATCCTAATGGCCAAACTGGTCACAGAGGCCAGCCCAGTTTTCAGGGGAGGGGATACAGACCCCACCATTTCACAGAAGGAATGCCAAAGGCAAATGTAATAATTATATGTGCTGTGTGAAGTCTTGTTATAGGCACATTAAAAAATACAGTCTGACACAGGAAATTATCCTACAGTAGTAGGTAGGTTGGAGTCAGAGTCTAGAGGTATTGGTGCCAAGGGAGAGAGGTTTGGAGTCCATCTGGCAGTCAATGAAAAGTGGTGATTTTTTTAAGGAGGAAGTAAGATAGGTATGAAGAGAAGGTGAAGATAGAAAGGATAAGAATTGCAGCCTCCTGAGGTTGTTCCATTTAATACAGCCAGAATTTTTACTATGTTTTGAAGGCAAGCCAGACTGACACTATCATTACCTATATCAAGACCATTGGTCACTGGCTATCTATTTTACATATAGTAATTTATATGCTTCTATGATACTCTCTCAATCCATCCCATTCTCTCCTTCCCTCACTGTGGATTCTATGGCTGCATCTCCAATTTTAAAAAAAAGGCTTCAAATATATATATATATATATATATATATATATACAACTTTCATTGGTCAGTGAAACCTCAATAAAGCTGGAAAAAGGCAAAAAAAAAAAAAAAAAAAAAAAAAAAAAAAACTCTTAGTGCTTTTGTGTTACTCTGCCAGTGTTGCTTCATTTGATCCTGTATTTCACAATAGGAGTGTGCAGAGTACCAGGTACCAGTAGGTACCAGGGCTTATGAACTCAACTCAAGATCATGTTGTTTTATTCTATTGAGAGGAAGATTTTCATTGCTTATCATAGCACTGACTGCACACAAAGTGAGGACTTCTTCCTCCCCCCATTTAAGCTTCACATTAAAGGGTTTCCACTCAGGAAATTTTGACTGAAGGGGAAAAATTTGAATATGTGACATTCTCTCTCTTTCATACACACACACTCTAACTGTAATTTCAGGTTTAGAATGAAAGCCTAAAAGTCAGTAAGGAAAGGCAGTAACATAAATCTTTAGTAAATTCTTAAAGAAAATAGTACAAAATCCTTCACCAACAGCATTACCTTTTTTCTTTTTGTCATAAAGGTATTTTTTTATACTACAAAAATATGCACCCTAACATCACCAACCTATAGCACTGAATCTAAAGACTTTTAAAAGAATCTTTAAAAGTAAAATGAATTAAAGACACTATGTAGATATTTTTCAGATCCAAAAATTTTCTCCTACATTTATTTCATCAATTTTGAAAAGTGTTGACCCAGCTCTTTCAATTTACTAGACATTTCTCTGCTTATTTAAATTTCTGAATTGTATTTGTCCATTTTTTGCTTAATAGGAGGGTACAGAGTAAATTCAGCCTTTTTTTTTTCAAGTGGCTTCCTTAAAATATCACGAGGAATGATTCTGGAATAAAACAAAGGTTAAATGTACCTCTGATAGTACTTATATAAAAAGAGACCTATTGTTTCATGAAAAGTTATTGGTTAAATGAGCTACATGGAAGCAATATTTCATCTCTTAAAATAACTCTCAGTTTTTAAAAGGGTTCCAGTTTTCACACTTATAGTGTGCTCCATGCTGAGGCAATCTCCCATTTCCATAGGACCTATTTGCACTGTCTCTGCTTCCTAAGCCAAGACTCAGAACAGTATGCCCTATTTGTTTCACATGTTAAATATTGTCTTTTCTTCTGGATTTTTTTTAAACTAATGTCTGAGACAGTAATTTCATGAAGGCATTAAATAAGAATTTATTGAACGTTTGTGTTTTCATTCAGCAAAATTTAACTAAGCTTACTGAAATCTACTGGGTTGGCCAAAAAGTTTGGAGTCTTTAGTAACATCTTACAGAAAAACCCAAACTAACATTTTGGCCAAATCAATGATCAGACTGGCTATTTATACCATGCATGCTCCCTCTGTTATTAAATTTTTTGAAGGCTTGGCTAAAAAATCTCAAGTGTACATGAGGTTAGTATATGTATGATATTTACTAATCACATTAGAAGACATATTTTTAATCCTTTATGTTAGCAAGAGTCAGAAAATTTAATTCATCTTGAGCGGACTGTGACATCTAATTTCATTAAATCACAAAGCAGGAAACTAAATTGTGAACAAGAATATCGGTATCTTCTCCTTTTACTAATATTGTTAAGAATCTATTTGACCTATAATATAGGAACTCACTTGCCAATGCAGGAGAGTAAGAGGGAGGAGATGTGGGTTTAATCCCTGGGTCAGGAAGATCACCAGGAGGAGAGCAGGGCAACCGACTCCAGTATTCCTGCCTGGAGAATCCCAAGGACAGAGGAGTCTGGTAGGCCACAGTCCTCGGAGTCACATGATGTGGACATGACTGAAGTGACTTAGCATGCATACACACATACGGCTCCAGACTCTGTGGCCTTGCTTGAGTTTTTCATTTGTAATTCCTTACAAGTGCTGTAATTTTGAGAATTTGTTTGCAATGAGAAAAAAACATAAATGAGCCATTATTTGCAGCACAAAAGCAGCATGACCTATGGGGAAAGTGTAGCTGGGCTCATCTAACTATTCTCCTTCCTTTCTGGGAAATCTGAAGCAAACTACATATTCTTGCTGAACCCTACTTTTCTCAGCTAAAATGAGTATATGATATAACAGGCCAGTCAAGATGGCTGTTCTCTTTCTCTCGGCACATCCCCTGCTGGCCCAGCACCTGCTTCGCCTACACCTGACTCACAGGACTTCCTACACATTTGACCTAGGCCCTAGCTTTTGACTGTTCTGACCTTTAGATCAGAACCTGTTGGCTTATCAATGGGACAATGAGGGGTGTGCCCTTCTGCTGGTTTTCCTGGTAACCAATGAGCCAACTTGATGTAATCCCCCAATAACTAGTAACCTCTCCCTGTCCCTGAGAATGAAGACTACAGCCCTGTCTTGCCCCACCATCAACTGTACACAATGGGGTGTCATTCTAGGACCTCACTTCAGACGTGCAAGCTCCCCACCTCATTAAACCACTGATTCTCTGTGTCTGATTCTGGGCTCCTTCATTGGTCTTGAAGCTGGGCAAGCACAGGGCTCGCAGGCCTGCAGGGTGCAGTCCAACACCTCCATAGCCCTTTGAAAAGTGTGAATTAAGTAAGACCCTCTCGCTACCTGTAAGGTTCCTAGCATAGGGCTTGAATGCTAATAAGTATTCAATAAATGATACCTGAGCTTGTGGGATTATGATTATGTTTACTAGGAAGAGATTTTATTCATTCATGGCAGAAACCTTATAGATACCTACTTTTTAGGTGATGGGAGAGTCCCTTTATGGAACTTACATTCCAAAGAGTGAGATAGAAAATGAATAGATAAATAACAAAATGACTTTTTCCATCTTAGAAACAATCTCTGAGGCAGCAATTAAACACCATAGTCTGTTTTCTGCTGCTGCTGCCTTCCTGACCTCAGCCACAGGACCACAGCTCTTCTTAACCCCAGGCCATGAGCTTACCCAGTTTTTCAATTTGCAACAAGACATCTTGTATAAGCTGTAGAAATTAGTCACTCAGGCACTGGTTCGGGGGAAAAACAGCAGAGACTTCTAAGGGCTCATGTACCAAGCACACAAAAGGACGAGCCACTGAGACAAGAGACAAAGTAGAAGCAGAAAAGCCATGTTGACTAGCTTGCCAGAAATGTGAGACAGAGGTTTATGGAAGAGCAGATGGGAACAAAGCCTGGCAGCTCCTCGTGTCCTCAGGTGTGTCTCTGTTCCTCTGGGTGTTTGCACCACTTCTTACAAACTGATTAACTAGAGGATGCAGATGTGGGAGAAACGGGAGACTCTATTTTCTGTTCCAATGATCTCAAACATTGAAAACATAACGATTCAATTATCATTTGATTTCTGAGATCAAAAATGTTCACTCATAATCTTCAAACTTGTATATTTCGCTGTGATACCTAGTGGCTACAAATAAATAACAACAAGGTTTAGCCCTGATTAAGAGTACACACAGGAGACAACTTGATTTTCCTCCCATTGCCACCTTCAGAACTCTGTGTGCTCCCCCTTCTCCACACCTCTGTGAAACACTCATTCAGGTATTAAAATGTCCAGTTTGTTCAAATTTCATTCAAAGTAGACTGTGTCTGTACATTCATTTTCCATCTGCTTTCATCCATAGAATGAAAGAAATGTCACAGACATTTGTACTGCGATAATTGGAGTAACTGGGCTCTTTAGCATCCCTAACACAGGCGGTACACTCCCTGGCTGACCTGCTCAAATCCTTCCTCCCATTGGGTCTCTCTCTCCTTACAGCTAAGGACCTGCAGGCAGGATCCTTTCTGTGGCTCAACTGCCCATAGCATCTTTGTCACATCTAATGTGGATCTACAGTTTACTACTTGGTCCTCTGTCTCCACACATGTCTATTTCATCCAGCTATCCCTTCCCTAGCTAAAAAGAGACATCGGTTTAAGTCACGCTCCTAAATTCCTGGAGATACTGTCAGGTTCTTCTGAGAGAACCCTCACCAAGTTCTATCCCAGTGTCTTTCTAGAGACTGGCCCTTGTGCTAAAGCTCACTCCTTTCCAGCTATCAGGAAGAAGGCAGATTCAGCTTTTTACTAGCACCACATTTCTACACTGCATCCTCTTAGAATTCCCTGATTTTGACTTGAATGGGAGTGGGGATCAGCCAAACCTCTTCTGTTCCCTACCCCTGCAAGAAGAAAAGTCAAAACTCTCTCTTCCCCTAAAGATACCTTTCAAGGAATCCGCCTCTTGTGCTTCTAGACATGGTACCAGTCACTGGACCAGTTCTCTTGTTAATAAGTCCTGGATGTGTATATCTAACAGCAAGCTCCTTTGAGAATATGGATAAATTACCACCTATTGTCCTAAGTTTGAGGCTTAGCTGAAATTTCAAGATAGCAAGAGAATTCCATTCCATATGCCAGATATTATATATTTGTTGCGGTTGTTTAGTCGCTAAGTCGTATCTGACTCTATGCGACCCCATGGACTGTAGTCCGCCAGACTACTCTGTCCATAGTATTTCCCAGGCAAGAGTACTGGAGTGGCTTGCCATTTCCTTCTCCAGAGGATCTGCTTGACCCAGGGATGAATCCCATGCTTTCTGCATTACCAGGCAGATTCTTTACCATTGAGCCACCAGGGAAGACCCTATTGTATATTACCCAGTTTATTTGCACTATGATCTACATTCAGATACCAATCAAGATTTCTAACTTTGGAACTCTAAAATAGGAGCCCACAAGACTTATCAGATACTACCTTATCTTTAAAAAGAAATTTGTCTGAATAAAAGCCTGCTTACAGATCATCTCGGCAATGGGTTCCCATTTTCTTGTTAATTCTTTGTTTGTAATATTTTACCAGAGACAGAAGCAGAGGCTCATTGGGAAAAAGCAGGAAAAGTCAAAGAAGAGAATGTTAATGAGTGAATCAGAATTTTTACATGATCATTCTAGCCTCTTATTCTCAATTCTTCATGCCACTTGTTCCCCTAAAGAAAATAAAATAGCAGCTGATGTACGATGTTGCCCACTTTTCGTGACATGGCCTGTATTTTTCGGTGGATGTGTGCTTCAGGAGTATTTTAAGAAGAACATATGTGCATTTATTCTGATAACAGCAGACATAATCTTCTCAGATGCTCTCTCATTCTATTCTGAGTATGGCAGGTTGTTTCCAGCTGAGCCTCAACTCCCTTGAAAATGCCTGGCTGACTGCAGACTGTTTGGGATGATGGCCTTCAGGCATCGTATTTGCAAAAGTTGATAAGCCAGGGGACAAGGGAACCTTCTAAGATTTTACCAGGTTCCTGGAGATTTTCAAAATACCTAAACTGAAGGATTAAAAAGCATCAATGTCTCAGTGGCTAGGTTAGATCCTCATCAGAGAGATTTGGATTTCTCGGGGGATTTTCCTAACCACTTTGCAATTTCCTTCAATCCGCTAACCTTGAATCAGACAATGTGGCTGCATTTAATGGTCCTTTAACACACATATGCTCTACATTTGAGCTGGAAAGGCTATAAATATTTTTTCCTTGTCTTGAGCCAAATATCTTGCCTACTGCGGATAGCTACAGGGTATTTAAAACAACAACAAAAATGTTCATGCACTTAACTGTGAGATATGGCATGTTAAAATTTTTACTGTTAATACAACAATGCTTCTGTACTTGTTTTATGAACTTGGCCTCAAAATAAGGGGAACAAAGTGTTAAACATGCATGAGCTATCGCATTTGTTTCCCTCAACAAGGAGTAATATTGCCTACAGGACTTAAGAAACTATAACTAATCCCATGTCTAAGAAGAAACATCTCTACTTATGTAGAGGCCATGTTCAAATGACCCAAATGTCCTCAGACCCCATAAATCCCGAGATAAAATGAGTGAAAATTAGGTAATATTAAAAATCACTACCTACATCTCACTAATCTTTGGCCTTTCCTGGCCTAACCACACAGCCTCAGTATCCCATCACCCACCCCCACCAATGTCCAGTGTCCTTTTTCCTCATAAGAGCTTCCTTATATTTTCCATTGCAGGCTTTTTTCTCCAATGTAGCAAAATACAGGGTCACTGAGAATTCCCACCGCTTACCTTTTACAGACTCAACCACAGAGACAGACTAGACCAACAATCTCCTGAGCCAAAGTGAAAAACCTAAAGGGACAGATGTATTGGTCTAATACAACCAATCCCTGGGTCAATAAACTGCAGCCAGGGGGCTGAGCCACACTGGACAGAGGCTGCTTTTGTTTCTGTGGCAGCCTGTGGAGAGTGAATAACATTTCAATAACAGTAGAACGTCTTTCCTAATGAAAAAATATCAGCTTAAGTTTTCATCCTTACATCCATCTAGTTATTATTTGCCAGACATTTTACTAGATTCCAGGGACATACCTATTAATAAGAAAGATAGCTCTTGTCCAGCAGAACTTGTTAAATGTTATGGTAGAGAATGACAAACAAGAAACAAAAATTCAGTTAAAGAGTAGCTATCATGAATACTAAAAAAATCTTGTACCATGCTAAACAGTTTATATGCATTTTCTCTTCTAATTTTCATAAAACTTAGTAGAATCACTTGACAACAGAAGAAAACTGAGGCTTAGTTTGGCAGTGTAACTTATTCCAAGTCACACAGCTAAGAAAGCACACACTGAAGATTCTGAGAGAGGTCAGCTTGACACCAAAATCTGTATCTATCTAAACAAAATCACACCGGTATTCTGATAGTAGAATCACACAGGAACACATTGAAAATGACTTCCATAGTCAAGGCAAGTTCTGTAGAGGAACTGAAGTACACACTGCAAACTCAAGGATAAATATAATTTAGCTCGCTAAAGAGGAAGTGGTATATTCTAGATTAAAAAAGAACACACAGGTAAAGAGATGGGAATGAGATGGTCATGGCTGAGGAAGAAA
This sequence comes from Oryx dammah, assembly GCF_014754425.2. Classification (NCBI taxonomy): domain Eukaryota; kingdom Metazoa; phylum Chordata; class Mammalia; order Artiodactyla; family Bovidae; genus Oryx; species Oryx dammah. The sequence goes on along the minus strand of NW_024080444.1, from coordinate 3,420,433 downwards.
AAGACCTCTAGTACTGCTGACGCAGAGTAAGGGAGAAATGTTGTCAAAACAAAAGCTGGAGGAGAATTCATCCACACCAGTGCATATATCAACAGTTCATTCCTTTTCATTGCTGAGTAATATTCATTGTATGGATGTACCAAAATTTGTTAACTCTGCCCACTGATGGGCAGTTTGACTATTTCCCACTTATAAATAAATCCACTATAAACATTTTCATGTTCATATATCACTGTATAAACATATCTTTTATTTTCCTTCTGCCAAACACCTAGAAATACCGTGACTGGATTCTATGGAACTACATGCTTATATTTACAAAAAACTGCCTAATTGTTTTCCAAAGTGCTTATACCATTTTATATTCCTTCCAGAAGTATATGAGGGTTGAGATTCTTCCATATCTTCACTGATACTTGCCATGGGCAATCATTTTAATTAGAAATTCTAATAGGTACAAGGTAATATCTCCCTGTGGTTTTAATCTGTGGTTCCCTAAAATATGGAACATCTTTCCATGCTATTATTTGCCATCTATATATTTTCTTTGATGAAGTATTTCTTAAAAATAATTTTCTTATTGGGTTATCTTACTATTGAGTTTTGAGTGTTCTTTAATTCTCTGTAATTCAAGTTATTTATTAGACATATGATTCACAAGTATTTCTCTTAGTTGTGACTTTTCATTCTCTTACCAGTATCTTTTAAAGAGCAGAAGTTCTTAATTTTGATAAAATCTAATTTATCTATGTTTACTTTTATGAATCATGCTTTTGATATCATACGTAAAAGTTCTTTGCCTAAACATGCAATCACAAATATTTTCTCTTGGGTTTTATTTTAGAAGTTTTACAGTTTTAGGTTTTATATTTAGGTCTAGGATCCATAACTTTGAATCGGATGTAAGTTAAAATAGCCAAAGTAAACTTGGAAGAAAAAGGAACAAGGTCAGAGTACTACCTCACTCCAAGAGTTACTATGTAGCCACGGTAATCAAGAGTGTGACAGTGGTCTAAATAGAGACATAAACGAACAGAATAAAGAGTCTGGAAACAGACTCATTCACACAAGATCAACTGATTTTCAACAGAGTTTCATAGACACTTAAGTGGCAAAGGATAGTGTTTTCAACAAATCAAGCTGGAAGAATGGAATGATCATATAGCTCCTATGCATAAATAAATAATAAAATTTGAACCATATTTCATGCTATCCAATATTGGTTTTAACTATTAACAAACTATTTACAATAGCTAAAAAAAATGTGATTAAGAGAATCTTGATTGACATTGCAGAAAAAAAGGGAACCGTACTATCCTGTTGGTAGGAATATATTAATAAATTGGTACAACCACTATGGAGAATAGTATGAAGGTTCTTTAAAAATTAAAAATAAAACTACCATATGATCCAGCAATTCCACTCCTAGGCATGTATCTGGAGAGAACCATAATTCAAAAATAGACATGCACCCCAATATTCATTGCAGCACTATTTACAATACCATAGTCAAGACATGGAAGTAACCTAAATATCCATCAACAGAGGAATGGATAAAGAAGATGTGGTATATACATACAATGAAATACTAGTCATAAAAAGAAAGAAACAATGTCATTTGTAGTAATTTGGCTGGACAAAGAGGTTATCACACTAAGTGAAGTAAGTCATACAAAGAAAGACAAATATCATGTGACATCACTTATACATGGGATCTTTAAAAAAAAAAAAAAGATACAAATGAACTTATTTACCAAACAGTAACAGATTTGCAGACTTTGAAAACAAACTTATGGTTGCCAAAGGGGAAACGTGGCAGAGGGATAAACTAAGAGGTTAGGATTAAAATATATACACTACTATATATAAAATAGATAGCTAACAAGTACCTACTATATAGCACAAAAAAACTGCTCAATATTTTGTAAAAGAATCAGTTCAGTTCAGTTCAGTTGCTCAGTCCTGTCCGACTCTTTGCGACCCCATGAACCACAACACTATAGGCCCCCCTGTCCATCACCAACTCCTGGAGTCTACCCAAACCCATGTCCATTGATTCAGTGATGCCATCCAACCATCTCATCCTCTGTCATCCCCTTCTTCTCCTGCCCTCAATCTTTCCCAACACCAGGGTAATTTCAAATAAGTCATCTATTTGCATCAGGTGGCCAAAGTATTGGAGTTTCAGCTTCAACATCAGTCCTTCTAATAAACACCCAGGACTGATCTCCTTTAAGAGATCACACTGGGTGGATCTCCTTGCAGTCCAAGGGACTCTCAAGAGTCTTCTCCAACACCACAGTTCAAAAGCATCAATTCTTCTGTGCTCAACTTTCTTTATAGTCCAACTCTCACATCCATACATGACCACTGGAAAAACAATAGCCTTGACTAGACAGACATTTGTTGGCAAAGTAATGTCTCTGCTTTTTAATTTGCTGTCTAGATTGGTCATAACTTTCCTTCCAAGGAGTAAGCGTCTTTTAATTTCATGGCTGCAATCACCATCTACAGTGATTTTGGAGCCCCAGAAAATAAACTCAGCCACTGTTTCCACTGTTTCCCCATCTATTTGCCAGGAACTGATGGGACTGAATGCCATGATCTTAGTTTTCTGAATGTTGAGCTTTAAGCCAACTTTTTCACTCTCCTCTTTCACTTTCACCAAAAGGCTCTTTAGTTCTTCTTCACTTTCTGCCATAAGGGTGGTGTCATCTGCATATCTGAGGTTATTGATATTTCTCCCAGCAATCTTGATTCCAGCTTGTGCTTCTTCCGGCCCCATGTTTCTCATGATGTACCCTGAATATAAGTTAAATAAGCAGCATGACACTATACAGCCTTGACGTACTCCTTTTCCTATTTGGAACGAGTCTGTTGTTCCATGTCCAGTTCTAACTGTTGCTTCCTGACCTGCATACAGATTTCTCAAGAGGTAGGTCAGGTGGTCTGGTATTCCCATCTCTTTCAGAATTTTCCACAATTTATTGTGATACACATAGTCAAAGGCTTTGGCATAGTCAATAAAGCAGAAATAGGTATTTTTCTGGAACTCTTGCTTTTTTGATGATCCAGAATAGACATATGTATATGTAAAACTGAACCACTTTGCTGTACACTTGAAACTAACACATTGTTAATCAAATATACCCCAAAATAAAATAAACATAATATTTACTAAAAAAAAAGTAGAAATAAAAAGTTAAAATAACTAACAAAAAAGTGATTAACAGAATCTTGATTCAAGCAATAGATATATTAGTATTATGAATATGTCATGAATAAAATGAGACTTATATAGGAGTAAAAATACCAGGAGAGAGAAAAGGTTTCACCAAATTATAACATGTATAATAAAAAGATGAAAGTACTTATACAAAAAAGCAGGTGCAAATAGAAAAAGCTTTAAATTAGATCAAAGGGTTTATATAAAGGAAATGTCATCACTTTAGAAAATAATATTTTATTATTGCAGTTGTTCTCAAGGTTATTGTTAGTCATGGAAGTCTTTATTTACGGGAAATGTTAAACAAAACCAATAAACAAAGCTAGGGTGAGAGGCCAAAACCATATTAGCTCACTACTCTTTACCCTCATCCTTCTGTATGCATATAGCCATCTCTTATCAAGGTCCCTAGGATTCTTCTATGGACACATCAGTTATTTGAGGTCCATGCATAACACATATAGCCATTTCATATTCAGGTCCCTAGAATACTTCTGGTAAATCTTAGTTTGAACACTAGGTTCTTCGTGTGAATGTGTGAGAAAGGTAAGTAGAATTGGGGACTATCAATTGCATGTTGTCAGCTTTAGTAGATACATTTGTTTTCTATGGCTATCAAATCAAGGTACTTGGAACTGGGTGACTTAAAGCAACAGAAACATGTTGTTTTCCAATTTCAGAAGGTCTGAAATTCCAGGAAGTCTGAAATCAAGGTGTAAGCAGGGACCTACAATCAACAAAATCTCTAGAAGAGGACTCTTTCTAGCCATTTTCAGCTTCTGGTAGCCACAGACATTCTCTGGTTTGAGACAGCATAAATCTAATCTGCCTCCACGTTCAAGTGGCATTCTCCTTGTATCTTGACATGGCCACCTTCATACAAGAGCATCATTCACGTTAGATTAGGTGCCCACTTTACTCAGGTATGACATCATCTTAACCAATTACATCTACAATAATTCTATTTCCAAATTAAACCACATTCTGAGATACCGGGGGTAAAGAATTCAAGATATCTTTTTTGGGTAGACACCTTTATGGCAGAAAGTGAAGAAGAATTAAAGAGCCTGTTTATGAAAGTGAAAGAGGAGAGTGGAAAAGTTGGCTTAAACCTCAACATTCAGAAAACAAAGATCATGGCATCTGGTCCCATCAATTCCTGGCAAATAGATGGGGAAACAGTGGAAACAGTGGCTGAGTTTATTTTCTGGGGCTCCAAAATCACTGCAGATGGTGATTACAGCCATGAAATTAAAAGACGCTTACTCCTTGGAAGGAAAGTTATGACCAACCTAGACAGCATATTAAAAAGCAGAGACATTACTTTGCCAACCAATGTCCATCTAGTCAAGGCTATGGTTTTTCCGGTGGTCATGTATGGATGTGAGAGTTGGAGTATAAAGAAAGCTGAGTGCTGAAGAATTGATGCTTTTGAACTGTGGTGTTGGAGAAGACTCTTGTGCATCCCTTGGACTGCAAGGGGATCCAAACAGTCCATCCTAAAGGAGATCATTCCTTAATGTTCATTGGAAGGACTGATGTTGAAGCTGAAACTCCGATACTTTGTCCACCTGTTGCAAAGTGCTGACTCTTTTGAAAAGACCCTGATGCTGGGAAAGATTGAGGGCAGGAGAAGATGGGGACAACAGAGGATGAGATGGCTGGATGGCATCACCAACTCAATGGACATGAGTTTGGGTAAACTCCAGGAGTTGGTGATGGACAGGGAGGCCTAGCGTGCTGCGGTTCATGGGGTTGCAAAGAGTTGGACACAAGAGAGCAACTGAACTAACTGAACTGTTCAACCCATAACACTAAATAATCAGAAACCATTCTACCAATAATTGAACACTGCTTGTATCAATGTTCATTTCTAGTAACAATGTATTAGAATTCACTTTTTTGACATGCTAATCATTATTAGATTTTATAATTATGTCTAGTTTTATGGCTACAAAATACTATTTATCTGTTGCATTTTCCTGATTACTAGTGAAATTGGACATCTTTTTATATGTATAATGGGTATCCTGATTTTCTCTTTTGTAAACTGCTTGTTCATATCCTTTTTCTATTTTCCTATGAGGTAATTTATAATTTTTTATTCATTTGCAAGATATCTCTATAGTTTTTGGATAGTAATAGTGGTGGCAGCTAGTGGTAAAGAACCCACCAGCAAATGCAGGAGACGTAAGAGACACGGGTTTGATCTTGGGTCAGGAAGATGCCCTGGAGGAGGAAATGGTAACCCACTCCAGTATTCTTGCCTGGAGAATCCCATGGATAGAGTCCATGGGGTCATAAAGAGTCAGACACAACTGAAGAGATTTAACACTTAGCATGCACACGGTGGTTACCTAAACGTCTGATGTATTGTACATATTTAACAATCAAAACAATATTTAATGCAACCAACTAACTCTATCAACCTAAAAAGACAGAAATGAAAAGCTGAGAATGGAGGAGCAATACATAACATTTGTGGTTCACCATCAGACACAGACACATCCACAAACATCTACACAATTTTTAATTATTCTCATTCCCAAGGTGAAATTGCTACTTCAGGTAAGTAGGAAAACTTCACATGTTACTAGGATCATTGGAGGGGTTTCCATAGTTTGAAATAACATTAAGGAAAGAAGCATAACAAGCCTCAATAACTGTTTTCAACAATTTCCTCCCTTCTTCATATAAAACACCATTCTACAGCTAAGGAGAGCCAACCAGTCAATCCTAAACAAGAGCAGTTGTGGGTGTTCATTGGAAGGACTGATGTTGAAGCTGAAACTTCCATACTTTGGCCACCTGATGTGAAGAGCTGACTCATTGGAAAAGGCCCTGATGCTGGGAAAGATTGAGGGCAGGAGAAGAAGGGGACAACAGAGGATGAGATGGTTGGATGGCATCACTGACTCGATGGACATGGGTTTGGGTGAACTCTGGGAGTTGGGGATGGACAGGGAGGCCTGGCATGCTGCGGTTCATGGGGTCACAAAAATTCGGACATGACTGAATAACTGAACTGAACTGAACAGCTAAGAAAACAACCTGAGTGTCAAAATGCTGGGAAATTCACATGTGTTTGAACTAAAGACTGGAAGCATTTAAGGAACGACTTGGAAGAAGCCACAGATATGAAATCTGAACTCTGGCAATAAATAAAAGCCAGCTTACTTTAGAGTATATTCTATTTGCAAAACATCTGGGAACAGAACTAGAAAACAGAACACAAAGATCTCTTAGAGTACAAAGTGCTTGTCTTCATTTTGCACTCGATACGATTTTTGAGATAACAATTTTTAAAGTATAATTTGTCCATCCATGAAAGTAGTTTATGGGTACAAATATATACAAATAAATATAGATAATACATGCAAAGTCACAGTACTGTTAGCGAAATAAGTTTCTCTCATTTTTTCTAAACATAAATTTTTGTTTGCCTATTTCTTTATTCAGTTGACTGGTATAGAATTAGTCAGTATAAACTGCAGGTTAGACTACAGTAGCAAAGTAATGTAGCAAACTAACTCTGTTATCTAAGCATCTTAATACAACAAAGGCTATTTCTTGTTAACTCTGAATGTTCGATACAAGAGTACTTTGTTCTGCTCCACAAAATCTGTAGCTCATGGAACCTCATTTAAAAAATATAGTTTCAGAACTCCTTTCAAGAGAATAGTAGAAAACCACACAGAAGCTTTTCCAGTCATATTTCATGAACAAGAATGAGTCAATGGCCCGACCTCATTGCCAGAGATCTGGGAAGGGTAGTCTCCCCTACACTCACAAAGGACAGAAAACTGGATACTGGAAAGCATTAGTGTCTACCAGAGCTAATATGCTTTGTTTCCTTTTTCATTTGGAAGCAGCAGTGTTTTTCCTTGGCAAGTTTCTGAAGAATTTGGCCTGATGTTTTTATTTTATACAACCCAAACTTGTCTCGGAATCATTAGGAATATCCATGTGTAATGTTTTGTTGGCACTTTTTAATCTAAGCATATTACTTAATAAATTCCTTTTTGGAAAGGATCAGCTTAATATAGTAAGGATACAGAGGACAGATTTGAGCAGAAAGCAGTCCTGGAAGGTAACAAGCAGGGAGTATTCCATTGCCATAACCTGTGTGAGCTTGCCTCTTACAGAATATCCAGCCTCAATATTCCAACTAAACAGGAGTTTCTCAGCCTTGCAAAGAGAGAGTAGTGAATTTTAATTTATTATGAATTTGAACTCTATTCCTCCTTCACTAATGTGATCATTTACCATTGATTTTTTTTCAAATATATAGCCCTGTCTCCTTTCCTGTGAAAAAGAACCCATTAATCACCTACAAGAAAAACTGAGATAATTCAGAAGATAGAGTGGGAAAAGTCATTTTCAGGTTTAGTAATGTCCAATGTACATTTTCAGGGTTCCCAGGTAGCACAGTGGTAAAGTACCCACCTGTCAATGAGGAGACATAAGAGACATGAATTAGATCCTTTGGTCGGGAAGATCCCCTAAAGGAGGAAATAGTAACCCACTCCAGTATTCTTGCCTGGAGAATCCCATGGACAGAGGAGCCTGGTGGGCTACAGTCCACAGGGTCACAAAGAGTTGGACACAACTGAGCAAATGAGCACAAATGCACAATGAGCACTTTTACACCTTTGGGAGGAAAAAAAAAGAGGATAAAGATAAAATAAAAAAATTTTAAAGATCTGACTTTTGATCTATTCTATAAATTTTGAGAATGCTTACTTTATGTTTTATAAATGGAGAAGTTTGACAGAAATGCAAACCTTTATCATTAGACAAAGTGATCTTTGCTCACAGGCCAGCCTAGCATCTTGTAATGGATATTTCACTTACTTTCAGTCTGTTTTTTTTAATACATTATTTTCACTGAGGAGAGAGGAAGATACAATGTATCAATCATGCACTTATGGGCTTTGTCACTTAAAATTTTTAAATATTCTCTAATTGCGTTTAACTTCAGGGCCCAGTTCTATCGCTGTCTCTGTACTGTGCTTAGTCACTCAGTCGTGTCTGACTCTTTGAGACCCCAGGTACTGTAGCCCATCAGGCTCCTCTGTCTATGGGGATTCTCCAGGCAAGAATACTGAAGTGGGTTGCCATGCCCTCCTCCAGGGAATCTTCCCAACCCAGGGATTGAACCCAGGTCTCCCACACTGCAGGTGAATTTTTTACCATATGAGCCACCAGGGAAGCCCAAGAATACTTCAGTGGGATAGCCTATCCCTTCTCCAGGGGATCTTCCTGACCCAGGAATCAAACTGGGTTCTTCTGCATTGCAGGAGTATTCTTTACCAGTAAAGCTACCATCTGTCACTAGCACACATTTCAGAACCCACTAGGTGAGATTATATATTCATTCTTCTGTCAATCCGTGGCCATTTGCTAACCAACCCTTTACATAAGGACTTTATTACTTTTTTTAAAAGTTAATTATGTGCTTGATTTTTCCATCTAATTGCTTTTTAACTACCTGGAAACAGAATGTTTCATTTTGTGCTAAAGAAATCCCTGTATTAGTTTCTTATAGCTGCCGTAACAAATGACTACAAACCTGGTGGCTTAAGCCATCAGCAATCTATTCTCTCAGAGTTTTGGAGGCCAGAAATCTGAAGTTGATTTCATGAGACAAATGGAAGAAGGGTCTGTCAGTAGGGCTGCATTTCCACTGGAGGCTCTAGGAGAGAAGTTGTCCTCTGATCCTTTCAGCTTCTGGGGGTTATCGGCACCCTTTGACTTGTGGGCACATCACTGCAATCTCTATCTCTTGTAACATTGCCTCATCCCCTTCTTTGTGTGTCTTATCTTCCTCTGCCTCTCTTTTACCAGGATGCTCATGATGGCATTTAGGACATACCCAGAAAAGTCAGGAAGATCTCTCCATCTTAAGATTCTCATCACATCTGTGAAGACCCATTTTCAAAATATGGTAGTATTTACAGATAGCAGGAATGAGGACATGGGCGTGTCTTTGAGTGCCTCATTAGCCTACCACACTCCCCAACCCTTGTCCAGCTTGGAGCTCAGTCCTCTGAACACAATACACACTCAGGAACATCTTGAGAGCAATACCTGCCTGCCTCTGTCTGATTGCAATGTTCCTTATCTCCACGTCACCTTTTGGGGGGACTGACTTATTTGCACACCATCAGAGTCAATCTAAAATGGCAGCCTTCATCTGAGGGACTGCCTAAGTGTCCCCCGCCTGCACAGATTACTAATTCATTCTCTCAGTAGCTTCATTTCAAAACTCATGAGACTATCTAATCCCTTCTTTCTGTCTCATATTCACTATTTCTGAAGGCAGCTTAGGCCAGAAGGAAGAGCTCAGAATTACAGATGTTGCAGATTCTCTCTTAAAGAAGAAGGGATGGGAGAAGATATAACTCAACTATAGTGGAGGCATATGATAGACACTTCTTTTATCTTTGGTTTGCAAGATTAACCTCAGTCTATAGGCTTGCTAATCAGAGTTTTAGGACCTAGATTAGAGGAGATTTAATGAACAACATCCCTTTCTTTTGTTTCCTACATACCACCTTCAGAAATCTGGAAATTGTTTTTTATTTGCACATTTTGCTGGGCAACCCAAGGATCGAACCTTGGACTCCCTGTGGTCTCAGGGCAAGGCATGTGATATCTCACCCCAGCTTAATCTCTACTTTTCTATATGACATCTTTTGTCAAAATACATTCCTTCTAGTTCTGATTTTCTAGTGTCAGTAGGGAAACACCGTATCTTAATATACCATCCTCCACTAACTTGAAAAACTCCAAACTAACAAAAGTGTATACTTTTATATTATTGGTGTTCAGTCACTAAGTTGTGTCAGCTCTCTGAGACCCCATGGACTGCAGCATGCCAGGCTTCCCTGTCCTCCACAATCTCATGGAATTTGTTCAAATTCATGTCCATTGAGTTGATGATGCTACCTAACCATCTCATAATATAAATTTCTAAATGAGGGCATTTTATTGTCTCTCCAAAGAAAATCACATGGTACATTGTGAAATCCAATAATAGAAACAGAAACAAGGAGGAAAAAAACAGAAAAACTCTATTTTGTTGCTGCCAACAGCCTGGAAATTCCCTTTAAGAAATATTTTAAAATTAAGATAGCAGCTGGAAGCATTTAGATATTCCAAAATACTTCAACATTCCTTATGGTCTGACATTTAAATAAAAATTTTAATCATGTATTTTAAAAAGAAATAGAGTGGATTTCTTAGCAAAACAATTTTTAGAAAAATTAATTTCTTATTTCAAAAAAAAAAAGAAAAATTAATTTCTTATTTCTTCTGTGTCTTCAAGAAAATATCTCTCATTGTGCTTGCTCCTTCTCTTCTCCCCACTCTTGTTTGAAACGGGTACAGGCAGAAGACAGGATATTAATCCCACAAACACTGAACCAGTAATTAAGTAAAAATGCTTATGGTATTTCCTCTTAACATTTTACATGTATTTTTGTCTGCTGTTTTACAGTTTGAACTTCGTTCTCCCAGGAGACTCCTAAGCCTTTCCTTAAAATGCTTCTATCCCTTTTGTTTTATTTTGCTCAAATTTTCCCAGGGCATTCTTTTGCTCTCTAAAAGCAGAGACCTTAATTTTGGAAGCTGGTTAGCTTCCCACATGTGAGAGTTGTCCTGGGTATTCAGCACAGAATACCTATCTATCTATAGGAGATGGGGTCTCGTTTGAGGTCTGCATTAGCTTAATGTCTGCTTGCCTACCACTAAATTGACCATAAAATATATGTTTCATGAAGCTTAATTATTGTTAATTAAGCATGCTCACATCCTCACATGAAAGATAATACTTTAAATTAAATTTTGACACTTATATTTAGCTATAAACATACTTTATGAAGAAGGTACTATAAATTCTTGGAGAAATCTTCCCTGACAATATTTTCACTCTTTTCTCCAATTTAGAAACTTCACCAACAAAGACTGATGTGAGGACAAGACAAAGAAAGGTTAGCATTTAGAATTCTGATTAAGAGAAAGTCTGGATTTGACAACAGATCTCTGTTTCTTTCTGTTCTGAAAATTCCAAGTTCCTAAAAGCTGATAATTAGATTACTGTTAGGAAACCTTACACATAAGCAGTAATCCTGGGCAATCAAAATGTGCCTCTGGTCAAGTGTGCTTAGGGATGCCTCACTGTTAGTCTAGGCTGTTAGACTAACACTGTTAGTCAGGCTGGGATATATATGCACAGTAATCCTGTGTCCAGTTCACGTGTGCATATCCATTTTGTCACGCTGAAACAGTCCTCTCCCCAAGAATCCCAAGTCTGTCTGACTAGACAAAGTAACAAAATGGCCCTTAAGTTGCTAGTTTCCGCCCTGTGATACTAGTGAAAAATTAAAATGAGTCTGCAAAAGCTTGAAATTAAATATATCATGCGTTAATCTATTCTCTATAAAATGCAAATGTTCCTATCAAATTTAATAGAGCATATATTTTTAAATTTCTTTCAATGGTTTATGCCAGGAACTTGAAGGTACAACGAGCCAAGAGTACAGAGGCAGGAAGTCTTTAGTGTGTCCTTGAAAAATTCCTTGCCATTTGGCAAGAAAATAATCTGGAAAGAAATTTCTATATTATCTACATTTTGTACTAGAGAAGAGATAGGCATAAACTTCTAATTTGTCTTTACTGACTAAATACTTCCATTTCTCAAAATTTTAGAGAGAGAGAAAGAAGGTGGGGCAGACAGAGAGGGAGGGGGGAAAGCAGAGAGGAAAAGAAGGAGTGGTAGATCATAAGCCTGAGTTGCGCTCCTCCTCTCCTACACTGTCCTCACAACACCAATTTAATGTTTGAGAATAAAATTTTACAGAAAGCAATAGAGAAGGTGATGGCACCCCACTCTAGTACTCTTGCCTGGAAAAGCCCATGGACGGAGGAGCCTGGTAGGCTGCAGTCGCTGAGGGTCGGACACGACTGAGCGACTTCAGTTCCACTTTTCACTTTCATGCATTGGAGAAGGAAATGGCAACCCACTCCAGTGTTCTTGCCTGGAGAGTCCCAGGGACGGCGGAGCCTGGTGGGCTTCCGTCTGTGGGGTTGCACAGAGTCGGACACGACTGAAGCGACTTAGCTTAGCAATGCAATGAAAATAAGGTAAAACAATGCTCTCTAAAATGATATTAATGTATAACTATAAATGAAAGCCCCCGTTTCTTGTTGTTATGGTGAATTCTATTTTAGCTTTAAAACTAATATTCAGAAATCTGTTACATTTGTATACAGTAACAATGAACTGTTAGAAAGAGGAAGTAAGGAAACAAGCCTGTTACCATTGTATCAAAAAGAATAAAATTCCTAGGAATAAGCCTGTTTAATAAACCTATCTAAGGAGGTAAAACACTTGTACTCAGAAAACTATAAGACACTGATGAAAGATATTGAAGATGACACAAAACAGAAAGATACACCATGTTCTTGGATTGAAAGAATCAATATCGTTCAAATGAGTATTGTATCCAAGGAAATCTATAGATTCAATGCAATCACTATGAAATTACCAATGGCATTTTTCACAAAACCTGAACAAATAATTTTGATGTAATTTGTACGGAAACACAAAATACCCTAGCCAGAACAATCTTGAGAAAGATGAAAATACTGGGGGTATCATAGTCTCTGCTGCAGACAATACTACAAAGCTAAGTAATCAAAACAGTATAGTACTGGCATAAAAACAAACACACAGATCAATGGAACAGGACAGGGAGCCCCAAAATAAACTCACACTTATGGTTAATCAATCTATGACAAAGGAGGCAATAATATACAAAGGAGAAAAGACAGTCTCTTCAATAGTGGTGCTGAGAAAATGAGAGAGCTAAATGTAAAAGAATGAAAATAGAACATTCTCTAACACCATATATAAAAATAAACTTAAAATGGATTAAAGACCTAAATGTAGGAAGGAATGCTCCTAGAGAGAAAACAGGGGCAGAATGCTCTTTGACATAAACCACAGCAATATTTTTTTAAATTCGTTTCCTAAAGTAAAGGGGGGAAAAAGCAAAAATAAATAAATAGGACCTAATTAAACTTAAAAGCTTTTGACAACAAAGTCATTGAAAAATAAGACAACATACTAAACGGGAGAAAATATTTGCACCAATATGACCAATAAAGGATTACTATCTAACATATCTAAATAGTTCATACAATTCAATATCAAAAAGCAAACAACCCAATTTTAAAATAGGCAGAAAAATTAAATAAACACTTTTCCAAAGAGGAAATGCAGATGACCAAGGCCATGAGAAGATGCTCAACATCACTAATAATCAGGGAAATGCAAATCCAAACCACAATAAGATATCACCTTTTATCTGTCAGGATGGTATCATCAAAATGAACACAAATAACAAATGTTGGCACAGATGTAGAGTAAAAGGGACCCTTGTACATTCTTCGTGGGAACGTAAATTGGTGCAGCCAGTGTGGAAAACAGTATGAAGTTTTCTCAAAACATCAAAAACATAACTACCATTTGATCTAGAAATTCCACTCCTGTGCATATATATTTAAAAAAAATACTAAATTGAGAAGATACATGTACCCCAATGTCCCTAGGAGCATTATTCATAATTGCCAGTATGAAAGCAATCCAAGTGTTCATCAGTAGATGAATGGATAAAGAACCTGTGTGTGTGTGTGTGTGTGTGTGTGTGTGTGTGTGTATTGTCTATATAGCATATATAGTCTTCCCAGGTGGCACTAATGGTAAAGAACCCTCCTGCCAATGCGGGAGACATAAGAGACACAAATTCCAACCCTGAGTCAAGAAGATCTCCTGGAGGAGGGCAAGGCAACCCACCCCAGTATTCTTGCCTGGAGAATCTCATGGACAGAGGAGCCTGGCAGTCCATCGGGTTGCAAAGAGTCAGACACAACTAAAGGGACTTATATAGCAATGGAATACTGTGTTGTGTGTGTGTGTGTGTGTGTGTGTGTGTGTGTGTGTGTGTAAAACCGAATAGTACTAAGCCCTAACAAAAAAAAAAAAAAAAAAAAAAAGGAACATTGCCATTTGCAACAACATAGATGGACTTGGAGGATATTATGCTAAATGAAACAAGTCAGACAGAGAAAGGCAAATACTGTACGTTACCACTTATATGTGGAATCTGAAAAATACAACAAACTAATGAATATAACAAAAAAGAAGCAGACTCTTAGAAATAGAGAACAAACCAGTGGTTACCAGTGGGGAGAGGGAAGAGGGAGGCAACACAGGCATTGGGGCATGGGAGGTACAAATATTTCATATAAGATAGACTACAGAGGAACAAGATGGTGGAGGAATAGGTGGACGTGAAATACATTTCTCTCCATGGCTGCATCAGGAATACACCTTCAGACACAGAAATGCATACAGAACAACAACTGAGGGCAGACAGGAGTACCTGACCAGCAGAAAAGAATACGCAGACCCACGCAAAACTCGGTAGGATGAAGGAACTAGGTGGGGGGAATGGAGTGTTAGCAGCACAATACTTGCCCTCAGTGGATGGGGGAACTGAAGCAGGGGTCCGATCCCCACATCAGGGCAATTGTCTGCATCATAGGAGAAACATTTAAGGCTGAGAAGGAAACTGCTGATCTGTGGCAGCCTAAATGGAATGAGAATCAGACAGTCCTTGCCGCAGCCATACATACCCTAGATGGCACAGTGGCTGGGAACTGAAGTTGAGGGAGTGCGGAGTAATCCCAGGGTGAGGGCTGCTGTTGACTGTGGAGAGACAGATCAAGGGGATGTAAGGGAGGAGACTGTGGTCGGAAATGCCTGTGGAGGTAAGCTGGGCAGCCATGGAAGCAAGGTGATACTGCTGACTCACGTGTAGCGGGTGGAGCCATCACCATAGCCTCTCTCCCCCAACCCACCAGCATTGGCAGCTGAACAATAGAGAGGCTGGCCCATCAGACACCTGACACACTGAACTACAGAGTAGGACCCCACCCAGGGTGCCCCTTTAAGTGCCTGACATGCTGATCTACAGAGTAGGAACCCAGGTGGGGGGCCCTTCAATGTGCCTGATGCACCAAAAAATGGAGAAGGACCCCAGGCAAGGAAGCCTTCTAAGTGCCTGAATGGGCAGAGCTATGGAGAAAGACTGGCCAAGAGGCCTTCTGATCATCAGGTACAACAGGCTTGAAAAAAGACTCCGATAGGGCCATAACTCCTGTGGTGGAGGTAGTCTGTGTCCCTGCACTTGGCACCGCGAGGGCCCTCGCAAGCCAAACAGCCGCGCTAACTTCACCCTCAGCTCTCACTGGGGCAGAGCTGCCACAGGCAAAAACGTCTTGCATCTATGTGCACAGAGTCACTTCGGTAGTGTCCGACTCTGTGACCCTGTGGACTGTGGCCTGCCAGGCTTTTCTGTCAGGGACTGGGATTCTCCAGGCAAGAATACTGGAGTGTATCGGTCAATACTGGTTGCTATACCCTTCTAGAGCACTGTATTTCCTGCTGCCCTAGCCACCAACTCCCCTGAGTACCTGGTGCTGCCAGAACCCTGGCGAACCAAGCAGCTGCACCACCTCCATACCTGGCCTTCACAGGGGCAAACCCAAGTTCTCCAGTGCAGCCTCAGGAGCAAACCCCAGTGGATGACTCATATCCAGAGGTGGAAATAAAACCACAGTTGAAACCCAGGGGTGGTGTGATTAAGGAAGATGACCCCAAACCCTCCCATCAGCTATACAACTGCAGATTAAATCCACATGATCAACTAGACACAACTGTGTCTGTGGAATATAGGAAAACATTGAGAGCTCCCACAAAAGAAAACACACTAGTTCTGATCCTGTGGATACTGGAGGCAAGAACACAGAGGAGTAGGAGCAGATTAGAATCTGAACTGCCCTCACAGCAGGTCCAGTGATCAGCACACTGTTAGAGGGCATCCTAGGGAGGTGAGGTATGACCAGTGCATTTTCTTGGCAAAACTCTATTAGTGTTTGCCCCGCTTCATTACACATTCCAAGGCCAAATTTGCCTGTTACTCCAGGTGTTTCTTGACTTCCTACTTTCTCATTCCAGTCCCCTATAATGAAAAGGACATCTTTTTTGGGTGTTAGTTATAAAAGGTCTTGTAGGTCTTCATAGAACCGTTCAACCTCAGCTTCTTCAGCGTTACTGGTTGGGGCATAGACTTGGATTACCGTGATATTGAATGGTTTGCCTTGGAGACAAACAGAGATCATTCTGTCGTTTTTGAGACTGCATCCAAGTACTGCATTTCGGACTCTTTTGTTGACCATGATGGCTACTCCATTTCTTCTGAGGCATTCCTGCCCACAGTAGTAGATATAATGGTCCTCTGAGTTAAATTCACCATTTCCAGTCCATTTTAGTTCGCTGATTTCTAGAATGTCGACATTCACTCTTGCCATCTCCTGTTTGACCACTTTCAATTTGCTTTGATTCATGGACCTGACATTCCAGGTTCCTATGCAATATTGCTCTTTACAGCATCGGACCTTGCTTCTATCACCAGTCACATCCACAGTTGGGTATTGTTTTTGCTTTGGCTCTACCCCTTCATTCTTTCTGGAGTTATTTCTCCACTGATCTCCAGTAGCATATTAGGTACCTACTGACCTGGGGAGTTCCTCTTTCAGTATCCTACCATTTTGCCTTTTCATACTGTTCATGGGGTTCTCAAGGAAAGAATACTGAAGTGGTTTGACATTGCCTTCTCCAGTGGACCACATTCTGTCAGACCTCTCCACCATGACCCTATTGCCCTGGGTTGCCTCGTGGGCATGGCTTAGTTTCATTGAGTTAGATAAGGCTGTGGTCCTAGTGTGATTGGATTGACTAGTTTTCTGTGAGTATGGTTTCAGTGTGTCTGCCCTCTGATGCCCTCTTGCAACACCTACCATCTTAATTGGGTTTCTCTTACCTTGGGTGTGGGGTATCTCTTCATGGCTGCACCCTCTTCCAACAACACAAGAGAAGACTCTACACATGGACATCACCAGATGGTCAACACCAAAATCAGATTGATTATATTCTTTGCAGCCAAAGATGGAGAAGCTCTACACAGTCAACAAAAACAAGACCAGGAGCTGACTGTGGCACAGATCATGAACTCCTTATTACCAAATTCAGACTTAAATTGAAGAAAGTAGGGAAAACCGCTAGACCATTCAGGTATGACCTAAATCAAATCCCTTATGATTATACAGTAGAAGTGAGAAATAGATTTAAGGGCCTGGATCTGATAGATAGAGTGCCTGATGAACTATGGAATGAAGTTCATGACATTGTACAGGAGACAGGGATCAAGATCATCCCCATGGAAAAGAAATGCAAAAAAGCAAAACGGCTGTCTGAGGAGGCCTTACAAATAGCTGTGAAAAGAAGAGAAGTGAAAAGCAAAGGAGAAAAGGAAAGATATAAGCATCTGAATGCAGAGTTTCAAAGAATAGCAAGAAGAGATAATAAAGCCTTCTTCAGTGATCAATGCAAAGAAATAGAGGAAAACAACAGAATGGGAAAGACTAGAGATCTCTTCAAGAAATTAGAGATACCAAGGGAACATTTCACGCAAAGATGGGTTTGATAAAGGACAGAAATGGTATGGACCTAACAGAAGCAGAAGATATTAAGAAGAGGTGGCAAGAATACATGGAAGAACTGTACAAAAAAGATCTTCATAACCCAGATAATCACGATGGTGTGATCACTCATCTAGAGCCAGACACCCTGGAATGTGAAGTCAAGTGGGTCTTAGAAAGCACCACTATGAACAAAGCTAGTGGAGATGATGGAATTCCAGTTGAGCTGTTTCAAATCCTGAAAGATGATGCTGTGAAAGTGCTGCACTCAATATGCCAGCAAATTTGGAAAACTCAGCAGTGGACACAGGACTGGAAGAGGTCAGTTTTCATTCCAATCCCAAAGAAAGGCAATGCCAAAGAATGCTCAAACTACCACACAATTGCACTCATCTCACGTGCTAGTAAAGTAATGCTCAAAATTATCCAAGCCAGGCTTCAGTAATACGTGAGCCGTGAACACCTGATGTTCAAGCTGGTTTTAGAAAAAGCAGAGGAACCAGAGATCAAATTGCCAACATCTGCTGGATCATGGAAAAAGCAAGAGAGTTCCAGAAAAGCATCTATTTCTGCTTTATTGACTATACCAAAGCCTTTGACTGTATGGTTCACAATAAACTGTGGAAAATTCTGAAAGAGTTGGGAATACCAGACCACCTGACCTGCCTTTTGAGAAATCTGTATGCAGGTCAGGAAGCAACAGTTAGAACTGGACATGGAACAACAGACTGGTTCCAAATAGGTAAAGGAGTACGTCAAGGCTGTATATTGTCACCCTGCTTATTTAACTTATATGCAGAGTACATCATGAGAAACGCTGGGCTGGAAGAAGCACAAGCTGGAATCAAGATTGCTGGGAGAAATATCAATAACCTCAGATATGCAGATGACACCACCCTTATGGCAGAAAGTGAAGAAGAGCTAAAAAGCCTCTTGATGAAAGTGAAAGAGGAGAGTGAAAAAAGTTGGCTTAAAGCTCAACATTCAGAAAATGAAGATCATGGCATCTGGTCCCATCACCTCACGGGAAATAGATGGGGAAAGAGTGGAAACAGTGTCAGACTTTATTTTGGGGGGTTCCAAAATCACTGCAGATAGTGACTGCAGCCATGAAATTAAAAGACGCTTACTGCTTGGAAGGAAAATTATGACCAACCTAGATAGAATATCCAAAAGGAAAGACATTACTTTGCCAACTAAGGTCCGTCTAGTGAAGGCTATGGTTTTTTCAGTGGTCATGTATAGATATGAGAGTTGGACTGTAAAGAAAACTGAGTGCCAAAGAATTGATGCTTTTGAACTGTGGTGTTGGAGAAGACTCTTGAGAGTCCCTTGGACTGCAAGGAGATCCAACCAGTCCATTCTGAAGCAGATCAGCCCTGGGATTTCTTTGGAGGGAATGATGCTAAAGTGGAAACTCCAGTACTTTGGCCACCTCATGCAAAGAGTTGACTCCTTGGAAAAGACTCTGATGCTGGGAGGGATTGGGGGCAGGAGGAGAAGGAGACAACAGAGGATGAGATGGCTGGATGGCATCACTGACTCGATGAAGGTGAATCTGAGTGAACTCCGGGAGTTGGTGATGGACAGGGAGGCCTGACGTGATGCGATTCATGGGGTCGCAAAGATTCGGACACGACTGAGCAACTGAACTGAACTGAACTGAAGGGAGGTGAGGTAGACTGTGACTCCCAGCGAGGGAAAGTACTCTGACAGCAGTGACTCAAGAAAAACATTTATTATCCTTATGTTTTGACTTGTTCTGTAGATTCTTTTGGATTTTTCTCCTTTTTTTTTACTCCCCTCTGCTGTGGTCGATTTTATTGGCACCATGATATTTAAGCTTTGGGGCTTTTTTTTTTTTTCTCTCTCAGCAGCAATGCCATAAGAAACTACTTGTGGTATCTTAGTTCCTGATCAGAGATCAAGCCCTGAGCCTTTGGAGTGGGAACACTGACTCCAAGACCCTAGACTACCAGAGAACTAACCCTGCTGCTGCTGCTAAGTCGCTTCAGTTGTGTCCGACTCTGTGCGACCCCATAAACGACAGCCCACCAGGCTCCCCCATCCCTGGGATTCTCCAGGCAAGAACACTGGAGTGGGTTGCCATTTCCTTTTCCAATGCATGAAAGTGAAAAGTGAAAGTGAAGTCGCTCAGTCGTGTCCGACTCTTCACTACCCCATGGACTGCAGCCTTCCAGGCTCCTCCATCCATGGGATTTTCCAGAGAACTAACCCTAGGGGGTATCAAATAGTGAGAACTCACACAAAGGAAACTACTGTAATACAAGACCCAGCATCACCCAACCACCAATAGCACCCTGAGCAGGACACCTCCTCTAAATAACAAACAAAACAAAAATACACACCCAATCATCAGCAGACAGGATTACCACCTCACTCAGCCTTGCCCATCAGAGGGAGAACAAAGAAACAAATAAAAATTCAGCACAACTTTTACCTTATAAGAAGCTTACATTGGACCAAACATAGAGGGCAGAGACCAAAAGGAAGAAAGAGTTCAACCTTGAAGCCTGGGAAAAGGAGACCTCAAACACAATAAGTTAAAAAAATAATAATGAAAAGGCAGAGAAATATTGCACAAATGAAGGAACAAATTAGAAACACAGAAGTCCAAATAAATGAAGAGGAAATAGGCAAACCACCTGAAAAGGAATTTAGAATAATGGTAGTAAACATGATCAAAAATCTTGAAGGCAAATGGAGAAGTGCAAGAATCAATTAACAGAGACCTAGAAGAATTAAAGAATAAACATGCAGAGACAAACAACAGAATTACTGAAATTAAAAATACTCTAGAAGGAATCAATAGTAAAATATCTGAAGCAGAAGAATGAATCAGTGAGCTGGAAGATAAAATGGTGGAAATAACTTCTGAAGAACAGAATAAAAAGAATGAAAAGAACTGAGGATAGACTCAGAGACCTCTGGGATGATATCAAATGCACCAACATTCAAATAAAAGGGGTCCTAGAAGAAAAAGGGGAAAAGAAAGGTTATGAGAAAATTTTTGAAGAGTTGAAAATTTCCCCAACATGGAAAAGGAAATAGTCAATCAAGTGCAAGAGGCAGAGTCTGATACAGGATAAACCCAAGGAGAAACACACCAAGACACACACTAATTAAACTACAAACAACTGAACACGAAGAGAGAATACTAAAAGCAGCAAGGGAGAAGTAACCAGTAACATCATGGGAAACCCCATACACTTAACAGCTGATCTTTCAGCAGAAACTTTGCAGGCCAGAAGGGAATGGCAGGATATATTTAAAGTACTGAAAGGGAAAAATCTATGAACAAGATTACTGTACCTGGCAAGGATCTCATTCAAAATTGATGGAGAAATCAAAAGCTTTGCAGATAAGCAAAAGTGAAGAGAATTCAGTACCACCAAACCAGCTTTAAAACAAGAGTTAAATGGTCTTATATAGTCAAGAAATATAAGAGAAGAAAAAAGATTTACAAAATCAACCCCAAACAATTAAGAAAATGGCAATAGGAACATATATATAAATAATTACTTTCAATGTAAATGGATTAAATGCTCCAACCAAAAGACACAGACTGGCTGAATGGATACAAAAACAAGACCCATATATATGCTGATTACAAGAAACCCACTTTAGACCTCAAGACACATATTGACTAAAAGTGAGAGGATGGAAAAATATATTCCATGCAAATGGGAAACAAAGGAAAGCTGGAGTAGCTATCCTCATATCAGACAAAACAGACCTTAAAATAAAGAATATTACAAGAGATAAGGAAAGACACTACATAATGTCCAAGAGATCAATCCAAGAGGAAGACATAACAATTGTAAATATCTATGCAGCCAATATAGGAGCACCTCAATACAGAAAACAAGCACTAACAGACATAAAAGGATAAACTGACAGTAACACAATAAGAGTAGGAGACTTTCACACCCCACTCACACCAATGGACAGATCATCAAAATGGAAAATGAATAAGGAAACACAAGTCTTAAATGATACATTAGATTAGATGGATCTCATTGATATCTTCAGGACATTCCATCCAAATGCATAAGAATACAACTTCTTCTCAAGTACACATGGAACATTTTCCAGGATAGACAACATCTTGGTTCACAAATTAAACCTCAATAAATTCAAGAAAACTGAAATCATATCAAGCATCCTCTCCACCCACAAGACTATAAGACTAGATGTCAATTACAAGAAAAAAATTGTAAGAAACACAAACACATAGAGATTAAACAACATGTTTCTAACGACCAACATATTACTGAAGAAATCAAAAGGAAAATCAACAGATTTCTAGAAAAAAAAATGACAAAACACAACAACTCAAAACCTATGGGATGCAGCAAAAGCAGTTCTAAGAGGGAAGTTTATAGCAATACAATTCTGTCTCATAAAACAAGAAAAACATCGAATAGCCTAACTTTACACCTAAAACAACTGGAAAAAGAAAAACAAAATAAACCCAAAATTGGCAGAAGGAAAGAAATCATAAAATTCAGAGCAGAAATAAGTGAAAAAGAAATGAAAGAAACAATAGTAAAGATTAATAAAACCGGCTCTTTTGAGAAGATAAACAAAATTGATGAACTTTTAGCCAGACTCATCAAGAAAAAAAGAGAGAAGAATCAAATCAACAAAATTAGAAATGAAAAAGGAGAGGTTATCACAGACAATGCAGAAATACAAAGGATTATAAAAGACTATCATGAACAATGATATTAAAATGGATAACCTGGAGGAAATGGACAGATTCTTAGAAAAGTTCAACCTTCCAAGACTGAACCAGGAAGAAATAGAAATTATGAACAACCCAATTACAAGAACTGAAATTGAAGCTATTATCAAAAATCGCCCCCCAAAACAAAAGCCCAGGACAAGATGGCTTCCCAGGAGAATTCTATCAAACATTTAGAGAAGAGCTAATGCCTATACTTCTAAAACTCTTTCAAAAAAACGCAGAGGAAGGAACACTTCCAAACTCATTCTATGAGGGCACCATCACCCTGATACCAAAACCAAAGAAAGACAGCATGAAAAACGAAAACTACAGGCCAATAACACTGATGAACATAAATGCAAAAATCCTCAGCAAATTTTTGGCAAACAGAATTCAGCAACACATCAAAAAGCTCATACACAATGATCAAGTTCAATATACACAAATCAACCAATGTGATACACAATAGTAACAAATTGAAAGATTAAAAACCAGATGTAAATCTCAATAGATGCCGAAAAAGCCTCTGAAAAAATTCAGCAAACATTTATGATTAAAACTCTTCAAAAAATGGGCACAGAAGGAATCTACCTCAACATAGTAAAGGCCATATATGAGAAGCCTACAGCAATGGTGAGAAACTGAAAGCATTCCCCGTAAGATCAGGAACAAGACAAGGGTGTCCACTTTCACCACTATTATTTAACATAGTTTGGGAAGTCCTAACTAAAGCAGTCAGAGAAGAAAAAGAAATAGAAGGAATCCAGATGAGAAAAGAAGAAGTAAAGCTCTCACTGTTTGTAGATGACATGATACTATACATAGAAAACCCTACAGATAGTATCAGAAAATTACTAGAGCTAATCAGTGAATTTAGCAAAGTTGCAGGACACAAAATCAATGCACAGAAATCACTTGCATTTCTATATACTAACAATAGAAAACCAGAAAGAGAAATTAAGGAATCAATCCCATTCAACACTACCACAAAAATAATTAAATATCTAGGAATAAACTTACCTAAGGAGACAAAAGAATTCTACATAGAAAATTATAAGACACTGATGAAAGAAATCAAAGATGACATAAACAGATGGAGAGATAGTCCATGTCCCTGGGTAGGAAGAATCAATATTATGAAAATGACTGTACTATCAAACACAATCTACAGATTCAATGCAATCCCTATCAAATTACCAATGGCATTTTCCACAGAACTAGAACAAAAAATTTCACAATTCATATGGAAACACAAAAGACCACAAATAGTCAAAGCAGTCTTGGGAAAGAAGAAAGGCCCTGGAGGAATCGACCTTCCTGACTTTAGATTAGACTACAAAGCTACAGTCAAGACAGTATGGCACTGGCACAAAAACGGAAATATAGACCAATGGAACAAGATAGAAACCCAGAAATGAACCCATGCACATATGGATATTATGGGCACTTATTTTTGACAAAGGAGGCAAGAATATACTTTGGGGCAAAGACAGCCTCTTCAATAAATGGTGCTGGGAAAACTGGACAGCTAGATGTAAAAGAATGAAATTAGAACACTTCCTAACACCATGCACAATGATCAACTCAAAATGGATTAAAAACTTAAATGCAAGACCAGAAACAATAAAACTTTTAGAGGAAAACACAGGCAGAACACTCAGTGACATAAATCAAAGCTGATCCTCTATGACCCACCTTACAGAGTAAAAGATATAAAACAAAAGTAAACAAATGGGACCTATTGAACTTAAAGGCTTTTGCACAGCAAAGGAAACTATAATCAAGGTGAAAAGACAACCCTCAGAATGGGAGAAAATAATGGCAAATGAAACAACTGACAAAGGATTAATTTCCAAAATATACAAGCAGTTCATACAACTCAATACCAGGAAAACAAACAACCCAATAAAAAGTGGGGAAAAGACTGAAACAGACATTTCTCCAAAGAAGACACACAGATGGCTAATAAACACATAAAAAGATGCTCAACATTGCTCATTATTATTGTCTTCCCTGGTGGCTCAGTAGTTAAAGCGTCTGCCTGCAATGCAGGAGACCTGGGTTCGATCCCTAGGTCGGGAAGATTCCCTGGAGAAGGAAATGGCAACCCACTGCAGTATTCTTGCCTGGAGAATCCTATGAATGGAGGAGCCTGGTGGGCTAGAGTCCACAGGGTTGCAAATCAAAATCACAATGAGATATCACCTCACACCAGTCAGAATGGCCATCATCAAAAAGTCTACAAATGATAAATCCTGCAGTGGGTGTGGAGAAAAGGGAACGCTCTTGCATTGTTGGTGGGAATGTAAATTGATACAGCCACTATGGAAGATGGTATGGAGATTCCTTAAAAAACTAGGAATAAAACCACCAAAGTTCAGTTCAGTTCAGTTGCTCAGTCATGTCCGACTCTGCGACCCCATGAATTGCAGCACGCCAGGCCTCCCTGTCCATCACCAACTCCCAGAGTTCACTCAGATTCACCTTCATCGAGTCAGTGATACCATCCAGCCATCTCAACCTCTGTCATCCCCTTCTCCTCCTGCCCCCAATCCCGCCCAGCATCAGAGTCTTTTCCAATGAGTCAACTCTTCGCATGAGGTGGCCAAAGTACTGGAGTTTCCGCTTTAGCATCATTCCTTCCAAAGAAATCCTAGGGCTAATCTCCTTCAGAATGGACTGGTTGGATCTCCTTCCAGTCCAAGGGACTCTCAAGAGTCTTCTCCAACACCACAGTTCAAAAGCATCAATTCTTCAGCGCTCAGCCTTCTTCACAGTCCAACTCTCACATCTATACATGACCACAGGAAAAACCATAGCCTTGACTAGACAGACCCTAGTTGGCAAAGTAATGTCTCTGCTTTTGAATATGCTATCTAGGTTGGTCATAACTTTTCTTCCAAGGAGTAAGCATATGACCCAGCAATCCCACCCCTAGGCATACCCTGAGGAAACCAGGGTAGAAAAACACACATGTATTCCATTGTTCATTCCAGTGCCATTTAAAATAGCTAGAATATGGAAGCAACTTAGATGCCCATCAACAGATGAATGGATAAAGAAGTTGTGGTACATATACACAATGGAATACTACTCAACCATAAAAAGGAATGCATTTGAGTCAGTTCTGATGAGATGGATGAAATTAGAAACTATTATACAGAGTGAAGTGAGTCAGAAAGAGAAAGAAAAATATTGTATTCTAATGCACATATACAGAATCTAGAAAAATTGTTCTGAAGAATTTATTTACATGGTAGCAATGGAGAAACAGACATAGAGAATAGATTTATGCACATGGGGAGATGGGAGGACAGGGTGAGATGTATGGAAAGAGTCA
Source organism: Oryx dammah (assembly GCF_014754425.2). Taxonomy (NCBI): domain Eukaryota; kingdom Metazoa; phylum Chordata; class Mammalia; order Artiodactyla; family Bovidae; genus Oryx; species Oryx dammah. The sequence continues at coordinate 3,394,507 of NW_024080444.1, read as the reverse complement.
CATGGAAACTTACCTCCAGTTCAGTTCAGTCACTCAGTCATGTCCGACTCTCCGTGACCCCATGAATCGCAGCACGCCAGGCCTCCCTGTCCATCACCAACTCCCGGAGTTCACTCAGATTCACCTTCATTGAGTCAGTGATGCCATCCAGCCATCTCATCCGCTGTCATCCCCTTCTCCTCCTGCCCCCAATCCCGCCCAGCATCAGAGTCTTTTCCAGTGAGTCAACTCTTCGCATGAGGTGGCCAAAGTACTGGAGTTTCCGCTTTAGCATCATTCCTTCCAAAGAAATCCCAGGGCTGATCTGCTTCAGAATGGACTCGTTGGATCTCCTTGCAGTCCAAGGGACTCTCAAGAGTCTTCTCCAACAACATAGTTCAAAAGCATCAATTCTTCGGCACTCAGCCTTCTTCACAGTCCAACTCTCACATCCATACATGACCACAGGAAAAACCATAGCCTTGACTAGATGGACCCTAGTCGGCAAAGTAATGTCTCTGCTTACATTACTATATGTAAAATAGATAGCCAATGGGAATTTGCTGTATGGATCAGGAAACTCAAACAGGGGCTCTGTTCAACCTAGAGGAGTGGGATGGGGAGCGAGATGGGAGCAAGGTTCTAAAGGGAGGAGATATATGTATACCTATGGCTGATTCATGTTGAGGTTTGATAGAAAACAACAAAAATCAGTAAAGCAATTATCTTTTAACAAAAGAAAAACTGAAAAAAAAGTAACTTAAAAAGCAGCAGATATTAAGAACAGGTGGCAAGAATATACAGAAGAACTATACAAAAAAGATCTTGACAATGCAGATAACCACAATGGTGTGATCACGCACATAGAACCAGACATCCTGGAAAGTGAAGTCAAGTGGGCCTTAAAAAGCATCACTATGAACAAAGATAGTGGAGGTTGAGCTGTTTCAAATCTTAAAAGATGATGCTGTGAAAGTGCTGCACTCAGTATGCCAGCAAATCTGGAAAACTCAGCAGTGGCCACAGACTGGAAAAGGTCAGTTTTCATTCCAAGCCTAAAGAAAGGCAATGCCAAAGAATGCTCAAGCTACTGCATAATTGCACTCATCTCACACACTAGTAAAGTAATGCTCAAAATTCTTCAAGCCAGGCTTCAGCAATACGTGAACTGTGAACTTCTAGATGTTCAAGCTGGTTTTAGAAAAGGCAAAGGAACCAGAAATCAAATTGCCAACATTCACTGGATCATTGAAAAAATAAGAGTTCCAGAAAAAGACCTATTTCTGCTTTATTGACTATGCCAAAGCCTTTGACTCTGTGGATCACAACAAACTGTGGAAAATTCTGAAAGATATAGGAATACCAGACCACCTGACCTGCCTCTTGAGAAATCTGTATGCAGGTCAGGAAGCAACAGTTAGTTAGAACTGAACATGGAACAGACTGGTTCCAAATAGGAAAAGGGGTATGTCAAGGCTGTATCTTGTCATCCTGCTTATTTAACTTATATGCAGAGTACATTATGAGGAACGCTGGGCTGGAGGAAACACAAGCTGGAATCAAGATTGCTGAGAGAAATATCAATAACTTCAGATATGCGGATGACACCACCCTTATGGCAGAAAGTGAAGAAGAACTAAAAAGCCTCTTGATGAAAGTGAAAGAGGAGAGTGAAAAGTTGGCTCAACATTCAGAAAACTAAGATCACAGCCTCCCATCCCATCACTTCATGGCAAATAGATGAGGAAACAGTGGAAACAGTGGCTGATTTTATTTGGGGGGGCTCCAAAATCACTGCAGATGGTGACTGCAGCCATGAAATTAAAAGATGCTTCCTCCTAGGAAGGAAAGTTATGACTAACCTAGATAGCATATTCAAAAGCAGAGACATTATTTTGCCAACAAAGGTCCATCTAGTCAGTTCAGTTTAGTTCAGTCACTCAGTCGTGTCTGACTCTGCGACCCCATGAATTGCAGCACGCCAGGCCTCCCTGTCCCTCACCAACTCCCAGAGTTCACTCAGACTCACCTCCATCGAGTCAGTGATGCCATCCAGCCATCTCATCCTCTGTCGTCCCCTTCTCCTCCTGCCCCCAATCCCGCCCAGCATCAGAGTCTTTTCCAATGAGTCAACTCTTTGCATGAGGTGGCCAAAGTACTGGAGTTTCAGCTTTATCATCAGTCCTTCCAAAGAAATCCCAGGGCTGATCTCCTTCAGAATGTACTGGTTGGATCTCCTTGCAGTCCAAGTGACTCTCACGAGTCTTCTCCAACACCACAGTTCAAAAGCATCAATTCTTTGGCACTCAGCCTTCTTCACAGTCCAACTCTCACATCCATACATGACCACAGGAAAAACCATAGCCTTGACTAGATGGACCTTAGTCGGCAAAGTAATGTCTCTGCTTTTGAATATGCTATCTAGGTTGGTCATAACTTTTCTTCCAAGGAGTAAGCGTCTTTTAATTTCATGGCTGCAGTCACCATCTCCAGTGATTTTGGAGTCCCCAAAAAATAAAGTCTGACACTGTTTCCACTGTTTCCCCAACTATTTGCCATGAAGTGATGGGACCGGATGCCATGATCTTCATTTTCTGAATGTTGAGCTTTAAGCCAACTTTTTCACTCTCCACTTTCACTTTCATCAAGAGGCTTTTTAGTTCTTCTTCACTTTCTGCCATAATGGTGGTGTCATCTGCATATCTGAGATTAACGCTATGGTTTTTCTAGTAGTCATGTATGGATGTGAGTGTTGGACTATAAAGAAAACTGAGTACCAAATAATTGATGCTTTTGAACTGGGGTGTTGGAGAAGACTCTTGAGAGTTCCTTGGACTGCTTGGAGATTCAACCAGTCCATCCTAAAGGAGACAAGTCCTGGGTGTTCATTGGAAGGACTGGTGTTGAAGCTGAAACTCCAAAACTTTGGCCACCTAATGTGAAGAGCTGACTCATTTGAAAAGACCCTGATGCTGGGAAAGATTGAAGGCAGGAGGAGAAGGGGACGTCAGAGGATGATATGGTTGTATGGCATCACTATCTCAATGGACATGATTTTGAGTAAACATCGGAAGTTGGTGATGGACAGGGAGGCCTGGCGTGCTGCGGTCCATGGAGTCGCAAAGAGTTGGACACGACTGAGTGACTGAACTGAACTGAACTTAAAAGAATAATATCGACTACAGTGATGTATTTTATAACATGGGGAATATAGCCAATATTTTCATAACTGTAAATGGGTATAACCTTTAAAAATACAGTACAAATAAATGTTTTATTTAAAAAAAGAATGTTTGTTAGGTGAAAACTGGCATAATAATCAAATTTTTCTTTTCTAATTTTATAAACTCACATGAATTGTTCTCTAGAAGGAGGAAGGTATTTCTAAAAAGAAATTACACATCCAGGTAGCTTTTTATGTTGAGAATGATTTTCTAATATTTATCTTTGGTTACAATCTCAAATTCTACATTTTCATTGCTAGTACAAACAAAAGTGAATGATTTTTGTATATTAACCTTGTATCCTGCACCCTTGCTGTAATTGCTCATTTGTTTCCAGAGTTATTTTGTCAGTTCTTTTGGATTTTTACCATAGGTGATCATATGTGTAAATAAAGACAATTTCTATCTTTCTTATCAATCTTGCCTTGTCTTATTGCATTAACTAGAGCTGAACTTATTTTAATATAATCAAATAACAAAGTTTTTCCTTATAATACCCACATATATAATATAGGAAAGGAAAAAAATGTGGGAATGAAATAAATTCAAGTTTAATAGAATATAGCAATATAACATCTCTGGAAAAAAAAAACTGTATGTATCTTGCATATGAGTATGTTTACTGATGTATTTAGCTAACACCAGATTTGAGGAAAAGAAAAGAAATTATTTCAGGTCACATCTCTGACTTTTGCGAGGTTACTCAGAGTCCAGCAACAGGTTTCTCAACTGTGCAGGTGAGAGACATCCATAGTTAGCTCATTCCAAAAGGATAAGGCTTAAAGAAGAATACCAATGAGACTTCCAACCAAATGTATTCACTTAAAATGGGGAAAAAATCATAAGCAATCAGTTAATTGATCAGCTGTACACAGCATCCATCCCCCAATATAAGAAAGCTGTAAATAAATGTAAGAAGTTCCTTGGAGATTGTAGAACTTAAGAAAAAAGGAGTTTTGAATGGTCTATATAGTCTGTCACCTGCCCAGAAATGTATGGAGTGAGACATAGTCTTTAATAGGATCTGAACAGGTTCTTTTGACTTAATTACCATGACAGAGTAAACTAACAATTTCCTTTCTCTTCTCATCATTATTATGACTTGGAGTAGTTTCTATCTGTGAATACTTGGCATACTGATGAGCTCCTTTTTGCATTTTTAAAGGCCTCCAAGTCAAATGTAAGATTCAGATTCTTCTCAACCTAAATGAATTGACTTGATAGTTTTGTAGTTTATTTGTGGGGGGTGGGGGGGGCTGGTGTTTCCTGCACATCAAGCACCATGTTAAGCAAAATTTCCCCCTAAAGGGCAGCTTTGTGGGGCTGATGGATAGGATATACAGGTGTGTATAAATTGCAAAACTAATTGACAGATGACAAATGCTTCACTGCTCTGCCCTGGAGCCAAAGAATAGCAGGTAACTTATCTTTGCTGTTTCGTTGTTTCCCCTTTTCAATATTTTCTTTGCCAATAGTGAAATCTCACTATTCCCTATGCATTTATAGTTTGGTATTTTAAAATTTTCTCTTAGTCATTTCCAAAACCTCTTAAAATTTGTCACTTTTATTTCAACCTGTTACAAATACTGGCTCATGGTTGCAGCTTTATATAAAGTAGTAACTGGTTTTCAACACAGGTGAAGACAGTAAGTACATAAACATCAGTCCTAAGTAGAAATATTTCTTTACTGACAGCCAAGATTGCACACATGCATTATCAGGCCTGACCATAATCAGGTGAAGAATGAAGGTTCAAACTTTGTTTTCAGTACATCTTTCTAATTAATCAGCAGCAGCACTTATTATAGCAGGCATTAATTTTAGCAATTCCAGAAGAGAAACACAATTCCTACTTTCAAGAAGGAAATGGCAACTCACTCCAGTAATCTTGCCTGCAAAATTCCATGGGCGGAAGAGCCTGGTGGGCTACAGTCCATGGTGTTACAAAGAGCTGGACATGACTGAGTGACTAAACAACAACAAAACCTTCAAGATGGTCATTAATTCTTTGAAAAGACAAAATATTCACACATGGGAAAGTGAACAATGCGAAAGTTAGTCTGTTTAAAAACCAGCAGAATAGATGTCTGCAGGTATTATGCATGAATAGGATACAGACAATAAATGTTATGGAATTCAGATGAATTCAGGGAGGCAACTCAGAGAATGTTTCATTGCTCGTCAGACTTGAAAGATAGTAGGACTCACAAAAAACAGAGGACAAGGGTAGATGTCTGGATGGGTGAAGATCGAGTAAATGGTGTGAACAGCTATGTTGGCAAAAAGCATGCTGTATTAAAAGAGTGACTTTATCAGTCTGAATAGATATGGCAGTCAAAGATAGAATGCTCTCTTTCATGTCTTACAGAACATTTGAACACTTCTTTTGTGTTCTTGGGGGCTGTTTTAATAGCTTTACAACAAAGTGTATCCTATTGCTCGAAGTTTTGTTGTAGAGGTTTGTTCTTCAGCTCATCTGAGACCTCTGAGTCAGAAGCTGTATTCTTTCTCTACTACCATGAGCATCTAGTAAACACCTGGTACATGGAAGTCATTTACTAGAATTTAGATAAATGAAAGAAAGCACAATAAATACCGAGAAATGTTTCTTTTAGTAAAGATCATCGTGCATGCGTGCATTCTCAGTTCTGTCTGACTCTTTGCAACCCTATGGACCATAGCCTGCCAGGCTCCTCTGTCCATGGGATTTTTCAGTGAAGATAATTTTTCTTTAATTACTGGAGTTTTAATTCTCAGTAAGAAAGGCATAAGATATTCTAAGGGTTTCTAGTTTCCAATGAAATTTTATCTAGCTTTCCACTAAAAGTGGGATCAACTGAAAAACATATTTGAAAATGTTGATTTAGACCCCACTAAACAGGTTTATTTTTATGTAGTCATTCACAAATATTTATTGAGTACCTACTATTTACAGGTCACTGTTCTACGTGAAAAAAAAAAAGGAGCTAAAAAAAAAAAAAAAACCTGCCTTTAAGGAGCTTATACTCTAGTAAAGAGAAACAAAAAATTTAAAGTTCCAACAGGTATAGTAGTTTACAAAAGGACTCTGAATTGCTCACCTCTTGCAATATCCACATTTTCCTGGTATGTATTTTTTAAATTTTATTTATTTTATAATGGGTCCTTGCTGTTTATCTGTTTTAAATATAGCAGTGTATATGTGCCAGTTCCAAACTACCAATCTATCCCTCTCTCAACCCTGCCCTCACCAACCATAAATTCATTCTCTAAGTCTGTGGGTCTGTTTCTGTTTTGTAAATAAGTTCATTTGTATAATTTTTTTAGATTTCCCAGTGATATGATATGATATTTGTCTTTCTCTGTCTGACTTACTTCACTTAGTTTAAGGCTTTGCAGCACTGAGTTCCTGCTTGCTCTGAGCTTGTGTCTAGCCTGGTGACCTGCTTTGGCCAATAGGACATTAGCAAACTGATACAAGCTCATAGAAAGGCTTGCTGGCTCTTGCGTCTCTCTGTCCGGAGACTACTCCTCTGCTAGTTGAGGAGTCAAGGCTGAGAGGCACCTGCAACAGAGGTAAAATGCTCCCCTCATCTCACTGAGGCCCCCTAGAATACCTAGCATCCTGGAGACCCACAGACAGTGACTGTGCCTAACCCAGTGACAGACCCGGTGACTGTGCCTAACCCATTTCAACAGAGTTGCCAGAGAGTGACAGAGAGACATGGGAGATGAAGATAGGAAAGTAAAGGGAATAGGTCAGACCCAATTTTGCAGAGCTCTAAAGTCCATAGTGTCGCAAAGAGTCAGCCATGACTGGACTGAGCACACACATAAGTGCAGGAATTCTCAAAGCCTTAATATGCTAATAAGTCTTACGAGTTTCCAAACAGGAGACTTAGAATTCTGCAATTCCTCAAATGTATCTGGTAACCCAACACATTTTCTCTTTTTCTCACAGAGCATCTCAAAGCTCTGCCAAATTCGTCAGTGGGTGGTTTTCATCTTTAGGTCCCAGGCTAGGCTGAGATGGAATGGTTGGAGACATGCTGAAACCAGCACCCTGACAACATTCCAGAAGATCCAAACACTTAGGTGGAGTCAGCTCCAAATCGTGCCTCTCCCGGCTATGTAATGTGACATGCAGCAGATATACTGGCTTTTTTCATTAGAAAAGTTTCATATGTAGCATATTACATCATCACATAAAGGTTCCAAATGAAATAAAGTTCTACCAAGAAAAAAATCAGATGGTATGTTAAAATACACAGAAGTTATAAATCACTAAGCCTTATAAGCTTTCCATTAATTTTTTTTAAAAAAAGGTTAGGTTCTCCAGATGTTCCTAATCCACAACACTTGGATGAAAACCCAATACCTTAACCTGTCTCAGCAAAGAACATCTTATTTCTACATAAAAGAAATGGAATTGCTGTGATAATTTTAAAGATGGATTAACATTCAAGTGACTTACATATAAATGCACATGACTGTTGATTTGTTACAGGAAGTACTGTCTCAACCCAAGACCGTGATGCCGGGGAGGTTTTGCTCTCTCTCCTGCATTTAAGACCATGTATGTATACACAGGACAAGAATTTTCATTCATACTGTATTATTTGATCCCAAACTTTGCTCTTTCCCTAACTTGTTCATTATACCTTTTCACTTCAACTCCTTCCAATTACAGCTACTTTTTCTGAGAATACAAATATTAAACGTGAGAATGTATAACATCTCCACCCAAACAGTATCCCTTGTGTATACTATATTTAAATTGAAAAACTCTTGGCCATTACAAAACTATTTGATCAGTTATATTTTTCATATTTTCCCTCTGTCATATTGTATATGAAAGAATGTATGCAGAAATAATATAAATTAAGCACTTTAAGGAAATGGATTCTCAAAACAACATGTCATACACACTTTTTAAATTGTTGTTTAATGGCCAACTTCCTTTCTGTAAACTGAGAAGAGGCACCTTCTTTCTTTGCTCCCCTGAAAGGTCCATATCCCCTCTCTCTCTGACTGGTCACACTCCGTCAGTTCCTTTTCTGTAGGCCAGAAGGGAGACTCCCCCTACCCCCACTGCGCCACCGCTTCTGTTCCATGTTGCTAATGGCAGGGGAGACACCAGACACATGGAATTGCCAGAAAACACATACAGGAGAACCCAAAGCAAGTTCCTAAGAGTCTCCTGCTGTAGAAACCCTGTTTCCTTCCCACCACAGGATATACTTCCCGCTAAGATGGAGTCCTTCCAGTGAATCCACATATGAGCATGGCACTACATCCTTCAAGGGGATAGAAAAGAAACATCTACTCAATCAAGAAACATGTATTTATTACTTACCCGAGAAGCCATGCATTGGGTATTTTGGAGACATCCACTGTATATAACACCAATCCTGGCCACAAGGCAAATTCCCTATAGTTGGGGGAATAAGGTAGCATTTTCTCTGTAAGAAAATATTAACTGTTCAAAATATATTGACTTATTCAGAGAATAACATTACAGAGTTCAGTAGAAAAGATACTATTTGGGATGAGTCAGGTCATCAGGAAGGAGAAACTTTTATGTCAGTAATGCAACATCAGCCTAAATTCAGTTAAGTAGGTAGAGAAATACGGAGATGGACACAAGCAAGGCTTTTGGTGGGAACATATATTTCCTCCAGGGGGAAAAAGCAAGCAAACAAACTTCATTAAGTGTATCAGGTAATATTCCAGGTGGAGAGATAGTAACACCAGGCAAGGCTGGTTCCCTTGGCTCTTACATGCTAGAGCAAAAGATAAATGAACAAGTGACCAGCGGTAAGCACCATCACATCAAATCATAACAAACACTGTGAAGGAAACAAAACCGGAGGATGGCACGAGAAGGGATGACAACTTCCACCAAGATGGTCAGGGAAGGCCGTTCTGAGGTGTCCTTGGACCTGGGCAATGAAAGGAGCAAGGATGGGGGTTAGGGGGTAGGATTTCCTAAACTCTAGGTCAGAGAACTCTGGGAAATACCAAAGAGTAACTGAGGAAAACAAAAACAATCCCTTTCCATAGAGATTCTTTTTGAAGTTTCATAATACACATGGGAACACTGAAGACATCTGAAAGTCCTTGAGGAAACAGAACCTATTAATATTTGCCCCAGTGCTTCCCCAGTACACTACAGAAAGCAGCGATCCTTTCTTTCTTGGTGGTGGTGTCTGCATTGCAGGGGTTGGGAGAGTGGAGGGTGGTTCTAATACAACAACAGTTTTAGTATTGGCTCTCAAAACACTGCTTAATGCTAAACTAACAAGTCTGCAGACTCCGGTAGAATAAAACCTGAATAGGATTCCCTGGAGTTATGCCATAAAGAGACCTGTTTGGAATTTGATTCATACTAAATAGGAAGGCCTTCTAACTTTTGAACAGAGAATTGATAAGCTAAAAGTGTGTGTTTTGATGCTGTCACCCCAATACTGATAATGCTGAGTGGGTTTAATAAAGGAGAATATAGAACAAGGAAGATTAGCTAGGAAACATTTTTCTAGCCTAAGTGAGAATGCTTGAACCAAGATTTAAAGTGGATGAAGGGGAAGGGAGAGAGATGAAACATTAGGAGAGAAGAGGTGGCCAAACAAGTGGACATCTCTCTAGAACTTAGGAGAGACAAGACACTCAGTAGTGAGTTGGAGGCAGTGGGTTGGTACTGCGATGGTGGACCAAACACAACAAAATCAAATTGATTAACATTTCACAAGCAAACAAAGGATATGCAAAGACAGAAGGATGAAATGGCAATAAGGAAGGAAACAAGGATGAGGTTATGATATGAACAACCTACAGTGGAATGTTTAGGAGTTTACTATGCATTTTATCGGCAAACTACTAGGCAATTTCTCAGCAAGAATGATTTGAAGTATGTTTTAGTTAAGTTCCACTGAGTACAGTGTGTAGGATTCCCTGGAGAAGAGAGAATGAAGATAGAGCCACTCAAGGTCAATTTCAAAAGTCCAGGTGAAAGATAAGCAGTTGCCTAGGAGAGAATGGAGCCTGCAGATGGGGACGAGGCAAGAGATGCTAAAGGCATCTCACAGGTAGAGCATGGGAACTGGCGGAGACCAAGTGTGAGTGAAGCACCATTGATGGGGATGGAAGAGATGATGGCATTTTCATCACAACTGAGAAGGTGAGTCAGCCAACTGAAGTCAAAGGTGGACACGGCAGGTACCTGGGAGCACATCCTCCATCCCATCTGGAATGTGCTGAATTTGATGATCCAGTGGGTCGATTGAGAAGAGACATTCTGCAACCCAATCTGAAGATGAAGGAGTTCAGCCGACAGACAGGGATTGTAGGGAGGATCCATTCAGCAGGAAGAGCAGGTGACAAGACTCTGTCCTGACCCCACCATCTCCTCTCGTGATGACTCTGGATGTTACTCCTCCTCCCTTTGACTCAATTTTCTCCTCCATAAAATGGGAATGATAATAATACCAACTTTACAACACTGTCATAAGGGCTAAATAAGTCAGTATATGTGAGTTGCCTAAAACGGTATCTAGCACACAGTGTGACCACAGTAGTGTTATTATTTTATTGTGGTTATTGTTATTTTATTGTGTTATTAACAACACAGTTGAGGAACTTTTAAAGCAATGAACTAGAGCAATAATCTTTAAAATAACTCTGCTCTCAGTGTCCAGTTATACAAACTTTCTTTTCCTTCATGAGAATGAGTAAATAATGCTATTGCTATGCAGTTGATATTTTGATTTTCAAATTCAGGCTCAGAAAAATAGCCTGATGAAAGCATAATACACTGTATCATTCACTGTCTTGTGTACAAAGCTAAAATTTTCCTTGTACTATTTGATTAATTAGACCCTTATAGTAACATAGAGACTAGACCCACATTTTGAAGGGATTTTAAAGACACTTCAAGACTTTGTAAGACTGGAATAGACTTGGAGGTTCAGGGGGATGAGTTGAGAAAGTGTGTCTTTATTCCTGAAGATTCTATATCAACTGTTTACAGTATTGATGACCTTCATCAGACACCTCAGGTACCTTAGGGTTAGGCTGAGGGAAATTTTAAAGAAATAATTTCTCCAAAAATGTATGACCATGAGAATTAATTGTTTTCAATAGAAAAGTCTATTTATTTGACATTAGAATATCACTGTTACTGTTACAATAAAACTGCAAAGATTATAAATACAGTTTGATGAAGCTGGCTGTGAACCACCACCTTAAAAATGCGTGCCTGTTAATCTGTCTCTCAAAGCAACCCTTCACAGAGCAAAGAATTATCTCATCAGTACATTCTGTTATGTTGTGCAGTGAGGACACTTCATTGGTTCAACCAATGATGGTTTTCAGGAAGCAGTTAATAACCTGAAGAGGCATGCCGGGATAAGAACAGCACAATTTCTCTTCACAATGGTAAAACAGTTCATTCGTTTGTCTTAAATACAAAGACCTCAAAAATAAAATTGCAAGGCATGCTTTCAGGTGACTTTTTAGGTCTGAAAAATATTTAAAATATGCATTTAAAAATGAAGATTCAGTTATCTTATTGGATTTGTTTAATAGTCACCAGTAAAGAATTTGCTTGCCAACACAGGAGACTCAAGAGATGCGGGTTTGATCCCTGGGTCGGGAAGATCCTCTGGAGCAGGGCATGGCAACCCACTACAGTATTCTTGCCTGAAAAATTCCATGGACAGAGAGCCTGGTGGGCTACAGTCCATAAGGACACAAACAGTCAGACATGAGTGAGCAACTGAGCACAGCACACAATAATGTTTAAAATTCTGATGAAACATCTAGGTTGCTTCCATGTCCTGGCTAGGGTTCAGGAGTGGGAACTTATGTACACCCGTGGTGGATTCATATTGATGTATAGCAAAACCAATACAATATTGTAAAGTAAAAAAAAAAATAAAAAAATTCTAATGAAACATAACTGTTCTTATGTATAAGCATATATAGATCAGATTTATGTCCTTAAAGGTTAGAGTCAGAGATACACAGGAGCATTTTCTAATATTTCAGTTTAGTTATCAAAAGTATGTAGACAGTACCTTTTTTAGCAACTGCAACCAATGTAAATATACAGAGATTTAGGCAAAGGATATTTTCCATTGTTGATCACAAGTTTTTTTTCAAAGATTTTCTTTTTTTCCTCTCTGGTGGTACTGTGAATCCAAAGATATTTTCCTTGAAATTCATAGAGTGTGTAAGGTTGGTTTGGTGTTTAATGTTGAAACCCCTGGAACTACAAGGAAGTTGCCAAAGCATGGAATTTTCAATTATATTTTATATGAAATAACACATAGTTTATATTTAGCTTCAGATTTAAAAAAAAAATCTCTCTACAAATTTAAATAGAAGATTCTTTCCAAAGAAGCCAAACAGGAAGCTGAAAAGACTTAGGGGAAGGAGGCACTGCGTGCATGCTAAGTCACGTTTAAGTTGTGTCCATTCTGTGCAACCCCATGGACTGTAGCCCGTTAGGCTTCTCTGTCTAAGGAATTCTCCAGGCAAGCATACTGGAGTGAGTTGCCGTGCCCTCCTCCAAGGGATCTTCTTGACCTAGGCACCAAACTTGGGTCTCTTGTGTCTCCTGCGTTGTAGGCGGGTTCTTTACCACTAGCGCTGTCTGGGAAGCCCCAAGAAAGCTGTGGCCCTGGGCTGTTTAATTTGGTGAGAAGTGTAGTTCAGTTTGAAGGGGAAACCCTGGGCTTCCTGGCCCTTACCTCTAGTGAGTTCCGTACGATTATTTCAATCTTCTTTCATGTTAGGTCACTAGAAGAGTTTCCCTTCTCTGCTCTGGCTCCCAAAGCTGGAGCAAATGGAAAGACAGCCTATTCTGTGTGTGACCGAGGGGCTGAAGCTATGGTCCTCTCCCTGATAGCCGTGAGTGCAGGGGCTGGGTGTGTACACAGAGTGCTGCCAGCTTCCTACAATTTGCTATTTTGATCATAAAATTCTGAGACTGTTCATTACATGCCTGACCCTAAAGCAGCTGGGAGAAACTGAGAGTAAACCTGACGAAGCATTTAATAGAACCAAGATAGAAGTCTTGTCCCAAATTCTGACTTCTCAGCTTAACTAATAAATGAAACCCTTCTGAGCAATAGGAAGTAAAATCAATTTCCCAGAACCCCTGAGAAGGAAGTCTTGATTTAACAGTTTAAATCAAAAATTTAAAAATCAAGCAGTTTGACTTAAAAATCTCAAACTAACTTGAAACAGTTTAGAATAATTGTTCACAAGCTAATAAGTGGGGAATGGATAACACGAGTGGGAAAGAGAAAAACAAAAAACTGGCTAAAAGTAAGAAAATAACATATATATTTATATATATATGACATATAAATTTTTTTCTTAATAGTTCACTCCCCACACATAAGCTTAAAAAAAAAAAAGAAATATTCCCTGTTTTTTCCCTTTGTATTTGCATCTCCCAGGACCTAACAATAGTGCCTGGTATATAGTAGAATCTCAAAAAATAATTATTGAATCAAACAATATATCGATCAATAATTATAGCTAGATTTTATAAGGTTTATGGGAAAATGACACAAGCAATAGGATCAACACAGGCTTTTCAGGGAATAAGATTATAACACCAAATATGGGGGGGGGGGGCGTTGGGGGTATAACACATCAAGTCTGGCAAATATTAAAAGCTCCCATTTAGCTCATTTCAAAGGCACTGTCCCTCTCAGTCTTGCATTAGAGCATTTGTATGCTTGCTCTAATATTTTTATCACAGGTCTGTCTGCCCCATAAGACTATGATGCCTGCTTTCCTCCTGCTTAGTACAGTGTCTGGCACAGAGTGTTTAATAAATGTTCCATGAATGAAGGAGCAAATAACAGATAACCAGATAGCAAACACGATTCCAGATGTGTTACTAATTTAGATGCCAAGAATTCCTTCGGTTTTTAAATGGAGAAGAATTATAGGGTGATATTCCTCTCAAGGTTTTTCAGACTCTTGGGACGACTTGGATTTTTTATTCCACTCTTCAAAGGTATTGAGGAAAGAATGCTTTTCGTCCTCTGAAATTCCACTGATGACCACATGATGGCGCTGGCACTGCACCATAAGTACAGAAGCAGCTGAGCAATGCGGATTCCCTGCAGGGGCCTCCCTGTCTCTTTCTCCTGCCCCCACTTTTCTGCTGCGTTTCCCCTCAGGTCCTCTTTCCATCCAGTCGCATTTGATACATATAATACTTGCCAAGAAGCTGTCAGACCGGAACTGGATACTGCCCACCTGAAGCTGGTATGTTCTTTGTTCTCAGACAGGCCAAATTCTGTCTGTTCCTCCCATCTGCAAATTGCCTTAGAACACTTTGAAGGTTATTTAAAGCTGTGCATTCTTAGTTTGCAGTACAGGTCTTTTTATTTTGCATTTGACTGGCCCTTAAAAGTGACCTATTCCTTCCTAACAAAATAGCTAACATAGCAAATTATGTCCTGATAAATTATTAGAATCCTCTCAATTAAGGATATTGAAATCTAAGGTTTTGCCAACATTTACAGAAGTGGACTCTGACAGATGTTTGTATATTCAATGTATACTGGATAACTTAGAAAAGAAAAAGTAAATTACTTGATAATACAGCTTTTAAAAACAGAACAGGGATAAACATTTTCATAAAATTAAATTATTTTCTCTTTTTAAATTGAGGGAAATATCATATGTGGTGAAATGCTCCAAGATTTATGTTTCTTTATATTTGTTGAGATATGAAAGTGGTGGAATTTGCTCAGTTGTCTCTCTTTGCAACCCCATAGACTAATACAGTCCATGGAATTCTCCAGGCGAGAATACTAGACTGGGTTGCCTTTCCCTTCTCCAGGGGATCTTCCTAACCCAGGGATTGAACCCAGGTCTCCCGCACTGCAGGCAGATTCTTTACCAGCTGAGCCACAAGGGAGGTTGAGATATAATTTACATTTAATAAAATGAATCTACTTAAGTCCATAGCTCAGTGGGTTCTGATAAATGTTATATCAAATGTTATAAACTAACATAACACCATGTGTCCACAATGGAGATACAGAACTTTCCCAGTACCTAAGATAGTTCCTTCAGGCCCTCTCAGGTCAACTGCCTCCCATACTGGTCTGATTTTTATTGCTTGAAAATAATTTTGCTTGACCTTGACCTTCATATAAATGGACTTATATAAATACTCTTTTTATTTCTGGCTTCTTTTACTATCTTGTCTGGTTTGTTTTTTTGATGTTCAACCATGCTATAGACTTTATTCTTTTTTTTAATTGCTGAATAGTGTTTATTTTACATATTTGACTTGTTTCCATTTTTGGCTATAACAATTAAAGCCACTATCAATCATTTTAGTTCAGTCACTCAGTCGTGTCCGACTCTTTGCGACCCCATGAACCACTACACGCCAGGCCTCCCTGTCCATCACCAACTCCCAGAGTCCACCCAAACCCGTGTCTGTTGAGTCAGTGATGCCATCCAACCATCTCATCCTCTGTCGTCCCCTTCTCCTCCTGCCCTCAATCTTTCCCAGCATCAGGGTCTTTTCCAATGAGTCAGCTCTTCGCATCAGGTGGCCAAAGTACTGGAGTTTCAGCTTCAACATCAGTCCTTTCAATGAATATTCAGGACTGATCTCCTTTAGGATGGACTGGTTGGATCTCCTTGCAGTCCAAGGGACTCTCAAGAGTCTTCTCCAACACCACAGTCCAAAAGCATCAATTCTTCAGCACTCAGCTTTCTTTATAGTCCAGCTCTCACATTCATACATGAGCACTATCAATATTCTCATACAAATATTTTTGCACACAAATATTTTCATGTCTTTGTGGTTAAACACTAAGAAATGGTTTTGCTGAGTCATAAGATAGGTCTTCCCAAGTGGTGCGAGTGGTAAAGAACCCGCCTGCCAATACAGGAGACATAAGAGATTCAGGTTTGATCCCTGGGTCGGGAAGATCCCCCAATGGCAACCCACTCCAGCATTCTTGCCTGGAGAATCCCATGGACAGAGAGAGGAGCCTGGCAAGCTACAGTCCATGGGATCGCAGAGTCAGACACAACTGAGGGACTAACACTTCACTACGAGGTAGATATATATGTGTGTAAGGTTATCACTTAAGTTTCTAAGGTGGTTGTATTCATTTACTATGAGTGCCATGACAAAGTACCACACACTGGGTAGATGAAAACAGCAGAAACGCATTGTCTCAGAGTTCAGGAATCTAGAACTCCTGAAATGACAAACTCCCTCCAAAGGTTCTGGGGAAGAATCTTTACTTGCTTCTTCTAGCTTCTGGTGGTTGCTGGCAATTCCTGGCACTCCTTGCCTATGTCAGCGTGACTCCAATCTCTACCTAGTCTTGACACGACCTTCTTCCCTGTATGTCTCCTCTGTTTACCTCTTATAAAAACACCAGTTATTAAATTTAGAATCCATACTAACCCATGATGGGGACTCCAGTTGCTCTGCATCCATACCAATCCTGGGTATGGCCAGGTTTTAAAGTTTTTGTCATTCTAGTGTATGCATAGCAGTATCTCATTTTGGTTTTATTTTGTAGTTCCTTGATGACTCCTGATGTTGAGCATCATTTCACATACTTACTGGTCAGTTAGGAATCTTCCTTGGTAAAGTTCTTTAAGATATTTCCCAATTTAAAAGTTAGGTCATCATTTTTTCTTTCTGATTTGTAGGAATTAGTTACATAATCTGAATATAAACAATTGGTCCGATATATATTATGCAAATATCTTCTCCCTGTCTGTGGCTTTGCTTTTTATTCTCTACAGTGGTTTTCAATGAATGGAAGTTTAATTCTGATATAGTGCCCCCTCTAAGAAACTCCCCGAACACAAGGTTCTGAAGATGTTATATATTTTCCAGGAGCTTTGTGACTTTAGCTTTTTTGTTTAGTTCTATGATTCATGTTGAATTAATTTCTACACACTGTGAGGTAAAAGTAAATGTTCATTTACCCCCACGTTTATTTAATAAGCCTGACTACATTATTGAGAAGACTCTTGTTATTCCATTATAAAGCTTTGCCTGAAAATTAACTATTTTATGTTGGTACATGGTCGGTTCCAAGGATCTCTGCCTATTCTTGCCACATTAATTTAACTATGATAGTTTTATTGTTAAGTCTTAAAATAAGGTAGTTCAAGTCTTTCAGCTTTGTTCTTTTTCAGGATAATTTTGGATACTCTAGGTACATTTCTTTTTCATATAAATTTCAGGGTTAGTGTTTCAATTTTCATCAAAAAAACTGTTTTGATTTTATTGGTTTAAATTGAATATATAGTAACTAGGCTTTTAAACAGAGAAGGCAGTGGCAACCTACTCCAGTACTCTTGCCTGGAAAATCCCATGGATCGAGGAGCCTGGTAGGCTGCAGTCCATGGAGTCGCTAAGAGTCGGACACAACTGATCGACTTTACTTTCACTTTTCACTTTCCTTTCTGCATTGGAGAAGGAAATGGCAACCCACTCCAGTGTTCTTGCCTGGAGAATCCCAGGGATGGGGGAGCCTGGTGGGCTGCCGTCTATGGGGTTACACTGGAGCAACTTAGCAGCAGCAGCAGCAGCTGGCTTTTAAACAGTTATTTTGTTAAGTCCATTTCTTGCTAAGAAAACCTCATTTTCTAAACTTTTTTATTTTTACCAAATTGCCTTGTCTTTGAAAAATATGCGTTAACAGTCTTAAGCTAGATCAGAACATATTTTTAAAAATCTTGGAAATTATCCAATCCATTTTAAGCTACTTTTCCTTGAAAATAAAATAAAAACTTCTCAATAATTCAAGTCTGGGAAAAGATTTTTCTGACATTAGAAAAAAATGTACCTATTTATGATAAGTAAAAAGCATAACTCCCCAAATGTTTTAGAAGTGTTATTTTAAAAAAAACACACACACACATACACATTAATTTCCATTTCATTTAGCTGTAGCATCTAAATACATCTCCAGACTAGATTTGATAGAAAAGTGTGTTATCTAGTTGTTTTAATTCAGTATATTCAAATCATGGAAAGTTAAACACAAAGTTAGTTTTCTTCCCATCTTTCTCCTATTTCTCATTCCACTTTAATTATATATTTCACAATACAAGGATACAGAACGTTTGAGAAATCCACCACACAGAAGAAAACACCTGGCATACTTTACTTTGCAAATGTTTTCAGCCTCAGGTTATTCTTGGTCTTGTTTGTGTTTCTTCGCACATGAAATATTTCAATGTTCAGAGAGTAAAAACTCAAAAACAAAGGCTTAATTATGACTGCCACACATTCCTTTCAAAAATCTTGTTCCCTGGTACATTTTTTTTTTAATTTATTTATTTATTTTGGAATCCAACTGCTACCCTTTCCCAGACATCTCTAAGCACTTTATCCCAGCCTCACTTCAACTTTCAGTGCATGAAATATCTGGATTCTAACATGCTGTCCTTTATCTTTCCAAATTAAAAGTGACAAGAGCTGCAAAAGTAAGGAATTTTTCTGTCTACAGAATTACAATGATTCAATGAAAAGTGCAGCTCTCCCCAGGGTGCCATTTAAGTATCCACGGTGAAGGCGCCATCTGCTGGGCGGGTCAGGAAGCACAGAACGGCTGCTCATTTCCCTCACTGATTGAAACAGGAGTGCTTCCTGTTTTTCTTCCATCATGAGATGTAGTATCCCCTCAGTATAATATTTCCTAAAATTAAAATGCACTGGAAAATCTCCGTTAAAATTTAACTGGATTAAGTAGTAACATCCCTCAATTAGAGAAAAACATAACTGACTTTATTGAAGTTAAACCAATACAACAAAGCTTGTAAGACTAGACCTGTTTGGGGAATGCCCTGGAGATTACTTATAAAGAAGCTAATTGAATGAATTATGAAATATCCGTATAATGAATGCTTAATAGTTATTAAAGATATTTGAAAATGTCTAGTGAAAAATAAAATTATTTTTAATATTGCATGTTAATATTAATGGGAAAATAAAGATAATGAAATACATGTATCATTTAAGCCCAAACTAAGGCATTAGTATTTCTTGGTTCAGAACGAATCAGACCTGGGTTCCAATACTATCTCTGACTTTATTTCCCACATGACAGTGGGAAAATTAATGACTCTGAGCATCTGTTTCCTCATCAAAAAAAGCTAAAAATTACAAAATTCATAGCATTGTGAAAATTAACTGAAGGTAAAGCCCTTAGAATGATCCCAGGCAGAGATTACACTTTTATGGAAAGTATTTATGAGTTTATAGGAAAAATAAAATAATTCAGGTCAAAACTTAAAAGTTTGCTTATGAAAAACAATTTTAATTCTTCATTAAGTATGTTTGCTTTGCTAGGGTCGGACACAACTGAAGCGACTTAGCAGGCATGCGTGCATTGGAGAAGGAAATGGCAATCCACTCAGGGAAGATCCCCTGGAGACGGGCATGGCAGCCCACTCCAGTGTTCTTGCCTGGAGACTCCCAGGGACGGGGGAGCCTGGTGGGCTGCTGTCTATGGGGTCGCACAGAGTCGGACACGACTGAAGCGACTCAGCAGCATCAGCAGGTATGTTTGCTATTGTCGTTTAGTCACCAATTTGTGTCTGACTCTTTTCTGACCTCATGGACTGTAATCTGCCAGGCTCCTCTGTCCATGGGATTTTCCAGGCAAGAATACTGGAGTGGGCTGCCATGCCCGTCTCCAGGGGATCTTCCCTGAGTCAGGGACCAAACCCCATTCTCCTGCATTGGCAGATGAATTCTTTACCACTGAGCCACCTGGGAAGCACCTAACTATTTTTCCACTTCCTAACTTTTTAAGAGTAAAAATATTTGATTTCAACAATCAAGGAAATGAAGTAAAAATAAAAAATAAGAGATACCTATTAATATTAGTGTTTACATGCCTGTGGACCAATTACAAAAATAAGAAGAAAATAACTTCTATCTGGTTCTAATGTAGGCTTCAAGAGTGGTAGGCCAACCATCAGAAAAGCAGCTACTACTACTACTATTACTAATACTACTAAGTCGCTTCAGTCGTGTCCAACTCTGTGCGACCCCATGCACTGCAGCCCACCAGACTCCCCCGTCCCTGGGATTCTCCAGGCAAGAACACTGGAGTGGGTTGCCATGTCCTTCTCCAATGCATGAAAGTGAAAAGTGAAAGTGAAGTCGCTCAGTCGTGTCCGACTCTAAGCGACCCCATGGACTGCAGCCTACCAGGCTCCTCCGTCCATGAGATTTTCCAGGCAAGAGTACTGGAGTGGGGTGCCATTGCCTTCTCCGAGAAAAGCAGCTGTTTACATGCAAATCTTACACTAGTCCTAACTATGTTAGAGCTGTCGGTAACAAATGCAGTATAGTGCATTTAAAAGACTTGGGCACCTGGGACCATCAGGATGGACAGGCATCACTTCTTCCAGAATCTTATATACAGTTTTGGAAAAGCTCAAAATAGTTAATATAAAAAGTGATGGGTCCATACCTTTATCAGCAAGAGATGATGTTCTTCATTTTTGTAAGTACTAAGAGCTGCATAAACCTAAAATTTCCTCACAAATGTATACCAGCTAGGTAGGTGGGAACAACTTGATTTCTTATCCTAGCAGTTCCTGTTTCCCTTTCAGTTCAGTTCAGTCGCTCAGTCGTGTCTGACTCTTTGCTACCCCATGAATCGCAGCACGCCAGGCCTCCCTGTCCATCACCATCTCCCGGAGTTCACTCAGACTCACATCCATCGAGTCCGTGATGCCATCCAGCCATCTCATCCTCGGTCGTCCCTTTCTCCTCCTGCCCCCAATCCCTCCCAGCATCAGAGTCTTTTCCAATGAGTCAACTCTTCGCATGAGGTGGTCAAAGTACTGGAGCTTCAGCTTTAGCATCATTCCTTCCAAAGAAATCCCAGGGTTGATCTCCTTCAGAATGGACTGCTTGGATCTCCTTACAGTCCAAGGGACTCTCAAGAGTCTTCTCCAACACCACAGTTCAAAAGTATCAATTCTTTGGTGCTCTGCCTTCTTCACAGTCCAACTCTCACATCCATACATGACCACAGGAAAAACCATAGCCTTGACTAGACGGACCTTAGTCGGCAAAGTAATGTCTCTGCTTTTGAATATACTATCTAGATTGGTCATAACTTTTCTACCAAGGAGTAAGCGTCTTTTAATTTCATGGCTGCAGTCACCATCTCCAGTGATTTTGGAGCCCCCCAAAAATAAAGTGTGACACTGTTTCCACTGTTTCCCTATTTCCCATGAAGTGATGGGACCGGAAGCCATGATCTTCATTTTCTGAATATTGAGCTTTAAGCCAACTTTTTCGCTCTCCTCTTTCACTTTCATCAAGAGGCTTTTTAGCTCCTCTTCACTTTCTGCCATAAGGGTGGTGTCATCTGCATATCTGAGGTGATTGATATTTCTCCCAGCAATCTTGATTCCAGCTTGTGTTTCTTCCAGTCCAGCATTTCTCATGATGTACCCTGCATATAAGTTAAATAAGCAGGGTGACAATATACAGCCTTGACGTACTCCTTTTCCTATTTGGAACCAGTCTGTTGTTCCATGTCCAGTTCTAACTGTTGCTTCCTGACCTGCATACAGATTTCTCAAGAGGTAGGTTAGGTGGTCTAGTATTCCCATCTCTTTCAGAATCCCATAAAAACAAATAATTCTTAATTATACAAAGATGAAAGGGAAAGTTATAATAAAGGCTTTGTAAAGAAGGTATGAAGGAGCATTATAATGTTAAACCCTATACTGTGGCAGTTAGGAAATGCAGAATGTATCAGTTTTAACAATATGTAACTGTTCATGAGTTCCTTATTGCAAAATTCAGGCTTAAATTGAAGAAAGTAGGGAAAACCACTAGGCCATTCAGGTATGACCTAAATCAAATCCCTTATGATTATATAATGGAGATGACAAATAGATTCAAGGGATAGATCTGGTACACAGAGTTCCTAAGAACTATGGACCAAAGTTTGTAACCCTACAGGAGGTAGTGACCAAAACATCCCAAAGAAAAAGAAATGCAAGACAGCAGAGTGATTGTTTGAGGAAGTTTTACAAATAGCTGAGGAAAGAAGAGAAGTGCAAGGCAAGGTAGAAAGGGGAAGATATAATTAACTGAATGCAGAGCTCCAGAAAAGATTAAGGAGAGGTAAGAAAGCCTTCTTAAATAAACAATGCAAAAAAAAAAAAAAAAAAGAGAGAGAGAGAGAGAAGGAAGAAAAAGAATAGGAAAAACGAGAGATCTCTTGCAGAAAATTGGAGATATCAAGGGAACATTTCATGCAAGGGTGGGCATGATAAAGGACAGAAATGGTAAAGATCTAACAGAAGCAAAAGAGATTAAGAAGAGGTGGCAAGAATACAAAGAACTATATAAAAAAGGTCTTAATGACCCGGATAATGAATGCAGCCACTCATCTAGAGCTGGACATTCTGCAGTGTGAAGTCAAGTGGGCCTTAAGATACATGACTATAACAAAGCTAGTGGAGGTAATGGAATTCCAGCTGAGCTATTTCAAATCCTGAAAGATGATGCTGTGAAAGTGCTGCACTCAATATGCCAGCAAATTTGGAAAATTCAGCAGTGGCCACAGGACTGGAAAAGGTCAGTTTTCATTCCAATCCCAAAGAAGGACAATGCCAAAGAATGTTCAAAGTACTGTGCAAGTGTGCTCATTTTAGATGCTGCTGCTGCTGCTGCGTCACGTCAGCCGTGTCTGACTCTGTGTGACCCCATGGACTGCAGCCCACCAGGCTCCTCTCTCCATGGGATTTTTCAGGCAAGAGTACTGGAGTGGGTTGTCATTGCCTTCTCTGCATTTTACATGCTAGTAAGATTATACTCAAAATCTTTCAAGCTAGGCTTCAGTAGTACATGAACCGATGTACCAGCTAGGTTTAGAAAAGGCAAAGGAACCAGAGATCAAATTCATTGAGTTTGAGGAACCAGAGCCAATATTCACTGGATCATGGAGAAAGCAAGGGAATTCAGAAAAACATCCACTTGTACTTACTGACTACACTAAAACCTTTGACTGTGTGGATCACAATCAACTGTGGAAAATTCTTAAAGAAATGGGAGTACCAGAACACCTTACCTGTCTCCTGAGAAACCTGTATGCAGGTCAAGAAGCAACAGTTAGAACTGGACAGGGAACAACAGATAGGTTCCAAATTGAGAAAGGAGTATGTTGAGGCTGTATACTGTTGCCCTGTTTATTTAACTTTTATGCAGAGTACATCATGCGAAATGCTGGACTGGATGAATCACAGACTGGAACTGAGGCTGCCATGAGAAATATCAACAACCTCAAATATGCAGATGACACCACTCTAAAGTAAAGAGGAACTAAAGAGCCTCTTAATGAGGATAAATGAGGAGAGTGAAAAAACTGTAAGGATGTGAGAGTTGGACTATAAAGAAAGCTGAGCGCTGAAGAATTGATGCTTTTGAACTGTGGTGTTGGAGAAGACTCTTGAGAGTCCCTTGGACTGCAAGGAGATCCAACCAGTCCATCCTAAAGGAGATCAGTCCTGGGTGTTCATTGGAAAGACTGATGTTGAAGCTGAAACTCCAATACTTTGGCCACCTGATGCAAAGATCTGACTCTTTTGAAAAGACTCTGATGCTGGGAAAGATTGAGGGCAGGAAGAGAAGGGGACGACAGAGGATAAGATGGTTGCGTGGCGTCACGGACTCAATGGACATGAGTTTGGGTAAACTCTGGGTGTTGGTGATGGACAGGGAGGCCTGGCGTGCTGCAGTTCATGGGGTCGCAAACAGTCAGACATGACTGAGTCACTCAACTGAACAAGGTTTGTTATAGCTATTTTCCAAGCAGCAAGCATCTTTTAATTTTGTGGCTGCAGTGATTTTTCCAGGAGTCCTGTACAGATGTGAGAGTTGGACCATAAAGAAGGCTGAGCATCGAAGAATTGATGCTTTCAAATTGTGGTACTGGAGAAGACTCTTGAGAGTCCCTTGGACTGCAAGGAGATCAAACCAGTCAATCCTAAAGGAAACCAATCCTGAATATTCACTGGAAGGACTGGTACTGAAGCTGAGGCCTCAATACTTCAGTACCTGACATGAAGAGCCGACTCACTGGAAGGTTCCCTGATACTGGAAAAGACTGAAGGCAAAAGGAAGAGAAGGCATCAGAGGATGAGATGGTGAGATATCAACGATTCAATGGACATGAATTTGAGCAAATTCTGGGAGATAGTAGGGGACAGAAGAGCCTGACGTGCTTCAGTCCATGGGGTCACAAAAAGCCTTACAGCACTTAGCTACTGAACAACAACTGTTCACATATATTGTGGTTGTACAATTCCTACCAATATAAAAGTCTGTTAAACTTACACATGAGGAAGGAATATAATGATGTGATTTCAGATATTTAAAACTACTCTGATGAGGGAATTACCTTCTTGCAATGAAGATTATATCTTAATATTTCTATTTTCTTGGTACCAGACATTAGTCTATGCAGCAGGTATGAATTTGCAACCTCATATTTAGGTAGCAGAAACAGCACCCTTTATTTTCTTTAATTCACTTAAATTCAACTCTGAGCACCATCCCAACAACAGGCTGTCAAGAAATCCAGTCTCAATCAGTATGGGGCCTTCTGCTCCAAAGTCAAATACTGCAGCAAAGCTTGAGAGTTTTGTTTGGCAAGGGGTATGGGGTGAGAGTAAATACTAGTCTTCTGGAAAAATAATGACAGCTGCTGAGATGCAGAATCCAGGCTCTCACGGTCATCACTGCCTCCATGTCATTCTCAGGGCATGTGAATTTGTGCCTTGCATGGGAACCTGAAGGCCGGGAGGACACGCTCCCCTTCAAGCCTCTCTCTCATATCTTGCTGTCACAATCCTTCAGGCTAGAAGGAGTTGGCCTTGGGCTTCCAACATCCTTTACATAATTTTTATCCCACTTGGGCATAAGATCAAATTTTATGTTTTAATCAGGGAATGACAGAAGAACAGAGATACTTTTTTCTATCCTTTGTCAATCCTGACTATCCATTGCCTGGATAAGACGTCCAAACTTTCTTACTGAAGGACAGAAACTTAATATTAACTCTTTTATATATTACTGCAATGAAATTCTTAAATCTTTTCTAGTCCACTCATCCCAACACTCACATCTCCCTCGGGTCACTATGGAAATCACATATACAGAAAAGAGTCTGCCTACCAATGCAGGGACATAGGTTAAATACCTGGTCCAAGAAGATCCCACCTGTGGCAGAGCAATTAAGCTCATGTGCCCCAACTACTAGGCCTTACGAGCTACAACTACTAAGTTGGTGTCCCTAGAGCCTGTGCTCTGAAACAAGAGAAGCCACCACAATGAGAACTCTGCATGCCTCAGTGAAGAGCAGCCTCCACTTGACACAATCACAGTGTGTCCGAATGCAGCAACGAAGACCCAGCGCAGCCAATACATGAATAAACATCAATAAATGAGAAGCAAAGAGGAGCAGAACACTCATCTTCCTGACCGCTGGCCCGTCCATTATGACTTCCCTCCTACTACCTCTGCTAGGACCAGTTACATAATTTGCAGGGTCAAGTGCAAAATGCTGGGTCCTTTTATTGAAAATTATTAAAAGTTTCAAGACAATGACAACAGAGCATGAAAGCTAGCCCTGGACCTTTCTAAGTGGGGGACCATTCTTATGTGACTGCACGGGTCACATGACCTTGAAGCTTGTTCCAACCTCTGTTTATTTCAGCCCTTCACCATCTTCAACAACCTCCTAACTGATATTCTTCAGACTTACTCCCTTAAGAATCATCCTGTACACATTCTCCATATAAAATGCTAAAGTAGACATCTGGTTCAGTCACATCCTGTTTAAATCCTTCAAAAACTCCCTGAAAGGGGGGTGTCCATGCTATAAATGTGAACGGCAGCACACTCCTCCATCTGGCCTCTGATTGACTGGTCGTCTCCTATCTCTTTCCACTTTCTGCTTTACACGCAGTGTTCCAAATAGAAGTCAAAATTCAGAGCCATCGATCAGATCCAAACCACCTGAGAAAGATGGTGAATCAACTTGGGATTATGCTATATACATACCTTTGTTTCATGTTGATAGCAGTCTGTCCTTCTAGAAGAAACAGCTTCCAAAGATGTTATTTTTTCAGCACAAGAAAGCTCAGGAACCATAAAATTAAATACTATTTTAAACATGGTTGAGATTCATAGACACTATCAGTGTCATTATTTCTAATCCTGCTAGAGTACAAATTCTCAGAGATTTCACCATTCATGTATCTTTTTTTTTTTTTTTTTTTTGATCTTTTGAGCAAATATGTATATACAATTGCTATGTCCCAGCCTCTTTGCTAGGTCCTGAGGCCAGATTGATGAATGAGAAGAAATAAGATATAATCCCTTTTTCCATGGAGGTCATTGTTTAGACAAGATGAGGAAGACAGTTAACAAAGCAATTAGGATGTAATCTATTGTGGCTGTTACATGTTGAGCCCTTACTGAACTGAACTGAACTACAAGTATAGCATGGTGTATTTCATACATGCTATTGTTAATCCTCATAAAAATTAAGTAGTCTTATTCCTTTTCGACAAATGAGAAAACTAGGTTTCCAAGAGTATAAATAATATGCTATTGTAGGTTATAAACGAGGACTTAAGTTCGATTCCAAAGCCCCCTTCTTTCTTACAATGCTGTATCTCATATTCATTAAGAATGGTACTCTAAAAGCGGGTCTGTGCAGAGAAGTGACCAGCAAACCCAGCCCAGGTTTATCTATAACAACAAGCTAAAGAGAAAAGGATGAGAAGTGACTGGTCTGTGGACAAGAGTAAAGAATGGCATACAAAGGAAGTACACATTGCCCGGCACAAAAGAGTGTCATCTTCTAGCAACTGCAAGTAGTCTGGAAGGAAAGGATCATGTATGAAGTGAGGACACATGGACCCAAAAAGTCAGGCAAAGGGCCCTATCATAAGTGCTCGGCAGGCCACCAAAAGAGCTCAGGCTTTGTTCATTAGGTGCGGGGGGGTTCCTGGAGAAGACTTCAGTGGGAAATGATACATTAGATATGAATTTTAGAAAAACATACTGTTACCAATTTGGGGAAATATCAAAGGAACAGGAGACTACAGGCAGAAAGACTGTTCAGCAGGTCACTGAAGTCTAGACAAAAATGGAGACAGCCTGAACAAAGTCAGTGTGGAGAATATTAAGAGGAAGCCCATTTTATGACATAGATAACAAGAAGAGGGATTTGGTGATCAGTTAAATCAGGACTTTGTGATAAATATAAAAAAGAAACCTCCATAAATTGAAGGGTTTTAATTTAAATACTGGAGTGAATGGTTCTTAACCCAATTGCTCACCCAGATCTACAACCCCAAACAGCACTCGTGTGAAGTTTTATCTTCTGTCATAACTTTCCATTTAAGAAACCATTACAGCCTTTATCTTCTTCATAATTGAAACACATCTTCATTCCCACTTTCTTGAATCACACAACCTTGTTGTTGTGTCTCTTCTCAATAGAAGAGTCTGTGATTACTTAGGCATGTTGCCTTTCGTCTCAATTATTTTCTAAGAAGCTGTTAACTGTTCCAGGATAAAATGTTCCACAGCTTGTGTACTGGGAAATCTTTACCGTGTTATAGCTTTCTACACTATACACTGCATTTTCATGAAAAGTTTCTGTTTGAATTCCCTGTGAGATGGGAAGGAACTGAATTTCCCATTTTCAAATATGGAAAAGGAAACTTCCAGAGAATCTGTGTCATTCCTGTTCAAACAGGGAACAGAACCCAGGTCAGGCTGGTTTTCTGAAAAGGTGGGCATTCATCGCCATGACTCCTGCCTCTAGCAGCCATGTCTGAATTTTACTGACCAGCAGCAAAGTCACTAGCATGTGCCCCGTAATTAAACATGAAATTTTATTTTTTCAAATGTATAAGGAACCAACAACTGTCAAGGGGAAGCTAAGGCTTCCAACAACTGTCAACTGATTTTGGGAAGCTAAGGCTCAAGCCAGTTGCTGTTAAGTAAGTATTCATCTGGTCACTTGAATTTCCTCCCCACCCTCCTGAGACATTATGCGTGATTGGATCCAGGCAGTTTGCACAGTGCAGTGCATCAGCTAATTGCTCCTCTGCTTACGATAAGTACAATTGGCTACACTGGTTGGAAACCCAACCCAGGGAATAGGCTATGAAATTGGTATTGAAGCTTTGGCAGTGGACTGGCTGATCAGGATACTGAATGAAAAGCTGAAACACAAAGCACAGCTTGTTTTGTTTGGTTCGGTTTTTTTAACAGTAATTTCTAGTGGCGGAGACAGATGTTTCTTGAAGTGGCAAGAGATTTGCTAAGCAGAACGGTAGAGCACTTACTGTAATTGCTTTATTAATATTGTATGTGTTTATGGAGTCTATCTGCTGGCTCGTGGCACCTCTTATTTCAAATGACTTTAGGTTTCCTGATGACTGGCAGTTAATCTTTACTCCAGAGATCCTTTGAGTCCCATAGTCAGCTTTGTTCCTGCATAGTGAATTATTTCATATGAAGTCACATTTTCGTTTGCTTTTATTATACTTAGAAGCCCTCAGGGGGCACTGGAACACCATCAGAGATGGCAGTCCAATATCTGCCAAGGAACCTCTAGTCTGCAGAGGTATAAACGCCCAGAGGCAAGTCCATCCTTGTGAAAGAAATGACCTAGGACATCCTTAGCCAAGTCTCAGAGCTTAACATCAGCTACCATATCAGGTGAAGGGCCTAAGAAATTTTAGTCCAGGGTCTTGAAAATACTGGATTCATTTGGGAGGGTCAAGTTTGTAACAGGCATATTCTAAATAACCTCTTTTTTGGTGCATGGTTTACTCTGCTTGGAAAGGCAGGGATGGTATACTGATTCTCTTTTAGTGTGTGATCAAAAAAAAAAAAAGGCGGGGTTGGGGTGTGGAGAAGGAATTGATAAGGACCAACAAATGCAAGTTAAATTTGGAGGTGATATTTTCAGAGAAGGTTGGTGGTTTTGCTCAATAGCTATTGTATTTCCTCTCTTCCCAGGCCCACCTGAGTGGCTCTGAGTGGGTCCTTCATCTTCTCTCAGCAGGCTTCTGCTGACTTCTGTGCTTGCTCACTGGGCTTTCCTGGGTGAGGAGGGGAAAGGGGAATCCTTGGGGGTGTTTTCCTCTGAGTTTCATGACTGACATCATTATTGTTGCAATTTGATTTAGAATTGCCCCTAATGGATCTGTGGGTTCAGTGCGGGCCCCACTCAAAGGCCATAAAGGGGGCAAGGAAAGAGCAGCAGAGTTACAGAAAGATTCAGATTATCAAGTCCTTTCCAAGAGCTGCTAGGATCTTCTTATAACACCAGCCTGCATGGAGGACGGAGCAGGGCATGGTGTCCTCCGCGTAAGACCAACCTGCGTGGAGGACAGAGCTGGGCATGGTGTCCTCCGTGTAACACCAATCTGCGTGGAGGACAGAGCAGGGCAGGGTGTCCTCCGCGTAACACCAACCTGCGTGGAGGACGGAGCGGGCATGGTGTCCTCCGCGTAACACCAACCTGCGGGAGGACGGAGCGGGCAGGGTGTCCTCCGCGTAACACCAACCTGCGGGAGGACGGAGCGGGCAGGGTGTCCTCCGCGTAACACCAACCTGCGGGAGGACGGAGCGGGCAGGGTGTCCTCCGTGTTTGGTGCCATGTTGTGACAGTCAATCCTTTGTGAGTCCTTTTGCAAAGACTCACAACAGGAAGCTTCCAGACTCGCTGGTGAAAAAGAAGCATCTTTCTTTGATTCATGTCTCTAGGAAGAAGCCTGCTCAATATTTAATTTTAATCTAACATGTCACACTTTTTCCATGCCAAGAACTAACCCTCCAGTTATGCATAATTCATCGTAGTGGACAAGACTGACAGCAGTGCTCCTGCAGCAGATGCTGTTGAGAGGGGGTGTGTGGTAGCCAGCACTGTCACCTTCCCACAGACTTTCAGAAGGAGGCATTTTTAAAACCAATCAACATATACAGAAATTATTCGATGCAGAGAAGAAAACAGGAAAATGGAGTAAAAACATGTAGATTTTTTTTAATACACTCTGCACGAAGCATATATAAGTGCAGCTTAGAGCTAACCACTGCTCAGAGCTAAGCTTTCTGTGCTTTAGTTTCTCCATCTGTCCCAATGGCCCTTCTTTAATGTGTGTGAGACGGATTTTAGAATAACGCAAGACAAAGAAACAGGACAGCAGATATACTTCCATGATGCTCCATTATTGTTGCCTTTCAGTTGTAACTAGAAAGAAATTGAGTCAGCCTTCTCATGGTTAAAAAATGTAAAATTATAAGAATTAACTGGAGCCAACACTCAACCCTCACAACTTCAGTCACAGTTGTTTTTATCTTCAACAATCATCATTCCTCGCCTCCAAATCCAATTCCTCTCCTTAGAAAAAGACATTAATGCTACTTCGTTAATACAAATAAAGAGTTAAATAAGGATACATATCTATAGAAGTGACATTTCTGTACCTAAGCTAATACCATCTTGCAGGTAAACAAAGATGATTTATAAAGGCCAGGTTACCACATAATATTATTAAAATACTGCCATTCCCTCAAGCTGTTCCACAGCACAACCAATCTGACGCATTAACATACTGCATAGTGAAAAGGCTGTACTTGCAAAATCCCCAGATTTTGTTTCCTTTAAAATATTGTGTACAAAAAAAAAAGTCATATTCAAGACATTGCTTATCCACAACATCCCTGAAGTGCTTTGACAGCTATGAGACTTTTTTTAAGTAACGGAGCCATGTATACATGCATTTGTTCCTCCTTAATGCTTATTCTTTTTGTATCACTTACCAGCATTTAATTTCACTTTTCCTTATGGTTAGTTCTTAACGCTGTACACTTTTTTTTCTGTGTGGTAACAAACTTTCCAAATGGATGCTTCTGAGAGGAAGCTACTTTATCTTATCTGTATATTACATCTGATGCCTTCCTGGTTCAGTTCAGTTCAGTCGCTCAGCCGTGTCCTCGCTCAGCCATGTCCGACTCTTTGCGACCCCATGAATCGCAGCACGCCAGACCTCCCTGTCCATCACCAACTCCCGGAATTCACTCCGACTCACATCCATCGAGTCAGTGATGCCATCCAGCCATCTCATCCTCGGTCGTCCCCTTTTCCTCCTGCCCCCAATCCCTCCCAGCATCAGAGTCTTTTCCAATGAGTCAACTCTTTGCCTGAGGTGGCCAAAGTACTGACAGTGTCTTAAATTGCTTCCTTAAAAAAAAATACTCTGTGATGACCTAGAGGGGTGGGCTTGAGTAAACTCTGGGAGTTGGTGATGGACAGGGAGGCCTGGTGTGGGTGCAGTCCACAGGGTGGCAAAGAGTTGGACACGACTAAGAGGGGTGGGATGTGGGATGCATGGGAGGGAGGCTCACGAGGGAGGGTACACATGTATACTTGCAGCTGATTCATGCTGTTGTGCAGCAGAAATTAACACAACATTGTAAAGCAATTATACTCCAATTAAAAAAAAAACAATAAGAAAAACAAGTGGAGGGTAATGAAGGAAGGAAGGAAGGAGAGAAAGAACCTCATGGATATTTTCCCTCCAATTTCTCATTTTATTCAAATCTAAGATGTGCAATTCTCAAGAATATTATGTTCCCTGGGCTGATCAGTATTCTCTTTCAATAAAACCACAGGACATAGCTGTTGGGCACAGAAACTAAATGTCATGAATTCAGTGCCTGCTACTTGGCAGGAAACTCTGGCTGCATGCTTTTTATGTAATGTTTTTTTCACCTTCACTCCTTTATTGTGCTTTTTTTCAACAAAAGTTAGACAGTAATAACGAGCACATTTACACACCGCAGTTAATGATTATAATAGTATAAAGTAAGAGGATAAATACTTATTAACACAAAAAAATACAGTATAACCCTGCAATGAATAGAAAAAATTATTTCAGCAGTTAATGAAAACATGGATACATTTGACAGAATTACTTAGGGGAAGAAAATCGCTTACATGCCTCCTGGGGTCAAATTAACTGGGTGTGTATGTGTTTAATCCTTTCAGGACTATAAAATATAATTGTTGTAAACTGCCACCCTCCTTGCCTCCTACCCAAGTCTGAGTAGGCACCCTCCCTAGTTCTATCTTACCTTTCAGAAGCTAATCTGAGTTTCTCTTCCCAAGAAGCACTACAATGTCTGCAGGAAAGGAGGGGAATAATGCCTTCCTGGGAAATCCTATATTCTGTTCCCTGGGGTTAATTGTTGATCGAATAACAGACAATCAGAGCAGTAGCCACTTGGATGAAGAAGGAGGAAGGTGGGGAGCCATAGATAGAACAGGGGGAAAAAAGGATACTTTCAAAAACATTCCAAAAATTATCAAAGTTAATTTTTCTTTATTAATTAGCATTTTTATGTCTTTTGATACTGCACTCTGTTAACCTGATGGCCCAGACTAATAAAATTAAATATTTAAATACATATTAATTAATGGTCTTTCTACAATCACCTCGTTCTTTGTTAATCTAGGCATTAGCAAATAGCTTTCCTCAGTATATATGGAATATATATCCCCAAGGAGAAGGCACTCATCACATATATAGAGCCAATCTATCAAGCCTTAGATAAGTAAAATAATCTTAAAGACATTAGCAAGTAATTGAATAAAATCAGTGAAGGAGCAGTCTAGGGTTAGGATCAATCCTTTCTGATTAGAAATGTCATGAAAGTGAAGAAATTCTCTTGAGACAATTCACTTATGATGGAAATTTTTTCTATAATTTTTGCAAGTTGAGATGAATCGCTTAATTACTCTGGCTCTCAACTAAGTCATAGCATCTATAAAAGAGCATGACTGGGCAAGGTGGCTACAACTCTAGAGTTACTTGATTTATATAATGTTAAAAATTTGTGGTTATCTCAGTTCTAATGAGGAGGATGAACCTAGAGCCTATTATACAGTGTGAACTAAGTCAGAAAAAGACAAGTATTATATATTAACACACGTGTATGGCATCTAGAAAGATAGTACTGGCTATCCTATGAGCAGGGCAGCAAAGGAGAAACAGAAATAGAGAATGAACTTTTGGACATGGTAAGGGAAGGAGAGTTGGGATGATTTGAGAGAATAGCATTGAAACACACATATTACTGTATGTAAAACAGATGGTCAGTGGGAGTTTGCTGTAAGACACTGGAAACCCAAAGCCAGCACTCTGTGACAACCTGGGGAAAGAGGTGGGAGGGGGCTACAAGAGGAAGAGGGCATATGTATATACCTATGTCTGACTCATGTTAAAGTAAGGCAAAAACCATCACAATATTGTAATTATCCTACAATTAAAATGTAAATAATAAAAAAGAAAAAGAAAACATTTGTGGTTATTAGCAAAAAAGGAAGATTTCAGAATATGAGGACATAAATAGATCATCTTAGATTTCTTGATAACATAAACCTTAGCAATGTAGATTTCAGTAAGTTGTGTGCAGAAATATGCCAGAGAATCTAAAAACATCCCTAAGAAAGGATGGGAGACACCAAATATTTCAAGCAATCACAGAGCAGAATAAAAGGGAAACAACTCAAGGAACTGTGTCTCTTGGAAGCAGACATGAAAAGGGAATTTGGGGACAAGATCTTTAACAAGGGAGAAGGGGGAATGATGTCCATCAGGGACTGGAAGGAGCAGGAAGCAGGTGTGGGTAAGGAAAGGCATCAGATGATAGTGCTGATCTGACCCTTGCGGAAGGAAAGCGGGGAGGGGGCAGGAGGGGGCAAGTTTGCTGGAGGCAAATTCTCCACCAGCCCAAACGGGAACTACAGACAGAACACTGATTAACCATGTCCTGCCAAAATGGTCAGGTTCTAGGATCCCCCCAACACCACATGCTCAGACACTGGCTGGGGACTTCCTGGAAAGTTTGAAGTCTTGATCCAAAGCAGAGGTGATGATGTCTCACTGTGGATTTGATTTGCATTTCCCTGATGATCAATGATGCTGAGCACCTTTTTATGTACCTGTTGGCCATTTGTATGTCTGTTTTGGAGAAGGATGGCTATTATCAAAAAACTCAAAAGATAACAAGCATTAGTGAGGATGTGGAGAAAAGAAAACAGTTGTACTCTGTTGGTAGGAAAAGAAAGTGGTGTAGCTACTATGGAAGACAGTGTGAGGATCCTCAAACAATTACAAACAGAATTACTTCTGGGTATATATTCAAGGGGATTGAAATCAGGATCTAGAAGAGATATATCCCCATGTTTGTTATAAATTATTCACAATAGCCATGGAAACAACCTAACTATCCATCACTGCACAGTGAAAATTACTTTTCAATTTAATACCATTTCAGTCTTTCATTTTTCTCTATTGTATCTTATTAAATATTGAATTATACTGTATGTGAGGTATGAGTGCATCTTTTCAAGTATCAGATATAAGCACATGGCTTGTTATTGCCACTGAATTTAATTCAGTTTTTTTTCTATGCACCAGTGCAATATTGTAACGTGTTATTTGACTATCTTAAGAAAACACCACAGATTATTATGATATCTACATAATTTTAATTGATAATTAAATTGAAATGAATGATTTTACAATGATATTATCAACTTATTTGCATGGAAAACATCATTTAAAATAAAGAGTTGAAATGGTAAAATTAGTATTGTAACTGAAGCAATAAAGAAAAAAGAAAGAATATTTGCCACAAATATACTAAATGCAAAGTGAAATCTGTTGGGGCAAAAAGAAGAGCTGTTTGTTGTATAAAATTTTTACAAATAAGACACATGACTCTATGCCTTTGCTAAAACCTAATCAGAGTGGATGTTTCTGTGAGGGTACTTTTCCATAAGATTAACATTTAAATCAGTCCACTTGCATAAAGCACACGTTCTCCCATAATGTGGGTGGCCCTCATTCAATCAGTTAAAGGCCTGAATAGAATAAGAGACTGACCTCCCCTGAGCAAAAAGGAATTTTCCAGCAGATGGCCTTCAGACTTGAACTACAACATCTGCTCTTCCCTGGGTCTCCAGCCTGCCAGGCCACCCTGTGGATCTCAGACTTGCCAGTCTCCATAATTACATGAGCCAATTCCTTAAACAAATATTTTATATACGCATCCCATTGGTTCTGCTTCTCTGGATAACCCTGACTAGGGTACACTGCAACTCACACCACCACTGAGTAGGCAAGCCCCATTGCCCAGCTCTATCATACAGTCCCATGTCTGACCAGAGCAGGAATCTAAGAACCTCAATTTCCTTCCCTTGGACTTCTTTTCTGATGGCTCTGTTTCTGAGAATGACTAACTCTAATAACTGACATCCTCAGAGACTGTCAACCTGGGTCCCCAGAGAAAGACAGTTCAAGGTTAACCCTTGGGAAGCACAGAGTTGATGGGGCAGAAACGCACCTGTTGAGTGTTCCATCTTCCTGTCATTCATCCTCTTCCTGGCCCTTGTGGTGATGCTGAAAGACAAAAAACGAAGGCGAGCTGGGAACTTCATGTCACTCCCCTCTATCTAGCCAAGATGAAGATATTCATCCATCACAAATAAATGCTTTTTTGGGTTGAATTCGTTACAAGCATTCATTACAATCCGTTTCCCACTTCTGTTATTCATTTAATTTAAAGTGGATAAAATAGGACTTCCCTGGTGGCCCAGTGACTGAGATTCTATGCTCCCAGCAGAGGGGACCCAGGTTTGATCCCTGATCAGGGAGATAGATCCCACATGCAGCAACTAAGACCTGGCACAGTCAGATAAATCAAGTAGATGGAATAATTTTTCATTGTTTCTTCTCTGAAACACTCAAGCAACAAAGGTTTCCTCAGTTTGAGGCCTTCAATTGACATGTCCTTGGCTGAAGAAGGCACAGATCCTCAGAAACATCTGTGCCTCGTTCAAGGGTATTCTGTTCCCCACTGCCCTCCAGGTCAGCCCTCACACAGGAAGATTATCCCAGAGACAGCTGAGGTAGAAGGCAGCTGATGAACGATGTAGAGAAATATCAACTTGGGTGTTCTGAAATACCTTAGAAAGACAAATTATCACCACTGATTAAGGGTGTTTGGGATTTTCCCTGGAAATTCTACCACACCTGGGAAGATGGTCAGTGAATTTTGCATGGGAGTCTCCAGCTCCACTCTGATCTCTTTCCGGCCCAACTTTTCCCCCTAGGAGGATGGTGTCGAATTACTTTCTGAGAGTTTTCATTCAAGTGTCTTTTGGCTCCTGGGAGCTGTTCCAAATTAAAGGAGACTAAAGAAACATTGTTAAGTAAAGGATCCAAAATATGGGATCCTTAATTGTATTTTGAACTGGAGGGAAAACATGCTGCAAAGGTCATTGCTGGGTGGGTGAACTGATAATACTGAAATAAAGGTGGCAGATAAGACAGAGCAAATAGGACAAATTACAAACAATAAGTCAGAGAAGGCAATGGCACCCCACTCCAGTACTCTTGCCTGGAAAATCCCATGGATGGAGGAGCCTAGTAGGCTGCAGTCCATGGGGTCGCGAAGAGTTGAGCACGACTGAGCAACTTCACTTTCGCTTTTCACTTTCATGCATTGGAGAAGGAAATGGCAACCCACTCCAGTGTTCTTGCCTGGAGAATCCCAGGGACAGTGGGCTCCTGTCTATGGGGTCGAACAGAGTTGGACACGACTGAAGTGACTTAGCAGCAGCAGCATAAACAATAAGTGAATCTGGGTACTGTCTTTACTAGCCTTGTAAATTTCTATAAGTTTCAAACTGACTCCTAATGAATGGTATTAAGAAATGGTCCACTGATCATTCCTGCTGAGTTTTAACAATGTGTGTTTGAGACAGACACACTGATGCCCACAGCTGTTACTACCACATCCAACTCCTCAAAGGGAGAAATTCAAACTTTTCAAAAAAATTATTTACTTATTTTTGGCGGTGCTGTCTCTTCATTGCTACGCGCAGGCTTTCTCTAGTTGCGACCGGTGAGGACTACTCTCTAGTGTGATGCATGGGCTTCTCATTGCTGTGGCTTCTCTCGATGCAGAGCTTGGCCTCTATAGAGTTCAGGTTTCAGTGGTTGTGGTACCCTGGCTTAGATGCCCTGCAGCATGTGGAATCTTCCCTAAAGAGGGGTGGAATCCATATCCTTGTACTGGCAGGCAGATTCTTAACCACTGGACTACCAGGGAAGTCCAGAGATTGCAACTGTAAAGGAGTTTTATTAGATTCTGACTCAGACAAAAACACCAAGACATGATTACAACTATGGCTCTAACATTTTCAACAGGGATAAAAATTACTGGAAAATGCAAATAAAAGAAAAATACATGTAAACATACAAAAAGTAAAAGAATCATGTTAATGTGATTTTAAACCTTTGCCCTGTAACATAACTGCAGTGTGGCCTGGGAAAAGTCATTTAACTGCTTTCTCTCTCAGTTCCTTTATCTGGAAAATAGAGATAAAAATCCTTTGTCACAGAAATAGACTTACGATTAAGAATACTAACAGAACCAATAGAAGATTTTCTGGACCTAAAATGCCTCTATTCAGAAGATTCCAATTTTTCTAAATGCACCTGGCGCAGTTCCTAGACCAACAGTACACAGGACACAGTCCTACAAGCCAATAGATTGATCCTCCTCCACAAGATAAAGTGCTCTGTTCTCATACTTTTGCACGTTGATATCACTGCCTCGTAATGCTGGTCTACTGAGGACCAACTCCAGGCAAACGTCCCCCACTTCAGCCTTTTATGTGATCCTCCTGAGAGTTCTTTCCCCTCAGCTTTTCTCTTCCACTGAAACCCACTATTGGGTTAGCAGATTTCACTTCATTTCTGTATCTCTTCCAAGTGCTTCTACATTGGGGTAAAGCTGCCACATATTCATGTAACCATGCCTCCTGTGACTTGTGGGACATCTGCCTTTTAGTCCATAGTTGTCATTTTCTACCAACAGCAACATTTTGTTTCCAGCCTTTTACAGAAGAGAAATAAATATTCAGGTATAGGTATCCATGGCTGTGCCCTCTGTGCATCACTGTATGTATCTAAAAAGAAATCTACCTCTAGAAAAAAGTCTATAACTTCATGGAGAGTATGAATTGTTATTTGAAAACTGCAGCCTGCCAAACCTGAGGATGAAGGGTGTGTTTCACTAAATTCTTGAAATTCCCAATTTGAAAGCTTAAACCAATGAAACAGAAGGCTTTATCACATATTCCAATGCAAAATATTATTAAACAATTTTTATTAAAAAGGAAAGAATACAAAAGTTTTGGCACTTTTGCTTATGTAGTTTCAAATGCATACTAAAATATTGACATTTTTAAGATAAGTTTCTTTTAAAGTAATTTTTTGCCTCAAACCCAATTTTTTTCCCAGGTGTTGCTTTGAAGAAATCCTATGGAGATAGCATTTCAGGGTTTCATATAATAAAGTCACATTTGAGAAACAAGAAAAACTGCAAGGCATTCATGGCCTAACTGAAGATAAAATGATAACCAATATTTCTGCTCTCTGTCTATGTTCCCCCAAAGAGAAAATAATTACCTTTATTTCTAGGGAGTCAGACAAGGGACTTCTGGAATGAAACATATGGATTACAAAAATGTACATTAGACTTAGGAAAGGATCTATGGGGTAAATTAGATTAAGGATTTAATATAATACAGAACTGAGTCCTAAAGGTGGTTTGTCCACGGCTCCTCAGTTAGAAACGGCACCTCCACAACTACCCTGGTCGCTGTGCTCCTTGCCTTGTGCTATTTCATGGTCCTGCACATCCTACCAGCCCTATAGTCCTATCTCCAATATCCCTCCCCTTTAACAAGCTCCCCTAAGGCCTTCCTAGACAGGATGCTTCAGAATAACATCTTTAAAAGTCCTTATTTCCACTCTAGTTGCTTTCCTTCTGTAATATTAAGACTCTCTTCGATTCTAACAGAAATACCCCATTTTGGTTCACTGAAATGCAATTTGATAGCCTTCACATCACTTCCTTTTTTCTTTTACCTCCTTTTATCCAACATTATTCAACTACTGCTGAATGAGAGGAACCTTGACAGATGTGGAGGATGTGAAGTTAGACCAAGTTCCTGCCAGAAAGAACCCCTAGTGTTCTTTGAGTTATTTCTACTGTCATTATGGAGGCTATCTACCAATTTGCAATTCTCTTGTTTCTTCCTGATTTTTTTCTATTTGACATGAACACTGCGTGACATTTGTTTACATGAGTACTAATATTGCCTGTTCATCTATCCATCAGTTCATTCTTCTACCTGTCCATCCATCTATTTATCCCATCAGCTAAAGATAACATTCTGTTGCCGAGGGCACCAACCTGCCTGATTTATTAGTTGGCCTAGCATAGGCATGTTGAATTATATCACCTACTTCTCATAATGAATGGGCTTTTGTCCATAGGGGGAATAGTTTGGAGTTATGTAAGATGAAAATCTGTAATACAGTGGTTTTTACTCTTGTCCCCTCAGGATGATCATTTTGTTAAGGTTCTTCCTCTGTCATTTTTTAAGCTATAAAATGACATTTAAAAATAGTACCATATAATCAAAACTTCTCAAAATACCAGGAAAGAATCAGTAAACCTCTGGAAATCTGAGTCTTCATGTTCTTAATGGTTAGTCTCTTAATTAACAGCTTAGAGATCCCACCTGCTGTCAAAATAATTGTGCCATCTTTTCAGATAATTTTTATATGACCTCAAAAGCCTCCCATTTTTTTCCTTCTTGGAGATTAACTTTAGTTTTTCATACTACTTTTCTCATAAAGTGTTTCAATACACATTCTAACTCAAAGGAAAACTGGAGGAAAAAAAGAAAAAAGAGTGTTTTCTCTGTTAATATACAAGAGCCTTCTTGACAGGGAGGGGCTCTGAAATAAAGAGGACAGTCTTGTTAAAACTTTGAGCTGTGCTTGAACACATCCTACAATGTTTAAATTGTCTGTTCCGGGAATAAATTATAAGCTTGGTAGTTTAAAGCCAACTCCCATTGACTAATAAAATAGAAAATACTGGAGTAGGCCAGATACTAGTTTTCAGTGAACAGCTTCTCCATGAATTGCAATGAGAAATGTTCAGTACAAGTGACAGTAAACAAAAGTTAGATTTAAAAAATGCCTGGAGGATATGTGATTCATGAGAATTACAGAATTTGTTTCTGCTTCCCAATAAAGACAATTAATAAATTATAAGCACATCAAATGTAGCTGCTGATACAATAATAAATATTGATATAAAACAAAACTCAGAATCTTCTTTTGCCGCCTGAATCTTGCAGTCCAGTCTGGCAGCTCTATGTTACTCAGATTTTACTAAGGGAAATCTTTTCTTTTTTTTTCTTCAGATTAAACAGCAATACTAGAAAGCATTGTGTCTATCTAACAAGGCATTGCAGTTCACATGAGAGTAATAGTAGTCTCTGGTAGATAAGATTTTATATAATGCTAAGTCCCCAAAGGTCAAATAATTGATACCTCTAAAAGAAGCAATCATATCACAATAGCAATAAAATAAGGTGAGCTTATATGCTTTCATTCTTGGTGTTTCATGTAAACCATAAAATTTAAGAACCTATTTCTACTTTTCTTCACAAAACAATAATATCTGATCTTTAATTTTCAACTGGTTATTCCTACTCTTTGCTTTCCTCCTCAGAGTTCTTCCATTCTGAAAACTCCATGAAAAATATTTTGTGTGTGTGCTTGGCTTTGAATGTCACTGTACACTAAAATCTGGAAAGTGATATGTAAAAGGACCCCCAGTCTGGAAATTGGAAAATCTCCACTCTGGTACAACACTTGCCTTGCATTAGCTGTGAGGCCAAGGGGAATTCACTTCTCATCTCTGTACTTCTGTTTCCACTTATGACATAAGAAAATTGGCCTGGATGGCTGATACAATTCCTCCCAACTATAAATTGTGACTTAGGGAGCTCAGCTTTGCATATCCAAGAAAATGAACAAGTTTGAATCCATCCTATCTTTGACTTTTTTAAAGCTTACATTACTTTCAGAGTGACTTCCCAGAGAAAACTAAAAATGGAGTGAGACATGTTCTAGCTTTTTGGACTAGGTCTTCATCCCATCTTCCTGACTGAGCCTGGTACAAAAGAGGATATTTTTGAATCAGCTTTGCAAACTGCAGTTACTCTTTCTTCATCCATCCTCAATTATGCCAGGCTATTTTCTTTAACACAGTTCTCCTTTTATCATTCTTCTATATCCAGTCTTTGCGTACTCCCTGGTTGCTATCACTTCAAATCTAAGTATTCTCATCCACCCGAGGGACCTTCACTGTCAACATCTACCACCCTCCTCACACACCTTTTATCACAAGTTCCCACTGCCATCAGCAGCTAATCACTCCTCCCCACAGCCACTGATGTCACGCCTTCATTCATGTTGTTATGCACTTCTTCATTCGTCTAGCTCACATTCTGATAGCATTTTGGCAAAGATGGAAATGTTCTGTGCTGTCCAATTAGGTAACCACCAGGCGCAAATGCTTATTGAGCACATGAAGTGTGGTGAGTCAACTGTGAACCTGACTTTTATTTCTTTTTAATTAATTTCTAATGGTCACATGTGGCTAGTGGTGAACATATCTAGCACAGCTCTAGATGATACTATGATGTGACATCTAGCTCCAATCCCACTTCTTGCAGGATAGGGCTCATTAAACTTACCTCCAAAACATGAAAAAGAATTCTCTAAACTCCATCCATTAGATTCTCTAATCTAATGGATCTGGGGTGTGATCTGGCCATGAATATTTTTGAAGGCTTCCAGACCACGCCAGGGGGCATCAAGT
This sequence comes from Oryx dammah, assembly GCF_014754425.2. Lineage (NCBI taxonomy): Eukaryota > Metazoa > Chordata > Mammalia > Artiodactyla > Bovidae > Oryx > Oryx dammah. Next base: position 3,352,414 of record NW_024080444.1, on the reverse strand, counting down.
TTGGCCACTGCTGCTCCGTGAAACTCACTCAGGCTTCCCATGTCTCAGTATTTATTGCTGGATGTCTCTTAAACTCTGCACAATAGTCTGAATCATTCAAGTTAGCTTTTTACTGCCACTTTCAGTTTTCTTTAATTGGAAGCATCTTTCTCCTGTTTTGTCCACTAAATGTGCTCCCACTCATGACAGGTTCTGAATACATTTTTGATTATTGAACACTTTTTACTTAGTACACATAGCCTTGAAATGAGAAATATTTATAGTTATTGGATTTAATAAACCCTAAATGAGGGTTTCTATCCTGCCTGAAAATCATTATCATGTACTGCACTGAGTCTATTAATGAGACTTGTGTGCTAGATGGTACGCTCCAAGAGAGCAGAGGCCACAGCCCTTCAGCAGTGTACCTCTAATACCTAGTGCCTAGTCTGACACACAGAGGCACTGAATAAGGCACTGCTGAATGAGTCATTTAATGAAGTACTTGAATGAATGCTTTTAACATCAGTATATTGTCTTATTCATGGAAAGTGAGCATACAGTCATCTGTACATTGAGGTGGTGTGTGTCTATGTGCATGCACATGAGTGTGTACAGCATGTGTACACACATGCATGAATGTATGTACGTGCAGGCATGCACTATATTATGTGGTGTGTATGTGTGTGTTTCAGACGCACAATCACTGTGAGCATCCATAAGGGGATCCGAAAGTTGCTGAGTATTCCAAAGGATCCCTTAGCACCTCTTGATTCTGCACAGCTGGTAGCTCTGCTCTCCATAGCTCCCGTCCTGGGAAATATGGTATTAATACTGAATGAACAGATGGTGCAGGGTGTGTTACTTAAGACAGTTTTGCCAGGAGGTAAATTTATGCTTTATAAATGTACTTCAAAACTATGCTATTTGATTTAATCACTTAATGCAAAGACAGCTGCATACTATATTTGCCTTAACTGCAGTTATATGGGTTATCTGCCAATCTGTTAATTATAGTATTTTGAAAGGCTTCAGGAAAAAAAAAAAAACACACAGTAATTACACAGATTGGGAAAGGGGGAGGAACATTTTTGAAGCCTAAATTCAGACATTCATTTCCAGTGAACACAAACTTATTGAAGATTTAGAAAACCTGTTAAGAAAGTGGGAGTAGATGTGATGGCTTTCCTTCGAAAGGGGCTTCTGTGCGTGTTCTCACTCTGCATTAGCTACTGTGGGGAACTGCCTGGGAGATGGGAACTGTGTGATATTCCAACTGGGCAGAGCCCCAGCCCATTTGCCAAGGTCTTGGAACCACTGCTCGATTCTCTGAAATTAAAAAGAGGAGGAGGATGGTGATGAGGAGGAAGACCAGGATTAGGAGGAAAAGAGGGAGTAAGAGGGGGAGGGGGAGAAGAGAGGGAAGAGGAAAAGGAGGAGGAGGACAAGGATGGGGAGGAGGTTCAACTTTAATTGTAAACATGATTCTGTCCTTGCTGTTCTCATACTTTTCCACAATCTGCTTGCTCCCTGATTTCTCTGTGCCTAAATCTTCTCTGCTAAACAGTTGCAGAAATGATTAAGCAGATTTAATTAATACTGTATCAGTGAAGAAGGAATATTTCAAGTTTTAGTCTGACAACTTTCTTTTCTTGCCAAGGACTAAATGCCACATACTTGAAGGAGAAGTCTGGACCATTTCCCCTACCCTCTGGGGATTCATGTTCAATGAATTTCATTGTCATTTTAAGAACAAGATTTCCTCTCTGTGGGCAATTGTACCAGGATGAAAGGACTGAATGGGATCCAGGCTGTAAATCAAAAAACTGGGGAAAGATTATTACAGGTTATCTGGTCCACTTCTCTATTTTCACAGATGAGGAAACCAAAGACCCTTTAAACTGATTCAGTTTCCCCAATTAGTTAAGGAATAATGGGGCTTTGCCCATGAACCCTCTTCTATCAGTTTAAGCTCTTTTCACACACTCAGACTCTCTATAAATTATAAAGTAACAGGAAGTAAACAGAAAGAGCAGAGAATTAATTTTCCTGTACTAGTCCATAGGCTGAACTGGCTGGAGCTGTCTTTGGGCAAAATTTAAAAGCAGCAACAGTAACAGTTACCATAACTGTCTGCCTAGGACCTCCATGTTCCACAGCTACCAGCACCATTCACACCTGGAACACTACCCCGTGGGCATTGCACCCTGAGTGCTTCCTACTCTGTGCTAGGTATTTTCCAAACATCATCTCAACTAAAACTGCCAAAAACTGACAATGCAAACATCATCTCCTGCACTTCAGACAGTGCTCTCAGAGACTGAGTAACTTGCTTAAGTCACACAACTGATTTCTAGTAGAGTCTTATATTCAGACTTGGATTTACTGAATCAAAAAGTACTATATTCACCATCCCAAGAAAATGTGCTTGTTTCTTGGCAACCTCCTTTTAAGTATTCCCATTAATTCTCTGAGGCCCTTTACTATATCTGTTCTCCCTAGCCTAGAGCCATTTTGTGGCTTGCTACTCCTAGGGGTACCCTCTGCACCACAGTTCAACAGACGGACATCTCACCTGCATAGCCAGGCTATATGCAATGTTCGACAAGCCTCAAGTGATGAACTGATACATGCTTAGACAAGGGCACCAAAGCACACATTGAGAACTCACCTCCTTTTTTTGTTGTAAGCATACATTTCCATACAATTTTACGAATGCTGATACATAGGTGTCCAGCTGACCTACTGGAGTAGAATTACTTTAACTTATTGTGTTAGGCAGAAGGAGAGGATAATACCAGGACTGGCAGATGAAGAGGAGTTAGAGGGGGCAGGCCTGGTTTTTTGTACTTCTCAAATAATATTTAAATGAATATTGTACCTAATCTATGAAGAAGCTGCTGCTGCTGCTGCTAAGTCGCTTCAGTCATGTCCGACTCTGTGCGACCCATAGACAGCAGCCCACCAGGCTCCCCCATCCCTGGGATTCTCCAGGCAAGAACACTGGAGTGGGTTGCCTTTTCCTTCTCCAATGCATGAAAGTGAAAAGTCAAAGTGAAGTCGCTCAGTCGTGTCCAATTCTTCGCGACCCCATCGACTACAGCTTACCAGGCTCCTCCGTCCATGGGATTTTCCAGACAAGAGTACTGGAGTGGGGTGCCATTGCCTTCTCCAATGAAGAAGCTAGAAGGTACTTATTTCTTTAGTGGTCTCTAGTATTTCCACTTCCTTGAGATAAAAATAATGGACAATGCAATCTCTCTGAGATTTACATCTCTGCTTTGAACCCATGCCATATATTAAAAACAAGTGTTTCACTGAAATTTTAAATGTATGCCTATAACCACAATCTTCATGTTTTAGGGCAATATAATTATCAATATTCTCTGGCTGCTCTGTTTCTTTTTATAATATCTCAAATTTTTCAAAGAAATATTAATCATCTTTGAATGAAGCAATTTTATCATCTACCAGTTTAAAAAAATGGTTTGATTTCTGGTTTATTATAAATATTGATATTTTATTAACAGTTTTTTCTATAGCTTTTGAGATTATCATATTTCCCTTTATCCCAAGGGTAAGCAACATTTTCTAGAAAGGACCATACAGTATACATTTTTGGCTTTGTGAGCTATATTATCCTTGTTACAACCAATCAACTCTGCTATTGTAGAATGGAAGCAATTACAGACCATGGGTAAATGAGTGGGCATAACTGTTTCCCAAGAAAACTTTATTAACAAAAAAAGGAAGTTCATGGATGAGAGACTAACATTCCAAAATATGAAAAATTCTTCCTGGTTGATATTGAAGTACTTTATGTAACAGAGTTGAGTGTGAGAGAGAGAGTGTGTGTGTGTGTGTCTGTGTGTGTCTGTGTGCTTCTTTATAGTATAAAACTGCTTTCAGGAAAGTTGTGCAACTAGCCCAATTACCAATTTCTGTTCTTCCAAAGAAGGAGTTACTCCTAGGAAGTATATTGACTCTGGGGAATTCCAGCTGGTTAAATTCACAGCCCCACAGAGAAAACCTAGGTGCCTCCTGGCATCCTTGTTTAACCAGTACAACTTCTCCCAACCCTTCTTCTGGATACTGTGATTTAGAGTTTAAAAAAATCTCCTCCAGTCAGCAAAGATAAAATCTGTATCTGCCATTATCCTTATTGCTTTGCAGTGATTACTGAAAGGACCAAAATTACCTTTATTCAATCATCTAACAAATGGAAGCCTTCTCTTTATAGATAATTTGTGTTTTTCTTAATTATATTTCATTTTGTTTTTTAAAATGTAGAAAAAAACAGCAGGTCCACTCAAATACAGTCATTTGCTTTGTCACCAAAAAAGCAAATTAATAGAAAAAAGATAAGTCTTTTCAAAAAACAATGCTGGAACAATTGGCCATTCATATTGAAAACTATGAATTTAGACACAGATTTTATATTCCTCACAAAAAATAACTCAAAATGGATCATAATCCTAAATGTAAGATGCAAAACTACAAACCTGCTAGAAGATAACACAGGAGTACCTCTAGGGGACCTTGGGTCTGACAATGAGTTTGTAGATACAACACCAAAAATATAAGAAAATATGGTAATTCATAAAAATTAAAAATTTTTGCTCTGTGAAAGAGAATGACCAAGTAAAAGCACTCTAGACCAACTCGTGCATGCTAAGTCACTTCAGCTGTGTCTAACTCTTTGCGATCCTATGGACTGTAGCCCGCCAGGCTCCCCTGTCCATGGGATTCTCCAGGCAAGAATACTGGAGTGGGCTGCCATACCCTCCTTCAGGGGATCTCCTGACCCAGTGATTGGACCCAAGTCTCTTATGTCTCCTGCATTTGCAGGTTGGTTCTTCACCACTAGCACCACCCGGGACTACTTAAGACCCAGACTCTAAAAGTTCAAGCTGATGTGTTAACTGATAAGTAACTATCTGTCAAAACCAAGCTCACCACTATCTTAAGAAAAACAACAAAATCAAACATTCAATTCCATATAAACATGAACCATGTGAAAACTACAATGTTGGGTGTCCAATATATAGTAAAATAATTACTAAACATGCAAAAGAACAAAACAATATAGACTCATTAAGAGGACAGCAATCTTAAATATTCTAATAATATGATTTCAAAATACATGAAAAAAAAACTAATAAAACTATAAAGAAAGAGACAAAGCCATAATTTCAGTAAGAAATTGCAATAGCCTTCTCTCAAAATTAAAAGAACATATATCATCATCACTATAGATACAAAGGATCTTACACACTGTCAACCAACTTGACCTAATCAGCATTATAGACAACTCAACCCTATGAGAAAGGAATGTGTATTAATATTAGTTCACAGCCCAGCCAATCCACAAAGAAAACTCCAGGCCCAGATCACTTCACTGATAATTTCAACCAAATACTTAAGGAAGAAATATTATCATTAAACATAAACTCTTTCAAAAAACTGAAAAGGAAATATATTCCCCAATTTATTTTATGAGAACCACATTACTCTGATATCAAAATACAAAGACATTAATAAGAAAACTAGATGCTAATATCCCTCATGAATGCAGATGTAAAAATTCTAAACAAAATTTTAGCAAGTTGAGTCAAATAAAATATTAAAACTATAATATATTACAACCAAATTTGTTTTTTTCTAGAAAGTCAGGGTTAGTTGAACATTTGGAAATAAAAATAAATGTATTTTAACATATTAATAAACTCAACAAAAATACCAATTTAAGGGAAACAAAGAAGTCACTGAACAAAATCTAACATACCTGGTATATATTCCTAGAAAACTAGAAAAAAAGGAATTTACTCAACTGGATAAAAGGCATAAACAAAATTGCACACTACACAGTGAAAAACTAAACACTTTGAAATAAGACAAAGATTTCTAGTCAATATTATACTGGAGGTTCTAGCTAATGAAATAAATCATGAAAAATAAACTGAAACCATTCAGATTGGAAAGGAAAAATAAAACTCTTTTATTCATAGATGACATGATTTTCTAGATGTAAAAGCTAACAGAATCTGCAAAGAATGCTGTCATCACTAATAAGTGGTTCAGTAAGTTTGCAGAACACAAGAACAATAAAACCAACTGTATTTCTATATAACAGAAGCAAAAAACCAGAATTTGGAATTTAAAAAATACCAATTACAATAATAACAAGAATTTAAGAGCGATAAATCTAATAAAAGAGGCAAAAGACTTGTACCCTGAAAACTGCAAAAGATTGGTTAGAGAAACCAAAGAAATCTAAATAAAGAAGAAACAGACTTTGCTCATGGTTCAAAAGACTCAATGAGGTTAAGGGATAACTTCACCCCAAATTGATTTACATGTTCAACATAATCCCATTCAAAATCTTCAAAGACTTTTCAGAAATTAAATATCTGATTCTAAAACTCTTATGGAAATGCAAAATTCCCAGAATAGCCAAAAAGCATTTTGAAAATTAAGATCAGATTTGGAGGATTAACACTAACAAAGTTTAAAGCTTAATTTAAAGCTAGAACAATAAAGACAGTGTGATATAAATGTAAAGACAGCAAAATAGATCAACACAACATAAATAAGGTCACATGTAAATGAACAACTGATTTTCCAAAAAGTGCAAAGATAATTCAGTGGAGAAAGGACAGTCTTTTTAACAAAGGTGCTGAATCAACTGAATATACACACACCAAAAAAAAAAAAAAAGACAACTCATATTCATACCTCATCTACAATATAAAAATTACATAAAAATTAACTGACAATAAATCACTGACCATAATATAAACTTATATCTAATAAGCATTTAGTAAATTAGAAAAAAATCTTTGTGACTTTGAGTTAGGCAAAGATTTTTAGATACACAGAAAAATGGATGACCCATAAAAGAACAAATTAATAATTAGACTGCATCAAAATTAAAATTCTGTTTTTTGAAAGACATTGGGAAAAGAAGGAAAGGACAAATTAAACTGGGAGGGAAATTACATATAAAATAAAGGATCTCTTAAAACTCTTTAATTAGAAAAATAAACTTGCCATTTAAAAATCTGCATAAGAGATATGGAGAGACACATCTAAGAAGACATACAAATAGAAATAAAATAGAAAATAAACACATGAAAAGTTGTCCAAATTGTTATTCATTAGGGAGACGTAAATTAAAACCACAGTATAACATCACCACATGCCATTTAAATGACTACAATTAAAAAAGACTGATCATATCAAATTTTGGTGAGAATATCAACTAAAACTCAAACTCATGCTTTGGTGGAGGGAATACAAATATTTCCCTTATGACCCAACAATTGTATATAGGTCTTACCCAAGAGAAATAAAAGTGTTATAAGGACACAAAAACTTTTTTAAGACTCTTCTTAGTATCTTTATTATTATAATAGTTGAAAAGCTGAAACAAATGTCTATCCTAGTGGTATGAATAAGCAAACTGGACATCTCAACAGTGCACTACTACTAAGAAATGAACCACAAAAACATACAGCATATATCTCACCGATGGGCTGAGCAAAAGAAGTCAATACAAAGATAACATATACTTTATGTAATTTTACTCATATGAAATTCTAATACAGAAAAATTAATTGGTTGCACAGAGAGCAAGTCAGCGGTTGTCTGTGACCAGGAGTGGTAACTTGCAAATGTGGAATTTGACTGAAAAGTGACACAGGTGAGCTTTTGGGGATATTGGAAATGACTGGCATGAAGACTTATCAAACATATTAAAACCTACAGCTAAATCTGGTACGTTTCACTGAATATAAATTATACCTTATTAAAGGTGATTTCGGCTACAGTTCATCTTATCTCCACGAAACATCCTGACCAGAATACCCATTTGATAGTGAACGGTGAATCTACATAATTTTCTGTACTTAATGTAATTGAATTCATCTTTATTTCAAAAAAAGAATGGGCATCAAAGGAAAGTTTGAAAATAACCTTCTAGAGATGTACCAGCTTGTTTTCAAAACAATCATTTATATAACTGAGATTAAAATGTAACTGGCCGTTTCAGCTAAAGCAGATAAAAATCTGAGTTGCTGAAACTTGTTTAGCTGCTCTATAAAATAGCTGCAGTATCATTGGCACTTATTAGGCATGAATCGTGATGCAACCTTCCTGTTTAAAGACATTAGCAGAACAGCTGCATCCCGAGTTATATGATGTGTTTGAGGGCAGCGTAAAGTTTGTAGGTCCAAGAAGGCTATGGGGGTTCATGCAATGGTTCCCATTAATAGCAATGACTCTTAACTTCACTTGTGCTTTCAAACCCTGATTTAGTCCAGTTCATACCATTTTCCCTCCTTGGCATGGAACTACAGCTACAGTTTTGGAGAAAGCAAGAATGGAAGCTGACATCAAAAGATGTAGCTTTGATTCTCACTCTTGCCCTTTAAACTGTGTGACCTTAGATTGATAATTGATTTATCTGTTTTTTTTAAATTTTCTTCATCTGCAAAATGGAGATCACTGTTCCCATCACATGACTGTTTTAAACATTCAATTCTGTAATGTAATGAGGGAATTAGTCATCATAAGCTCTGAGTAAACAATGGTTGGATAGGAAATCAGAGTCTGGGGTGAAAAGCTAAAATGTTGGAGGCCACTCAGAAATGATGCTACAGATACCAGGGGATGAGCGAACTACGAGCCTAGAAGAGGATTAACTGAAGGCTGCTCTCCAGGGCAGGCTGGCTCTCAAGTCCAACAGAGGAAATATTAGCCAAGTGGTAGTCTAGGTTGCAGAAAGTGAAGAGGAACTAAAAGGCCTCTTGATGGAAGTGAAAGTGGAGAGTGAAAAAACTGGCTTAAAGCTCAACATTCAGAAAATAAAGATCATGGCTTCTGGTCCCATCACTTCATGGGAAATAGATGGGGAAACAGTGTCAGACTTTATTCTTTTGGGCTCCAAAATCACTGCAGATGGTGACTGCAGCCATGAAATTAAAAGACGCTTACTGCTTGGAAGGAAAGTTATGACCAACCTAGATAGCATATTCAAAAGGAGAGACATTACTTTGCCAACAAAGATCTGTCTAGTCAAGGCTATGGTTTTTCCTGTGGTCATGTATGGATGTGAGAGTTGGACTGTGAAGAAGGCTGAGCTCTGAAGAATTGATACTTTTGAACTGCGGTGTTGGAGAAGACTCTTGAGAGTCCCTTGGACTGCAAGGACATCCAACCAGTCCATTCTGAAGGAGATCGGCCCTGGGATTTCTTTGCAGGGAATGATGCTAAAGCTGAAACTCCAGTACTTTGGCCACCTCATGTGAAGAGTTGACTCATTGGAAAAGACTTTGATGCTGGGAAGGATTGGGGGCAGGCAGGAGGAGAAGGGGACGACCGAGAATGAGATGGCTGGATGGCATCACTGACTCGATGGATGTGAGTCTGAGTGAACTCCAGGAGTTGGTGATGGACAGGGAGGCCTGGTGTGCTGCGATTCATGGGGTCACGGAGACTCGGACACAACTGAGCGACTGAACTGACTGAGTCTAGGTTGCAATGTTAGCTGAACTGGATTAAATACTGGGTTAACTCAGGTTACCCTCTTTCCAGCTTAATCTGATCAAGTATCTAACTGTAATCCAATCCACAGAGAGGAAGAAAAGGACCTCTTCCCACCCTCATAAAAAACCTTCCTCAGGAATAATTGCCACATAAGAATGTCTTATTTAAACTGGGCAATTTCATGAGATAAACAGCAGCTCTGGCAGGCTTCCACTTCCGGAAAAGTCACTCGACAAATGCAGGGCTTCATACCTGAAATAGCAACGTTCTGCTTTAGGGTCGGAGGATTTCTATTCCACTCTGAGGAGAACAAAGTCGCATATTTGAGGTTAACTTGGATTTTTTTTTTTTAAGAAAGAAGTGTTAGAATCCATGGCGGCTGCCTCCCAAGAAATTTCGATAAAAAATAAGACTGGATTCTTTTGATAAGTGTGCACTGCTTCCTTAATATCATGTCCTCCTAGTTCCGTAAGAAACGCCAATGTAAACTGACCGCTGCATGAGTAATGGACTTACACACCAAAGAGAAACTTAACCTGAACCAGGATGATTTTTGTCTACAAAGCTCTTACTGCACAGCCTTTCCAGGAAGTTGCCTATCAAGCCCTAGGCCACGTCCAGAACTAAATCTTTTGCAAATTTACAAAGTGAATTTGTGCATGAAGGGCAAAGTACCAAAACTATGTATGGGAGTTACCAAAAAAGAAAAAAAAAATCCTGCCGACAGCACGCAGGGAATTTGGAGAAAATTTATCACTTAGGCCAGTAATTGACAACACTGTCTTTGAGACACTGCAGTTTAGACATTTCTCCAAAGAAGACATACAGATGGCTAACAAACACATGAAAAGATGCTCAACATCACTCATTATGAGAGAAATGCAAATCAAAACCACAATGAGGTACCACTTCACACCAGTCAGAATGTCTGCGATCCAAAAATCTGCAAGCAATAAATGCTGGAGAGGGTGTGGAGAGAAGGGAACCCTACTACACTGTTGGTGGGAATGCAAACTAGTACAGCCACTATGGAGAACAGTGTGGAGATTCCTTAAAAAATTGCAAATAGAATTGCCTTATGACCCAGCAATCCCACTGCTGGGCATACACACTGAGGAAACCAGAATTGAAAGAGACACATGTACCCCAATGTTCATCGCAGCATTGTTTATAATAGCCAGGACATGGAAACAACCTAGATGTCCATCAGCAGATGAATGGATAAGAAAGCTGTGGTACATATATACAATGGAGTATTACTCAGCCGTTAAAAAGAATACATTTGACTCAGTTCTGATGAGATGGATGAAACTGGAGCCGATTATACAGAGTGAAGTAAGCCAGAAAGAAAAACACCAATACAGTATACTAACACATATATATGGAATTTAGAAAGATGGCAATGATGACCCTGTATGCAGGACAGCAAAAAAGACACAGATGTGTATAGCGGACTTTTGGACTCAGAGGGAGAGGGAGAGGGTGAGATGATTTGGGAAAATGGCATTGAAACATGTATAATATCATGTAAGAATTGAACTGCCAGTCTATGTCCGATGCAGGATATGGCACGCTTGGGGCTGGTACACGGGGATGACCCAGAGAGATGTTGTGGGGAGGGGGGTGGGAGGGGGATTCATGTTTGGGAACGCATGTACACCCATGGTGGTTTCATGTCAATGTATGGCAAAACCAATACAGAATTGCAAAGTAAAAAATAAATAAATAAATAAATAGAAAAAAAAATAAATAAAAAGGAAAAAAAATAATAGTCTTAAAGTTTGTTTTACAATGTTCTGTTACAATAACCCAATTCACTTTCACTGGAAAAAAATACTTATCATAGAGCACTTTTATGAGGAGATTGGGAAACTTTAACAAAAATTAACAAATACAAGTTTTTAAATTTATCCTAGAGTTAGCAACATTGAACATTTATTACTCTAGAAACTATTAACTTCCATAAGGAAGGGCTAAGAGTTCCCAGCATGTTTGGAATTTAGATACAACCAACAGATGCTAATTTTTCTTGAACAAATTGAGTATCTGCTCTATGCCCAATACTGTGTAGGGGAATAAATAGTTGTTCAAGAATATAGGTGAAGGTTTAACCATACTTAATCAAATTTTCTAAGGAAAGCTCATATTTCTCAAAAAATATTTCTCTATAGAATTCCATTCTTTAGCATGTAAAACTACCAGTTCTGTAACTATGTTCATAGAAAAATTAAAATTAAAATTAAAAATTTAAGTATTTCTACTGCAAAGATCCTTGCTAAGTTTACTTTATTTTTTTCCCCTGCAGAGGAAATTTTATGCACAAAATGTTGACAAATGCAGTGATGATCACTGATAGAAGTGGAAGCAGAAACCAGAGAAATGATATTAACTTATCAGTGATGTATTAAAACATAATCTTTCTTTATTGGATAAAAACAAAATACTCACACAATCAGTTTCAACTTAAGTCAAAGAACAATTTTGACCAAATCTTTTGTTTTCCCAAAGATAAAAGCTTTTGTTAGAAGAGAGAAAGATAAAGAAAACTGAAAAATAAATTTGAAAAAGCCTTCTTTCTCTTCCAAATTCTAGCAATTATATGCAATGAAAACCTAGGCTTCTAAGTTTCAAGCATTTTATGTGGCTATTATGTTCTTCATACAGAGTTTCTTATTAAGAATACAAAGAGCTTGGCTTTATCACTTTTATATTTTCTCACTTTAAGTTACCTTTTCAGGAATGGAAGATTTCTTAAGAATTGACTTAAGAATTAACTAATTTAGCATTTTATATTAATTTTTTCAATAGCTACAGAAAAGCCTGTGGATATGCCCCCTCCTTTTTTTGCCCCAAGTATTTACTTAAAAATAGAGCTAATTTTAATAGAAACAAAAAGAATATAATCACACCCTTAAATCTGGAAAAAGATGTATCTCATATTATACTTGTATCTCAGATATGTTTTTAGAAAATGTTATGCTCCAGTATTTTAGAAAGAAGAAACAGCCCCCTTTCTGAAAAATATATTTATCTATTCAGAAAGAGAAAGATGGGCTGAAGACAGAGTGGGGAAGGGGGTCTGAGGAATGGGGCAGGTAATGGAGATCAAAGTCAAAGTAGCATGGACTCTCCTGCCCTCTAGTGGCTGGATTCTGGGGAAAAAATTAAACTGTTCCATGGATTTTTCTTCTTATGGGTTTTATTTTCTCTTTGAAAATTTAAACTAAATACAAAGGTGTTTAGCAATTGGCAACATTTTTTGGAGTATTAGGAACAGTCTGATTTTATTCCATCAGGCATATTTATGATCTGGTCTGTATTTTTTCAGTCATTGAGGTAGCATTCCAAACAGAAAGTCAGTACTTTGTAAAAGGCACCGGTGGAAAGTCGTCCCCAGTTGTCCCCCAAATTCAATAGCATAGTTTCATAATCATCCACATGTTTTACTCAGTTATCTCCATTTCTCTTAAACATCTAACTTTTTTTAATACCTTGAAGCTTAAGAAGTAAGATAAGTCTGGCCCAGTGGTGTCACTGTTGCACCGCTATGTAGATACATGAACCAGTGATGGTTGTCAAAACCAAAATATCTGATGTTCACGTCGTGAGCCTCATATTTAGGTGCGGGTGTAAGGTTAGTTCATCTGTTACATTTATTATTGTATCTCTAAAAGTTGTACGCTAATCCTCGATGTATTTATCCTTAAATTTTCCCTTTAAATGGGACTGTAGTTTCAAAAACTTACACTGAGATATCTTAATAGTGTGCATTGCTAATCTCAACCTGTCAATTTGTAATGCATTTCCATATATAGAATGAGCTTTATAATCACATATGATTCCAACTGACTATACATGCACAAATGCTTTTAAACTTCTCAAAATATTAATTTATCACAAAATGGGTTTGTTCTATAACTTAATACTACATTCACTATCAAACAAACATAGACATTTAATCAAGCTTATGCAGGACTCTTGGCTCAGTAGTAAACAGAGTAATAATCAAAATATAATTTTGTTAGGACTTCCCTGGTGGTGCAGTGGCACGGGTCTTGAGTTTGATCTCTGGCAGGGAACTAGATCCCACGTGCCACAGCTAAGAGTCTGCATGCTGCAACGAAGATCAAAGATCCTGTGTGCTGCAACTAAGGCTCAGTGCAAATAAAATATATATATGCATGCATGCCTGCTAAGTCACTTCAGTTGTGTCCAACTCTGCAATTTCATGGACTGTAGCCCAACAGGCTCCTCTGTCCATGGGGATTCTACAGGTAAGAATACTAGAGTGGTTTACCATGCTCTCTTCCAGAGGATCTTTCTGACCCAGAGATTGAACCCTCGTCTCTTATGTCTCCTGCATTGGTAGGTGGATTCTTAACCAGCAGCACCACCTGGGAAGCCATATATTATATATATGTGTGTATATACATATATATGTAATATTGCTTATTTTTGTTTTTCTGTATCTGTCACAAAACTTAGTTGCTGGAATGACAGTATACTGGTGGGAGGTTTGCCTTATATTTTCATGGAGAATGTAGATGAAAATAAATTAACACCAACTCACAGACACAATCTGAGAAACAATAAACTTCAACAGCAACTGCAAACGTTCATCTGCAGCTTACTCCAAAGAAAGAGCCGAACCTGAACGATCTCCAGATAGCATTCTACTAGAAATTTCCACATAGTGATGATGATGAAGTCTCATGGTTTAATGTCTGAACTTTTGAAAGGACAGCTCAATACGTTAATGACACTAATCAGCTATTATCCATTCAGCTTCTTGGCTCCAATTTCAAATGTACAAGATTAATACTTGGCTAATTCCCCTCAATGAAATTAATATGGGAAGATACTATTATTATAAATCATTTAAGTACTGAATTCTTTTAAAAAGAATTCAAATCACATTTAAATACTTGGGTTCAATGAAAAGAGTCACTCATTGTCAGGAAACCTGAGTTTTAGTCCCAGTTTAACCATAGATTGCTGGTAATTTTGAAGATGGTTCCTCTATAATATCAGTGGATTAGATTCTTCTATAATTTAAAATTTTTATCTTATGGAAAGCCAAGGATTTTCAGGCCTCTTATTTAGTATTCACTTTAGAATGACCCCATGCCAGATCCATAATATGTGATCAAGGTTTTGGTCAAATTTAATAACCTAGAAAGATGTAGATATTGGAATACTAAAATATACCCATAAGTAAGAACTCACCAAGGAAGAGCAGCCAACTTGGAAACATATTTGACTGTAAAAGGACTGGCTTGTACTCTACAACCTAATCTTCTAATATCAGCTAAATTACTTTGTTGCAACTTTGTGGGCATGCCAAAAGCTGAGCCAGTATTTCCCTGTCCAGCTCCATGCTCTCTGTGTGCAAGACAGGCACAGAGGGTTTCCTTTTTACCACTCACAACTCAATTAATTTCTTAAACATAATAAATACATGCTCTCTAACTTCCTTGCTTTTAACTCCTTTCCAGTTCCTTTAGAAAAAAAAAAATCTTTCTCTCTCAAAAAGAAAATGTAATATGGCCTGCTATATGATACATGTAATATTTCATGGGGGAAAAAAATTTGATTCTGGCTGGATTGGTCCAGCCAGAAGCTTAAAATTTATTGGGGAAGAGAATATATAGCCAAATGACTTTATTAGATCAAAGTCTGGTGGAGTAGAGATGTTCTTCCTTAAAATGTATTCCTTGGAACTTCAGTCTCACCAGATATTTTTGGTCAATTTGGTTTGGAAAATGGTATCCCCACACTCAGTGAAGATTTACAATATATTGCTGTATTTGACATTCTGAGAAGCCTGACACAAAACAAATCTCTTTAACTGAGTTTAAGCAATGATCCAAAAAATTATTGTTAGACCATACACAATTTTTTTTAGTAGGTAATATGTAACACTCAAAAAATTCTATGCCAGAGATAAAAATTTTTTTTTAAGTTTTACCTGTTTATTGCTACCAACCCCTCTCCATGGAGAATTCCATGGACAGAAGAGTGTGGCGGGTTACAGTCCATGGGGTCACAAAGAGTCGGACACAACTGAGCGACTAACACCTTCACCATCACCCTCTACCCCTCATCCCCTGCATGCATGCGGCTCAGTCATGTAATCCCATGGACTGCTGCCCGCCAGGCTCTTCTGTCCATGGACTTTCCCAGGCAAGAAAACTGGAGTGGGTTGCCATTTCCTTCTCCACAGAGATGAAATTTTATGAGCATAAGAAGAAAGATGAGTCCGGATTAACAATAATCAGTGTTCTAAGTACTTGCCATGGGAAGCACTTTAACACATACTAGCTCATTAAAGAGATAACTTGATGAAGAATAAATGACTTGAGCTAGGTCTTGAAGAATGAATCCAGGGACAGGCTAAAAAAAGGTTATTTCAGAAAAAGGTAAGTGTTAATAGAATCATGGAGGCCAGGATATACCAATCATGTTGTGAAAATTATAAACAGAGTGACAGGACTAGCACTTCTCTGAAACAGAACTGGAGAATCAGATTGGAGAACTCAGGGCCAAGTTGTAGACTAAGCAAAGTATGGACACGTTTCTACACAGCGGAACGCCTAAGACGCATCTGAGTAGAGTGGCAGGATTGCACAACTAGTCCAAATGAGTAGTGTCAGTGACACAAATGGGTCAGAAAACTTAAAAACACAGAAGCCTTACCCTTGGAAGCAAAATCAGGACTCACAAAGAACCAGCTCATTTCACTTCCAGAGTTCTTGAGCACATCCATGGTTTTCTTTGATCTCCACAAAAGTGTTTGACTTATCTTCCTCCTCTAATAAAGTCTGAAAGTGAAAGTTGCTCAGTCATGTCCGACTCTTTGCGACCCCATGGACTATACAGTCCATGGAATTCTCCAGGCCAGAATACTGGAGCGGGTAGCCTTTCCCTTCTCCAGGGATCTTCCCAACTCAGGGATAAAACCCAGGTCTCCCTCATTGCAGGATTCTTTACCAGCTGAGCCACAAGGGAAGCCCCTTCAATATCGGTATTTAGCACATACCAAACACTAGTTTTTCTATGTCAATTGTTTAAAAATTTAACAGAATACAACATAAGTAGACAATCTAGGGGCTTTCCTGGTAGCTCAGATGGTAAAGAACCTGCCTGCAATGCGGGAGATCTGGGTTTGATCTCTGGCTTGGGAAGATCCCCTTGAGGAGGGGCATAGCAACCCACTCCAGCATTCTTGCCTGGAGAATCCCCATGGAGAGAGGAGCCTGGTGGGCTACAGTCCATGGGGTTGGAAAGAGTTGGATATGGGTGAGCAACTCAAAACAGCACAGTCTAGACCAAGGACAAAGACAAGAACAATAAAAGGTCTTCCTAAGAGACAGGAAATATGAAGTGGGGCTTGGAATCAAGGTCATGCTAGGAGCCAAGATAACCATTTTGACTGCTGATTGCAGAATGAAAGTAAACTCTTCCCCATCTGGCCTCTGCTCAGGACACACCCTGACAAAACAGGGATAGACACCCTCAGTGATCACAGAGCACTGCCCTGGGGGAGGACAGTGCTACTAGGTTATATTTGAAGTTCAAGTAAGGGAAGTCTCTTCCCTAACTAACCAGTCTGTGGCCAGGCTAACCATTAGCTAGAGCAGTGGTAAACCACTTTCCAAATGCTATTCTCAACCACCGTCCTCTTCATCTCTAATTATTCTCCTTCCACAAAATTTTGAAATGCTAGCCACTCAGGAATTAGAGATACCCTTTGTATGGGGACTTCAATGTCTGCTTGTGAGAAACAGAAGTGCCACGGTCCTTGCTCCTCTCTTACAGAACTTTGTAACTGATGATATGCACTTTCCCTAACCAGGGAGGAAGACTTTTCCCTCATGTCACCAAACCTACCCGAGTTCTTCAGTGCCCCTTCCTCCAGTTCCACGACCTGGAGTGTCTGTCAGAATCAGGGCACTGCTGCTGGATTCAAGCAAACTGTCAATGGGAGACATTCACTCAAGGACAAGAGGGTGCCACGTGCCTTCCCCGCAGCTTCTGGGTCCTTACATCAGGCGATTCTTTCCCCTGCATCCCACTTTAAGGCCTTGAATTCCTTCTGTTCCTTCTTCCTCAGCAGCCATATTCTGATATTGTGTTAGGGAATTAAAACACTGTGTAGTAAGAACTTAAACTTCTTCCTCTAATACTTTTGCCAGCAGCTACTTTGAGAGTTTGCTTATATTTTACTGTGGGCTGGGGAGGGGGGAAAGTTTTTTTTTTTTTTTTTTAGGAGAGGGAAAGAAAGAAAGACAGGTGAAGGGCAGAAGGAATGGAGTGAGAGCTAAGCAGTGCATAGAAAAACAGATATTCCACAGTTCCAGAAACAATCTCACTGCATATTTGTGCTATATTCACATAAGTCCACCTAACCTTCCCTCTACATTCTTCTAAGAAGACAGATTTCCTTTCTTCTTTTTATCTTTTTGTTTGGCATCATTTATGTATGTGTTGAAACCAGATAATGAGATGATTTTGCCAAGTGATCAGAGTTAGAGATCCAATTCGTTTCCTATGGGCTACTCTGCTTTCCCTCCATGACACTCAAGGAGTTTATGTAGAGTTTCTAGGTGAGCCAGGAGTCCCGGGTGAACCTGCCCTGCTTGCCAGACATAGGTGGCCATTCTTGACTGAAGATGGAGCAGAGAAACTGCGCAGCATGTAGTATGGGAAAAGGACTAACAAATGAGCAGGTGAGGGGACGGAATTTGCAATCTCTTCTTTGAGAGTGAAGATTGGAATAAGACAGAGATCAGTCAAAAGATTTTTAAGAAAGTTTAATGAGCATAAACCTCATTATGCTAAAGCTCCATAAATGAAATAAATACTTCAGTCTCCTTTCAGTTACATATTTTAGTTGCCAGTCTGTGCTTCTTCGAATACAGCCCATTTATCATTCATCCACTGGTCATGTTATGAAAATCAGCTTTAGACTTCAAGTCTACCATGTACTATGTACTGGGAATCTGAAGAGGGCTGACAGGAAAGCGAAAGTGACTGGGAAGTTGATAAACAAGCTACGGACAGAAAAGACTGAGTTATCAGGGACGGCGCATTTTGCTATCAGAGAGTAAAGACAATGAGACTTCACGACACTGTCTGATTCCTAAACTTCCACAAGCTTCATTTCCTTCATTTCTCAAAAAGGTGTTGAGAGCACCTCTTCTAGATGAAGTCTGACAACAATTCTGAGAATGAGCTGTGGTTCTTCAGTCCTTGTAGTAAAACAATGGGTTGGAACTGGGGTTCTCCCTGACAGTCACAGTCAGATGGCCTTTCCCTTCAGTTTACCTCAGCAATGAGCTCTCTTAGTCTCACTAACCAGAGTCCTTAAGGTTATGACACTTCTCGAGGAAATGTTTGCAGTCACTGCTCCTTCTCATTTTTTTTTTTTAATCCAAGGCAAAGATTAAAAGATTTACAGGAATTAGCTCTTATCTATTTCTTTAAGAGAGGCATCAAATTATCTTTGACAGTTGTGAACAACACTGAAAAAAAATCACAAGGACAGAAAGTGTTGGTATTGCAAGGGAACTGCTCCAATGGGCATAAATATTTTCACTAAAAGGAGGGGCTTGTTTGGTGGAGGGAGAAGGGAAGACTGGGGAAGATCCTAAAGAGGCTGTCCTGACAGTCACTGAACCTCTAATCAATCATCTATTTCCAGGAAACATTCACTGTCTAAAGAGTTCATGCAGAACACAGGTGAAAAAAAAATATTGGGCCAAAGAGTACTCTGGTTATCAACTCTTACCTCATTTATCAAACATTACATCTATAACTCTAGGTGTTGAGTATTTTGTTAATACTTTGATTATACTTCAAGCCAAATCTACACTCTATAAAACTAAAATATCTAGATTATGCCTTTACTTCACTTTTTCATCATGCCACCTCTAAGGATGCTTCTCAGAGGACTTCAGATGGTTCACAGACTAAAGTACAGAGGAAATATTCTCTGCAGGGTATCAACTAGTACCACTTGAATAGACTATTCTGATTATCATTAGTACTACCTAAGGTAGAAGTCAAAGAGATAAACAAGGCCTTAGTACTAATATTTATGAAGATTTACTGTTTGTCCAGTAGATGTTGTACTCAGGTTGATATATTGTGGAAAGTGGGCTTGATTAAATAAGATACATATAATATATTCTTTTTTATAATAAAGACTATCTTAGGGAGTAACTTCAATTGAGCAATAAGTAACTTTTCTTCAAGGACATTCTGGAAAGGTTAAAACCATTCTGCCAGCTTCTACCTAGATACCAAGCATTCCTACGGAAACTATCCACTGGCCCTAAGTTTCAGCAATGTCCGCAGGAACAAACAGCGGCAGCATTCTGCCCTTCAACCCCTTGAAACTTTGTGTAATTTTCCTACTTCCTCATAGAGTGAAAAATATCCATGATTTATCACCATTCTATTCAGTTCAGTTCAGTTCAGTTGCTCAGTCATGTCTGAGTCTTTGTGACCCCATGAATTGCAGCACGCCAGGGCTTCCTGTCCATCACCAACTCCCAGAGTTTACCCAAACTCATGTCCATCGAGCCGGTGATGCCATCCAGCCTTCTCATCCTCCGCCGTCCCCTTCTCCTCCTTCCCCCAATCCCTCCCAGCATCAGGGTCTTTTCCAATGAGTCAATACTTCGTATGAGGTGGCCAAAATATTGGAGTTTCAGCGTTAGCATCAGTCCTTCCAAGAAACACCCAGGACTGG
The DNA here is from genome assembly GCF_014754425.2 of Oryx dammah. Taxonomy (NCBI): domain Eukaryota; kingdom Metazoa; phylum Chordata; class Mammalia; order Artiodactyla; family Bovidae; genus Oryx; species Oryx dammah. The sequence continues at coordinate 3,332,133 of NW_024080444.1, read as the reverse complement.
TCTCCTTTAGGAGAGACTGGTTGGATATCCTTGCAGTCCAAGGGACTCTCAAGAGTCTTCTCCAACACCACAGTTCAAAAGCATCAATTCTTCAGCGCTCAGCTTTCTTCACAGTCCAACTCTTACATCCATACATGACCACTGGAAAAACCATAGCCAGACCTTTGTTGGCAAAGTCAAAGTTAAATAAAAAGTTTGAAAAGAAGGAAAAGAGAAAAAAGTTGCAGAAGATGCAAACTAGCATTGAGCCCACTGACATTATTTTTGGTTTCATTTACCTTGATCTGGTCAAGTCTGTTCCAAAATTATTCTATCATTCATTTATTTGTAGTTACTAAGTACTTATAAAGGTCTTATTATTTATTTATATGTAGTATGTGAGATTTTGTAAATTCTGTTTTTTCCAAAGTGTAATTGACCTTGTCCTTTTTGTTTTCCATTGATTCTGAGGAAGAAAATATTTAACTTTCATATTCAATAGTAGAAATTTTATAATAGTCTTGGGGCTAAAGTTCTTCTCCTTTTCTCTAAATCAACTTTTTCTTTCTTCCAGCCTTCCTTCTTTCCCTCCCTCACCTCTCTCTACATTTCTGAGTAACACTCCTGAGATAATATTATTTCCCTCACCTCTGTATGGGATAACACTTCTAAGAGGGGACTAGAAAAAATATATTGTATGACAATCCTAGAAAGCATTCATCATAGTCTTCCTTTTAGCAATGAGGACACTGAAGTTCAGAGAAGTCACCTCCTGGCACAAGGTCATATGGCAACTAAAGAGCCTCTTGATAAAGGGGAAAGAGAAGAGTGAAAAACTGACTTAGAACTCAACATTCAAAAAACTAAGATCATGGCATCTGGTCCCATCACTTCATGGCAAATAGATGGGGAAACAGTGGAAACAGTGACAGACTTTATTTTCTTGGGCTACAAAATCACTACAGATGGTTACTGAAGCCATGAAATTAAAAGACGCTTGCTCCTTGGAACAAAAGCTGTGACAAACCTAGACAGCATATTAAAAAGCAGAGACATTACAATACCAACAAAGGCTGGTCTAGTCAAAGCTATGGTTTTTCCAGTAGTCATGTATGGATGTGAGAGTTGGACCATAAAGAAGGCTGAGCACTGAAGAACTGATGCTTTTGAACTATGGTGTTAGAGAAGACTCTTGAGAGTCCCTTGGACTGCAAGGAGATGAAACCAGTCAATCCTAAAGGAAATCAGTCCTGAATATTCATTGGAAGGACTGATGCTGAAGCTGAAGTTCCAATACTTTGGCCACCTGATGCGAAGAACTGACTCATTGGAAAAGACCCTGATGCTGAGAAAGATTGAAAGCAGGAGGAAAAGGGGACAACAGAGGATGAGATGGTTGGATGGCATCACTGACTCAACGGACATAAGACTGAGGAAGCTCCAAGAGTTGGTGATGAACAGGGAAGCCTGAAGTGCTGCAGTCCATGGGATCACAAAGAGTCAGACATGACTGAGCTACTTAACTGAACTGAATAAAGCCTATAAGGTACAAAATTTAAAGCAACATGATGTAACTATCTGCTGTAAATGGTTATGTTCAAGACATATTAACGGTGGAACATGCTTGGGAATGAGTGTGGGTTTGTGCTTTAATGGATTTATAATTATTAATTTTTAAAAAATTACATAACACAAATTTTAAATACATACACCACCTAATACTTTTGGAAAAGAGTGGCATATATAAATGCTTCATTCATTAATAAAGCATTGTATGAGTAGGAACATTTCTAGAGCTATTTAACAGGAAAATGACAAAACGTATTTTGACAGGACTGGTCAGTTTGATAACTTTTAATCAAAAAAGTCATAAATGTGTGGTTTAGCTAATATATAATAACAATTACCTATGCTTTGAGATATTTCAAATCCTAAAAGATGATGCTGTGAAAGTGCTGCACTCAATATGCCAGCAAATTTGGAAAACTCAGCAGTTGCCACATGACTGGAAAATGCCGGTTTCATTCCAATCTCTAAGAAAAGCAATGCCAAAGATTGCTCAAACTACCAAACAACTGCACTCATCTCACACACTAGTAAAGTAATACTCAAAATTCTCCAAGCTAGGCTTCAGCAATACGTGAACCGTGAACTTCTAGATGTTCAAGCTGCATTTAGAAAAGGCAGAGGAACCAGAGATCAAATTGCCAACATCTGCTGGATCATCAAAAAAGCAAGAGTTCCAGAAAAACATCTATTTCTGCTTTATTGACTATACCAAAGCGTTTGACTGTGTGGATCACAATAAACTGTGGAAAATTCTGAAACAGATGGGAACACCAGACCACCTGACCTGCCTCTTGAGAAATCTGTATGCAGGTCAGGAAGCAACAGTTAGAACTGGACATGGTACAACAGACTGGTTCCAAATAGGAAAAGGAGTACGTCAAGGCTGTATGTTGTCACCCTGCTTATTTAACTTATATGCAGAGTACATCATGAGGAACACTGAGCTGGAAGAAGCACAAGCTGGAATCAAGATTGCCAGGAGAAATATCAATAACCTCAGATATGCAGATGACACCACCCTTATGGCAGAAAGTGAAGAAGAATTAAGAGCCTCTTGGTGAACGTGAAAGAGGAGAGGGAAGAAGTTGGCTTAAAGCTCAACATACACAAAACTAAGATCACGGCATCTAGTCCCATCACTTCATGGCAAATAGATGGGAAACAGTAAAAACAGTGGCTGACTTTATTTTTTGAGGCTCCAAAATCACTGCAGATGGTGATTGTTGCCATGAAATTAAAAGACACTTACTCCTTGGAAGGAAAGTTATGACCAACCTAGACAGCATATTAAAAAGCAGAAATATCACTTTGCCAACAAAGGTCTGTCTAGTCAAGGCTATGGTTTTTCCAGTGGTCATGTATGGATGAGAGTTGGACTGTGAAGAAAGCTGAGCACTGAAGAATTGATGCTTTTGAACTGTGGTGTTGGAGAAGACTCTTGAGAGTCCCTTGGACTGCAAGGAGATCCAAGCAGTCCATCCTAAAGGAGATCAGTCCTGGGTGTTCACTGGAAGGACTGATGTTGAAGCTGAAACTCCAATACTTTGGCCACCTGATGTAAAGAGCTGATACATTTGAAAAGACCCTGAAAAAAAAAAAAAAAAGAAAAGACCCTGATGCTGGGAAAGATTGAGGGCAAGAGAAGGGGATGACAGAGGATAAGATGGTTGGATGGCATCACCAAGTCGATGGACATTAATTTGGGTGGACTCCGAGAGTTGGTGATGGACAGGGAGGCCTGGCATGCTGCAGTTCATGGAGTTGCAAAGAGTCGGACACGACTGAGTGACTGAACTGAACTGATGCTTTGAGACTAAAAACTTTCACATCTATTACCTATTTCAACTTTAAAAACCTTAGTTGGAAGATATTATCCCCATTAAGAAATATATTTGGCAAAACTAAGTATCTGGCCTTAATAAAGGAAAGACTTATGGCTCTAATTTCATTTTTTTCTCCTTCAAGTAGGGAACATTTTCCACAATTCCATTCAAACCCTTTAGCAACTAAACTATCTTCTCTAGTATTTAGAATCCCTGTATGGAAAGTTAAAGCTACTTTAATAATTTTTTCTTGTTTTCAATTGAAAAATAGTTAAGTTTTCTAAGTAATAACATCATCACAAGTGAAAGTTGCTCAGTTGTGTCTGACTCTGTGACACTATGGACTATACAGTCCATGGAATTCTGCAGGTCAGAATACTGAAGTGGGTAGCCTTTCCTTCTCCGGGATCTTCCCAACCCAGGGATCAAACCCGGATCTCCCACATTGCAGGCAGGTTCTTTACCAGCTGAGCTACAGGGGAAGCCCAACATCATCACAAATTGGATGACCATGGATCAGGGAAAACCTACCAGCGTTCTTCCACTTTAGGACTTCCATTTCCAACTTTCTCAGGAGCTCATCTACCTGCAAAGGATCACTTCTGCACAGCTGGTATAAACATATACATTCATTGGGATTTCAGTACCTTATACAGGTTTAAGATGATTCTTGGCTCTTAACTGACTTCCAATATTTAGGTAACTGAAAAGCATCATTTCTTTTGTAAATACCCATAAACCATTTTATTAACAAGTGGGGACTGAGAATGCTTTACAGGCTTACCCCTCCCAATGTCCAAACCTAGAAATTAGGCTTACATGTACTAGTCATCTGCTCTCTAGTAGGGAAAAACATCACCCTTCATCACACCTAAAGAAAAGCATGCTGCAGGATCCAAACAGAGGCCCTCACCTCAATCTTTAACAGTATGAACCATCAAGAGGCAGATCATAAACCTTGAAGCTGATTTTATAATCAACTGTGATTGTCACTTGGGAGTAGTCCTCTTTAAAACCTAATAATGTTTCCTTAAATCCTTGGGGTGGGGAGAGGGGAGGTGGAAGGGAAGGGACTGAAGCATTTAATCACTAGTAGTGCATACAATTTCCACCTTACATTTCCCCAACTTGTTCAGTATCAATCCCTTGATAAAATATCTAAGAAAGGAGGATCTGACAGTCTGATCTCACCAACTTCCTTCTAGATGACTGTTTAGTCTACCAAGCTCATTTCTTCATTCCCTCCCTTCTGAGAAGACTGTACCTAAAAACGAAGATGAAAATAAAGTTTACTTTTCCTATTAATTGAACACAGAGGACTAGGAGAGATTATGGGGTGATGAATATTGAACAACTTCCCATTTACTTTCAAAATTAGAAACTCTGCTTATTATGCAAGAGATGGGGCTCAGATTGATGATAAAGCCTCTCACTAGGCTTAAATAACTCCCATACCAAAATATCTTATTTAAAATGTTAAGGACTGACACATTTGCTTCATCAACCAATGAGATTATATCGTTCTCAGCTCTTCTGGAGTAATTTCTGACTTTGCTTTCCATTCTAAGAGAAAGTATGAGGACATTTCTAGGATGAGAAACTAAGAGGACACTTGATAAGTTTATTTCAAAATTGGGATATAATTTAAGACTAGTGACAGCACATTCTACTCTAGATGACCCCCACAATTTCACTACAGGTATCATAGCAGCTCTGAAGTTACACTAAGAAATACTAAAAATACATCTAACAATTTACTTAGCGCCACCATGAGCAGATACATCATCTCATTTGACACTAATGAAGCTGTGAGGAAGATGCTATCATTTCCCTTTTACAGTCAAGGAGGCAGAGACTCCAAGAGGTCAACTGCCCTTCAGTCTGGGACCAAGCCAGGAAATGAATCCAGGGCCTTGAGACCCAGAGGCCCATGATGGATTTCAGAGAAATCTAGAACTCCTTCAGTGTAAGACATTCATCAGCTCTGACTTACATTCATTCAAGGCAGTCAAAGTGGGTGTTGAGACTTGATGACTTTGTTACATGAATACCTGTAACATACAGAAAGGAAAAGCTATAAAAAAACTAACTACTGAATAGGACTAATAGGTACTTAACAATAAATGTAGATGACTAAGTTGAACCTAATTCCCATTTTTTTATCCAATGCCAAGAAACATTACAAATGTATATTTTAAAATGTATAATTCCTTTATTCATTAGCCCTAAGATTAAAGAACAAAAGATGAAGAAATGATATGCTCCCTAGCCCAGATTTTTTTTTTTAAATGAGCCAGCATCCTTTATCATAAAATGAACATCTGGCATTAGATCTGTTTTGATAAAAACTGTGTCTGAAGAAGAGTATTTTACTTGCCATTTTTTAAAATGTAGGTTATATAAATAGGCTTTCCAGGTTGCACTAGTAGTAAAGAACCTGACCGCCAATACTGGAGTTGTAAGAGACAAGGGTTCAGTCCCTAGGTCAAGAAGACACCCTGCAGGAGGGCATGGCTTCCACTCCAATATCCTTGCCTGGAGAAGTTGACAGAGGAGCCTGGTGGGCTATAGTCTGTAAGTTCGCAGAGTTGGACACAACTAAAGTGATTTAGCATGCACATAGGTTACAGACATACATCTAATTATAAGAAAAATAAGGGATGTATATAAAAAGTATCATAAAAGCATTTAAAAAATCATTCTGAAGCTAAAACTTGGGAAGTTGCACTTTTAAATGCATAGGTATCCAAGTGCAACAAAACAAAGCCAGAATTCACATTCCTTGAAGGAACGAAATACCTAGGAAGTTTTATAAAGTTCAGTGACATCTCTGAAATACCGATAGTAAAAAAAAAATTATCTAATTATTACTGATATGTTTTCTGGAGTAGCTACTTCTTAAACAATTGAACAAATTTATACATTGCATGATATCTGGCCAGTCTAGTTTGCACCTAGGGTTAAGAAATCAAATCAGCTGATTTAGGATTCTATTGTAAGTTTATCTTCATAACTAATGCCTACGAAGTAAAAATGTAAACTTAAACTACTTCCTAGCTAGTTTGAGAAAATCTTTTCCTAATGGAACTGACGTATATTCTAATATACACAGAAAGGACAAAGACTATGACTCTAAGAATGATTTAAAAACCAGGCAAATATGTAATCCTTTAACTTACAGAATTGTATGTTTTCCTCAAAAAATATATGTTAGGCTATGTTTTTTATGTATTATGCTTGCTGTCTTACTCAAATGTGTCTGGAGCCATTGAACGAACATATTTTATACTCAGCTGAGAGATTTTTATCAGTACACTTAAAGGCAGCAGGGTGCATAATTAGGTATGCCTACCATCTGCATCGCCCTCCAGGTGCAGGAGATGTTAGCTTTAATATTATCACAACATTAATTTTACTCCATTAATTTATGTCATTTGTCCTTTATTTAAAACTCAGATTGCCAATACTAAAGCATTGGAGGTGATGACCCAATTCTGGTTTCAGTTAAAGTCATATAAACAAAATCTTAACTCATTAACTAATACTCTTAAAATAGGAACTGAATGGCTTCCTTTTACATTTTAAAAAGGAATCTACAAACAAAACCATTCAGAGTTTTTTCCAAATAGTATATTGAGAGATCTTTTTTTTTTTGTAGGGCATAATGACAAGGTACTAGAAAACTTTAAATCACATTATGAACAAGCTATTTTTCTTTCAGTTCTTTTAAGTCCAGAAGTGTCTCCATTGAGTGATTAACACCATTCTAGTATTTGTAACTCTCCTTCACAGAGTGTAGACTTCAAGTTTTTATCCTTGGTAGGCAATGGTATTTTGACAATAACATTGCTTTTGCTCATAGTTACCCTAAAATTTACGGCAAATAACATGGTTTTCCACTTAAAGTAGTGAGATACAACTCTGCTTTTAAGCACACTTAAGTTAAATGGGAGTCTATTTTAATGATAAATATTTAGTAATTAATAGCAGAGTTGTATGAGGATATGGTAAAGATTCTATGCAAAACAAGTCAATTTTTTTTGTTGTTTAGTCGCTAAGTTGTGTCCGACTCTGCCACCCCATGGACTGAGTGAGCCAGGTTTCTCTGTCCTTCACTATCATCCGGGATTTGCTCAAACTCATGTCCATTGAATTGGTGATGTTATTCTGCATCCAACTTCAGAAGAAAAAAGACATGGTTGCACAAAAATGAAAACAAATCTATTTAAAGAAAGCTTCTGAATTTACATTACTCTATGTCTTTCAGGATATAACACTACAATAATCATCACATTCCTTGATAGCTTATCATATGCATGGTTTAAATAGTTATCTAATTTTCCAAAGCAAGGTAAATCTGTTACGTTTTCCTGAATACATAAAGGACCTTTAGGGAAATGAAATTTAGAGAGTGGAATTTTGAATGCCAAATACTTCAGGGTAGACTTACGTGAAAAATCACAACTTCTAATACATCAATAAGAAAATAAGAGAAAAAGTAGGTTTTCCAAGGATAATTGTTTATTTCAGAAAATACACATGTGAGGAGGGGAAGGATGTCAGAAGGAGGGAGAAAGGATCACAAAGAATCAGCAAATGACACAACTTTCTGAAAAATATCCTTTATTAAATGAACAAGTTAAAGCACCCTCTTAGAAGCTGCCTTTTCGATGATGGTTGTAATTTTTTTGAAACATCAAGAAACATTTTCCATGAGAGAATTCTGAGGTCATTACCATTCGTCTGTCAGTGTCTTGAAAGAATTTCTTTGTAGGGCCTATGACTGAACTTACCAGTACTTGAATGATAAATAAAATTCCTAGAAAAATGATACCATTTTTTTCTAATTTACATAAAATGGAGTAACTGTATTTTGAAGGCAAAAAGCTGCAAGGTCAATTATACAAAAATCATAGTAACCACATTTGCTTTCCTAGTCTCCACACTCTTCATTTAGAAATGTTCCTGCCACCAACAGTTTTTCTTTCCTTGAGGTAACAGAGTCCAATGCTGCCGTAAAAATAAAATAACTCCCTTTAGGAAGAGTCAAAGTTAAACATTACTTTTTGGTAGACAAAGTTGAGGAACATCTTTGCACAAATCAAATGCATTCCAGAATACTTGTCACTGACACGAAACAACACACCAGGGCTGCTGAAAGCAGGTGACGATAGTTCTGACGTCTCCACACCTAGACCTCAAAAGCTTATTGATTCTTGTCTCCCTGCAGGCATCCTTTCAACTTCTCCACTCACCATGATGGAGATCTGAAGAAAGGCACTAAATCACTGTCTGGCATTCTCAGACAGATGACCAGATCTAAGGCAGCTTGGCACAGTAATCTCAGAGCAGGGAAGAGCTTCCTTTGCTTCTTTGAATCAATCAAAACTTGCTTTATCAAGAGCCTTAAAATGTAAAAAAAAAATCTTTTGTCTTTCATGAATTTTAATCTTTCATGTTTCCAATTCCATCACTATTCTGATAAATGGGTCCTACTGACTTGCTACACCACACTGCAACATCAGCTGCTATGTATCAGTAGATGTTGAAATTAAACACATCATCATTTTCACTATCATCATCTTTCAGAAGATGTCACAAAGAAACCAGAAATGTCTGGCATTCATCGATGTGATTTAATCACACAAGCAAATCTATTGAACCTATTACGGGCAAGCCACAATCATGAGTTGTACATGGTCTTGAGTTGCATTTGGCATTAATACTATAATGTTCAAGTCTTCAAACTCTTTGCTCAAATACTTTCTTCCTTCCCCACAGAGAAATCTTACGTTTCCAAGAAGGAATAATATAAGAAGCATAAGCCTCTGTCATTCTCTAATGTTGATGCATCTATATTCCTTGCCTCTCAAATCTTCTTTTCCTTCCTTTCTTCCCTCCTCCTCTTCACGTCCACATGCTTCGACTTTGTTAATTAATAGCCATTCAGGAGGGACGCTTTCCCCTAGTGTTTCACACCCCTAAGTGGCATTCCCACTGCTTTGTTTTGAATTCAATATAAAGGCCATAGCTAGCTTAACTAAAACAAGGTAATACCATGAAATTAACCACAACTTATAATTCAATCATCTGCATACTGAATAAAAATGTATACAGTCTCTCCTATTTGCCAGGCACAGCAATGGTAGCTAAGAATATAAAAACATCCAAGATATTCTATTAAGTGTGTCCTAGGGCTTCCACTGCAAAGTACCACACATGAGGTGGTTTACAACAGCAGAAATTTATTCTCAGTGTTCTGGAGGCCAGATGTCTGAAATTAAGGGGCAAGGTGTCTCCGAAGACTCCAGGGAAAAATTCTTCCTAGTCTCGTCAAGCTTCTGGTGGCCGCAGATATTTTTTTGTTTGTTTTTTGTCCCCTATCTTTACATTGTCTTCTATGTCTTTCTGTCTCTGCCTGGCCTTCTCTTAAGGATTTTGTGCCTACTGTAATCCAGCATGATTTCATTTTAACTGCACTGACTACATCTACAAATACCCTGTTTCTAAATAAGGTCACATTCTGAGGTTCCTGGGAGACATAATTTTGGGGGCAATGCTACACAGAATAGTACCTATTGGGCTGCTGTCACTGTAGTACTCTCTCACACATACTCAAGCCAACGTTCATTGGTTAACTTGCCTTCCTAGGGCATGCCATAGAGTGGCCTCCATAAGACCTTTGCTGGTTAAAACATAAAAGTGGGTGGCTCAGCTTCCAGCAGCCAACCATGAGAGGATCCTGACATGCCTTCATGATGAGAGCCATTCCTTGGAGACTAAGAAGTTGACTGTGTCACTGGGATCCTGAAATGCATCAAGTATCTCAGTTTATAAGAGTTGGTTGGAAAGGATATCTCCTGAATTCTTGCAACGTGTAGCTCTATCCATTCATTTTGTATATCTAAGAATCACAGAATTTTTATATTTTAGAACTTGACAACAAGATTTGGGATAAAATAACCTATCACTTCACACAGGAGATAAATCAGAGGGAATGAATATGTTCATTAGCTAATTAGAGAAAGAGCTGGCAGAACAAAGGTTCTCCAATTCCTTGCTCAGGGTTCAAATCATATTTCTCATGTTATTAAAAATAATTCTCATTATGACTTTTTCTATCTGAACATGCTTTAGCTCTTGACCCCTCTAAAGAACAATTCAAAACGATGCTTCACTCATAGCATTTCAGAAAAGCACATACAGGCACAACACCTCTCTTTCCTCAATACTGTTTTCTTCCTCTACTCTATGCAGAGTTTATGAATCTTTAGCATAAAAAATCTGGGCATAAAAAACATTGAGCTTTTCATAATGCAGTTGTCCAAAGTTCCTCTAACTGTAACTATGGACACCATATGTTCAGTTAGACATGATAAAAACCAATTTTAAATTGCAAATTTTGAACAATAAAGCTCTTTTCCAGTGAAAAAGAACAAAAAATAATATGCCTGCCTTTTTATTCACTTCAATTCTGCATTTACACAAAAGTGCTGTAATAAAATATCTGTACACTACTTTTGTTACAAATATAGATAATATTCAAAATGACTTTATATATTCTAATGTAGGAGTTTCACGCTCTAAAATGGGAATGAACACATGATAATTCCTCACCAGTTGTCTCAATAAACAGCTCCATCTGTTTCCCTTAGTCTTAAACTATTGTATTATAAGATGTTAATATAAGGCAATGAAATGAAGTTATGTTAATCCCCTTAATTTTTCTATCAATTTACTAATGGCATACAACCAAAATAATTACTAACACATTGCTTTTTTCTCTGTCATTAAGATTAATACTAACTGAAAACCAATTGCACAGCACACAGACATATTTTCAGCAAAGCATCCCTTAATACCAGAACTAACAATTCAGAGAAACTTCCACGCTCCTTCATGGTTAGCATGGAGGCTTTCTAGAGAAACCATAGTCAACACAGGATAAGGCCATCATTTTACTTATAGAAAGGTTAAATATTATATAATATGTCAAAAATGAAAATGAACCTCAAGATGTGCAATAAATGGTTTCTTTACAAACTTAGGGACATTGATTCCTATTGCTGCTATTTTACTCAATCACGAAGCCCATTTTTGGAGAAAACTATATATGTATATATTAGAGCTAGGAGATGCAATGTTTAATAAGTAATATTTAAAATAATTAAATATTGAAAGAATTTTTAAAGATTTTTCAGTACAACTTTTCTTAGAAGTGGGGAGAGAAGGTAGATTAACAAAATACATTTTTATAAAACTCGAGATTTTCTTCCTTATGCTTTCATTTTTCACCTTAATTTCATGAAGCCAGTTCTCCTTGGTTAGCTTTTGAGTGACTTTTTCTTTCTCTACTAAACACTGATCACACATTAAAATTTGCCCACCTGATTATAAAGTGTCAGGTATCTTCAGGAAGAAAGACCAGCTTTATCTATGCAAACAAAGAGCCCTCCTCTTTGAGTTTACATCACAAAATATAAAGAGAATGGGAAAGTGATGCTAGGGTGTCAGTAAGAAAATCATTTCCATATGACAAAACAAACTTAAATGTTATTTTTTTTTCCTACAGTATTGAAGAGCCCAGTGAACACAGCCTGGGAAGAATATGCAGAATCACTCTCTTTATAGTGTGGGATGTGAAGGAGAATTTGAAGTGGCTCAATTCTGGCAGCAAATTCAGGAGAGAACCATCAAAGTGACAGTGCCTTTTGTCCGCTTAAGGATGGCAACAGCTTCTTCGTGGGTTACCCCTTCCAGACTCTGCCCATTGACAGCAATGATCTGATCACCCCTCTTTAGACGGCCATCTTCGGAGGCTGCTCCCTGCAATTATAAAGTGGGCTTATTTACGTCTCAAAAAAAAAAAAAATGCTGCTTCACAGCTACACAACAGAAAAAGATCCAAACAAGAATGTAAATTGCTCTGCATGTACACACACATTGCTCTCAGTGCTCCACGGGTGCTCCACAGCCATTAAGCAATGATGAACAGACACAAAGGAAGCCTTTCTCCTAAATGGCTTTAGCACTGAGATTCCAATTTGAGAGAGAATTTAGCAGTCAGTAGATTAGTTGGATGGTTTTTTGGCTGTTCAGCACAGCAGTTGGTGGGAACTCAAATTAATAAAGAATATTTGGGAATATGCCTAGTAGGAATGATTTCATAGAATCCAAGATTTTTTATCCTGTAAAGAAGACCTACAGAAAGAAAACAAAGGATTAGCAGTTTTGTAGGACAAAAGCGGTTTTATAGGACAAGGACATGAGGGCCACCGAACCCAAAGTTCTGCAGAAGCACAAAAGCCCACATGTATGTTGACAAGCACAGGATGAGGCCCAAGTCATGCAAACTCTAATCCTAATTCTTTCTGTAGCTTCGAAAAGGAAGGTTAAGCTGCTTGATTCTTTACTTCCCAAGCATAGATGGAGTCTTCATATTCCTTATGGGCCCTAAATGATTAAGACTAAACACAGACACTGCTGTTTGTAAAAGAACCCTATCTTAAGGCATACTTACAGTAGGCAATTATGCAATTAAATATAAGATAAAAAATATGGAAAAGTTAATGAGGAATCCATAATGATGAAATTCTTAAAATATGCTCTAACTAGCATGCCTTAAATAAACTGTTCTAAAGCTGAGAAAAAGGACTGCATGACTCTTTTATTTACTGGCAAGTGCTATTTGTGTTTTTAGACATACCAATGGCTTTAAAAAATCTCACAAAATAGGCTCATTGTTAGATTGCTATAGATATATAGCACTTTATATTGGTTGAAAAATAATAATAGAATGAAACCTCCATAGGTAAGTACTCAAAAGAATGATAATACTAATCTAAAGCCCCCAAATGAAATCTTTTAGTAGGTTAAACATGATTGTTTCTTTGTGCTGCAAAATTTTGAGAATCTGAATTTTCTCCTGTAGGAAATTTCATCTAATTTTATAGTTCCTAAAAATTGTCTTCACAACAAATTACCAAATAATAATTATATGGGTTTAAATTATTTTAACAGGCTCACTAATGTTTTAATAACTTGTATCCTAAACATTCTTACCATCCAACAGGATGCTATATGATTACAACTATATATAATGGTTTTCTTTTCTTCACTGAATCCTTTAAATACACATAGCTCGTTTGTGGTAGGTGACAGGGCTGCTGGATACGCAAAAATTTTAGCAGTTATTTTTCTATTCCATTTAATGAAATGAAACTTGCAAAATAAACACATCTTAGCTATTCTGCATATGTATTATATGTACTCTTCTGTGCCTATTTTATATTTCACAACAAAAAATGCAAAGAAAAAGAAATGCCAGAGCTCTTTAACATACACATATTTTAAATGTCCTATTTTCAAAAGACATTCAACTATATGCATCTTGTTTGCAAAGGAAAACAATCAGGCCTGACTGTCTAACTCAAGTTCATGAATTTTATGTATATTGTTGAGAGCACCCATGGAACTTCAATTTGAGCCTATATTCCTTTAAACATAACTAAACCTCAAATTGGACAAAAATACTTAATGACCTGTTCCTGTAGGGAGTTGTGCAAGAAAATAATCAAATGTTGACCATTTGGTATTACCTGAGGCCATAAACTAATAAGCCAGCTGCTGACCACTATTAGCGAACATTTTGGTGGGGGAAAGGGTAGTTAAAATTTGAAAGCTTACCTTCGCAAACACTGTTTTAACGTAAATGGGTAAGTCTCCATGAGGACTGCCATATCCTCCTACTATACTGAAGCCTAAGCCATCTGGTCCTCGGTCTAGCGTAATTGACTTACACTGAGGAGGCCTACAGTAAAGGGGAGAAAACAAGAGCTATCAGATCTTATTTGTATATCAGTGGATTATCGGACACTTACCTAAAGCTGATATAACTCTCTGTGTCACCAATGGTGGAAAACCATGGGTATTCAGGGATGCTTCAATTCTCAGTGTCTGCTGTGCTACATATGTTAAATTTACATAATCTAATAAAGCCCTACTTAACTCCCTAATTCTATTACCCATGTATACTACCCTTAACCTAACATATTCATGGTAACTTCTCATTGTACATTGTAGCAGCTCTTTTCTTTTTCCAGTTCATTTAAAGTGAGAGGAAGAAGCACCAAAGACTAAGATGAAATAAATCATAAACATCAGTATTCCCAAGCTCAGAGACAAAAACAGATAAACAAAATAAAACCTGCATCAGATAATTTAAAAATTCTAATATGCTCCTCTCTTCTCCTCTATCTATATTCTAACACTTCTGTACTCAAGTTTGGGTAATTATGAAGTTTTTTTACTCAAAAGTATAATCTATTAAATGATTAGGCAATGTAGAAAATTTTAAAAGGATAGACTGACCCCAAGACTAAAATGTTCCTTCAAACAACTCAAGAGATGAAAATGTAGGAAGAGCAGCAGCACACATACATGCCTGTCTGTCATCCACCTACCTGCCTGCCTACCTGTCTTTGATAAATCCATGCCAAACTTAAAGAGCTTAGACATACATGGCTTTCATATTTTATACTTCATCTCCCATCATTTCACCTTTATGTGGCTCATAGGGACATACAAACGATAGTATGTGAGCTCACCCTAAGTCATCTTGAAATATACTACTTGACGTCAGCCCAGTGAAAGAAAGACTAGAACTGGCAGGCTCCTGTTGATGACCTGTGACCACACTCACATCTCCTCCAGCAACCACCTGAACACAGAAGACATATAAATAGAAAAACACGCTCATGTGGCTAGGAAGGCATCAGTAATTCTTCAAAAAGAGCACTGGGATTAAAAATGTGTATTTCATCATTCACTTAATCATTTCTGTTAAAATAAATTTCATAAGGTCCAGAGGTATCTTTGACACTAAGGATATTCTACTAATTCAATTCTATCAAGTTCTTGATGCTTTCAAACATGGTATCACATGTAATTGTTTTCTAAAGATCTTTAGAATACAAGCCACTCAATCACACCACTGAAAATTTCAGCAATTAATCATATCCTGCCAAGACTGAGAATTTTCCCCCTTAGGTATAAAAAGTATGAAATAATACATACATTGAGAAAAAAGTGTGACAGAATGTATTTCCTATGTACTTTCTTGGAACTCTCAATGTAATCATTTATGTTCAAGGGAAACAGTAAATAAAAGCAGGAAATTTCAATTTATCGTTTTAACACCAAAGCTCATGTGTCCTCAAGCTACCCACAATCGGAAAAGTTGGGATAAAAATCTTACCTGCATTTCAATGGAGCCAGAGGCATTTTTCAGTAAGTTAACTGCCTGGGTGTGAGTCATCCCCTCAGTGGATGTGCCACAGATACTGACAATCCTATCCCCAACCTGCGAGAGAGAGAAATAGCCATCTGCTACAACGCCATGGAGAGGGGGACCATTTGCTTCCCCAGCCTCCATGCCACACATATACTGCTAATCAGCACCAGAAATATAACCAAGGAAGCCTCCGACTCCTAGCAGTAGCAACCACAGAGAGAAGCTGCACATAATGGCTATGTTCTATCATCTTTGGGAGCAGGGGCAGGGAACCACACTTCCCTTCTCTGCATTTCTCCCAAAGAACACTGCATCTGTTATCATTTGTGAACAAGAATTCCTCTGGATATTATTATTATATACATTATCTGTGACTATAAGTTAAGGGTTGGCAAACTATGGCTGATAGGCCAAGACTGGACCATCACTTATTTAGGTAAGTAAAATCTGGTTATAAGACAGACACAATTATTTGGCTGCATTCACACGGCAGAGTTCATTAACTGCAATACAGACACATAGGCCTGCAAAGTCTAAAATATTCATCTTTAGCAAAAAGTCCTTTAGAGAGAAGTTTTCTAACCCCTGTGTTATGTGTACAATTAGTTTTAAAGTGCTAGTCAGAAATTCACATATCAAAGGGAGATTGAACCATTACTGATTTACACAGCATTTCTAAACAGTGGTCATTGAGACAATTTTAAGGCATGAGGCCATACAGATTTTACTGTGTAGAGACTGAGTTACTAATGGAATATTCACAAGATTTCAGAACTGGGCAGTGAGCATAAATTCTGTCATAGTGCTCTACATATGCAAAATTCCTCAATTTTGAAGCAAGTTTTGTAGTTTCACGTTATAAATCACATTTACATCAAACTTCTGCAAAACAGATAAATAAATGCAACACAGATGATAATTTTCAATTTAATAAAGTACCAAAAAGACATGTAAATAAAAAATTTCACTTCAAAAAAATAATTTCACTTCATTCTGCCAATACTTTCTGAGAATACTTTCTGCGAATACTTTCTGCTTTCTTTTAACTTCTTCCACAGGACTTCAAGCAAATAAAAATAGTAAGAAACAACTGCAAATTATCCCATTTCATTTACTGACAAATTGCTTACAAAGCAAATTTTTCTTTTAAAATTTCTCCATTTTTTATTCAAAGAAACCCCTGTTGCAGCTATATTAGCTGATTTAAAAGCTGATAGAGACGTTTCAAACTGCTTGCAACAGTTGGCCAGATGCAAAGGGTTTATAAAACCTACTGGGAGATTTGCTAAGGCTACCAGCGACTTTGTAGAACTTACTCTGAGTTTCTGCGTCTGAGCTGCAACTCCATTCGGGTGCATCATTGCAATAAATATAGGAACATCACCCAGTGGACTGCCCACTCCTCCAGCAATGCTGATACCCAGTGAGTCAGTAGGCCCCTGCCATGGGACAGACAGAATATTTTGGTCAAACTGTTATCTTTCATTGGCTTTTGTTCTCTTTGGCACAACATTCTATAGTTAATTCTGATCTTCTAGACTTGAGGGAGGAAAAGGATGCCCAAGAAAACTGCATTAATTTATCTGATACAAGTTCTTAATGTGACTTAGAAAACTAAGCATCTGTTCGGGAGGTAAAAGAAACCACAACAGGCTAAATAAAAATCATGTTACAGGGAATGAGGACAACAGGGACCTGCATTCAAAGCCAGAAACCCACACCAACAAATGCTGGGGCCTGGAACAAGTCCACTGCTTTCAATGAATCTCTAGCTCTTCATAGACAAAATGGAAATAACTGGGCCTCTTACAAAGAGCCACAGTGACTACTGAATGAAATGGCGATGGTATGAAGTGTCTATAAGTGTGCTCAGCACTTAAATCTGCTTTTCTTTTCTCTGTTGTACATAGCTGTCAGAAGAATCTGTTTCAGAAGAATGGGAAACTTCTTCTGAAAGTCTGAAGAAGGAAAGGTTTACTGATCCATAGAAGAAGTCAGAGTGGCCTGCATATTTTGTGTGGGGCTGGGTTGATACCATTTTGGGCAAAAAAGGGTATACCAAAAATGATTTTTCAAACAAGGAAATTCAGCAGAGTCTACACTGTGCTATTTTCACTGCATGTAATACATATTTTATCAGATGGTGCCATAAAGCAGTAAGGCAGCTAGCAGGAAAATATGCGGACGGCCTTGGAGCCATCAGCATGTATACTATTTTCTCTCTCCCCATTACCTTTTTAATTTCAACAGTTCTTAATCCCTGTATTTCAGATGCCACTGTAAATGAAAAAAACAAGAGAAAAATATGAGTATTAACACATTTTTAATGTTAGTAATAGTTTAAATTTTAGTTGATTCTAAAACTAAATGGGACTAAGTACCTAAGTGAGGTACCCCAATGTTTTTGGAAATAGGGTGTTCAAAGTTACTAGCACACATGATTACGTCTGTCTTAAAGAGGGGCTCCCAACTGAAAAAATGGCACACCATCCCATATCTTCCTTCTTATTTCAAGCACTGCTTATAAAACTGCATAATCCACTCTGAATGAGGCAAGGACAGGATGTGTTTTGGACAGAGAGACACATGTGCACAGCTGAGAGGAATAAAGTCATGGAAACATTAAAAAGAATCCATGGACTTAAGTGCCTAAATTTCTAGAATATTAGTCACATTGCACACAGAGACTGCCATATGGTTAGTTTCTTCAATTTGAACAACTTTCAACCAATGCTCCAAGCCAAAAAGCCCTCTGCATCATGATTTCATGTAATTAAAACACAGGAGGATCATATTAATTTTCTCAATCGACATTTTTGTAATCTTATGAAAAAATAGATGGCTTCAACTAATGGCATCTTCTGATTTACTACTATTATATTAAATAGAGAACAGGAATAAAAATCAAACACACCAATCTTCTTCGTAAGAAAAACATGACAGAATACTGATTCTAATGTTAGTAGATCTCCTAGGGAAAACATCAAATGGGAAATGCTGCCACAGGCATTGCTTCATGCTGTTCTCAGTTTTTGCAGGCACTCATTTTTGCACCTATATTAGAGTTTAGGATGATTTAGTGGGAAGAAAGCTTCAGAGGTAAAGTAAAACAGGGGGAAAAAGTCAGTGTTGATGGCCAAAATTCAATCCAGTAAATCATGCTTAACGTTTCAATCCAATCTTACGTGCATTCTTCTTTGAACTACTTTCCAGTAACTCAGATGTACCAGATCCCGAAAGTGGAAAAGTGAATGAGGACAGGCTGGCTTCACTCATCTACAAAGACATAATAGTTGTCTTAGAGAGCTTGGGAAGTAATAATACCCCTTAAGTACGACTTATTTCATAATTACTTTAATGGACTTAGAAATACTTGTTAAGCAATAGTGGCATTTGATAACTAGAAAGGTAATCAATATAAACAGTTTCCACTGAGTTTTGTTTTCTTTTTAAGGAAGAATGTGCCCAGTGACATAACTAATTAAAGGTAAAAGAATTTGATTCCAACATAATCTCACCCAAGCTAATCTTTTCTAAATTTAATCTAGTTGCACACAGATGCGAACTTAAACAACTGCAGAAATAGGGCCAGGGAAAGGAAACAAATGGTAATCATTTAGGGGTGACTGTGAGGCCTTTAAGGACAAACTATCACTGTGTTTTATATGTAGTGGTGAGCTTGTACAGTTCACCTACACAAGATTCTTTTCAGTTGAATGCTGGCTGATAAATGTTTGCTATAAAAATAGTTTAAACATATGCTATCTTGGTAGGCTTTATAATGTATTAATTGGTTCGTTTTTGAGATAATGCAAAAAGAATCATGTCAGAAAAGAAGAAGGGTTTGGATTAAGTTTCTCAGAATGACTCACAAACTACTTAAGAGCTTTACCTTGCTTGCCTGTCCATTCCCATCTCTCAAACTCTGTACCCTAGCTGCTCTGCCACACTGCCAGGCTTGCATACAGGACCCTGGACAGACTGACAGAAAAGGCCATCTTTGAACTCCTTTCAGCCTGCGGACTGCATCACCTTGACGAATTCCACAGCTACGCACCTGGCTGCTTTGAGAAGGTCTCCTCTCCGAATGGAATGGACCAGTTTTGACTCTTCCAACTTCCAAGGTTACTGTGCCTAGGGAACACTAGGGGGAGGTTGTTTGACAGAAACATTTAAATAAAATGCTATAGTCAGCTTTAGGATTACACTGTATTCTTTACGGCTGGGTTTTTGAAAGTCATGCTTCCTTTGGAATTTCTATAGGCAAGGATCTCTCTCATCCTTTGTGGAAAGAGGTTTTTCTAAAACATTAAAAGTAGTAAAAACTGTAACAACAAATCAGTAGTAGCCACACCAAGTGTCTGTCTTACTAGCTCATAATTTACATGGAGAGGGTGTCTGTCCAGGCAAAGAGAAATGGAGAATCGACCAATTCTCTCATGCAACACACCAATGTAGAGCCAAATAAGCCAAGGGATTTGGATTTTAAAAAACAAAACAAAAGCAATAAAAAACCACTATTGCAACAAGTTGCTTTGCTTTCAATAGCAGAGGTACTCAGATAACATAAGCTCTCTACTGCCACACTGCACCTGAATAGATCTATTATGCAATATTTAAGCCATACTGCTGTAAACATCATATGAGAATTGAGGAAAATTTCCCTGTTGCCCTTTACAAATAAATCACAGGCATGCAAGAAATGCTGTACAGTCTAATGTGAAAGCAGCAAAATGAGGTGGGTGAGAACTGGCATTTTGGAGTCAGATACACTAGTTTAAATCCAGTCTGTGTGATTTACTCGCTGTGTGAACTTCACAGATGTCTACCTTGATAAGTCTTTTACTCTGCATTTTGAAAAACAGAGATCATTACAGGCTGCTGTGATAGAATAATCCACATACAATGCTCATCAAAATGTCAAACACATGCAGTATTGTCAGCTGCGTTGCTTCCAGGTTTTCCATTTAACAAACAGCACTGCAAGGAACTTCCCTGTGTAAAATTCTTTGTGTACTGAGGATTATTGATGCAAGACTTTAAAATGAAGAATTACTGAGTCAAAACAACAAAATGCAGCAGCAGTCACAAATAGCAAAGCTACAGGGATATTTAAGGCTCTCATTATATACTGGCAAACTGGTTTTCAAATGAGGATTTAACTGGTTCTAAAATTATCTATGTTACATTATGGATGCCTCCTTCTCTATCTTTGAGAGGTTTTTATCTCACAGAATTAACTATCATTTTAAATTCATCTCCTGAAGGAAGAGACTTCTCCTTAAAGAACTCTAATTACTTTATTTTCTGAAAATAACTCCAAGAAGAAATGATAGTTTAAGTGTGCATTAATAACTAAATTTATATGTACATACCAGGTCCTCTGCAAACCAGAGGTTAACAACAATATGCCCGCTTGAAATCGCTCTGTGAAGCTAAGCTTAATGACTGAAGAGGTTCTGACTAGACTCTGAGACCGCTGACATTATCCATGGCTGTTTAATAACGTCATGAAGTTATATGCTCATGCTACTGAACATGTACCCCATGACATGGATTCTGATGGCAACAGGTACCTAGTCAACTTTGAACTATACTTCGGGTCATAAAAGCACATGTTAGGTAAAGGAAAATAATGCGATAAGAATTGAGAGGAAATACATCTAAATTTCCAAGAACTGTATTTTTAGGTGACCATCCTATATTTTATAACTCATTTTTAAAATTAGACTGGTGCTGCCTTTCCAATCAGCAAATGATTCTTCACGGAATTTACTTTGGAGGAAAGAGATTTCACAGTGTAAAACGTATTTAAGCTTAGCAATGATACCTTGGGATGGAGGCCTTATAATTACTGAATTAACAACAGTAGTAACTGTTGAAGGAACTGTCAGGTAAATCTGCAAACACTCTTCCACATTCTTCATCTCTGGGGAAATACTGGGTTGGCAAAAAAGTTCATCTGGGTTTTTCCGTAAGATGATGCAAAAAAACTTGAATGAACCTTTTGGCCAACTCAATATAAGGATGTCCAACATAGTGTGCCCAGTAAAGGGTTAGGGCAGGCAGGGCAGTCCAGAAAGCATGACTCTCAGAGGTACACCATTTGTCCCTCTGATCTCCCGCCTTTCTGTGGGAGCATCCCTGCCAGTATGAGATTCTCCCCTTATGCCAGAGGTCGTAAAAATACATCCAGATATAAATATGGAGGCGGGGTGAACTGACATGAAGACATTTTATTCTCTTTTGTGGCCTGAATATGTGCTTTTCTTTCAAGAAAAGAGCCACATAACAATCCCTTTATGATAAAACATCTCCTAAGATCACAGATATTCAGTTCATAATTCTTACTGTGTGTGCTCCCTCACTCAGTCATGTCTGACTCTTTGCAACCCCACAGACTGCAGCCCGCCAGGCTCCACTGTCCATGGGATTTGCCAGGCAAGAATACTGGAGTGGTTTGCCATTTCCTTCTCCAGGGGATAATACTTACTGCTACTGCTAAGTCGCTTTAGTCGTGTCTGACTCTGTGCGACCCCATAGACGGCAGCCCACCAGGCTCCCCCGTCCCTGGGATTCTCCAGGCAAGAACACTGGAGTGGGTTCCCATTTCCTTCTCCAATGCATGAGAGTGAAAAGTGAAAGTGAAGTCGCTCAGCAGTGCGACTCTTAGTGACCCCACGGACTGCAGCCCACCAGGCTCCTCCGTCCATGTGATTTTCCAGGGAAGAGTACTGGAGTGGGGTGTCATTGCCTTCTCCAGAAATACATAACCATATAATAAAGAGTTGATCATAAGTGTAGAGATTTACCACTGAAGTATGTTGTCTAACATATAAATATGTCTTATTTGAGAGAATATATTAAATAAATACTTGTTGCATATGTCTGCTCCTTCTCCTACGCTATTACACATAACCATTTATGGCACTAGGTTTCTACCTTCAGCAGAGCTGCAACCGCTTCCTGCGTTGCATGACGGACATCTTCTCCATTCACCATTAGTATCTGGTCTCCCTGTAGCAGTCGCCCATCAGAATCTGCAATGCCTCCTTTGACAACATCGGACACAAACACTCCAGTATCATTTCTGCAAGTGTGATTTTAAATATCACCATTATTACTTTTTCCCAGTTGGAATGCAATGCTTATTTAATGAAAGGCTAACATTTTAGAATTGAAAATTTTATTTCTATTTTTATGACTTTAAAAGTTTTATTGCTTATCAACATTGGTGAAACTGAGAATTTTCCAAAATCACTGCAGATGGTGACTGCAGCCATAAAATTAAAAGATGCTTACTCCTTGGAAGAAAAGTTATGACCAACCTAGATAGCATATTCAAAAGCAGAGACATTACTTTGCCGACTAAGGTCCATCTAGTCAAGGCTATGGTTTTTCCTGTGGTCATGTATGGAGGTGAGACTTGAACTGTGAAGAGGCTGAGCGCCGAAGAATTGATGCTTTTGAACTGTGGTGTTGGAGAAGACTCGTGAGAGTCCCTTGGACTGCAAGGAGATCCAAGCAGTCCATTCTGAAGGAGATCAACCCTGGGATTTCTTTGGAAGGAATGATGCTGAAGCTGAAACTCCAGTACTTGGGCCACCTCATGTGAAGAGTTGACTCATTGGAAAAGACTCTGATGCTGGGAGGGATTGAGGGCCGGAGGAGAAGGGGACGACCGAGGGTGAGATGGCTGGATGGCATCACTGACTCGATGGATGTGAGTCTGAGTGAACTTCGGGAGATGGTGATGGACAGGGAGGCCTGGCGTGCTGCAATTCATGGGGTCGCAAAGATTCGGACACAACTGAGCGACTGAACTGAACTGAACTGAACTGAATATATCTTATGTCTTTATAATATTTTATAGATTAAACATATCTTTCATAAGCATATTTATTCAACACTTATAAACTGTGAGTAGAAGTGGTTATTATACACATTTTATAGGTCAGTCACTGGGAGAAAAACCTATTGTTCTTTCTACACCATAATGAAACCCTGAATGGATATTGACCTGTGCCTATATAAATATGTTGCTATTATCAACAACATCATTAACATTACTTAAAAGAAACAATGGATGTGTCTCAAACTAAAACCAGTTGTTACTCAAAATTACGTACCTTTGCTGTGATGTCTCATTTAATTACAGGTCTAACTTTCATACAAGATAGGTTTATGTAAAATGAACAAATATTAAGCTTATTCCAACCTTCTTTTCATAGAAGTAAAAATAACTCATAACTTCCTGTTGAAATATAAAGATGACCATGTAGAAACATTTAGTAAGGTTTAATTGCATCACTTCTTGCCAAGGTCTTGACCTCAAACAAGTCTTTTCATCATTTGATACTGTTTTCCCATCTTTAGAATAACTGTGGTGGAATTTACTAGATTAAATATTTTTTAACATTACCTATATATACATATTTAAATAAATTAGGTATTCAATTTATGTAAATTCACCAACCTACTACCCCAGGCTTCTTAACTTACACTGTCTGTTTCCTTCAGGTGGTGTGCTCCTGTTATGCTCGTCCTTCTCTCTAGAATATCCTCCTTCCCCTTTTGTTAGATCACCTCTCACATATTACACTTTCAGCTTCATCTCAGGCACTTTTTTTATAAAGCAGTTTTCCTAACCTACTTTCCTTAATAAGGTCACACGATCCCTTTCTCCTTTGCTTCCATGGATTCCTCACAATATGTTTCTGTCTCTCATTAATAGATTCCTTTGTTGCAATAATATATTTAATTCTCGTTTACCAAACTGAGTTTTCAGATGTTAGCATTCATGCCTCTTTTTACTTTATTTTCCAGAACCTAATAGATCTCTTGGCACCCAGCAGGTACTCAAAATTACCAAATGCCTTTTTGTCTCGTTGCTGTTGTTCAGTTGCTAAGTCATGTCCTACTCATTGCAACTCCATGAATTGCAGCATGCCAGACTCCTCTGTCTTCCACTATTTCTCAGAGTTTGCTCAAATTTATGTCCACTGAGTTGGTGATGCTATCTAAACATCTCATCCTCTGTTGCCCCCATTTCCATTTGCCTTCAATCTTTCCCAGCATCAGGGTCTTTTTCAATGAGCTGGCTCTTCACATCAGGTGGCCAAAGTATGGGAGCTTTAGCTTCAGCAACAGTCCTTCCAATGAATATTCAGGCTTGATTTTCTTTAGGATTGACTGGTTTGATCTCTTTGCAGTCCAAGGGACTCCCAAGAGTCTTCTCCAGTAACACAATTAATCAAATCTTTGGCAATTAGCCTTCTTTCAGCCTTCTTTATGGTCCAACTCTCACACCTATTCACGACTACAGGAAAAACCACAACTTTGACTATACAGACCTTTATTGGCAAAGTGATGCCGCTTTTTAATATACTGCCTAGGTTGGTCATAGCTTTCCTTCCGAGAAGCAAGCATCTATTAATACTGACTAAAAAAGTCTAAATCAGTATCTTCCGATGTTCCACTGCTGCATGGGCTGACAATAGCTACCTACAGAATACAAGCAGTTGATAAAGATTCTAGTACTACTAGGACTCTTCTAAGAAATTTAAGTTCAGTCATTTCCAGGAAATCACTGCCTTTGCCCTGATTAGTCATACCTTTTACCAACAATACTCAACCCCAGGCCTTTCCCTGGCTTCTTCTGCAGCTCGACAGTGAGGGTGTCATACACGTCCTCCTCTTTGTATGGGGCCTCATCTCTGTACAGCGTCAGGAGCACCCTTTGTGGTGTCTGTCTTAGGACATTTATTGCTTCATCATGTGTGGCCTTCCTCAAGTCAATTCCATTTACCTGTACAGAAGTGGGACACAGATGGTGAGGAAGTAGATGAGTTGGGTAAAGAGAAGAAAGATGGAAAAAGGAAGGAGTGGGGAGAGAGAGGAAAGGGAGGGGCAGGGGAAGAAACAAACACCACCCTCCCCACAGCTGCCTTTCCTTTGAGGTAAAGGTCAAACACACAGCATTCTGTACCTCTAAAATCTGATCTCCAGCCCAGAGTCTTCCATCTTTACATGCTGCTCCTTCTTCATAAACTTCATGGATAATAATGGCACCCTAAGGGCACAAACAAAACCAACCATGCTTTACCCCATCCTCCCTAGGAACGGTGAGCAGAGATGCAGTCAAAGCACACTGTGCTCTCACAGGCACTGATAAGGGTTATACATTGACTACATCCATATGTGAGTCATGCATCAAAATTCAAAGAAAAGCATAACAAGACAAGTTGCTATAAGTCTTAAAGACATTTCAAATGATAGGGAATTTTTAAGAAAAAATTTATAAAATACATAAATCACCCACACACTCATTTATAATAGACATACATCACCTTTCCTATCCACAAATGAAATTAACAGATATGCCTCACCTTTCCTATCTACAAGTGGAATGAATGGCTTTTAAATGCATTTTTTGACAATTAGAAATTTTTGTCTATAAATTATCCAATTTATCAAATGTTTTCTCAGTATGGGTCTAACCCAATGATATCCAGTCAGTAAAAAGAAAATTAAAATATGGCAGGAACTGGTAAACTAACACAAATATTTTGAACCTAAAGGACATAATCACAAGTATAAAGGAATATTACTAAGTCAGTGTTGACTTACTCAAAGTAAGTGAGTATTTGCCCCACAAATTAAAGTAATGAGAAATGAAACACTTTTCTAAATCTTTGTACTTCATTTCATACAGCTGATGGACATTTCCCTGCAGTGACCTCTCAGGGGTCACTGAAGAGGCCGCATGTTTGGAGCATCTCTGACTACATCCTCACCAGCAGTGTGTCGGACCCCCCAACAATGCTCAGGCCCAGTCCTGTCCGCCCTTTGGAAATCTCAATTGTTGTTTCACAGCCTGGGATGATGGGGCAGGTTGCAGGATCAGAAGCAAAGATTGCTGGTGTTGACGACCTGCTTGAACCTAAAAGTACGTTTAAAATGAAATACAAATAAAAACTGATCAGAAGGAATATACATCAAACTCACCACACTGATTGCCTTGGGGGATGGAGCAGAAACATGGGCCCAAGTTTGGGGACAAAGAAGACTTCAGTTCCACCTTAATCTTTTAGCTGTGTTTAAAACCATCCAACAAATGATTACATCGTCATTGTTACCTTAGTGTGGTGGGTACAAAATTACCTGTAAATTATTTTCTGCACTATTCTGTATTTTTCTTTAATTACTGGAGATAATAGGTAAAAGGAATGAGAACAGAGTTGAACTTAACTGCTAGTTTCACTCTGCTATTCTATGTTTCATGGGAACCAAACAAACGTCTTAAAAAATTATGATTGGCAAAACTTAGAACTGAGATATGCAGTGGAAACCTAACTCACATTCAGTGAAGACAAAACATGAACATCAGTAATTCTGGTCATGGTTCATGCCACTCATGGCTTTTTAGGTTTCTGATTTGGTTTTACTTTTCATCCTGCCCTAGAGCATCTCTCCTTATGTAATCAAATCATACATGCAACCGGATTTAATATCTGAGTTTATAACACATTAAGTGAGCCCCACCTGAAGTTTGTTTCTTAATGTCTCAATGGTTTATAAACTTGAATATTAAATACTGGTGCATGTATGCTCAAAATTAAATAAATAAGATTAGATTATGAAAAAATAAGGAGAATATAATCTCATACTCTGTTGTATGAGAGTCTTCATATCATGTTTGGTGATATACCAAAAAGCATATAGCAAATAGCATATTCAGAGAAAGTTGGTATACTTGATAGATTAGCTTTAGAGAAAATGTTCTTTTCAGGAATCAGAGGCAGACTAGTTTCTTGCTCCCGAAATGGTAAGAACAGGTGCAAGGTATTTTCCTTTATGCTATGCTTCCATTTTGCATCTTATATGTTTACAGACAATGCTATTTAGGGATCAACTTGATATTGAAAAATTAGAAAATTACTATATTTTTTAACATTTTAGAGAATTATTCAGTCTTTCTAAATAAAGGATTACTTCCATTAGATGTTTTTTACTATAAGATTTTTTAGCAATAAGGTCCAACTGTATAGTACATCTATATTCAATGTACTGCTGCTGCTGCGGCTAAGTCGCTTCAGTTGTGTCCAACTCTGTGTGACCCCATAGATGGCAGTCCCCGAGGCTCCCCCATCCCTGGGATTCTCCAGGCAAGGACACTGGAGTGGGTTGCCATTTCCTTCTCCAATGCATGAAAGTGAAAAGTGAAAGTGGAGTCGCTCAGTCGTGTCCGACTCCTAGCAATCCCATGGACTGCAGCCTACCAGGCTCCTCCGCCCATGGGATTTTCCAGGCAAGAGTACTGGAGTGGGGTGCCACTGCCTTCTCTGATTCAATGTACTAGGATAAACTATAATGGAAAGAATGTAAAAAGAATTTGTGTGTGTATACATATATACATATATATATATACACACACACGTATATATATATATATATACACACATATATACAACTGATTCAGCAGAAATTAACATCATAAATCAACTATACTTCAATTTAAAAACAGACTTTTAAACCAACTATATTACAAGTGCTTTAAACTGCTGTTTCGTTAAAAACCTCTCAAAAGAACTGAATGTTTCAGTTTGGAAACCAAAAGAGCTTTTTTTTCCAAATGCAGAAAAAGTAAACTACTTTTTTAAAATGCCACAAAGCTTGAAATGTATTCTTTTACTGAAAATCAGGGTGATCTTTCTGAAAAAGAACTTCAAAGGAATAATTTGACTCAATGTAGGAGACTGGCATTTTAATGACATGTGAAATTGTCATCCTAAGCTCCACATCCAACTATTTCATCTACTTCGTCCTCTTCGACGGTATCTGCTGTTTACACCCAAAGGAAGAACTCATACCCACTGTGTACATGTGGCGATGAGTAACATTTTAGGAGTCTGATATAGTGCCAGGCAAAGTTGATTCTACCAATGAAGTGGTATCATTGTATCCATATTAAAAATGAGAATACTGATGTTCCAAGAAGTTACATTACTTACTCAGTAGTATAAACAAGGAATGTACAAAATGAGATATCTCATGTATTAGTAAGATACCTGGAGTCACAGATACTCTTAGCAAAAGATCCTTGGAGAGCAAAGAGTATCACTCCTTTGTCTTAGAGTTGGGCGAGCAGAGGCTCAGAGTAGCTGGATGGGTTTCCCAAGGTTCTGTGGCTGGTTAATGCACAGCACCAGATCCCTTCTCTGTATACCATCCTTTCACCAGAAGGCTGCAGGACTACGGCCTATAGAGCAGCGGACTACATACAGGCAGATGGCTCCCCAGCAGGGACTTGATACCGAGTCTGAACATGCCATGTGTGGGAACTAGCAGGAGGCCAGCCCTTACTTCGTGTGGGCTCCGGTTCCGGAGAGCTAGACGGTGGGACCACTGGAGACTGGGGGCTGCTCTTTTTTTCTCCATTGGCTGTACCAGTTCCTGAAGTAGTAGCTTGGGAGTCTGGATTCTCAGCACGAATTGTCAATTTCACTTTTGTCTTTGCATTTTTCAGAAGGTTAATAAACTGGCAGGGTGTTGGTGTGGAGGAGAAATAAAATTAAAGGCAAGTTAGTAGACTTACACACAAAAAAGCCACTATGATAGCTGTAATTGGAAACATCTATGATTGAGAGAAGAGTCGGAGGCAAACTTTTTCCATGCCAGGACTTGAGAGGTCAAGAAAGAATGGCTGCAGTTTCTAGTTTTTTTAATTTCCTGATACTGATTAAGGCCCAAAAGTCTACTTCAGATTATATTCTTCATTATTTAAGAAAGGGCTTTCACTTGTAACATTTCTAATTAAATACTGTTCATTTCTCTGGATCCTTACAACTCTAGAAGAATATGGGGTGCTTTACCCACTTCTGGTCATAGCAAACACCCTCTTCCAACGACACAAGAAAAGACACTGCACATGGACATCACCAGATGGTCAATACTGAAATCAGATTTATTATATTCTTTGCAGCCAAAGATGCAGAAGCCCTATACAGTCAGCAAAAACAAGAACAGATGTGGCTCAGATCATGAACTCCTTATTGCCAAATTCAGATTTAAACTGAAGAAAGTAGGGAAAATCACTAGAACATTTAGGTAAGACCTAAATCAAATCTCTTACAATTATACAGTAGAAGTGACAAACAGATTCAAGGGATTAGATCTGTTAGAAAGAGTTCCTGAAGAACTATGGACAGAGGTTCTTTCCTGACACTGTACCGGAGGCAGTGATCAAGATCATCCCCAAGAAAAGAAATGGAAAAACGGTTGTAAAGAGCAATATTGCACAGGAACCTGGAATGTCAGGTCCATGATTCAAGGCAAATTGGAAGTGGTCAAACAAGAGACGGCAAGGGTGAACGTCGACATTCTAGGAATCAGCGAACTAAAATGGACTGGAATGGGTGAATTTAACTCAGATGACCACTATATCTACTACTGCGGGCAGGAATCCTTCAGAAGAAATGGAGCAGCCATCATGGTCAACAATAGAGTCCGAAATGCAGTACTTGGATGCAATCTCAAAAATGACAGAATGATCTCTGTTCGTCTCCAAGGCAAACCATTCAATATCACAGTTATCCAAGTCTATGCCCCAACCAGTAATGCTGAAGAAGCTGAAGTTGAACGGTTCCATGAAGATCTACAAGACCTGTTAGAACTAACAACCAAAAAAGATGTCCTTTTCATTATAGGGGACTGGAATGCAAAAGTAGGAAGTTAAGAAACACCTGGAGTAACAGGCAAATTTGGCCTTGGAATGCAGAATGAAGCAGGGCAAAGACTAATAGAGTTTTGCCAAGAAAATGCACTGGTCATAGCAGACACTGTCTTCCAACAACACAAGAGAAGACTCTACACATGGACATCACCAGATGGTCAACTCCAAAATCAGACTGATTATATTCTTTGCAGCCAAAGATGGAGAAGCTCTATAGAGTCAACAAAAACAAGACCAGGAGCTGACTGTGGCTCAGATCATGAACTCCGTATTACCAAAATCAGACTGAAATTGAAGAAAGTAGGGAAAACCGCTAGACCATTCAGGTATGACCTAAATCAAATCCCTTATGATTATACAGTGGAAGTGAGAAATAGATTTAAGGGCCTAGATCTGATAGATAGAGTGCCTGATTAACTATGGAATGAGGTTCGTGACATTGTACAGGAGACAGGGATCAAGACCATCCCCATGGAAAGGAAATGCAAAAAAGCAAAATGGCTGTCTGGGGAGGCCTTACTAATAGCTGTGAAAAGAAGAGAGGCGAAAAGCAAAGGAGAAAAGGAAAGATATAAGTATCTGAATGCAGAGTTCCAAAGAATAGCAAGAAGAGATAAGAAAGCCTTCTTCAGCGATCAATGCAAAGAAATCAAAGAAAACAACAGAATGGGAAAGACTAGAGATCTCGTCAAGAAATTAGAGATACCAAGGGAACATTTCATGCAAAGATGGGCTCGATAAAGGACAGAAATTGTATGGACCTAACAGAAGCAGAAGATATTAAGAAGAGGTGGCAAGAATACATGGAAGAAATGTATAAAAAAGATCTTCACGACCCAGATAATCATGATGATGTGATCACTAATCTAGAGCCAGACATCTTGGAATGTGAAGTCAAGTGGGCCTGAGAAAGCATCACTATGAACAAAACTAGTGGAAGTGATGGAATTCCAGTTGAGCTGTTTCAAATCCTGAAAGATGATGCTGTGAAAGTGCTGTACTTAATATGCCAGCACATTTGGAAAACTCAGCAGTGGCCACAGGACTGGAAAAGGTCAGTTTTCATTCCAATCCCAAAGAAAGGCAATGCCAAAGAATGCTCAAACTACCACACAATTGCACTCATCTCACATGCTAGTAAAGTAATGCTCAAAATTCTCCAAGCCAGGCTTCAGCAATACGTGAACCGTGAACTCCCTGATGTTCAAACTGGTTTTAGGAAACGCAGAGGAACCAGAGATCAAATTGCCAACATCCACTGGATCATGGAAAAAAGTAAGAGAGTTCCAGAAAAACATCTACTTCTGCTTTATTGACTATGCCAAAGCCTTTGACTGTGTGTATCATAATAAAGTGTGGAAAATTCTGAAAGAGATGGGAATACCAGACCACCTGACCTGCCTCTTGAGAAATCTGTATGCAGGTCAGGAAGCAACAGTTAGAACTGGACATGGAACAACAGACTGGTTCCAAATAGGAAAAGGAGTACATCAAGGCTGTATACTGTCACCCTGCTTATTTAACTTCTATGCAGAGTACACCATGAGAAACGCTGGACTGGAAGAAACACAAGCTGGAATCAAGATTGCCAGGAGAAATATCAATAACCTCAGATATGCAGATGACACCACCCTTATGGCAGAAAGTGAAGAGGAACTAAAAATCCTCTTGATGAAAGTGAAAGAGGAGAGGGAAGAAGTTGGCTTAAAGCTCAACATTCAGAAAACGAAGATCATGGCATCCGGTCCCATCACTTCATGGCAAATAGATGGGGAAACAGTGGCTGACTTTATTTTTGGGGGCTCCAAAATCACTACAGATGGTGATTGCAGTCATGAAATTAAAAGACGCTTATTCCTCGGAAGAAAAGTTATGACCAACCTAGATAGTATATTCAAAAGCAGAGACATTACTTTGCCGACTAAGGTCCATCTAGTCAAGACTATGGTTTTTCCTGTGGTCATGTATGGATGTGAGAGTTGAACTGTGAAGAAGGCTGAGTGCCGAAGAATTGATGCATTTGAACTGTGGTGTTGGAGAAGACTCTTGAGAGTCCCTTGGATTGCAAGGAGATCCAAGCAGTCCATTCTGAAGGAGATCAGCCCTGGGATTTCTTTGAAAGGAATGATGCTAAAGCTGAACCTCCAGTACTTGGGCCACCTCATGTGAAGAGTTGACTCATTGGAAAAGACTCTGATGCTGGGAGGGATTGGGGGCAGGAGGAGAAGGGGACGACAGAGGATGAGATGGCTGGATAGCATCATGGACTTGATGGACGTGAGTCTGAGTGAACTCTGGGAGATGGTGATGGACAGGGAGGCCTGGCGTGCTGCGATTCATGGGGTCGCAAAGAGTCGGACACAACTGAGCGACTGAACTGAACTGACAAGGCCTTACATATAGCTGAGAAAAGAGAAGCTAAAGGCAAAGGAGAAAAGGAAAGACATACCCATTTGAATGCAGAGCTCCAAAGATAGCAAGGAGAAATAAGAAAGCCTTCCTTTGTGATCAGTACAAAGAAACAGAGGAAAACAATAGAATGGGAAAGACTAGAGGGCTCTTCAAGAAAATTATAGATACTAAGGGAACATTTCCACAAAGATGGGCACTTAATAGAGGACAGAAATGGTATGGTAACAGAGCAGAAATATTAAGAAGAGGTGGCAAGAATACACAGAAGAACTATACAAAAAAGATCTTCATGACCTAGATAATCACAATAGTATGATCACTCACCTAGACCCAGACGTCCTGGAATTTAAAGTCAAGTGGGCCTGAGGAAGCATCACTATGAACAAAGCTAGTGGAAATGATGGAATTCCAGTTGAGCTACTTCAAATCCTGAAAGATGATGCTATGAAAGTGCTGCACTCAATATGCCAGCTAATTTGGAAAACTCACCAATGGCCAAGGGCTGGAAAAGGTCAGTTTTCATTCCAATCCCAAAGAAAGGCAATGCCAGAGACTGTTTAAACTACCACACAACTGCACTCATCTCACATGCTAGCAAAGTAATGCTCAAAATTATCTAAGCCAGGCTTCAACAATACGTGAACCACGAACTTCAGATGTTCAAGCTGGACTTAGAAAAGGCAAAGAAACCAGAAATCAAATTGCCAGCATCTGCTGGATCATCAAAAATGTGAGAGTTCCAGAAAATCATCTACTTCTGCTTTACTAACTGTGCCAAACCCTTGACTGTGTGGATCACAACAAACTGTGGAAAATTCTTAAAGAAATGGGAATACCAGACCACCTGACCTGCCTCCTGAGAAATCTGTATGCAGGTCAAAAAGCAACAGTTAGAAATGTACATGGAACAACAGTCTGGTTCCAAATAGGAAAAGGAGTACATCAAGGCTGTATATTGTCACCCTGCTTATTTAACTTATATGCAGATACATTATGTGAAATGTCGGGCTGGATGAATCACAAGCTGGATTCAAGATTGCCAGTGACCTCAGATATGCAGATGACACCACCCTTATGGCAGAAAGCAAAGAAGAATTAAATAGGCTTTTAATGAAGGTAAAAGAGGAGAGTGAAAAAGTTGGCTTAAAGCTCAACATTCAGAAAACTAAGACCATGGCATCTGGTTTCATCACTTCATGGAAAATCGATGGGGAAATAATGGAAAAAGTGACAGACTTTATTCCTTTAGGCTCCAAAATCACTGCAGATGGTGACTGCAGCCATGGAATTAGAAGATGCTTTCTCCTTGAAAGAAAAGCTATGATCAACCTAGATAGCATATTAAAAAGCAGAGACATTACATTGCCAACCAAGGTCTAACTAGTCAAAGCTATGGATTTTTCAGTAGTCATGTATGGATGTGAGAGCTGGACTATAAAGAAAGCTGAGTGCTGAAGAATTGATGCTTTTGAACTGTGGTTTTGGAGAAGACTCCTGAGAGTCCCTTGGACTGCAAGGAGATCCAACCAGTCCATCCTAAAGGAAATCAGTTCTGAATATTCATTGGAAGGACTGATTCTGAAGCTGAAACTCCAAAACTTTGGTCCCCTGACGTGAAGGACTGACTCATCTAAAAAGACCCTGATTTTTGGAAAGATTGAAGGCAAGAGGAGAAGGAGACGAGCATGAGATGGTTGGATGGCATCAGCAACTGGATGGACTGAGTTTGAGCAAGCTCCAGGATTTGGTGATGTACAGGGAAGCCTGGTGTGCTGTAGTCCATGGGGTCACAAAGAGTTGGACACGGCCAAGCAATTGAACTGAACTACTTCTGTTTCTATAGACAACCTGAAGCAGCTTACATAAACATTTTTAATAAAATGGGAACATTTATGCTAAAAGCAAGATAAAGAAAACTATGCAAGAGAAGAATCAAGCCAAATGGAATGTTAAAAACATACACATGTGGGTTAAAGAATAAAACCTATACAATTATTAAAAGTGGTGCTGGAAAGACTGGACAGCTACGTGTGAAAGAATGAGAACATTTTCTAACACCATGCACAAAAAAAAACTCAAAATGCATTAGAGACTTAAATGTAAGGTCAGAAACTATAAAGCTCTTAAGAGGAAAATAGGCAGTGCACACTTTGACATAAATCACTGCAAGATCCTCTTTGATCCACCTCCTGGAGTACTGGAAACAGAGAGAAAAATAAACAAATGGGACCTAATTAAACTTAAAAGCTTTTGTATAGCAAATGAAACTATTAATAATATAAAAAGACAAACCTCAGAATGGGAGAAAAAATTGCAAGCGAAACAACTGACAAAGGATTAATGCCAAAATACACAGGCAGCTCATACAGTTCAGTAACAGAAAAACAAAAACAGCCCAATCACACACTGGGCAGAAGACCTAAAGAGGATATCTTCTTTTCCAAAGAAGATATGTAAGAAGATGACCAATAAATACATAAAAAGATGATCAACATAGCTCATTATTAGAGAAAAGAAAATCAGAACTACAATGAGGTATCAACTCAAACCAATCAGAATTGCCATTATTGAAAAAAAAACAAAAAAAGAAACCACAAGCAAAAATGCTGGAGAATATGTGGAGAAAAGGAACCCTCTTGCACTGTCGGTGGACATGTAAATTGGTACAGCCACTACGGAGAACAGTATGGAGAGTCCTTAACAAACCAGGAATAAAACTACCAGATAAAAACCCAGCAATAAAACCCAACGATCACACTACTGGGTTTATACCCTGAGAAAACCACAATTCAAAAAGACACATGTACCCCAATGTTCAATGCAGCACTATTTACAACAGCTAGGACATGGAAGCAATCTAGATATCCACTGACAGATGAATGGATAAAAAAATTGCACTGTACCACACACACACACACACACACACACACACACACACAGGAATATTACTTAGTCAGAAAAAGGAACAGATTTGAGTCGGTTGTAGTGAGGTGGATGAACCTGGAGTCCGTTATACAGAGTGATATAAGTCAGGAAAACAAATATCATATATTAACGCATATATATGGGATCTAGAAAAGTAGTACTGATGAAGTTATTTAGAGGAAAGAAATAAAGATGCAAACACAGAGAGCAGACTTGTGGACGCAGAGGGTAAGGAGAGGCTAGGAGAAATTGAGAAAGTAGCACTGCAATATTGACACTATTCTGTATAAGATAGACAGCTAACAGGAAGTTGCTATACGACACAGGGAGTCCCGGCTGGCACTCTGTGATGGCCTGGAGGGGTGGAATTGGTAGGGGAGGCTCAAGATGGAGGAAATACATATAGAGTTATGACTGATTCACACTGACGTATGGCAGAGACCACCACAATACTGTAAAGCAGTTTTCTTCCAAAATAACACAAACTGAATGTTTAAATGATTTAAGCACCTTGCTGGCCAATGTATAAATGGACACAGTGGCACACCAAATCTCAAAGAAATAGATTTTGTTTTTTTTCTAGCACTTATGAAAGGCTCAAGTGAAACTCCCAGTAAGTACAGTATTAAGATCACTTTTGAGAAGGAAGAAACTCAGGCATTAACAACTATTTACCAACAATAAAAGTTATAAATGTAATGTCTGAGTCTTAAAATCTGTTTACAAAGCAATATACATAGAGGATATTTATAGGAGCAAATTCATAAGACAGTATATTAAAAAGCAGAGATATCACTTTGCCAACAAAGGTTCTTATAGTCAAAGCTATGGTTTTTCCAGTAGTCATGTACGAATGTGAGAACTGGACCATAAAGGAGGCTGTTAAAGAACTGATGCTTTCAAATTGCATGCTAGAGAAGACTCTTAAGAGTCCCTTAGACAACAAGCAGATCAAGCCAGTCAATCCTAAAGGAAATCAACCCTGAATATTCACTGGAAGGACTGATGCTGAAGCTGAAGTTCCAATACTTTGGCCATTAGATGTGAAGAGCCGACTCATCTGAATAGACCCTGACAATGGGAAAGACTGAGGGCAGGAGGTGAAGAGGGTGATAGTGCATAAGATGATTGGATGGTATCACCGACTCAATGGACATGAGTTTGAGCAAATACAGGGAGATACTGAAGGACAGAGAATCCTGGTGTGCTGTAGTTCATGGAGTCACAAAGAGACAGACACGACTTAGTTCCTGAACAAAAACAACATAGGAGCAAATATTCATTAAAAATATTCCTTTGGTTTTAAATACTAAGTTATTTGTTTAGAAGTTTGAAGTTTTCCTACAGGAAAACTGAAATGATATTTATCAAAAATGCCCACTGAATACTGAATTATCAGGTAACAGGAAAAATACTTAAAATCATCTTAATCAGAAAACAGAAAATAGAAATTAAGTACTTTTCAAATCTCCTCTCTTCCTTGCAGATATCTAATATAGCTACACAGTTTTGATCCCCATGACTGACCCCCACCCCCACACACTTAGCCATTTACAAGGATGAGTTCACAGTACCGTTTGCTTTTTTTTGGATAAGTACCTTTTCAACAGGATAGCCAACAACAACTTCATCATCGACAGCCAAGATCTGATCTCCAACTTTCAGCCGTCCATCCTAGATGGAAACATGAAACTTTTGAGTGATTTTACAGACAGAATTCCGTTCCTCACCAGTTTCTGACTGTAAGAAGGGGGAGGCCTCACCTTGGCTGCTGCCCCGTGCTCTGTTAGACTCTTTATGATGACCCCACTGAGTGTATCTTCTTCACTTATGGCAATGCCCAAACCCCCCTGATCCTACAGAAGCAAAAACAGAAACACTTAGGAAATGTGAAACATGAAATTTATCCAAACAGAGAGGTATGTGACCGAAACTTCTGAACATCATCTTCTTACTCAAAGGCTAGAAAAGCAATTAAAGGTGTTCTAAAATCCACTCTTTGAAATCCCCTTTTCTTAAGCAAACTTTGAATTACTTTAGTGGGATTAAATTTCTCCTCCATTAAATATTCAAATGTTCTCATTCCTTCCTTATGTCTAGTATCTCTAGTACTCAGTCATGTCCGACTCTTTGTGAACCCATGGACCAGCACGCCAGCCTTCCCTGTGCATCACCAACTCCCGGACCTTGGTCAGACTCAAGGCCATCGAGTCGGTGATGCCATCCAACCATCTTGTCTTCTGTAGTCCCCTTCTCCTCCTGCCTTCAATCTTTCCCAAAGTCAGGGTCTTTTCTTTTCAGCACATATACCAAGTAACATATCTCTAGTCACTTTATCAACAGATTCAGAAAATAAAAACGTATTCAACAACTTAATGAATGTACATTTGAGAATTCAGTTCTGTGTAACTGATTAAGTGACTCAAAACCAAAGCACACTCCTGCCTCCTTTTTCTGGCTTAGACATAACCACTAATACCGGTCCTTGCACGCCTGTTCCTACCCCTTATCCTTCAGCAGACAGGCTGCCCTGACACACGCTCTGTGCTTTCTGGGGCTGAAAAGCCAGACTGGTTACTTCAAAGACTCGGGTTTTGATTTGATACACAGTGAAAATGCTCTCAACTCATGAGTCCAAAGACTTACCCTGAAAACCTGCCACGGCTAGAAGAGCTACACCTACTTTGGCTATATTTTCCATACTTTCTTTTATCAAAACCAGGTGTTCCATAATGCTGGCTTTTACCTCTTAACATTTATATGAACAAAATTTACCATAGGGTAGTGAATATTTTCATTCTGGTTAGAGCAAGTTCCCTCATTAGAGTTTCCATCCAGGGAGACAGAAAGCAAGAGACAAGGGAGCTTACATGAGAGCCTCACTTGCCCCTGGACTTTCAGGATCATGGCATGGAGGTAAAGCTTCATCATCCCTTTAAAGATCACAAACACTGCTGCTTTGCTGACAGAGACGACTAACGCCTGACGACATTCCAGACTGTCACTGCTCATCCTCCCTACCACCACTCTTTTCACGTGCATAATACAGAGACAATTACACAGGTTTACGGAAAGCAGAACTCAGATATAATATACTCGCCGGCTAGATTTGGAAATCTGGATATGTTACTTAACATCTCTAAATCTCTATTTTTTTATCTCCAGAAAGCCTGAATAATAATAGTTGCCAACTAAAAGCTTGCTGTGAGGATCAAGTGTAGTAAAGAAAAGGCTTGAAAGCCTGATACTCTATACAAAAGTGTTGTTATCATACATAAGTTTCTTCTACGTGTAACTCTACAGGATATAATCAAATGGACTTCACAGAAAGTGTCAAAAATTGCCAGAATTTTGAAACCCCAAACCTTGATTCAGTGGTCAAAGAATCAAGCATGATGAACAGGAAGTTGAACGTGTTATCACACTGAAAAATTCCAAGCTCAAAGCCAAGTAAATAACTGAGCTACCCTCTATTTCGGATATTGCACACAATATTCTTTCCTAGTACCATAAAGAACGATTTCACTTGTATTAATATAAGTAATACTCTATAATCTACCATGACTATAGGTACTCAATTCTGATATTTCATTCTATTATTGTCTATTTACTTAACTGTGGACAGAAAAGTATTTTATTAAGTACAGAGGGCATTTGCTGGCTGTTTACCTATAGAAATTCAAAGATTTGCATTAAAATATCCTGTCCCCTCTCCCCTACTGTCTCAAAGGACTCTCTCTGACATAGCAACAGAATGAGGGATGCTGGAATGGACATGTATGGACTTTTGACAGAAAAAAGCTTTAATGACTTCTGTTGTTTTCCCTTTACCCACAACACAAATGGCCCATGACAACTTTTCTTAAATGTATATGATAAGATCAGAGCAATCCATTTTTGTACAGGGTTATTTATTTTAAAAAAATAAACCAAGAAGAATCAGTATTTTTTTCCACTAAGTGCTTAACAAACTCTGACCACATATCAGGCATTATGCCCACCAGTTTATAAACAACTCATTTAACCTTTATAATTACAATATCAAAGGTAAGGCTATCATCTCCAATTTACAGGTAAGAAAAATGGAGGCAAAGCAAGATCACAAAATGTGTTAAGTCTGTAACTAATGAAATAGGATTCAACCCAGTCAGACGGCCTTTGGTGCCCTGCCTTGGAGCTGGGGAGTCTCGGAGGAAAGCACTCCTTTCTGCTGTAGCATTACACATAAAATTCCTCTGTCCCCCCATTCGACCTCCTCCCTTCCTCTCCTCTTCCCTGAGAATGTCACTGCTCTTTCTGTTTAGTCTGTTCATCCACTGTCCACCTGCATTCCAGCATGAACCTGCAGTACCTAAAAGCATTACAGGATTCTGTTCAACAAACCACCTCTTTCAAGTGGTCACTTGAATCCAAGGTTCAGATCTTTGCAAAAGCAAATACCTCAACGATGCCTATCAGTGAGACTTCTAGGCATTTGGGCTTTTGGTCTGACAAAGGACAAAGCCTATAACTTGTTTAATTTTTTATTTTGTCCATAGCAAGTCCTTATAAATAAACCAAACATGAGATCACTAAATGTCATACCTTGGGATAATAATAAAGGCAGGAGAAGCTGGGCCCCTGCTCAAGTATCAGTTAGCACAATGGTTATCAAACGTTAGTGCACACTGGCATCATGGAGAAGGCTTATTAAAACATCAGCGGAGGGCACACCCCAGAGCTGCTCTTTCGGGAGATCAGGGTGGGCCAAGCAGCTGCAGTTCTAACAAGCTCTCAGGTGACGCTGATGCTGCCGATCTGTGGAGACTAGGTTCGGGAACCAGTGCGTCAGAACACCGGTGTCAAGGTCCTCACGTCATTTCAGTCCAATTCTAAGCAGGTTTACCTTAGGAAGTTCCAGATGTTGCACGGTCGTCAATGAATTGAGGTCAACAACTGCGTCAGAAGTAACAACACTCGGTTCAGCCTGGCAGAGGTAAAAAAGCGACAAAACAGGCAAATGTTATGTAGTTTTGCTGGACTAAATAGTTGTTTATTGTTGTTGTCTAGTCACTAAGTTGTGTCCGACTTTTTGCGACCCCATGGACTGTAGCCCACAAGGCTCCTCTGTCCGTGGGGTTTTGTAGGTAAGGATGCTGGAGTGGACTGCCATTTCCCAACCTGGGGGACCTTCTTGATCCAGGGACTGAACCCATGTCCCCGGCATTGGCAGGGAGATTATTGACTGCTGATCCACCAGGGAAGCCTCAAAGGGGCCACTTAATTAACATTATTTCATATGCCATATTCCATCATTATAATTGTAATACTTAATGACCTTTATGAACATTATATCTTAAAGATATGAATGAGGTGTGATTAGCCAGCAATTATTTTGGAGCACAGAAACATAAAATGCTTCACAAGACCGCATGAATTTACTCTATAATGATGCCTAACAGTAACCCAGCTCCGAACAGTGCAAGCACTAACATACAGAATGCCAGCAGAGGCACCACTCACTGTTTTGCTGTGCTAGACATCAAGTGGATGTAGGAGCTATTAAATGTTTTACCTGAAAGTTATTATAATCCATTTTCTTGATGGACATTTTTGGTACAACTCATATGAAAATAAAATTTTCTCCTTTACAATCTTGAAAAACCACTTGATTCACTCAGTTCCCCATTATGATCAGTGAGTCAGTTCACCAGCATGAGACAATGATTTGTGCATCTTGCGTACAGAAAAGCCTAATGTTTAGATATTAATTTAGGGAAGAGTTGGCACCCTACAGCAGTGCTCTTGCCTGGGAAATCCCATGGATGGAGGAGCCTGGTGGGCTGCGGTCCATGGGGTCACTAGGAGTCGACATAACTGAGCAACTTCACGTTCATTTTCCACTTTCATGCACTGGAGAAGGAAATGGCAACCCACTCCAGTGTTCTTGCCTGGAGAATCCCAGGGACGGGGGAGCCTGGTGGGCTGCCTTCTATGGGGTCACACAGAGTCGGACACGACTGACGCGACTTAGGAGCAGCAGTAGCAGGGAAGAGTGTTTCCAATTCTACACCTTTTCCACTGATAGTATCATGCTTCCTCTAATTTTAAGTTTTCATTCTCTATCTCCTTTTACTCACTCTACACAAAGTAAACACAAAAAACTTTCACCAAAACTCTTAAATTTGTGTCATCCTCTGGCCATTGCCTTTTCTTTCCTAAATTTCTTATCCACCATTTGCTTTATCAAAATCACTAATAATCTTCTAGTTGGCAAATACAATGAACCCTCTTTATTCACCTTCTCAGTTGAGTTCCCCGCAGCATTCAAGGCTGTGCCATATATACACCCTTTCTCAATGGGGCCCTCCTCAGCTGCTGTGCGACCGACCCACCTGGTTCTTTTTTGGACCTGTCAATTCTCCTTACAACTGATATCACACAATTCTGACCTCAGCTCTCATCTTTTCTAACTATCCTCCACAGACAGAGCCTGAGCTCCCATGGCTCCCAAGCTGCCATCTATGGGCATTCATCTCTAAACTTCAGACCAAACGTCTCTGTGAACACTTCTACCAGGCTTTCCAACAGACACCTCGTTCTTAAGCTGCCTCAGAGAGAAAGTTCTCTATTTTTAAATAAATACCTGCTTCTCTTTTTTCACTTTTTCTATTCTGATAAAAGTTAACCATCTATTAAGTCACCAAATCAGACATCTGGAAGCCTGGTACATCTTGTCTGTTTCATTCTGTTTCCTATGCAATCTCAGCTCTCAAATGGTACCTGGTGTAAGTGAATATATCTGTTGGATGAATACATTCTCAATCAGTCATTTTTCCTCACTGAATATATTTAATTAGGGATGAAGTGATATCTATTTGGGTTCTAAAAACCTGACACAACCATTTCTTCTCTCTCTCTCTTTTATTTTTGGGCATTAGTTCAGGTCCTCCATATCTATCCCGTGAATTATTTTAATTCTCTTACTCCCTTCAACTTAACTTCTCTGTCCTGCAACCTGTGATTTTTCTCTGTACCATTTCCAGAGTTCTTAAAAATAATCTTCATTCTTTGAGTCTGCAAAGATATAGCCTAAAAGATAAGGTCTGCATGGTGATCTTCATGATCCAACCCTACCTGTTCCCCGCCTCCCACTGTTCAGCAGGGCTCTGCAGTTATCAATTCTCTGCATTTTCCAGAGCCTCCAGCCCATCCCTCAATCCATGTCCTCTGCTTGCAATGTTTATGGCCCCCAAGACATCTACTTTCAGTGTACACTTCATGTGTGACCTCCCCTGTGT
Organism: Oryx dammah; assembly: GCF_014754425.2. NCBI lineage: Eukaryota > Metazoa > Chordata > Mammalia > Artiodactyla > Bovidae > Oryx > Oryx dammah. The sequence goes on along the minus strand of NW_024080444.1, from coordinate 3,289,119 downwards.
TCGCATTCTCTCCCCAGAGGTAACACTGTCAACTGCTGTTCTACCTTCATTATTCCCTTGACAGGCTCTACTACTAGGCTTCATGTAAGCAGTGCTTATTTACATGAGTGTTCCATAAACTAGGCTATAAACATATTGGGGATCAAGAGGATCAAGAAATTTACTTCTCTCTTATATCCCTGAAAGGGCTCTATAATTGTTAGCTAAATTAATAAGTGAGGCATAAACTAAAGCTTCCCAGAGAAACAAATATAAGCTACAAACCTCCTTATTTTGAAGATTCTCCGACGTAGCAGGCGAGGGTTCCACTGTATGCCCAGGACAAACAGCCATCTGACTCACTGCATCTTTATTTCTAAAGGAAAAAAGCACTAACCTGTAATATGATCATTCATACTATTTTCATTCTTTAGCTTGAAGACTCAGATTAGTAGACAAAATTCTGTAGCCACAAAGACTTGGAACTATAACACTTACACTATCATATATATTTCATTTTTATTCAAAAGAATCAGAATTGAACGGCTAAGGAAAAATATTTATAAACAAGGAAAAGAAAATGCTCACCTGATAAAAATTATTTTTACTTTAGAAGGGGCACATTTGATGATTGATGAAGCATTCTGATGACTTCTTCCATATAAAATTTGACCATTGATCTATGAGAAATAAATATCACTAATTGAGCCCAGAATTTTAATTTCACAAATTTTTATCTTCTTTCTAATGAAAATGATTTCGCTGGTGGTGCAGTAGTAAAGAATATGCCTGCCAATGTTTGATCTTCTGGGTTGGGAAGATTCCCCCGAGAAGGAAATGGCAACCCATTCCAGTATTCTTGCCTGAACAATCTCATGGACAGAGGAGCCTGGCAGGGTACAGTCAGAGTGAGATAGAACTTGGCAACTAAACAACAACAATCTAATGAAAAGCATATTTTTTTTTCTTCCTTTAAAATAGTACATACATTTTCTTTCCCAGAACATGAACCTGACTTTGATGCTGAGTTAAGAAAAAGCTCATGTTGAAAACTAACATTAAAATTCCATGCATGTAGTCTGATCTCCATGGACTAACGAGGCATCACTTGGACTGACTACAGGAGAGTATCCAGGCAGGCAACAAGCTTCTAGAGTACTCTGTACAAGCAAGGGCTCTGCAGAGGCATCTGTGATCAGCACAGATCATCCTGGGAAGGCCTGACTATCACAGTTCACAGTTAATGTCAGAACTCAAGGCCTGAGGGTAGGCCACTGGGAGAAGCAGTGCTGGTATATTCAGGCTTCAGGCAGTGGAAGGTGCTTAGGCAGCACACTACCTAGTGGAAACTGCCAGTTATCCTGTCAGTTAGCTCCTGCTGACTGAGCCTTCCCAGCGAAGAGGGAAACACAGGAGGCATGGGAAAATGTGCTAAAGCAGTGTAAAGACACGTGGATCCCAGCCTATAGGAGGCAAGGACAAAAAATCAAACAAACACAATTCTAAACACTACAAAAGTATAGTCCGCAAGTTTATTTTGCTTGGTGGGCTGAATTACTGTTAATGTTTTTTAGCCTTAAATTCAACCCCACAACAATCCACCCCCATCAAGTCTACCATGAGGGATTCAACTTCTAGAAGGTCCAGGATCAGTCTCATTACAGGGGAATGACTGGTCATTTGGTTTTTCAAAAGCTCCTAATAAAAATGCAGCACACACAAAAACCTGTTTTTGAAGTGTGATCTTTATTACTGTCTTGGGGCAAAAATTTTTTCTGGTGCTATACAGTCACAACCTTTAATGGAAGTTAATGGGAACATGGGTGGTACTTAGTAGAGATTTGGTCTCGAGCCAAATTTGCTGCAATGCATCTTTGTTATTAGGTGAGTGATAGTTTTCTCAGTCACCATATGAGACCCAGGTGGGTTTTCTGGAAACTGATGGCTCCGTCACACCAACTCAGCGGGAGTAAATGCAGTGTTTGCCATAAGAACTTACCTCTAGAAGCTCATCTGCAATCTGCAGTTGACCATCTTTGCCAGCTGCTCCATTTGGATCAATCCCCACTATAAAAACACTCATCCTCGATCGGTCTTTGTTCCCAGCAAGACTCAGACCCAAACCACTACGACCTTTCTCTAGTTCGATCATATGGAGCTCGCCTGTGAGGGTTCCATAACGTTCTCTGATATTTTCTGCACACAACAAGAACAAAAAATCCACAGGGAGTAAGAGATAATTCACAGCCAAATGCTTTACTCTGGACGGTTACTGAGAATGGCATTATAAGGCCAGGACTGTACCAAAATATAATTCTTAGCGGTTAAGGGAAGCTAAACAGACTGGCCTCCTGGGCGTCAAGACTGGTTTCCTAGAGCACCCAAATTTTGAGTAGCTTTTCTCCCCCTAGGATGCAGAGAGTACAGTGTCTGACTAATCAGTTTACCTGAGGTGAGCAGACCCAAAGAAGTAATCATGTGATAACATGAATAAGCTCTCCAAAGACTGTGATTAAAACAGAAAGTTACTTTATCATTTGCAGAGAAAAGAACATCTAGAGGATTTGTCTTCCCTAGTCAGGGGAAACTTTTCTCCCACAGCAACACAGACACTGCACATTGCATCATGCTGGGTGGTGCTTGGTACACAGATCCAGATTAGATGGAATGGGTCTTCTTATTGCACAGAGCCATCCAACCAAGACACATGGACGTACCTGTTCTCATTAAATGAGACCTTTCGTATCTCCCATCTCCCATGTTCAAAAGGTAGAGTTTATTCTGTAATCTGGTAGGTGTCCCAGGCCCAGATGAACAACCAGCCAGTGGCTAACACTTACCACCAGGCACGTGAGGGAACTAATAACCTGCTTTCTTGAGCCATTAAGTTTTGGAGTGTTTGGGAATATGATAATAGGTAACTGAAACATTCCATTTCATGTTTTCCTCAGAGTACATTCTGGCCAGTTTGATGGATTAGCAAAATATTCTAATTTCATTAGAAATAAGACTAAGAAAACTGCAAACTTTACAAATCATCGCTTAGAAAATCTTACTAAAGGGTTAATGTCATGCATTCTGTATTAATTCTTAATTGCATCAATTTCATAAACTGCCATTTTCTGATTCCTTCCAGAATCTAGCAGTACAAATTTTATACTTCGTACTTCCCCAAAGCACATACCACAGTATTCTTAAGGAAAACAATTACACTTTTTTAAATGAAACTTTTTAAAGCACTGACACATAACTTTGGTCTAATCTCTGTAAAATGGCTTATTTCATTAGGAAACAGAGACACTCCCATGATTCTATCAATAATTGCCTTCAAATGATTCCTGTGCGTCAGGCATTGTGCTCAGACATTATCTAATTAACCCTTAGCAACCTGAGGCAGAAAGTGCATTTTAAAAGAGGAATAACCAGCACGCTGCAACTTAGAGGTCATTAAACAACTTGCCAAATGCCCCAAGTTTTTCATCTCAACACTTACACTATGTTACCATGTTAGTACAGAAATACTTAAATTCCAGGCTGTTTAAATAGCAACAACAAATACATTTTATAATGAGGAATCTGAGGCCTAAAATGGGTGATGCTCTGTTGGAGACCATGAGAGGGCGGTCCAGGACAGCTGCTGAAAGAGTGCCTTGACCACCTCAACTTGCAGAAAAATGCAAAGCGGGTTTGAACAGGGTTGCAGATTTACAAAACAGAAGAATGTGATTTCATGCCTCAGGAATGTGTGTTATACTCAAGTACAACAAACATTAGTTTTTTTCCTACACAAAACTGCATTATGTGTAACAGAAGATGAAATGTATTTACCCATCTGGGGCATAAGCCTTGAGAGAAACAGAGCTATGAACAATTTGATACCTCTTACAAGTCAATGCATTTGAAACAGACAACTTACTCCAGCTGTAACCAAACTCATCCTCTTCATCCACATCTTCTGAGGCTTCATTTGCAGATGACAGAGCGTGATCCCCACTCATTTCTGCCAACAATGGAGGCAGGGGTAGAGGCGAGTGGCACAGAGGAGGCTTTTCTGGCTCCGAATCTGACTGACTGGGCACCTGTGGGGACAAGCAGAATGCAGTGGGTATGTGCAGTCTAAGGAAGGAAAACTCAAGGAAAAGAAGACTGCAACATCAAAAACAAAACTGCTAGCTTTAAAATATCTAACATATTAAATAATGGGAAAATACACATATATAAAAATGGCAGACAGGATTCAGGTAAAGCTTAAATACACTAAACAAATCAGTATGTTCAGAGCACGATCCATTAAACAACTACATGGTATTTTAAGGTGAAGAATTACTCAATTTGCAGGCTTAAATAACTGAAGATGGAAAAGTTGTACAAATTTCGTGTTTTAGGGAAAAAAAATCTCATTCAAAATTCATCTAGACAAGATTGTGGAAGTCTAAAAAAGTCTTCCAAGAAATTGGAAACAAACTAACAATGTTAATCATGTAATCGAACAAAGCAGTTGAAAGCTTGTTAGTGAGATTATATATAAACATTTTTATTGCTACCTGAATCCTCTCTCCACATGACTCAACAAATTCATGAAATAAGCACTGCACATGCAGGACCCTCTACCAGGGTGACTGCTTGTTAGCAAAGAGCACACAGATTCAGAGCTGAGGGGCTGGTTTTAAGGGACAAAACCACCATCCGCTTGCCAAGGCAGCCCTACACATAAATGGAAAAACAGGGTTGAATACTTCATAAAAACCCAAAGCTTGGTTGGTATGTTTGCTGTCACTTAAGTCTACAAGTCTTAATTTAAAAAAAAAAAGGGGGGGGGATTTGATATCATCGGGTTCTTTCCTTTTCTTAACTGAAACATAATGGGTCAAGGTTTTACATTATAGATTCTCAAGCAGATTAGGGCTAGAAACATCTTTATGTCACTGAGTCCATTTTATTCATGTACAGATTAAAGGCCAAGGCCATGAGAAGCGAAAGATTTTGTTCAGAATAACCTAGCGAAACTAGACTTCTCTTTGCTTAATTTCTAACCTAACCCAATGCACTTTCCAGTGTATCATGTTTTCTCCTCCAGTTTCTACAGTAAGACACAGAGTACCTAAATCAAGGGTCACAGACACCCAGTTAAAGTTCGAACCCGTTGTCAGGCTGTCCCTGATGCCTTGAGCCTACATTTCTCCTTCTTTGTCTATTTTACTGTTTTTTTTTCCCTATACAAAAATCCCTCTGATATGCCTCGTTTTATTCTACATGTGTATATCTGGAAAAAAATGTGATTAATAGTACTTCTTACAGAATACACTAAATGAATGGAATGTACAAATACTCAGAAATTATTCAATGGTGTTAAGAGTCAAAATACATCTAAAAGTAAAACCACAGAGTGCTGAATATGATCTTTCTTTGATGATTCAGACACTACTTCAGGAGTCTAAGCTGCCCCCAAAACAGTCTGGGTAAATATGAATTTTTATTTTTCTGGCAAAGCAGAGGTGAGCTGATTGACAGCCACTAATGGATGGGCAACAGATTTTCAAGTCACAGAATCTGCTGTATTTAAAATGCTTAGTTTACATACCATTGGTCAAACAGATAAAAATTATTAGTGCCAACAGAATCCTGTTATCTTCCCAAGTACTGTGCCATAAAACTTTCAAAAAAGCAATGTACAAATACATAAGAACAAATAAAAAACTTCATTTGATCCAGAAGGGTCAGTAATGATACTAAGATAGGGAAAAACATGTAATTTAGAATTCTTCTCATTAAAATTCTTTTTAAAATTTACCAACAATGGAAAATTTGAGAAGCATGAATTAAACTCATTTCATTTTCAAAAAGTAGAATCAAGTCTAACTTAAAATTGCCATAATTTTAATAAATTTACAGATGCAAATTTTATAGATCTTACTCTCTGCATAACTTTCCTGAGCTGTTATTTTCCTTAGAAACAAATGAACTAACAAAACTTGCTTGCCTAAAAACTATTCAGGATCTTACTTAGGCAGAATATTTTCATACTGTGAATAAACTCAAATGCTGCCCTAACATAGCTGGTTAATCATAAAGCCAATATAAGCCTGCATTTACTAAAAAGGAAAAGTGTTCTGTTTTGTTAGGCCTGATACTCTCATTCTTACTGAGACTGTGGAATTTAGCTTGCTGTTGACACTTCTAAAAATTTATCCACAAAAACACAATTCTTTAACAAAGACCATTCAGCCCTCGCTGGCAAAAATGCAGTGTACTTGAAATCACTCCGTCACTCCATGCCATGTATGCACACAAGTATAATGTACACGCATAGCACACTGTAACACACTCACTGACTCGTGAGAATTTCACACTAAGACAAACCTTAAATGGTGTGGGAGCAAAAGGATTAGTTGGGGAACAACGGAAGAGAACTCTACTTGATTTCTGTAATGCCTACAGTAACAGAAAACATATTCCTTCAGATACAGCATCTTTGATTATCTGTATTACAATAACATGAAAATCCAATGAATATTCATAAAATGCTTCCTGAAAAAAACTGTTAACAGCTTTTCTCCTTTCACAATCAAATTATAGTATACAAATTCTCGTTTTTGTTTCATTTTTGGATTTATAATTTCATCAGAATATGACAAATCCAAGTACAGATTTACAAATGTTGAAACAGTTCCCTGCTTCCTGATCAGGCATTTATATGGATATCCTTTATGAATATTCAACAGATTCCTGCACATACACAATTATGTGTGGGCTGATTAACTAAGGAAGAGCTTTTAGGACCACCTTGTATAAGTCTAAGAAGGACTTAAATCAATACAAGGTTTTTAGAGAAATTATGTATGAAAGTAGCTTATATATTTTGCAACTAACAAAAATTTATATATCTGAAAATTCAATTCACACCAAAATATAAGAAGGGCAGTGGACTCACGATTTCCCTGACTCTTCAAAAGGGCCATCTAATTTCAGCTGTAAAAATGAATAGGTTCTGGCAAGAAAATGTGCTTAAGAAAGGATTTGCATGCCCACTCCAAACACACAGTTGTTTTTTTTCCTTGCCCAAATTCAGTCAACACTGAACTGGGACAAATGCACAGTAGCAACAAAGAACAAAACATTGGAAAAAGGCAATGGCAAGACAATGGTCATTATCCAACCTTGTCAGCGTTGAACTGTAGAGAATCAGCAAATGGGTTAGTGCTGCTGAACTTGTACTTAGGGTAAAGGTTGTGCGGCAAGGAAGGCAAAGGGGATTTCTAAAAGGAAACATAAGAGGCGCTGAGCGCAAGAGAAATGTATTTAAAACAACTCCATTATAAGGACAAAGTAATTACTGATTTAAATAACTATGTGACATCAGATCCTATCAGATTTCATCATTAATAACAACATCTTATAAAACAGTCTAGAACTAAGTGTTTCCTAGAGCAACCTGAATCCACACTCAAATCTAAATCTGGCCACAAAACACATAAGGAAGCAAGTCTATCAAACTGGCCCCAAATTTCTTTCATTTTCACTGAACGTTGTCATTATTGCCGACAGATAAGCCTATATATTTCACCCACTTTTATTAACATATGTTCCATGCATATCAGTAAACATGCTTCAGTATTAAAAACCATAAATGGTTTTTTATTTATACTTAGAAGCAAATTATGCTCTTTTGGTTTAAAAAAAAAAACAAAAATAAGAGTCTATCAGTTGCAGAATGCAAATTAAACATGTGTCTTCTAGTCCACTGGTAATCTTCAGTGTTGTGTTATTTTGTTTCTCAGTTAGGGGTCTTTTTATACCTTGATTAGGTTTTAAGGTTGCTTCAATCAATAGTATTATTTAAACAAGGAAATCAATAATTTTTAAAGAAATGAACCACTTCCTACAGTGTTGTTCTCTATCTGCCCACTTTTTGTGGTGCTAGGAACATCACAAAATATAGACAGATGGCTATTTTTAATTTCCTATAAAAGTTTCCATTTTATTGGGGAATTTATGAGGTTTGGGTAATAGGTGAAGTCCTGCCTTAGAGTGTTCACATAGGTTTTGTGGCTTGCCTGATATGTCCTGAGCTTGAACTACTGGAGTTGAAATATACATATCACAGGCAGGATGACTGCCAAAGAGAATGTAGCATTTTCATAGTAAAAAAAAGTAATTTCCTTAGCACAATAAATTTTTTTTCACACTACTTTTTCTTTTATTGACTATATCTTTCAGAGGAAATTGCAGACATTTAAAATTCAGTTTGGCTCTAATTAACTGTTTGTGTTACTTCTCTCTATAAAAAAGCCCTACTGGCAAGCATCGAGAGTAGGAAGAGGTTGTCATGTGACACCACCCTGCACTCCACAAAGAGTACCCTCACTCAGTACGGCTATATTAAAGCTTATGCCACATCACCCTTTCAATCTGCTCTTCCTACAAAGTTTTTTTCCTACAGAAGGAAGATGGGCAAAAGAAATGGGCACGCTGACATTTCTGCTCATCTCAACTTTCCCTCTGCTTTTCAATTTAAAATGTCAACTCCTGCTTTACAAAAGGGAAGATCACAAATGCAAAAAAAAAAAAAAAAAAAGACCATTTATTAAGGTGGAAGAAATGACCAGGCAGAGATTAAGAACACATCCTAGGCAAAAGAACTCAATGTTATAGAAGGCAGATTATTTCTAATCCTCATACATGGAATTGTACAGTTTTACATTTCCTTTATAATTCTGTAAAACAAGATGAATCAAAATAATGATGACAAGAAATGAAATATTTGAAAAAAGCTCTGTTTTTTTTTGTTTGGCTTTGCTTTTTGCTTTTTTAACTTGCGGCTCACATAGGATTAGAATTTGGCCCTGAAAGGAGAATATAAAAGTACAGGATGAGCACAGCACATGAAATAGCAGAACATTCTATTATTAGGGAAGGATTTATAGGGCGAGTGTATTTCTCATTAAAAAATCAATGACAAAACTTGTGTTTATAGTTCCAAGGGCTGATAAAAATGGAAATGTTATTAACTAAGAAGAACAGGAAAGAAAAATCATCCTCTGGCCCAAATTAGTGGGGCCCACCCCTTAATATGACGATGTGGTCAGACTGAATTGTGAACTGTCATACCAGTGGAATTATCGAGGTTAGTTCTGGGAAGTTCTAATTCTTGAACAGCTGAAGAGCTAAAAAGACTGACTAGCTTTTAGTCTATGTACAAGATTTTCTTGATGCTTTATTACATTCACAAATAAAACATTTACCATTAAGAGACTCTTGTTTGGTCACTAAGTTGTGTCCAACTCTGAGACCGACCCAATGGGCTGTAGCCTGCTAAGCCTTTCTGTCCATGGGACTCTCCAGGCAAGAATACTGGGGTGGGTTGCTATCTCCTCCTCCAGAGGATCTTCCCAACCCAGGGATCAAACCCATGTCTCCTGCACGGGCAGGCAGATTCTTCACCACTGAGCCACCACAGAAGCCCAAGAGACTCTGAGGTATTTATGATACTTTTCCCTGTAGATTCCTGGAGACGTGACTATTTCCACAGATAAGTAAATTACTGAAAACTAAATATATCTCATTTTGTTGTACTGAGCTAAGGTGTGCATACTAAGTTGTGTCCAACTCTTGTGACCCCATGAACTGTAGCCTGCTAGGCTCTCTGTCCATGGGATTTTTCAGGCAAGGATACTGGAAGGGATAGCCGTTTCCTTCTCCAGAGGATCTTCCCAACCCAGGGATCGAACCCGCATCTACATGCATTGCAGACAAATTCTTTACCCACTAAGCTATTGGGGAAGTCCTAGTCACTACAGTCATATCCAACTCTTTGCAACCCTAGGAACTGAAGCCTGCCAGGCTCCACTGTCCATGGGATTCTCCAGGCAAGAATACTGGAGTGGCTGCCATGCCCTCCTCCAGGGGATCTTCTGGACCCAGGGATTGCACCTGCATCTCTCATGTCTTCTGCATTTGCAGGAGGGTTCTTTACTACTAGCACCACCTGGGAAGCCCAATATCTCATTTTAAAAACAATTTTTTTTCTCATTTCCCAAAGCAAAATTTTACTGTAGAGGAGGAAAGAGATGTTGGATCTCTGTAACAACAAATTAATGAGAAAGAAACATGCATATTGACGTAACCTAAGCTCTGTGTGACATAGAGCCTCCACTGGGAAATGACCAGAAGAAAAGGTTATGTCCAAGTGCTTTTATAGGAGGTCTGATGAAGAGTAGAAAGTTGGAGAAAACAGCATGAGGACAAAACAGGACAAAACAGCATGAGCTAAGCATATTTAACTGGGGAAAACTTAGCAAGGCCTGTTCATTCAGATTCCTCTCAGGGGTCCTCCTCATCTGCAGGTAAGGATGTACCTCTCCTGAAGATCTCTCAGGAGAGTCTATGACCTCTTCTGGGGAGAAAGGAGAGGTCAGAGTCCTTCTAGCACCTGCCTTTTCTCAAATAACTTCCATTTAAATATTCAGTATGCCAAGGGTATCAGGTCCTAAACCCTGTCATGTATCATTTGACTACACATGTCATTCTAAGCAAGATTTATTCTGGAATATTACTATAAATCAGGTGTCATTATACCTCAGGTAATAAAATGGGGATATTTTCCAGGTGCATGAGAAAATATCTTCCTTAGAAAATGAAACTTGGCATTGAAAGAAATATTTGCAATTTAGTATTTAAAAGTAATCTGAGAATCCGACTCAGCAGTTTGTAGCACTGTCTTAAATGATACAAAAGTTGGAATGTAAAAATAAAAGAAGAATAAAACCCACCCACACACATAGAAAACAGCTTTAACTTAACTTAAACAGCCATTTAACATCATCATGCTGTGTCTATGTTTAACACAACAAATGGAAATAAATGTAGAAAGACCTGTAGTTATTTAAACAAACTGAACAGCATTTGAAAAGAATGCAGGATGTTCTGGTCCCACCACTTGGCAGATTTTCTTATCTAAATGGATAATTATCTCCTAACAATAAATAACCGAATGATTAAAAACTGCAAATGTGAAGATAACTGCTTACATTAGGAACTATTAATTCATTTCTTAGCGTGAACTCAGACCAGAGCTACAACTGTCTTGACAACAAAAGGAAAAACCAACAAGATAAATCTGGTCACTTTGTTTCCTAGGGCACCGAATATTGAAAAGTTCCTTTTACTGATCTCTAAAAACCTTTTACTACGCTGCTTCCTCCATAACTTGAGCATTACTATCCTAAATTTTAATTTTAAAAATTAAAATTAAATATATTGTATGAATAAAATTACACATTTTAAATTTCAGATGATCTTTTTCACTTTTCTTACATGTGTTAACATTGTCTTTTTAAAGACAACAAACCCTAAAAGCTAATATGCAGTTATTTCAAAAAGAATCAGTATGACAGAGATTCTTATATCCAGAAGTGGACCCTGTATGAGCCTCAGGACATCTAAGAAACTCCTGAAACGCTATGCTAACTTCTCAGTAAATCTCAAGAACTTTCTAAGGCCCAGTATGTTTAAGAGCTACTGTACAGGAAAAAAAATTTTTTTTTTCATTGAGGCATAAAGAAGATATAGAAAAAATAGTTTTAAACTACTGGCATAATGTTCATCTTTGGCAACATATCAAATATACAAAGCTTCTCTTAGTATCTCCATTAACAACATGCACTGGATGCACTTAGATTTCTAAAATACTTTTAAAGTCATTTCACTTGTAATAACCAACAGTAAAATGGATTAATAGGCCTCTGTCCCCCAGGGGCTACACAGTGATCAGAGTTATTCAGTGGCTGGGAAACAGCAGGTATGAAATTCTGAGTATAGACACGTACAGCTTAAACAAAAACAACCAACCAAAAAATCCATCATATGGAAAGTTAATGTCCACTAGGATAGACAGATGCATTAAAGACCATGCACAGGAAATCACAGATTGCACACTGGGAATTCTAAATTTATAAAGAAAACGAACTCTCTCTAGTTTCTCAGAGACCTGACTAGACGTCACAGACTATCAACCTGAATAACTCCACCACATCCTTCTTAACAACGTACATATTTTATGACTATAGTGAAACTAATGACTATCCATCTAGATGCCTATGGGCCACCAGTGAATCCTACTTTTATGTGTTTTCAACAGACTTCAAGTGTCTGTTATACATGGTAGAAGGATTTTCAGGATAACTCAATGGGGGAAAAAAGGAAAATAAACTTTTTAAAAGTCTCCTGAGATTTCAAGGCTAGATCTCGGGTCCTAGAAGCAACTTGGCCCTGGATGCGTCAGATTCCAATTTGACCACTGTTGGATGCGCCTACCTTGCCCTTTGTTTTCGCTTACCCTTGGTCTGTTTATAATGCTCTGTACCAGAAAGACTACAGGGTTGCCTGCTTTCCGAATGGCTTCCACAGCTTGTTCATGGCTTGCATCTCTGAGGTCCATGCCATCCACCTGCAATGGAAGGCCTCAGCTTAACATTTTAAGAAGCTATAGAACAACAGAACAATTTGCCAATTTGGAGTTTTGAGATTCCTGGGTGAAGCTTCTAAAAAATCTTTCAGATCAAAAATATTTGAGACTACTTGTGAGGCTCCAGAATTTTTCATCTGTCCAGCAGACTTCTGGTCCCTTTTTTTGGACACAGATTTATGTCTCCAAAAATCAACTGAAATAATAATCAATTAGAATGAAGGCTCTGCTTCTACTTCCCTTACACTGCCCAGTTGTTCCTTTAAATTGACAAATCAGCATCATCAAAGAAATAATATAAGGGAACTGTCTAGTAGCAATGTTTTCACCATAAAAGTCACTGTACAAATTTTCTTCCCAGCCATCACAGAACGGTCTGTGAAGTGGCTGTGTGATGCTTTGTGTATTTCTATTAGGGAAGCTTGAAGTTAAAAACAAAATTATGATGTACAGAAAAATCAGCTTATGGTAAGGTTTGTTTGGCAAAAGAATCTTTGCAATAGACATGACACGAGCTGGAAGCCAAGAAATTGTGCTTACTTGTTAGCAAATCTTGTATAAATAGCTTAAGAATAAAAGTTATTTTGGAACTTTTTATTGACCATGGCTTGCCTGGGTGATGATTAGCTCAGCTTATGCACTACATGAACAGGAAGGAAAACAGTCTGAAAGGCCAAATGCTAATCTTGCCAAAAAACTATAGGATACTGGTATACTTTTAACATTTCCAATTAACAGAGAATAATATATACAATAAAAATAGCAAAATAAGAGTAGACACAAAATTCTGAAAAATAAAATTATTAGATCTCTGCAAAGAACTTCATCAACTTTAAAAGAATTATACACTGTATTTTATTGAAAATTTCCCTCAGGTTGATACTTAGATGAAATAGCAAAATCTCTTTCAGTACATATTAAAAATGGCTTCTAACTTTTTGCAAAATAAAAGTATATATGTTTACTATATATTTCATTAGTGGGAAAATGTAACAGAAAATTAAATATCTTTGCTCAAGTCCAAAGAACTGTATACTTTTCACGGAATATTTCATATGTCTCTCGTTTACACACATTGTCAGAGATTCTTAGCAGAGTCATGTTCTAGAATTCCAAGGATCACAGAGGCCTAAGGCTTTCTTATTTACTGAAAATGACCACTGCACATAACTGAATTCAAGAAACTGCCACTGAGCAGTATTTTACCACACGGAAAAAAACTTTGTTCCAATTTCAAAGACATGTTTAACTCTACTGATACATTAAAATATTTTGGTGCAAAGTATGATTAATCCTTTCTCAAAATAATTATAAACATTTCTTAATTTTTCTACTTAGGTCAAAAGTATTCAGTAGTGAAGTACTCATAAAATAAATTGCCTTGGATAAACTTAAATTAGAAATTTTATGTAGTACTCTAATGAAGAAAAAATTCTTTAACATGGGGCTAAGGTATAATTTAATGAAGAGCAAAGATACAGGAAGAGAGAAGAAAAACCCCCATCATTCTTCCTTATAAATGGTAAGAAGAAAAAAAAAAAAAAGAAACACCACCAGACAGAGCCCTTGCTTTCTTGCAAATCTCAATCTTCTTTCGTCAGTCCTCAATGTACATAAACAATAGATCAATGCCCACAATGTTCAAGTTGTGGCTGATTCTTACCAACTTCTACACAATTAAGGCATCGTAGTGTCTAAGTTATATGGATTTAGAAAATGAGAGACAATCACTTGTACAAAGTTAAACTAATGGTTGCCATAATTTCAAAGTGATCAGTTGGTTTTTGTTTGGAAGTTGTCTCTCTTAATTGACTCTCTACCTCCTGACAACCTAGCAAATCTGGGTCAGGATTTGCTGACCTTCCTCTACACATTTACTAAAACTATGCTTATGTTAGTCAAATAATTCATCACACTATTCTGAAGTGACCTGATTACTTATCAGGTCTGTCCCACTTGACAGGCAGGCTGGATGTTTTATTTACCGTGGGATCCCCAGAGCCTGTTATATACAGCACCTGGAATGCAACAGTTGCTCTAGGAAAACTTTTTGAGTAAATGATGAGTGACTTGTGAGAACAGCAGATACAAAATATTAAACTTAGCTTTGAATGAAGGGATTAGATACAATTAGATACAAATGCGTCTCTCACATATAACGAAATGTGTACACACATGCACATACATACCAATGCACACGTGCATACTCATACACACAGCCCTCGGTGATGAGTGGGGAATGGGCAAAGCAATGATATGGAGGAAAAGCCAAACTTGGGTTGGTGGGGGTGGTGGGGAGACCTTTCTATAAAAGGTAATGAGGATATTAGCATAAGAAACTTAACCAAAAAGACTCATTTAAAAAAATCTTATCCAACAACATTTAGGTATTTCCTGAAATAACGTCTCATTTGAGGGTTCAACTGTGATGTGTACATTTTGTGTGTGTACACATACGTTAAACAATTTAATTATTCCCCAAGAAATTTGTTTTGTTTTTTTAACTGAACTTAGTAATTTATCTCAGCACCAACATTTTTTAGAACAGTTGGTTATACCTCCAAACACCTATCAATATATATATAATCTGTCATCATATACTGAAGATAAAAATTATGGATGAAAACAAAAAAATAAGAAAGAAATTCTTTAACAACAAACATATTTTACTTGAGTGTTGAGTCATCAGTGTAAAGATGATGATCCCCTTGGTAAAGAGGATGGCCCATGTGAGTAATTTTAGCACAGAAAGCTAACTGGAGGGTACCTCTACTATTCTATCTCCAGGTTTCAGGGTTCCGTTTTTGCCAGCTGGACTATCTTCAAGAACATGTTTGATGAAAATGCCCCTCATCACTTCACCATTGCTTAGACGACTCCCCATCCCTCGTCCACCAACAATGCTGATGCCCAAGGATTTGCTTGGTTCTCGCCAAAGTTCAACCCTATAAAAAATAAAGAAAATTTTAAAGTCTCATAAGAAAGTACAGGGAGAAAGCCTCAAAAAGTTGGGTTTGGCAATGATTTCTTGGCTATAACACCAAAGGCACAGGCAGCAAATTAAAACCGGACAAACTCAGCGTCAGCAAAAGTAAAAGCTTTTTTTCATCGAAAAGTACTATCAAGTGAGTAAAACAGCAACCCAAAGAAAGGGAAAATATTTGCAAACCACAAATCTGATAAGGGATGAACATCCAGAATATACATAGAACCCTAAAACTCAATAATAACAACAAAAGAAAACAATCAAAATTGGGCAAAGAACTTGCCTAGATATTTCTCTGGGGACGATAGACAAATGTCCTGTAAGCACATAAAAAGATGCTCAATATCACTAACCATTACGTGAATCAACACTGCTATGAGCCCACGTGCTGCCACTACTGAAGCCCAGGCACCTAGAGCCCATGCCCTGCAACAAGAGAAGCCACTGCCAGGAAAAGCCCACCCACTGCATCTGGCGAGCAGCCCCCACTCGCTGCAACTGGAGAAAGCCCACGCGCAGCAATGAAGACCAAGGCAACAACAAAAGCTACTAAGAAATACCCCCTCACACTCAGTAAGATGGCTAATGCAAAATAATAATAATAATAATAAAACAGAAAATAAGTTGGCAGGGAGAAATTGTACAAATTATGGAGAAATTAGAAGCCTTGTGCACTGTTCGTACCCATGTGAAATGTTACAGCTGCTACCTTAAAACAGTATAGAAATTCCTCAAAAAATTAAAAATAGAATTAACATATGATCCGGCAATTCCACTCCTGAGTATATACCCAAAAGAATTCAAAGCAAGGTCTTGAAGACATACATGTATAGTATGTTCACAGAAATATTATTCACAATTCACAATAAGAAAATATTACTCACAAGCCAAAAGGTAGAAGTAACCCAAGTGCCCATGAATAGATGAATGAATCAACAAATGGCATATAAATACAAAGGAACAATATTCAGCTTTAAAAAGGAAGGAAATTCTGACACATGCTAAGACATATAGATCATCTTTGAGAACACTATGCTAAATGAAATAAAGGACAAATCCTATATGATTCCACTTATACAATGTACCTAGAATAGTCAAATTCACAGAGACTAATGGAGAACAGCCATGCTAGATGATGCAGGGAGGGGGAAATAAGAGGTTACTATTTAGTGGGTACAGAGTTTAGTTTTGCAAGATCAAAAAATTTCCAGAGATGGATGGCAGTGATGGTTACAAAGCAACGTGAACACACTTTATGCCACTAACCTACAAGATTAAAAGTGGTTCAAATGGTTAAAAATAATAATAAATACATTTTTAAAAATTCAAAGGAATAAGATATTATTATACTAAGTTTTGTAAATATCATTTGCTCAATTTGTTAAGGTTTTACCCATAGTAAGACAAAATCACTATAAATAAATTACTTTTCCAATTAAGTATTTTATAGGGTCTGATAAATACTATTAATAATATATTTCTGAGACTGATTTGTTACAAGTTAATATTAGGCTCATACTCCAGGCTGAGGCACAAATGAATATAAAAGGACCATTTTCCAGGGGCTCTAATACTGCAGACATTAAAAAATTCAGCTACTCTCAAACAGATGGTAGCTTCTAAGCTTAGCAACCCAGCTAAGAGAGAGAACGTTTCTGTATATACTGAATGAGAAGCTTACCTCTGCAACAGTCTGCCTCGCCAACACAGACCTAGAAACTAACAGTCGGGGCATGAAGATCGGTTGCTAACACAGTCTTCCGTGATCCGAGCCCATCACCATTTCCTAAACCCATCCTCCTCAGCTTTCCACTCCCCTCTTTCCACTCTGGCTATCCTCTTGCTGTTGCTGAGGTTCATCTCCCGCCCTGGGGCCTTGGCGCTTGCTACTGCCTCTGTCCTAAATGTACTTCCTCCACCCACATAATAAGCGCATGAACTCATATCTAATACCTGTAGATAGCGGTCAGAACCATGGATGAACTCAAAGTACATGTCTTATGAAAAGGCCAGGATACAAGAATAAGGTGATTAGCACCGAAGTGTTTGGCCAAAATGAAGGGGTTCAGATGACTGCAAGCGAACAGGGATACCAAGTAGAAAGTTCTAAGACAGGTAATGAGACTCTGCATTCTACTCTAACCTGCAGGAAGGGAGCTGATGCTGGACATCAGACAGGAGAAGAAAGCTTGGTCCAGCATACCCTCAATCTTGACATGTGACGTGCTCCCAGAGGAAATGAAAGGTTGTAGGTAGGACTCCTGGGTGCTGAGGGAGGTCCTGGTAAGACAAGACTTGGGTAAAAAAGCACCATGGTGACGTCAGAGGAGGGGCAGCTGGCCACAGGAAGCAGATGAGGAAAGACTTCTTTTCTCTGGTCAGTACTTTATTTCTTTATTAGAAATCTAAGACCTAGAGATCTGTGGTTTAGTTTAAAGGGATCCCACTATGATTCCTCATCTTAACAAATCTGTGAGAAAAGCTTAAACTAGTTAAAATTCTTTTCATCACTTTCATTCTAGGAATTCTGTGAAAGACAAGAACCAATCTCTTCCCATTTCCAAGGTAAAACGGCAAAGTAGTAAAGTCAGTAGAGTCAGCCACTGTCTTTAATACTTAAGAATCCAGAATACATAGGTGGGACTCACTCCCTCTTCTTTTAAAAATGAAAAAAATAAAAGAATGAAAGAAAATGTCTCATAGATTCTTAGCAGTTGATATATGTTAGAGAATGGTTCTCATGATTCTCTGGACACTAAAAATAGCAGTGGCAGCAAAAACTCATTAAGGGCTTATCTACTCAGCCTTATTCTCCAAGTGAGTTCCACAGACTTTGATTTTATTTTCAAGTCACTCCTGGGAGGTGGATGCTCTTGTCACTCTGTTTTACAAACGGAAGAGGCACAGAGGTTAAACGGCCTTTGGATACCAGTACCCTGTGCCTCCTGAGGATGTAGCACAGACAGCAAAGTGGTATTAGATCCAGTCCTAACCGAAAATGCTGTAATTCTTCAAAACATCAGAGCAGATAACTACAAACGGAGCTGCCAAAATGACCCCAGCACTGAGGAACCAACCCAGGATTCAGGAAGCAGAATATGGTCAACATTCCATGTTAAGAAGAAAATAAGAGACCTGTAAAAGAAAAACTGGGCAAAACATGTCCAGAGCTGGTTTTACAGAAAAATGTCAGCCTTTCTGGAGAACACAGATTTTCAAAAAGTGACATTAATAAAACCAAGGTAAAATAGAGCTCTGAGGCCAGGTTGCCTGAACTCTGAACCAAGAGTTCCTGGGCTCAGTTCCTGCCCTTCTGCTGCTTAACAACTGGGTGACCCTCTTTTACTGCATTAGTCTTTCTTTGCCTTTCCTCAGCTGGAAAATGGGTCAAACAAGAGCCCCAACATCAGAGAGTTGCTGTGAGGATTAAATTCATGAATGTATGTCATGTGTAAAACAAAGTTTTACAACTAAGTAAAGCAATCGATAAATCTGATTACTCTTATATGGTGATGATAATATTCAATTCATATGACAAATGAACAAACCTGTACGCCAGCACCTCAATCTGTTATGCTTATACATTGTTTACTAAGAGTAACTGGGCTCAATGTACCATATCCTACCCATTGGGTTGATAAAAGCATTTTTAAAGATGATCATATGATGTGGTAACAAGGATATGCGGGGGGGGAGCTCTCAAATATTGGAAATAAAAGTAAAAATTGGTACAGCCACCTTAAAAAGCAATTTGACAACTTCTAGTAAATAACAGAAGTAAATCTACAAGTCAGCAATTTCCCTTTGGAATATATATCTAGACAAATTCTCCAAATGTGTAAGAAAATATACTTACTGCACAGGATTATTGTAATAAGTAACTGTTAACTACTCAAATATCAATCTGAAAATAAACTGAGCTATATTCATATACTGAGAGGCACTGCCACAAGTAAACTGAATGAATTAGATAGTTTTGTATCTGCATGAGAGTGTACAGAAACATTTATTTAAGAGTAAGCAAGCTGGAAAATGATACATACAGTATGATATAATCCTGCACATGAAAATCACATGCAAAATAAAAGTGTAACACAGGTTATTTACAAATTTTTCTTGACTGCATGCAAGAATGTCCAGCAGGTTTCCAACGCTGTAAAGCATATTCATGACCCTTGTTCCTTATTTACTAAAAGCTCTAATTATTTTGGTAAGCTTCCTCATGAACTTCTATGAACTTCTCCCCTAAAAATCATTGAGGGATTCCATATGGTTAGTGAGGGCAGGTTATTGTCTTTAAGATTTACAGAATCTGTAGACATACTCTCTTGGTAAACTAGTCACCACCATTAGAGACATCACTTAGCATGATGTGAAGGTTAAACTTGGGAATTCAAGTATAAAAATCTTCTGGTCCAGAAGTTGTACCCAATTTCTCATCATAGGAAAATTTCATAATGACTCCTGTGCTCAACAATTTTCACTTGCTCTGGTATGAATAATAATGAAGAAGAAGCTGATGGCTGCTAAGACCAATCACTGACTGGGTTCTCACTGTGTACCAAGCATTGTACTGAGGACTTTAAGTGAATTATGATATTAAATTCTCTTCTACATGTTAAAGGTTCTACTTTATTTTTAAATTAAAAGTGTAATTATTCTTTCAAAAATATTTTATTTAAGTATAGTGACACAGTACAGTGATTCAGTATTTTTATAGATTAACTCCATACAAGATTATGGCCATAATTTCCTGTGCTATACAGTATATCCTTGTTACTTATTATTTTATACATAGTAGTTTATATCTCTCACCCCTAATTTTACCCTCCTGCCTTTTCTCTCCCCTTTGGTAATCACTAGTTCGTTTTCTATATCTGAGAGTCTGTCTCTGTCTTGTATGTACATTGGTTTATTTTTTAAAAGAGCCTGCATATATGTGACAAAATAAAGGATTTCTCTATCTGACTTATTTCACTCTGCAAAATAGCCTCTAGGTCTATCCATGCTACTGCCAATGGAAAAATATCACTATTTTATGACTGAGTAATATGTGTGTCTATATATACATATATATATACATATATTTCCATCTAGTATTGTAATTCCATCTAACTTACTTCTGCCTCTCTCTTCAAATAAACAAAAAACCTAACATCTTATAACTGGAGTAGGAAACTGCAACCTACTCCAGTATTCTTGCCTGGAAAATTCCATGGACAGAGGAGCCTGGCAGGCTACAGTCTGCCAAAGAGTTAGACAGAGATTTAGATACAACCAAGCAACTGAGCACACAGCATCTCACAATATTTTTTCTGCTACGAATCTAGCACTTCTATTCTCAGTGTGGGCAATAACGTAGCAAGACTTTGATTTTTTAAAGTGGTCTGAATAATTTTTTAAAAATTGAAATCAAAAAGTCATTTTATTAGGCTGGAGATGCTATTTCTTATGAAAGCAATATAAAAGGTTTCCTATACTTTGAACATGATTCAACCTAGAAAATGTTTAAAGGTGATACAGCCTAAAGTTCATTTATGAGCTAGGCAAATCATCAAACTGTATTACACATCAGAAGAATAGAAATTTTTCTATATTGAGAATTTTATTTATTCATTGTAGACACAATAGTTAATAAATATGTAAAAAGGCACCTCTCTGATGGTCAACTTTAAATCTGTTCAGAGAAAGTGTCCATTGATTATATTTTACCCTTAATGCAAAATATCTTACATTTTTCTTTCATTATTTTGTGTCTCTCTACACCTTGTCTAACTCAATACACAGTAGCTTCCTTAAAGACAGGATTTATGCCTTACACTTCCCTGTTATTTACAAAACTATCTGCCTCTCATCTTGTCAATAATCAGGACTCAGTAAATTCCTACTAAACTGAATCTTCTTCTGCTCAGAACAGGAAAATACACCTTAGTGATATACAGAGGTATATATGAGTAGATTTAGGAAAATCATCATTCCTATTATATATGAAATTCATTCTAGAAAGACCATGAGTTAGAATAACCACAGCCTATGATAAGATGCTCACACACACATTTTGAATGTATATGTTTGAATATCTACTTTCTACAAATAATAGAAAAATTTCAAGTTAACATTTGGTGGTTTGCCTAAGATAAACTCTACAGCAAATATTCCAACTACCTATGCATAATTTTGTCTAGTCAATTTTATTTAGTCCCTACTATGTGCCAAATCCTCAAGTACATATTAGTGTTAACCCTGTGTGATACATACTATCTTCTCCACTCTGTGGCCACAGAGAAATGGACGGTGAGCAATATTAAACAGCTTGCTCAAAGTCACAGTAGCAAGTTGTAATCTAGTACTTGAAACCACCCCTCTCTATCTTTAAACCCTGAGTAGGCAGAAGACAGAAATAGTCCTTACCGCCGAGGCTGATTCCAGTTGCTATAGGCTGCATTTTGAAGGTCACTTTCTTCCCCCTCTCCTTCTTCTCGCTCTGGTAGCTCCGGAATGTCTCTGGTAAAGAGTTAGACAGTGAGTATTCCACAATCCTAGTAAAACCACACAGGCTGTCTTCTAGGTACTTTATTATTGGTTTGGCTAAAAGTACAGAACTGCTTCATATTTTCACCACACTTGGCTACTAAGTATATAATATTTTACATTAAAGGGAAAATAAAGCCTGATTACATAAAATAAAAACCTCATACTGGAATCAATCTACTATACCTGAACTTCCCAGGTGGCACCTGAACAAACCCATGTGGGTTTAATCCCTGGGTTGGAAAGATCCCCCGGAGAAGAGAATGGCGACCCACTCCAGGATTCTTGCCTGGGAAATCCTGGGACAGAGGAGCCTGGCTGGCTACAGTCCATGGGGTCACAGAGTCAGACACAACTGAGTGACTGAGCACCCAGCACTGTAACTGAGTGTGGAGATACAGCAGAATGCAAGGTGCCTTGTCTAGGCTTTTTCTTTCCTAATGAAACACGGACAAAGGAAGGAAGGGAGTGAAAAGAATGGGGAAATGCTAGAATTTTTAAGAACAACTATTCAACAACTATTTCCTAAATTTTTCCCATGTGTGAGAAGGTAGACACCCCATGTGTGTTTTAAGCATGTACAGTCCCACTGGATCCCTGGCCTGACAGAGTTGAACATCAAGTATGCCAGGAGTGCAGCATCTCTACCGCCTCAGGATGGACCAATGCCTTCCCTTCATCTTTTGAAGACAGATGGAAAATGCTTATGGTCCACTTCTGCCCATCCAAAGCAGCCAGCCACAGTATTCTTACAGGAAGCAGTTTACAGGCACTTGAGTCCAAGGTCAGTTGTCAATTTCTACAGGAATTCAGATTTTGCCAAATGCCAAGCATGTAACAAAATATGCCCAATCTCTTAACTGACTATAAATATAACTGTAAAATAATAATCTTGTCCCAAAATAGTTGGTTTTTACCAAAGGTACACTTTGCATCAATAAATGGTATTGTCAGGAGAACAAAGAATGGTTAAATCAACTATGGTATGGTCTTATGCTGTTAGGAAAAATTGGATTTCTAAAGAAATATATTCTTCTTAAAATAGAGAAAGCTTTAAAAACTCTAATTCAATAAATACTTGCAGCTGATATTTACCAAAATTGAAAAAAATCTGAAGACAGCATATGTTCAAATTATATCCATTCTCCCCCAACAGGAATACTGAAGTCTGTCAAATTATATTATCTTCAGACCTTGAGATCAGAAGTCATCTAATTTAATAATCCATCTGTGCTTTAATGTGTTTCCCAACACAACTGTTCCCAAACAACTGTGTGGGCTCTCCCAGAATGTCTCACTCTTTCTTTGACCTTAAAGTTAGATCTTTGCTTTTCATCTGTCAGAGGGAAACCCACCTGCATGTGGTTCCTACCTATCGGTCGTGTGACAGAATTCTCCTTCTGTAATTGAGGAAGGAGACTCTGAATGAGGTTGGGCTCACAGAGACTAATCCTGACTGTGGGACAGGACTGTCAGGAATGGAGCCAAAATTTTCAAAATGATGTTAAGAAGCTGATTGAGAATGAAATAGTCGGAGTGAACCTCAATCTGAAAGATGCAAGGCAGTTGGGGGAAGCAGAGCCTAACCCTCTGGAAATACCACTGGGGAGAATATGACAGAAAAAGCGGGTACAGAATGCAGAGAGGAATGGGAAGTAAGAGAGAGTCCTTCCCTAAAACACCCAGTTATTACCCTAAAGCCCAGGCAGGGGGAGCTGCTCAAATGCAGTCACACAGACTGCATCATATGCTCCCGGCTTGTGAGCTGCAAGAAGACAAATACAAATACGTGGAGTCTTCTCATACAAAAAGGCCCATTCTCTTCAGATGACTGTCCAATCTCGAATCATTTCACTAACCCAGATACATTCCTATAAATGTGCTGATTATTCTTTATCCATCTTCAGGCGGGGTTTACAGGACTCAAGCGTGTGTGCCTCAGCAGAATGAACCTGTTCTGTGTCCCCCAGCAGAATGAACCTGTTCTGTGTCCCCACACTCACTCAGCCAAGAATGAATTAGACTTCTCGGCACTCATGTCTGATTGTTGAATATCAAATAAGTTTCTGTCAACTGTAACAAGTAACACTCTATATGTGCATTAAGATGCCAGAAACTGACACAAAGTCACACAGTAAAGGAACAGAGATGAGACCTGAATTGGGCCAGTTTACTACAAAACCTGAGCTCTTAAACTCCATGCTATGCTGCCCCATATTTTTATACAGGGCTAGTACAATTCTTTTTTTTGATCCAATGGTTAAGAACATGGAGCCCAACCATGTGCATTTAACCTTGATTCTTCTACCTATTTGTTATGAAACTTGAGCAAGTAACTTAATCTCTCTGGTGCCAATTCCTCCTGTATGCTTAAAGAGAAATCTGTTACTCAGTTGTTAATATAACTGAAAAAAATACAGGCCCACAGCTGAAAATGTATTGTGCATTCTTTTTGGGATAGCAATTTGACATTATTTCTTTCCCTGTTCTGAACTCAGCAGCAGCAGCAAAATCTAGTTTCTGCCTTTCCTAAGGGAGGAAAACAGGATGCAGACTGTTTTTGTTTTGAGCATCCTTATATTAACAGCAAATACACTCATTTGCAGGAAAGCAGTTATTCACAGTATTGACAGCTCAGGCCCTTTTCCTTCATGTGCTAGGAGAGAACCAACATGCTGAAAGTGGCTTTTTTGTTTTAATGTTAACATTTTGAGTGCTTTTAAGGCCTCAAAATTTAATAAGAATATCATGTTATCTTGTCATATTCTCTAATAAGCCATGTGGAATGGTATTTCAGAGGGACACTGGAATTACTGCATCTAACTTTTTAATAGGAAGTACCAGGTAGTTGTAATCAATTCATGTCATTAGCCCTACGATGGAAATTCTAGACAGAAGTATGGCTGAGCTTTGCAAAGGGTGGAATGAATCCTCTTTTTCCCATAAAATTCAAGGGGCCCTTTGAGCCATGACATTCCTTCCCTTTATTAAACACATAACAAACCTTTCCTTCTTTAACACTGTCTGCATAGCTGTAGCCACATACAATTTGCAGAGAAAAGAATGATGTGATGTTACAATGCCTGCAGAGTCACTGGACACCAGAGTGTTATGGGCTGTTAGAACTTTTGTGAGCAGACCTCAGAATGTTTGCAAAGCTATTTCTTCTTTATAGCATACTTAAGGAGAAATCTGTTACTCAGCTGCTAATGTAACTGGAAAAAAACAGGCCCACAGCTGAAAATGTATAGTGTATTCTTTCCAGAAAAGCAATTTGACATTATTTCTCTCCTTGTGCTAAACTCAGCAGCAACATCAAAATCTAGTTTCTCTCTTTCTTAAGGGAGGAAAAAACTACATTTCTTGTATTATTCAAAGGTTCTCAATACACTGTGTATAAAGAGGCTTTAAAAAGTCAAACATTCTATACTTAACCTGTATATACACAAAGACGTTCAGCTCAACATTCTCCAAAGGAGTAAAAACATAACCATTAAAAATGTTTATGAATCTGTATGTATGTTAATGAGTAAATAAACTTTGAAAATGTTTATGACAGAGGAAAAGTGATACAATACCATAAAAATTGTAGGTTCCAGGGAGTGAATGAAACCATAGTCATATCTGAGGTAAATTCCCCAAAACTCAGTAAGCTGACAGTGGTATATGGACTGACACAACTAAAGACAGTTTTAATTTCTTGCTTTGATTTTTCATATTTTCCCCAAATTTCCCACAATATGCGATCACTCCTTAAGTAATATGGGTTGCAGTTGTTTAGTTGCTAAGGCACATCCAGCTCTGTTGTGACCCCATGGACTGTTGCCCGCCAGGTTCCTCTGCCCATGGGATTTCCCAGGCAAGAACACTGGAGCAGGTTGCCATTTCCTTTTCCAGGGGATCTTTCCAACCCAGGGATAGAACTTGCATCTCCTGCTTGGTAGGTGGACTCTTTACCACGGAGCCACTAGGAAAGCCCAGTAATATGGGAAAGGGGGGTGATTTTTTTTTTTTAATCTTGAAAGAGAGAAAAAGAATTCAGTCTTTTTTTATTGCTAGGCCTCCCTGACACTGGATCAATAGTCTTCTTTATAACTTGCTGTATCGATCATTCACATAGCAGACTTACCTGCCAGTGTAGGAAGCAAAAATATCCAGTGCCATTATTCCTCCAGATTGCTGCCCCAAGCTTATTTTGAACTCTTCCAAATATTCTGCGGGTACATAAGTAATTCTGGAACAAGACACAATACGTGAAAGCAGAGCTCTGCCTGTTGGAAGAATCTTCCAAAATATGAAATAGACTTATTTTGTTCCCTCATCTCTACTTTTTCACACAACTCATTTAAATCAGCTTACTCAGTAGAGACTCTAAACTTCAAAAGAATCAAGTATTCTATAGGCAATAATAACAACATAAATTAAAATTTTCAAGACTGCTGATAATTATCTGTTTGCCGATAATCTTATGGGGGAAGAAAACAGCATAATATATATTTCCAAATAAGAAGACTATTAGCAATTTTTTTTAATTAAAGAGATCTAGAAATACTTAGAAAAGTAATTTTCAGTAATAACATTTATTTTCTCCAAAGATTTTTGGCTGCCTTAGCAGGAACAAACTGGGTAAACTCTACTAAAACACTGGGCATTCAAAATTACATTCTCCTATAAAACACAATTAATTTTGGACATTAAAAAGTACTATCAGTAATCCTATCCTAGCTTTATTAAAGTATTAACTCTTAAGTCTGAGTTAAACCATTATCAGAGCATAGAAAGATTCTCTCACTAATATGTAGCAATGTTTATGTTCATTTTGGTTTCAGAGAAGAAGCCTGACACTTGAATGGTCACACACTAATTCAACAAGTGCTGGCTGAACGCCTATAATGTGGAAGGCACTGAGCAAGTTGCCGACTTCAGTTATAATGCTTAGAAATGACATCTGAAAAGTCAAGCTTACTGCTGCCCCAAGAGGCTACACAATTGATATACCTGTTGAAGTAGTCTGTTCTGGATCCTCAAACTAATACATGGCATGGCAAGTGAAAGAAAGGACTTCAAGGCATTTCAGGATATTTGTGCAAAGAAACAAAAGCATGTATCAAAAATGCACAACACAAAAATCATGAAGACTATTATGCCGGTCATGCGTAAGCTATGGTTAGCCGGCATAATAGTCTTCATGATAAGTATCAAAATCTTAGTACTGGAGGGCAAAGATAAAGGATTACCTTTCATATTATAATAATATAATATAATAATAGAAGTAAACTAATGGCATAATTTATTGAGTGAGGAGGATATATAATACATACTGGTGATTCCATAAAAGGCATTCACTCTGTGAGGTCGCTTAGGTTTAGAGTCAGAAGACAGAGCTCTGTTGCTTCTCTGGAGTGTTCTGGTAAGGTAAATCACCCACTAATGGATCTCCATATCCCCAATAACAGAAAGATGTCAATTTTGATGAGGCTATTGTAAGTCAAGAAGCGCAACACACATGTAAAACAGTGCTCTAAGAGAGCATCAGACAGCCTGGCCCCCACATCTGATCATTCTGGCAGAAGCCGGCACCCTTATGACCCTTTGTGACACTTTCACCTCAAGGATCCAACTGAAGCGAAAAACACAATTCAATGATTTAGGACTAGTGTGGGTGAGAGAGCTGTATTCTAATTCTGGCC
Source organism: Oryx dammah (assembly GCF_014754425.2). NCBI lineage: Eukaryota > Metazoa > Chordata > Mammalia > Artiodactyla > Bovidae > Oryx > Oryx dammah. The sequence goes on along the minus strand of NW_024080444.1, from coordinate 3,261,470 downwards.
CTACTTTATTTATTCATCTACAAAAACATCATTTCTACAGTGTAACAAAAATATATTGAATAGCAAATCTGCATTTATCCCTTCAAAAATAATGAGTCAAAAATGCAGAATACATTATACTTGGAAAGAAGACTGTCTTTTATACAAAGAAAATAAATATAAATCATAAATTTGAAAAGTCTATTCAAGACAATTATTTCTGAATTATATCTGAAAATTATTTCTGAAGGTTCAGGGAAGGTAAACTCATATAAATAAAACCTTAAGAAAAAAAAGCTAGGTGAGGTAAAAGGCTAGAACACAGGAAAAATAAGAATAATCAGTCCAAAGTATTTAATTTTTTAATTAAATACTGGTTTGGTTTGAGAAGGAAATGATGTGTCTATCCGAGACACTGTTGAAAATGAATTCTTCTCTGTATTTGATCAAAGGTGTTAAGGTTTACCAAGGAAGAGTTTTAGAAATGTTTTTCTGATATTTTAGGGGGCAGTGAGGAAGAAAGCAGTTTTCATATATTTAGCCTACTACAGACAGCAAGGGCACTGGAACAAGGATCCCACAGTGCATTAGCCCATGCAGAGCAATTATAATACACGCCTGGTCACACGGCCAAACAAAACCTCCAGACACCAACCAAGAACACCAAAACACATACTGAACTGCATAAACACACTAAAACAGCTTCTCTGAGAGGGGTGTTAAAAATTCTTAAAGGCAAAAACTAACCTCAGGTTATACATGGAGTACAAGAAAACAACTGCATTAGTGATGCTGAAATGTGACAGTTATTAATCCAGAGGTGATCGCCCCCTAACAAAAGAGCCAGAAAGCTTCAGTAGTAGGAAAACATGATTTTCAAATGAGTTCACAATCACCAGTGCAATGTGAAAATGTAACCATCTCATAGCTCTGTTGGAAATATGCTCTTATATAAAGAAGAAAAAAAAAAAAAAAGGAAAATGTATACACACTGAATCTCTCTCTGGATCTAGCCCTGCATAGGGATGTTACGAAAGCACGAAGTGGTTTTCACAGACAAGTTGTAACACACAGCCATAATGAGCTTTTGAATCACCGATACTCACACATAAAAGGGGGCTCAATCGTCAGCAGGTGCTGCGGAGAATCTAGAATGTGAAGCATACGCCGCGGCATCTTTTTACAATGGTGTTAACAAATGTCAGTGTCTTGAGCTGAATGTGAGATGCACACATATGGAGTTAAAAGTGGGTGCTCCTGGTTGTTTCTTCCCCTTTCCACAGCCCTCCTATCTACACCTCCCCCAGAAAAGCATCTGCTCTTTACTGGTGTCTATAGCAGTAATTATTAACAAGCACAGAAAAATGTAACTGCAATCAATCTTTTATTCCTTGATCAGGAATTCATCCCACATTTTAGGTTAAGGCAGGTGAATTCAGATTCAGCTTGGTAATTATCTGGCAGATGTTATAAGCAGCTGCCGTGAAGCACAGAACCCTGGCTATTATTACAGAAATATAAGCGCCCCTGGCAAGGTGGAGTGTGAAGTGAGACAGAATGCATTCTGGTGAGGCTTCACATCTGGTTTTCCATAGAAAATAATGAAACCTGGAACTTCAACTGGCTGTTTCTGAACTCTTGAAATGCAAATTATCTACCCAGGCATGCACAAAGGCACACATGTTCAGTTCCTAGCCACCTCTCTTAAACGGCAATAAAGAAAGCCAGTTCATTGTCTCAATAAGCAATGCTTTACTAAAACCAACCAGTTATGTAATTGAAACAATTAAAGTACATTTTTATTAAGTACCTACAATACATTTCTCCACCACCACCCCAGATTAAGCCAGTTTCCTCTCGAGAAATCAAGAAGAGGCATGGATGGAGCCTAGATCAAGGCAACGACTACAACATTTGACTGGCACTTAAAGTCATGGTTTCATTCACAGTAATGGAAGGATTAGACTTTCTGTTTGGGAGAAATCACCCACATAGTTTTCAAAGTAATTTTACACCTTTTGTTTGTGAAAAGCAAGTGAAAGGGAGAAGAAAGGGCCAAAACCACTTCATGCAAAATGTATGGAACATGCTTCTCGGCCCTGGTCAATCTAAATGGCTATTTGTTTTATCATCTGACAAATTTACTTGCAAAAAGATTCTATTATTCTCATTTCCTTTTATCATTTACCCAATGAGTCAAGACTATAACCATGTAAATCACAGCTTTAATAGTACGCCCGAGAAGGAATCAAGGTGATTTGGGGGTATGTTTGTGAGTGTGTGTGTGTATGCACCCTTTTAAGAAAGACTGACTGATAGACTGATTTCCAGAAGAGAGAAGGTTGTAGGAGTTTTCTTATTTTCTCTTTCTAATGTAAGATACTACATTACATTTTGCTTCCTGGGATACTAAAGCAACTATTTATGAATCTCTAGATATTTATGGATTTCTAGATACACTTTACAGTCATAATAAACCTGCTGAAAGCATAAATGGGTAAATTCTGGTGCTACACCAGAGGATGGAAAAAAAAAAAAATCAAAACAGGACAGGAGAAAAAGACTGTAGCCTGAAAATGTACTAGATAGCTTTTCAGCTCTTCTAGAGTTGACTAGGTACAAGATTTAAGCTAAATCATTGTCACAGTGGTCTTATTTTCTGGCCAGTTTTTAAGTTCTGCAAGACATTTACAACTCAGAGGTAAAGTTAAAACCAAGTACCAATTCTAGTGCTCAGAGTGCCAAAAAGTGGACAGGAGACTTGCATTAGAGTTCATGACATAAGACAAGCATTTAGTTCAGTTCAGTTGCTCAGTTGTGTCCAACTCTTTGTGACCCCATGAATTGCTGCACACCAGGCCTCCCTGTCCATCACCAACTCCGGGAGTTCACTCAAACTCATGTCAGACAAGCATTATCACATGATAAATCAAATGATCAGTCATGAGGTCATCTGTTTAGATTACGTCTAAAATAAACAGCCTGTTGATGAAAGTGAAAGAGGAGAGTGAAAAAGTTGGCTTACAGCTCAACATTCAGAAAACTAAGATCATGGCAGTCGGTCCCATCACTTGATGGGAAATAGATGGGGAAACAGTGGAAATAGTGGCTGACTTTGTTTTTCTGGGCTCCAAGATCACTGCACTGATCCCTAAAGTGCGGGACGAATTCCTGATCAAGGAATAAAAGATTGATTGCAGTTACATTTTTCTGTGCTTGTTAATAATTACTGCTAAAGACACCAGTAAAGATGGTGACTGCAGCCATGAAATTAAAAGACACTTACTCCTTGGAAGGAAAGTTATGACCAACCTAGACAGCATATTAAAAAGCAGAGACATTACTCTGCCAACAAAAGTCCATCTAGTCAAGGCTATGGTTTTTCCAGTGGTCATGTACGGATGTGAGAGTTGGACTATAAAGGAAGTTGAGCACCGAAGAATTGATGCTTTTGAACTGTGGTGTTGGAGAAGACTCTTGCGAGTCCCTTGGACTGCAAGGAGATCCAACCAGTCCATCCTAAAGGAGATCAGTCCTGGGTGTTCATTGGAAGGACTGATGTTGAAGCTGAAAATCCAATACTTTGGCCACCCTGATGTGAAGAACTGACTCATTTGAAAAGACCCTGATGCTGGGAAAGACTGAGGGCAGGGAGAGAAGGGGATGACAGAGGATGAGATGGTTGGATGGCATCATCGACTCGATAGACGTGGGTTTGGGTGGACTCCGGGAGTTGGTGATGGACAGGGAGGCCTGGCCTGCTGCAGTTCATGGGTCACAAAGAGTCAGACACGACTGAGCGACTGAACTGAACTGCAAATAAAGAGTCTGCATGTAGATCCTTATCATTCATCTTTGAAGGAAAAGGAATGGATACTAGCCTGCAAGTGGTGAGGAAAGCACTTAATATTTCTCTTTCATTTACTGTAGAGGCACTGAAATTTTTAATGATCGTCACTCTTACTCGCATGATTAATAAAATAATCATGAGAGTGTCACATGACCTGATGATGTGTTTATTATAAAATAAAAGCCAAAAAGGCATTAAAAATATGAAAGCCCTTAGTGAAATTCCACCCTAAAAATAAAAATCTCCTTTATATAAGACAACAGAACCCACTCTAAACTGCATGTATTTTTTGCTTTTTATCAACAGAAAAATGAAAAACAGATTTTAAATACAATCTTTCTTACCTAAGCTCTACCAATATGTATTTTATAAAATAAAAATACAGATGCAGTCAGTAAGACCATATTAATACAAAAAAGTCTCTCATACTAGTATTCATCACATCAATTTAAAGTAAACAATCTTTCCTTGAATTATTTTACTATTTTATCCCCTATACATTAAATGCAAATATTCAATTATTAATGATAGAGGAATAAAAAGGCAAGCTATTATATTCTTAAAGTGTGACAATGAGGTTATGTTGTGATTTTTATGCTGGCTCAAGAAAAGTTTAGTGATTTAAAAAACAAACCACATATATGACATGCTTTTAATAAATTTTGGGATCATGAGATATTTAAATTCTTCTTCACAAACTAGCCTGTATGAGTACCATCAGACCATAACAGCATTTTTGTGAATTCTCTTATATGGGTTGAAAAGCAGTTCAACAAAGGGAAAATTATGGGTCAGATTGCTTCTATATAATCTTGGCTGACCCCTAAAGAACTGGCTTACTAGGGAATATTCATATAGATCATTAGGTAGTGCAATTTGCTATACTGAGGCCAATCCAAACTTCTGTGTAAGTTCCTAAGTGTGGACCATCCTGCTCAATAAAAGAAATCTCATACCCTGTATAAAGATTTTTGCAGAAATCACTGGAAAATTAAAAATAATAATGGTAGGCAACATTGTTTTGAAATATTGTTGTCACTAGGTATCTGCAGGGGATTGACTCCAGGTGCTTTGGAGACCAAAAGCCACGGATGCTCAAATCCCTTATATATGAAATGCCAGAGTACAGCTGACCCTCTGTATCCACAAGTCTTCCATCTACGGATTAAATCAATCTCAGATGGAAATTTGGATCCAAGGTTGGCTACACCTTAAGATATGAAACCCACAGAGAGCCAACTATATATTTTCTGAAACAAATCTATGCATATTTGGACCTGAGAATTTCAAACCTGTGTTGTTCAAGGGTCAACTGTATTTCAGTACTGTTAGTATTAAGAAGTTATTGACTGCAGATATACTCTCCCAAAGTCTACAATCAATGCAATCAATAACTTTTCAGGAATAGTCAAATTCTTCAGTGATTAGTATTAAATATATGATCATTTTTGTATATCAAACAGAAGTATGCACTGAGAAAATTCTGATTAATAGATTAAAATTCCTTTATTTCTCAAGCCAAACTATGGTCCAAATGACACTTACTTTATGTCAGGCCCAATGAGAGAATGTCTTCTCAACAGGGCTCGTGCCTGGGCATTGGTTAAACTGATAGTAGATTCTTCATTAATACGCAAGAGGCAGTCCCCAACAGCAATCCGACCATCTCGGCTAATGGCACCTCCATGAATAATGCTTCGAACAATCACCCCCAAGCCGTCTTTATTAGCACTTACTGTCATTCCTATGGAAAAGGAGGAACACATGTTAAATACATGACTTTCACAGTCTCTCACAGCAATAAAAAAAAAAAAAAAAAACAAATGAGACCTAATCAACAACTCCATCAAAAAAAGAGCATGAGACCTAAACAGATGTTTCTCCAAAGACATAGAGATGGACAACAGGCACACGAAAGGATCTCAACATTGCTAAGTATATAGAAATGCAAATGAAATGGGTACAATGAGGTACCACTTCATACTGGTCAGAACTGCCATCACTAAAAAGTCTACAAATAACAAATGCTGAAGGGGATGTGGAGAAAAGGGAACCCTCCACACTGATGATAGAAATGCAAATTGGTACAGCCCCTATGGAAAACACTATGGAGATTCCTCAAAAAACAAAAAACAGAACTGTCATATGATCCAGTAATCCATTCCTGGGTATATATCTAGAAAAAAATTGTAACTCAAAAAGATTTATGCAAACCATCTATAATACACAGCACACCACTTGCAATAACCAAGATACAGAAACAACTTAAATGTTCAAAGATAGATGAATGGACAAAGATATGGATAAAGATACATACACACATACATACACAAATACATACGCACAATGGAATAGTACTCAGCCATAAAAAGAAATGAAATGATGCCATTTGCAGCAGCAAGGATAAACGGAGAGATCATCATACTAAATTAAGTCAGAAAGACAAAGACAAATACCATTTGATCCCACTTACATGTGGAATCTAAAATATGACAAAAATTAAGTTATTTGCAAAAGAAAACAGACTCACAGTAAGTACAGACTTGTGGTTGCCAAGCGCCGGGGGCTGGGGTAGGGCACGTAGATGAATTGGGAGTTTAGAATTAGTAAATGTAAACTATTATGTACATTTGTAACTAAACCACTTTGCTGTAAACCAAAAACTAACACAAAATCGTAAATCGACTGTAACCTAATAAAATATATTTTTTAAAAGCATGACTTTCAAATTCAATTAATTTGAATTTAATAATCTCTACAGATTCATATATTTAAAAAAAAAAGAGTAACTTTTTAAGCTTTGGACCATAAAAAGGGCTGAGCTCTGAGGAACTGATGACTTTAAAGTGTGGTGTTGGAGAAGATTCTTGAGAGTCCCTTGGACTGCAAGGAGATCAAGCCAGTCAATTCTAAAGGAAATCAATCCTGAATATTCACTGGAGGGACTGATGCTGAAGCAGAAGCTTCAATACTTTGGTCACCTGATCTGAAGAGCCGACTCATTAGAAAAGACCCTGATGGTGGAAAAGTGTACGAAAGAGGATGAGATGGTTGGATGGCATCACCAACTCAACAGACATGAGCTTGAGCAAGATCTGAGAGATGGTGAAGGACAGGGAAGCTGGGCACGCTGCAGTCCATGGGGTTGCAAAGAATTGGACAAGACTGAGCAACTGAACAACAACAAAACTTTTTAAGCAATAAAAACAATCAAAAGGAAAGGAAAACATGAGTTTCAAATATTTTAAAAGTCAATTTAGAAATGTTTCTGAGATTTTTTCTAAAGACACTCCACATTAAATATGTTAGAGATGAAACAGGGTCTACACTGTGGAGTGAATGTAGCTTAACCTATGTGATGTGTCTCCACAACACTGAAAGCTGAGGGAAAATATTTTGATAGTATCAAATCAATTTTATAATAATAGTTCATCTCTTACATATATGAAAGAATACAGAGCAGGCCTAAAGTAGAAAATCAGTTCTCTAAATTAAGACACTCTGCCATTACCTTATTTCTAGATCATTTACTCATTTGGCATATATTACTGTATGTTTTCTACACGCTAAATACTATGCTGGTGACAGGATATAAAGAAGCATACAAAGAGGACACAGACGGTTAAACATACCATGTACTTGGATTGGAAGAATCAATATTGTTAAAATGACTATCCCTGGGTTAAGATGATCCCTGGGGGAAAGGCATGGCAACCCACTCCAGTATTCATGCCAGGAGAACCCCACGGATAGAGAAGCCTGGTGGGTTACGGTCCTTAGGGTCTCATAGTCACACACGACTGAAGCGACTTAGCCCATGACACACACTATCTAAAGCAATCTACATACTCAATGCAATCTCTATCACAGTCAGTTTAGTTCAGTCACTCAGTTGTATCCAACTCTTTGCAACTCATGGACTGCAGCATGCCAGATTTCCCTGTCCTTCAACAACTCCCAAAGCTTGCTCAAAATCATGTCCATCAAGCCGGTGATGCCATCCAACCATCTCATTCTCTGTCATCCCCTTCTCTCCCTGCCTTCAATCTTTCCCAGCATCAGGGTTTTTTCTAATGAGTCAGTTCTTTGCATCAGGTGGCCAAAGTATTGGAGCTTCAGCTTCAACATCAGTCCTTCCAATGAATATTCAGGACTGATTTTCTTTAGGATTGACTGGTTTGATCTCCTTGTTGTCCAAGGGACTCTCAAGAGTCTTCTTCAACTCCCATAGTTCAAAAGCATCAATTCTTCGGCACTCAGCTTTCTTAATGGTTCAACTCTCACATCCATACAGGGCTACTGGAAAAACCACAGCATTGAATAGACAGACCTTTGTCAGCTATGTAACATCTCTGCTTTTTAATATGCTGTCTAGGTTTGTCATAGCTTTTCTTCCAAGGAGACAGCATCTTTTAATTTCACGGCATCTGTCACCATCTGCAGTGATTCGGGAGCCCAAGAAAATAAAGTCTGTCACTGTTTCCATTGTTTCTCCATCTATTTGCCATGAAGTAATGGACTGGATGCCATGATCTTAGTTTTCTGGATGTTAAGTCGGCATGCCATTGGTAATTTGATAGGGATTACATATTCAAGCCAATCCCTATCAAATTACCAATGGCATTTTTCACAGAACTACAACAAAAATTTTTACAATTTTTATGGAAACACAAAAAACCCCAAAGAGCCAAAACAATCTTAAGAAAGAAAAATGGGGCTGAAGGAATCAACCTTCCTGACTTCAGACTATACTAAAAAGCTATAGTCATCAAGTAAGTATGGTACTGGCACAAAAACACAAATACAGACTAATGGAACAAGATAGAAAGCTGAGAGATAAACCCACACACTTATGGGAGGCAAGAATATACAGTGGAGAAAAGACAGCCTCTTCAATAAGTGGTGCTGGAAAAACTGGGTAGCTACATGTAAAAGAATGAAACTAGAATATTCCCTAACACCATACACAAAAATAAACTCAAAATTAATTAAAGACTTAAATATAAGGCTAGACACTATAAAACTCTTTGACCTACCTCTTAAGACAATGAAAATAAAAACAAAAAAAAATAGGATTTAATTAAACTTAAAAGTTTTTGCACAGCAAAGGAAACTTAATAAGATGAAAAGACAGTTCTTAGAATGGGAGAAAATAATTGCAAATGAGAAAACTGACAATGGATTAATCTCCAAAATATATAAGTAGCTCATGCAGCTGAATATCAGAAAAAAACAACCTAGTCAAAAAATGGACAAAGACCTAAGCAAACATTGCTCCAAAGAAGGCATACAGATGGCCAATAAGCACAGGAAAAGATGCTCAATGTTGCTCAAATCCAAACTACCATGAGGTACCACCTCACATCAATCAAAATGGCCATCATCAAAAAACCTACAAACAATAAATGCTGGAGAGGATGTGGAGAAAGGGGAACACAAACAATAAATGCTGGAGAGGATGTGGATGAAGGGGAACCCTCCTGCACTGTTATGGGGAATGTAAACTGATACAGCCACTATAACAGCACAGAGATATCTTTTAAAACTACCATATAACGCAGCAATCCCACTAATCCTAAGAAATTCACAACTCAAAAAGACACATATACCCCACTGATCAATGCAGCACTATTTACAACAGCTAGGATATGGAAGCAACCTAGATGTTCATCCACAGATGAATGGATAAAGAAGTTGAAAGAAGCTGTGGTATATATATAAAATGTAGCTATCACTCAACCGTAAAAAGGAAGAAATACGAGTCAGTAGTGAGGTAGATGAACCTAGAGCCTGTTATACAGAGTGAGGTAATTCAGAGAAAAACAAATATAGTATATTAAAGCATATATATGGAATCCAGGAAAATGGTACTGATGAACCCATCTGCAGGGAAGGAACAGAGACACAAGACATAGAAAATGCACTTGTGGACACAGAGCGTGGGACGAATTGAGAAAGTAGCATTGACACATATATATACTGCCACGTGTGAAACAGATAGCTTCTGGGAAGCTGATATATAACACAGGGAGCCCAGCCTGGCACTCTGTGATGACCTGGAGGGGTGGAACTGGGTGGGGGCTCAAGATGGAGGGATACATATATAGTTTTGATTCATTACACACACACACACACACACACACACACACACACACAGAGTTATGACTGATTCATGATGTTGTAAGGCAGAAACCAACACAACAATTATCCTCCAGGGGATATTGCCAACCCAAGGATCAAATGTGGGTCTCCTGCATCACAGGCACATTCTTTACCATATGAGCCACCACAGAAGTCCAACAAAAATAAATAAAAATATGTTTTTTAAAAAGCCTAACAGAATTACTAAGAAGCTTGTATTCAAGTCTTATCTGCAGTGCCTATCACACTGCCTAAATGTACGGTAGTCAGCTGAATTAAACTGATGTAAACATTAATCTATTACTGCATTATTTCCAAATCTGAACTTCAATAGCTCCAGATTTCAATATCCGTGCTCTTGGCAAGGTCTCTGGATGATTCATAGGAGATACAGCCCTAGTAAGTATAAAATTGAATTCCCGAGTCTCTATTTACCCTCATTTCTCCATCTGTCCTCCTGTTTTTGTTTACAGCACCACCATACTATTCTTCCTTTTTCACTACAGGAGAGTGAAAAAGCTGGCTTAAAACTAAACATTCAGAAAACTAAGATGATGGAATCCAGTCCCATCACTTCATGGCAAACAGATGGAGAAACATTGATAGACTTTATTTTCTTGGGCTCCAAAATCACTGCAGATGGTGACTGTAGCCATGAAATTAAAAGACGCTTGCTCCTTGGAAGAAAAGCTATGACAAACCTAGACAGCATATTAAAAAGCAGAGACGTTACTTTGCCAACAAAGGTCCATCTAGTCAAAGCTACAGTTTTTCCAGTAGTCATGTATGGATGTGAGAGTAGACCATAAAGAAGGTTGACTGCCAAAGAACTAATGCTTTTGAACTGTGGAATTGGAGAAGAGTCTTGAGAGTCCCCTGGACTGCAAGGAGATCCAACCAGTCAATCCTAAAGGAAACCAATTCTGAATATTCATCGGAAGGACCAGTGCTGGAGCTGAAGCTCCAATACTTTGGCCATCTGATGTGAAGAGCCGACTCATTAGAAAGACTGAAGGCTGGAGAAGGGAACAACAGAAGATGACATGGCTGGACGGCACCACCAACTCGATGGACATGAGTTTGAGCAAGCTCAGGGAGATGGTGAAGGACAGGGAAATCTGGCGTGCTGCAGTCCATGGGGTCACAGAGTCAGACATGACTGAGCGACTGAACAACAATACTCCTCTCCATTATTCAAAGCAGTAATGTTGGTGTGGTTCTGGCTTCTTACCCCTCCCTCATTCCCCAAATTTAATCCATCAGCAAGTTCCATCATTTCTATCCCCAAAACTTACCTTGAATTCATTCACTTTTCTCCATGTCCATACTAAACTAGACCAAGCCATCACTTCTCACCATCACACCTCACCTTTTGAACCACCATTGTAATTGCTCACCTGACTTCCAAAGTTATTCCCGCCATTTCATTCTTCTCACAGCAGACAAATCCTATCACATCATTCTCTATGCTAACAATATTTTTAACAGTTTCCTATTGTGCAAATATACAACATATCTACAATACATGGCTCTGTCTATATGGAACTCCTGGCATGGTCCTCCTGATGGGCACCCGTCTTTTGGGCCATGTCCTCCTTGCCTCCCCACCACGTTCTAGTAACAATGCCTTTCAGAAGTACACTACACCTCCCTTTTCAGAGTCCTGGCCTGACACCCCTTTTCTGCAGCTCTTCCACAGCTAACAACTTCTCATTCTTGAATATCACTTCTTCAGGAAAACATTCTCAACAAATCCATTTGAATTGTTCCTTCTCCCCCTACTCTCAACTACACCTTTAAAAATATCAAACCTATTGAAACTTTTGGCCACCTGATGTGAAGAACTGACTCACTGGAAAAGACCCTGCTGATGGGGAAGATTGAAGGCAGGAGGAGAAGGGTGCGACAGATGATGAGGTGGTTGGACGGCATCACCACCTTGATGGACATGAGTTTGAGCAAGCTCTGGGAGGTGGTGATGGACAGGGAAGGCTGGCGTGCTGCAGTCCATGGGGTAGCAGAGTTGGACACGACTGAACTGAATTGAACTGACTGAAATTTTAAATTTTACATAAAATAATATATAAATAATATAATTTCATTTAAAATCAAGTACTAAAAGTTCCTTTCAAAATAAGATTATATGATTAAATAATATAAGGAGAGATATAAGTTGATAAGGATATTTACAAAGACTTTGAAAGAAGCCACTAACTCATTTTTAGGTTTTCATAATTTTTAAAAGAAAGAAATCCTCTCTAACAGTCATGTCTGACTCTTTGGGACCCCATAGACTGTAGCCTGCCATGCTCCTCTGTCAGGCAAGAATACTGGAGTGGGTTGCCATTCCCTTCTCCAGGGAACCCTCCCAATTCAGGGACCAAACCCAAGTCTCTTACAGATTCTTTAATATCTGAGCCACTCAGTTCAGTTCAGTTCAGTCACTCAGTCATGTCCGACTCTTCTGAGCCACTAGGGAAGCCCAAATATTAACTGTAATTATACAACATTACATATGATATTTCAAATATTTTTAAAGAAGTGATCCTGACTATAATATGTTCCCAGCCTGATATTTCATGCCTGGAAAGGAGCCACCCAGACTTCTAGTTACCATATGCAGATAGAAATGAGCTATTAATTGAATATACTTTAAAAGATTTTGTTAAGACTCATACAAATGAGTTTTAAGTATATTGTCATTAAGGAAACACCTCTGCTTATCATAAACCAACAAACAAGTTTAGACACTTCTTCAAATGAGGTGGGTTTCTTATGAGCAAAGAGGCTGGTTCTGAAATGTTGCAGTAAGCACTCTGGTTTGCCCTAATGCTGCCATGTTAACTACCAAGTCCCGCGAGACAACTATAGTTTAAAAAAAAAAAAATGCAAGACTACAAAACACAATTTAACTCAGTGGCCCCTCCTGGGAATCTCACCCATCATCTTGTTCTCACTGGCGCCATGCATCCTACAATAAAGCAAGCCACAGACATGGGACAAGTTTTCACAAGCTATGTCCAACATGACCTCTAAATTCTTTCTTAACAGCATATTTAACTCATGACTCTACCAGTTACGAAAGCTGTCAGGTCAGGTCAACCATAGTAAAAAAAGAAGTTGACATCAGTTAGCTCAGCTTATACTTTCCTTTCACCAAATGATCACTTTTAGGTTTCAACAACTTCAAGGAAGTATCTACTGACTATAGATATTACAACTTTGGTTGTAACTTGTAAGATCTCTCAATTTTGTCCAAAAAGATGTACAGGACAATTGTCCAAACCATGTACTGCAGAAACAGAGAGCTGGTTCCAAATCTGACTTGTAGCACTTCTCATTAGTGTGGCTTTGGGCAACAGACTTAACTTCACACTGGTCTGCAATTTACTCATCTAAACAATGGGGATAATGTCCACGTTTGGGGTTATTTTTTGAGAAGAGCACATGCAATGTTCCTTTCCAAGTGCTCAATAAAGTACAAAAGAAAACAGAAGAAAATGCACAGAATATATTTTAAAAGGCATCTCTACTACAATCTACAAATACATCGCTTTCTAAAGGCTAAATGCAAATTGGAATTCACTTCAAAATTACGCTTCTTATTACAACAGTGCTAACACAGCCTTGGGTGACTTAAGGACTCAGGTGCCTTGTGTGATGAGCAAAAATCAGAGACAGATTCTGGTGTGAGTTCTGGTTCCACCTTGTAAGGCTAAGTTCTTCCAGAGAAATTCCTGAGTCTGTTTATGTTCTAGCACTTCATCGGTGAAGAAAAGGTAACACTTTCCTTCTTACTGTTTACCTTTGCTTTTTACCTTTCAGATTCTAATACAACGTAATTAGCCAACGTACAACAGATCTATCAAAAATCATCAGTTAAATTTTTCAAAGGTCACTACACCTATGTATACATATGTGTGCATATAATATTCCCCCTGCCAACGAAATGTAACAAATTTTGTCACTACTTCAGCTTCAACTCTTAGCTTGCCTGCCATTGTGCCACATTTCATCCACACCAAACACACTCAGTGATGTTTCACAATTCTCTGCCTTGGCTCTAGCAGTTTCCAATGTTTCCAATGCCTCAACTAAGTGATAAAATCTATTTCTTTTTCCAGGATGAAATCAAACATCTTCTCTCCTTTAATATCTGTCTAAACTCCTCCAAACTCGGAGAGGAGGGCTTGGCCACTCCTTCATTTAAGCCTTCAGGGTTCTTTGTGTGAATGTCACTCATGGCAGGTATATGTTAATGCAATGAGGGTTCTATACGTCAGTCAGTCTACTCTCCCAAACTCATGCTCCTTGAAGAAAACAATTATATCATGGCGTCTAGAATAGTGGCCAGAATACAGAAATAATGTTTAGAGTTGAGTAAATACATAAGCTAGAAGAGGGTCTCTCATACAGGCTCTGCAAAATTTCTGTCTTGTGAGTTAATTTTAAAAATGGGTTCTGTGGCCAATGATGTGTGAGAAATGCTGCATCTTGGAACATGCACTTACAGATACACAAGGCACAAGTGCAAAGCTACTGAGAGATGCTAACAGAAACACCTGTCTCCTTAAGTTTATCACATCCCAAACTTGGAACCCAAGTATAACTCCTGTTAACATCCTATAGAACTAGTGCTCCAAGTAACATGCTCTCACAAACAATGCATTAGCAGATGAAATAATTCTGACACAGTTAGCTGTCTAGAGCACACATCCCATAATTAATGATCAGAGAAAGTTCTATAGCTTAAGTTTTGTATCATTCTATTAAAGGTAATATATAAGAGATATTATAAACAACGAGAAATTCTCTGCTACAATTCTCCTTTTAGCTACTGTTGGTAGGACCCAGCCACCACCAAATGGAACAAAATCTAGGAGACAGATTGGAATCCCAATCACCAGCTACAGTGGTGTTGCTGCCTGACTCCTCTGCCAACTCCCAAATATAACAAGGAAACCAAATCCCACCATAGATACCAACATAAAGGATACTGGCTGGTTATATCCTAAGAGAAAGAAGACCTCTGACACAGAGCTAACCACAGAGTCAGACTGCAATCAGGCTTCTGGGGGAAATTATGCTTGACCCTATTTTCAGTACTGAGCACTAAACACAGAGCTGAATCATGTCACTGCCTAAGTCAAAAGCAGTATAAATGTCAGCTGCCTTGAAATAATTTTAGCTAGTGTAATTAGGATTTTATTTCTACAGGCAGTCTTCTTTGCCCAAATCAGAAAATTTGAGAATTTTAATCAGTCACGATCTTTTATGAGTGGAAAACCCTCACACCTGGGAAGGACTGTTGAAGAACTGCATTAATGCTTCGGTAATGGCACACCTGACTGTCTTTTTAGTCTTTATTTCAGTGAATGAAAGAAATTAAATACAAACTAATGCACAAATAACTGGTACCATTCAAAGAAATTAATAATTTACTTTTCCAAAGAATTTAGAATTCCAAGTCACAGACTTCTCATTTTCTAAGAATTCCTTTCCTTTCCTGACTTTCTGTCTCATACACAATTTGTATATCTTTCACTTGAATGGAAATGAGGCTTGTGAATACTTTTAGATAATTAATGAGAGTGAGGGATTTAAGGTAGCCTGAAGTAAACTTGTTAACCATTTCAGATAACAATAGTGAGTACAAAAAGAATTAACATTAAAATCATGGTAAATTTCATCACATCTATCTTATTATCTACAGTTAAAATTATTGACTCTATGTTCAACATTTCCTCTTGGCAAGGGGGTTAAGACAGAAGGTGTATGTGGAAAAGAAACTTACCTAAGCTAGAATTGCCTTTTGCTATCACAATAGTCCTCTCGAAAGATTCTCTGGGTGTATTTTGGAGCATGACACACTCAGCAGCAGAGGCCAGGGAACCTTGTGGAATTAAGAACTTGGAGCCCTGTCAGAAAATAAAAATAAGTCACGTGGAAAGGAAAACTAGACTTTGGAGTATGATTTCAACATCACCCACATTCTCCAGCTGGTTGTGCTTTATTCAGCAAGAACTTACACAACAAGTTCATAGGTTGTCTTTTGAAAATCTGAGCCTTAGGAGAGCACTGGCTCCAAACAGATAGAGAAGCCAGAGTAACCTAACCCTTCACTGCTCCCAACTTCACCATCATATACAGACTGTATCTTTAAAATGTCACCTTTCCAGTCGAATCAGTCAGCACAGGAGAATTCAGCTCTGCACTTGATACAACTTCATTTGGTAGGTGAGATTCAGTCCATGCTCTTAAGCTGTCACATTCATAGTGCTGTTCAATAGCATTTGCAGGTGTATAGTCATTCATGGTAAAGCCAGAAGCCGGCCCCATGCTCAAGTCCACTGAAGGCACACTCTCATCCTGTCTTTGCAAGAGATTTTGGGCATATAGCTCCTCCAAGGACATCTGCAGATCAAGCACTGAATCTGAGGAATTTTCAGTAATATCCTGATGATTAAAGAACAAAATTAAAGATTATGGCCAGAACTGTATCAATGCATTTCCTAAGATCTAAATGAACAACTATTTAGTGAAAACCAAATGCAACATAATATTAAAAAGTATTAGCAGATGTACAAACTCACTGCTCAGCTTATATGCTACATATGTTTATTTTTATAAATACGTATACTCTTCCTGCAAAACATACATCTACTACTGAGTCATACTACTACAATATACTAGTACTTAATAACCTTATTAAGATACAATATTTTGTTATACCCACAAATAAAATTATTCAGAGTTCCATATACATAGGAAAGTAAATAACATATTTCTAAATCTCATTTTAAAAGTAGTTCATTTCCAATCTATCTGAAATTCTTATTAGTTCTAAGATTTAGAATATAAAGAATATGATATTGATTGAGTAGTTTCTACTTACAAGAACCTCCAAGAAAAAATTATTTGGATAGGGATTTTTAGGTATTTATGTAGTCAAACAGAAAGTCACACAATCTATATTTTTATAGGGAATTTTTTCTTAAGCACTCTGAAAGTTGCAGCAGAAGGAACAGTACTAAGAAAAGTTGTCCTAGGATGTAGATTCCAATCCAGGATATTTATTAATAATAACAGCACAGAACTTCTCTTTGTTGTTGTTGACAGTTGCTCATTCATGTCCGACTCTTTGCGACCCCATGGACTGCAGTATGCCAGGCTTCCTTGTCCATCACCAATTCCCAGAGCTTGCTCAAACTCATGTCTATCAAGTTGTGATGCCATCCAACCATCTCATCCTCTGTCGTCCCCTTCTTTTCCTGCCTTCAATCTTTCCCAGCATCAGAGTCTTTTCTAATAGGTGGGCTCCTCGCATCAGGAGGCCAAAGTATTGGAGGTTCAGCTTCAGCATCAGTCCTTCCAGTGAATGTTCAGGATTGATTTCCTTTAGGATTGACTGGTTTGATCTCGGCTTTATGCAAAATAATTGCTAGAATTCCATGAAATTCTAAAATTCTACAGCTCTACATAAATATATATTATCTACTTACAACACATATATTGTATCACTTCTGTGCTTTGGACAAGTAGTATCCCAGGAACTGCTGTTGAATAAATGTATCAACTGTTCCTTCAATCCTTTTACTGATGTTTTTAAAGTATAAAATCAGTGTATGAGTATATTTTATCAAAAATCATTCAGACCATACTGCACACAGATTACAGTATGAAAGTCTTCCTTCACTGCACATTCTGCCAGTCCTTTCCTCAGTAGAAATAAATGGCTAGCATTAGTTGGGTGTTTATTCATCAGAGGTTTTTATGTATCTGTATAATATATAAGTACACATGCACAAATATGCACATATTCACATCCATTTTTAAAAAGTAAACTAAATACTAAATAGTATATTCCTACTTGATTTTTTGAAGTATCTTTATACCTCAACATGAGAGATTTCCAATGTCAGTAAATATGTCATCATTGACATATTCTGAGTCATTGTGATATATACTGCAAGTATTTCCAAGGTCGTCATTTGTCTTTTAAGTCTGTATATGTCATATACATAAATGTGCAGAAGTTAATGCCTTATGTAATCAAGAATTATGTAATTCTTTATTAAAACTATGCAATCAGACTGGCCAATTTCTTTATGCTTCTGGTTTTATAAGCTGCTTAATAAGTCCTCCTTCTGCACAGAATAAATGAAATACTTTTTAGTATTTTTCTCCAACTTTACAAATGGTTTGCTTTCAGACACAGTTTTAACCCATCTAGATTTATTTTTCAGAGTTTGATGTGAGATATGCATCCTTTTCATTTTTTTTTTCTAAACTGGCAATCAATTGCTTCAACACAATTTATTACACTTGTCTTGTTCAATCAAGTTTCTGTCTCTCTGGAATTATCAAACATTCCTGGTATAAAGAACTGAGGCAAGTGGGAAAATCATGCAAGCAACTAACATCTTTAAAATCCTCAGAAACAAAGGATAGAAAAGTATCATCCTCCACACTCCCAAAACCTAAATAATAAGCTGTTGGCTCATACAACCAACTTTTAGTCTTACGGAGAAAAAAGAAAAACAACAACACATAGTACTTAATAGAATAGTGGTTAGCTTCTGTATTTCTAAATTAATTATAATAATTAGCAGAGGTCATCCTTACCACTCCTCAAATAAAGGTGGCAATCAAAACTACCTTCTACCAGAAAAAGAGGTCAAGTTGCCCTTGTTAGCTTGGGTTTACTAGAAACCATGTAACAGAAATCTCCATGCATTATTCATGAAGGAGTTAACACTGACACATATGAAAGAAAGAGCTCATCAACACAGCAGACAACACACGCCTACTTCAGAAACATTTCTGGTTGCTGAACAACAACTGAGTTTATTTTTAAGTCTTATGGATCTAAAAGAAAAGCAGTTCTTCCCTCATAAGATGTCCAAAAATAACCACAATTTCCCAGTACAACTTGGTATCTAAACTGGAATCTTTCAAAAATCCACCTTAATAGGTACCTCCACTTGACACATTTATGTTTGCAGGGTAGACGGGGGAAAGATTAAATGAAAATGACAATTATACTTGAAAATATAGTATAATGCATATTAATGTTATACTTAGGCACATTATTTACCCAGAGAATATATTTACATAGACAAGATAAAAACTTGAGCATTCGATGGACACAACCTGCTTTTTCTTCAATAACCAGTCAACCACAGAAATCTTTCTATACTTTAGAAAAATATACCATAAGGACAGCTGCTCCAACTTGCATTGCACTCCTCCTCTTTCTGAGACAAGGTACACTTCCTTTCCTATCTGTACTCTTACCCTACTGAGAGAGAAGGTAACATTTCTCGTACCTTTGCTAGCTCGCAGTTTTTGTCACTAACATTTCCACAATCACTCTCATTATCTTGATTATAGTGATGTAATCAGTTTTTGAGACCAACACTTTCTCCACAAAATAATAAAAACTGGTATCAAGATTTAAAAAATAACTGTGAAGGCAGCAGTATTTTATGCTACAGAATGACACTAGTGAAGATTTATTCCTACAAATATGTAGATTTTTTTTTTTTTAATCATGGAATCCATTGGTTTTCTTTAATTTATAAGGTATGAAGAGGGGTTTCTATGGTGACAAACATGAAGTTCAACTTGCACTAGAATCAACCACATTTCCGGGGGACCAGCATTCAGGAATGCAGGACATGCACCAAACTGGTAATCTTTTCATCACTGGAGCAAGAAGAGAGACTATGGATGCACTAGGGAGTGTGGGGCATGGGCGTGTGGATAAGAAGAAGAGGAAATGCATTACACAGCTAGTGAATCTTTATTGTTTAGACTATTAAGTCAAAATAGAGAAAATTATCTTCTCCCACAAAACCATACTGAGCTTTAAAACACAAATGTACAAGTATTTAGTAGGTTTCTAAAACAATTATTTCTTCATTCTATTATGTCTTTGGAGGTGAGAAGGAAAAGAGGATAAAAATACTAATGAAAAAATTAAAACCTAGAAGAATGAGAAAACCACCCACTAGCTTCTCGCCTTTAATGTCCATCTTTCAGTGACCGGACTCTATTAATCCAAATACTGCTGGAAACGGCCATATTTTTCAGATTCTTCAGTAATGTTTTTTCCCTTAAGTCCCTAAATGAAATTAAGCAAACACAACTCCTTTATTTAAAAAAAAAAAAAAAAAAAAGGCAGAACGATCTCCCAAATGAGAGAATTCTGTGCAGAGGAGCTTCAGTGTATGCTTCCGGTGCTTAGCTAAGCAGTGGTCTAGGTCCAGGCTCTGCCCTTAGGAAGAAGGCCTCCCTCTATAATAAGACCCTGTTCTGGGTGATCAGCTCTTAGGGCTTCCAGCAGCATGCCTGGCACAGGTCAAGGCCTTCTCATCAGGGTAAAGAAAACAGGTAAACTTACTTGTGCATTTCCAGTCATCATTTAAGGCTACCAGATTATTACATAATTAGCAAGGTCAAAAATCTGAGGAATCACTGAGATCCTCTCACTCTTTTATCCTTCTTTCAAATCTGTATGGAGGTTTCTCTTTTTCTTAAAGATCACATGTGGTATCATTTTATCAATTAAAGAATCCCCAAATGAGCTCACTTTTCTTTGAGAAAAATGGTCGGCTCTAAGTTCTATAATAAACTGCCGCTCTGTCTTTTAAAAATGAATTTAGTGCAAAGAAATAGGAAGATGAATGAATAATCTAACTTTTTCAATTTTCCAGCAGAATATCTTAATACTAAAAAAATGCCTCAAAACAAATACAAACAAGACAAAAAAGTGGCAAAGATGCACCACGATACACAAACAGTCCTACTTTCTAAGAAAACTGAAATCACACAGGAGTTTCACAATGTGTTTTAAAACACCCTCATTAGTGTCTCCTTTGTTGTTTTGTAGTTTAAATATTTCAGTTGATAGGCCAGCTTGCCAAAATTTGCTTCAACAAAAGAGTAAACTGCCTTGGAAAAAAAAAAAGAGTCAAACAGTCTTCAGTAAGCCAATATGTTGTGCTGCGCATAGCCGGCATTTGCCCTGTAAAATATATGCTTCTCAGTATGCACATTGTGTAATCCCTTTAAGTAACAATTACTAAGTTAAACAATGCATTATGTCCCACTGGCAAGAAGGAGTGTGATATGCAGCAGATAAGAAGATTCCATTAGGAGATGAATTCAGCTTTCAGCCCTGAGGCCACTAACAAAGGAATATGTTCAAGACAGGACTCAGTCAGAGAGTCTCAGGTGTGGTGAGAGAGGAGCAGCTGCTCCATTCAAGATTATACCTTGCAAACCAATTCAAGGAGATTGCCCAGGATTGTTTGCAAGGATAACAGGTGCATCTTGAACATAAAAGAAAATGCTTTGAAAATGTTTTGGCCAAAAAATTTCTTGTTAATCAGAAAAGGAGGAAAATTGTTCAAGGCCTATTGAAATTCTACTTTCCAACCGACTCATAAATACAGATTCCCTTCCCATTGAATTTATGTGGAAAATATATATTTCATATATTTAAAAAAGAATTATTATCCAATCTTTTACCATAATGATTATGTTTATTTACAGTATATTTCCAACATGGAAAAATAAGGAAAATACATCCATATACGAATGTTCTGCCGCGATTTAAGATACAGTAATATTTTGGCATATTTTCTTCAATTTCTCTTTCTTCTTAAATGGATATAATGTATTGATATTATAGATACAACTAATTTCCCATGCTTTCATTTTTTCTCCAAGAATAACTTCTTTCCGGAAGTTAAAAGGAATCATTCCTTCCTACACATTTTCAGATTTTCAAAATATACACACTCACATACACACTCATAAATAAATACACATTAAATTGCTCTGTTTATTAAATTTCTAGGAAATATAAATGAGTCCTAGAAATCAATAGAGAGACAAGCAACTCCATTATAAAATGACCAAAAGATATAAAGATGCCATTGCTGGATATGAAAACCAGATGGCCAATATATGAAAACCTGTTCCACTTCATAAGCAATCAGAAATCCAAATTCAAACAGTGATATATCATCTCACACACAAAAGACTGAATAAGCTTTATAAAATGTTACTTATTAAAAATTACAGAAAAAATTATATAAAGAAAAGAAAAAAATTATAGAGTATGTCACCAAGAAAATGAATATAGAGTTGGGTGAGGCACTTACACCAGTAATCTATTTCTAAAATGTCGATGGCAGAGATATATCATACGGTAGCTAAATTCTTCATTCACTTCCAGTGACTCAAACATTCTTTGCCATTCACTGTGGTTTTTACGTAAAGTATTCTTTGGCATTATTTTATATAAAAATATATGATGGCATAAATTCAACTTAGATAATAAATATTAAACTAATGCAAGAACTATTTTACTATCCAACTTTCCATGGAAATCAGTTTTAAAACCATTCAGAAAATAAAGTTACTCTTCTAATTTTTCCAAAGTAGACACTGCCAAAAACACAATTTAAGAAATACATTTCATTAAAATTTTTGTCTAATATGCAAATCTTAATCAAAGTTTGGAACTCTTCTATCTATCACACTGTATCACAGAACCCATATTTAAATAGTCCCTTGGAGTCTACAAGATACCCAGCTAACACTCCCTAAAGGAAACTGTACTTTAAGAGTGAAGTCATCACTGCATAAACATAAGGTCTTTAACATGCCACTCCCACAAAATCCCATTAGCAATGATCTCTGGGCGTAAGTTCTCTCATAAATAAAATGGCATTTCCTTTGTACCTTGGGAGGAGAAGATGGAAGGGAGGGACCATAATTCAGGTTATCACTACAAGCACTGCCGTGAAGAGATAAAATAGAGGCTTGAGTGGAGTAGATACTGCCATTATCAGGAGAGTACTGCGACTCAAAGGCAGATTCATCTGCTAAGTCAGCATCATTTGCGTTCACCTAGGAATAAAAACAATAATATCAGATGGGAATTCTGTTCTGTTACTAAGACTTAAGGGCATACTAGTATCATTCTCTGGTCTATTCTATTTTCTATAGGACCTCTTCCCTCTCTTCAACACATCAGAAATTAACTACTGTAACAGAACAAAGACAAACTGGTGCGAGCATAGAGGGTTATTTTGTTTCATCAATGAAAGGGCAAAAGGTAACAACAAAGGGCTTGGAGCAAGTCTAAGTTTAAATATTTCTATAATTTAAAAAAATCCTTTTTTCCAGTTACCTGGAATTATAATGTGAAATTATTATACTGATTACAATATACACCAAAACTCCAAATGGCTGATTCAGGAGCTGGCAATTGAAAAATAACTAACAAGAAGAACCATATCCTTCAACGACAGGATTATTAGAATCAAAGCAAGATGTGCACAATTAGTTATAAACACCTAGTGAAGAATTTCACAGGTTTGAAACCTCTCACTAGTCCAACACCACTAAGACAAGTATTTAAAATATTCCTTTCTAGTAACACTGAGGAATGCTTCCCAGCCCTCCAAAAAAATTTTAGGTCAGGAACCTGGCTTTAATGAAGGAAGTACTAGGAAGAGGATGTGTAATTTTTACACTTGTATAAATGTCATATGCGTATTTATATCTGGTATTTAGTTTTATACTTTATTAACTATTAACATAGCACTGGATCCTCTACCAAACCATAAGGTTCTCAGGAGCAAGAACCATGTATTCACAAAACAAAGTTGGTCCCTAAGTACAGTTATTACAGTGAATGATTTTATATGAAAGTGAAGTTGCTCAGTCATGTCTGACTCTTTGCGACCCCATGGACTGTAGCCTACCAGGCTCCTCTGTCCATGGGATTTTCCAGGCAATAGTATTGGAGTGGATTGCCATTTCCTTCTCCAGAGGATCTTCCCAACCCAGGACTCAAACCTGGGTCTCCTACATTGTAGACAGACGCTTTACCATCTGAGCCACCAGGGAAGTCCATGATTTTATATAGACCAAGTAAAAATAAAATTTTAATGTAAAAGCTTCTGGTAAATCAATAATGTTAACAAACACATATTCATAGAAAACATGAACATCTCCCTCTTTTGGAAGCTTTTGTGCTCTTAATCCGTAAGTGAAACAATGTATGTGACTTTCATATTATTAATATCTAAGGAAATAACATAACTGTTACATCATTAAAAGGAAGCTAAAATAACTGATCTCTGACTGAATACTGAAAATAGTTAAAGTATGCTTAGAGATATTCAAGTATGTATTTAGAGCAAACAAGTGCTTTAATAACTTTTGGTATGATGTAAAGATTAAATTTACATGTTGACATAATACACTGCTAACTGAATTTCTGCCACAAATCCAACATTTTTCAGGTTTATAATAGTTTGCTTTTTTTCTCATTTTGAACTGTGAGAACTACTGAAGTTGAAAATAAAATGTTAAGTTTTCCAAAACATAATGAACAAAGAATACAGTAAGACTTCAGAATGTTTTGAAAAGCAAAAATAAGACACATTTAAGATTTTGAAAGAAAGCTTGATAAGCCAGCGCACCACTAACCAGAGCCAAGTCAGCCCTGAAGAGGGCTTTATCAGCCAGCCCTTCCTCCTCGCAGGAATGTGGCGGGTAGAGAAAGGAATCCTCCTTAGCAGAAACATAACCCTCTTCTGGGGACAGCTGCAGGGAGAATGAAGCTCAGTGTTTGAGGATGAGTTTATGAAAAAGAAGGCGAACAGGAAAGAAGGAGGGAAGGGAAAACAGAGGAGAGGGGAGAAAAAAGTTAAGGGGGGGAGGAAAAATTGGAAAGTTTTCAAATAATGTTTTCAAGTTATAAAGTCATCATAAACAAACGACTTTAACATAAATGATGAGCAAAAAATATAATATTCATGTTGAACAGTTTTATATTTTAAGACACAGTAAGAATGCTTATCCCAATACCAACATCATCTGTTAGATGAGAATCCCTTTCTACAAATTTCTTTACCCTTCTTATAAAAAGATTATCAAAATCAACAATTTTTTACATTATAATAATCTTCTGGTCACCTACCAAATATTCGAGTTAAAAATGACTTCTAAATACAGAAATAAAGCAACTTTAAGGTGTTCAGATGTAGAAGAATTTGCAGAAAAAGGAAACATTAAAAAGAAGGACCAATATCTCTCTGTCATTCCTTACTAGAATATTAATTTAAAGAATGTAATTTCTCTGACAAGGATAGTTAGTGAACTCTCAATGGAGTCTCTTAATTTAGTATGGCTCAAAATACAACCATCACCACCAACACTATATGTATACAATATATTTACACTGCACTCCTGATTATTTTAAAAAATGTTAATTTCTTTGACAAGGACCTTCAGTAAACTGTCAATTAAGTCTCTTAATTTATCATGGCTTAAAATAAATCACCAACTCTGTATGTATACAATACACGTATACTGCACTCCTAAGGAGTCAAATTATAACCACGAGCACAGTGATGGATAACCTAGCATTCTTCTTACAATATCAGGAAAACACCAGCTAAAACATTTAGATTGTCTTGCCTACATCACCAATATGTGCAACAGTATTTCAGAGAAAAAAAATGTTTATCTTCTTTGCCCATACATATGAGTCTAATTTTTAGTAAAACTGACTTCATATAAATGAGATTTATCACAACTGCAATGCATATTCAATTTGGAATACTAAATACTCTTATGAAAGAAACTTATTTTGGAACTAACTAGGGAAAAAAAAGATTGCTTCAGAGTTAAGTGGCACAATTTTCCCTTAAGGGCAGTAAAACACATGTATTGATCATGTTTGCCATTTTCTTTGTGTAACAGAAATCAAATGTATGGTCAATATTAATAAATATGTAGAGTCCCATAATGCACTATCTTCATTCTTACACTCTTCATACTGAACCCTTGTTCTGATTCCTACAATCCTGGTTTAATTTGAGGTTTGCTTAATATTCTCTTTCTTCTTCCCTTCTTTTCTTCCTGTTTTCATAAATACATTTTCACAGGTTACCAAAATTTGTTATGGAATGAAAAGCAGGGCATAAAAAATCTACTCAACATTTTAAATACATCAACAAGCTTATTATCTAAATAAACTCTTTGACAATGTAAACAGACTTTTATTCGATGTTTATGCAAATATATCTATGTGTCTATGTTTATTTAAGAGAAAATATTATTTGTCTTTTCTACTTAAAATATATTTATACACTGAAAAAAAATACAAATATTGAGACTGTCTCTAATATTTCATTGCAATTCAATGATAAGAGCTATGTTGCAATCACTGTACCAAATAATCATACTGACATTATGTAGCATGAATTTATTAGTTGTTTTTATATTGTAGTAATTAATAACATGAATGCTATTCCCTCCCAGGAGGAGAACTACAGGCTGATGAACCTAAATTAGAAAGTTCAATTTCTTGCTCTGCAGTAATTATACAACAAATATTTTGAAGTCAACAAAATACCGGTACTTAATCCACTCTGACAGAGATTCTATTTCTTCCACTATAACTGAAGATTTCATTGTTAGCTGTTGTTATTAATTTCTCTAATACATCAACTTATTGGTATAGATATTTTAAAGCCTATTCTTTGAAAACATTTGTTTGTATATTGATCATGACCTTATTTTTGAATTAAAAAAAAGCTAAAAGTGAACCACAGAACATTAACTTTTAAATTTATTTCTGAGCTTCCTGGCTGTTTCTTTCCTTTATCCTTTAAAAAAATATTAATCAAAATTAAATTTTTACACTCATGGAGCCAATAACCATGCTGATGAAAAGTATCGAAAGTCATGATTCAATCATGAAAATACCTGAAGCAAAAAGGCTGAAAGTCACTTTTATTTACAAATAAAAAGAAATCAATAAAATCTGAATTCTTACAGGCAAAGGCTTGGCAACTCCTATTCTCACAGTTCCTGATGGTGCACCCTTCAGGGCCTGGACAGCTTCTTCGAGACTGCTGTTTTCCAAGTTAACATCATTGACAAACATGAGTCGATCTCCAGGAAGAAGTCGTCCATCCTTTTCGGCAATTCCACCAGGCACCAAAGAACGAATGACGATCACAGTGCTTGCTGGATCAACTGGATCCTGAAAGGACAAGAAAGCAAAGAGCAGGCAACTTCTCTCTACACTTCAAAATGTTATTACAGGTTGCACTCTCTGCATTGTAATGGATGGATAAATCTTTCAAAGTGTCTTTTAAAAATTCCATACAACACTTCCAGTGAATTATCTGGGTGAAGGCTATCTCCATTTTGAAGGGTTTAGGAAGAGACCACCCTAAACAATGGCATCCCCACTTTCAATGGTTCCCAAGTAGATGTTTTAAATTTTTTAGGTAAATTTAAAAGTGTGACGTCAGCTATTGATAAACAGTCCACTTTTATAACTATCATCTGAGATTCATGAATTATTAACAGCAGCATTTACTGACAGGCTGTTACTATTGTGGAACATCAGTAGATGGGAGTGTTCTGAGGAAAGGGCTTGTTTTTGGAATGAAGAGATACAGAAGGAGGCCATATCGTAGTTGATAATGCAGTGTTTGCTGATACACAGCAATCTTAATATTAGAACAAGACTCAAGAACCACACCTGAGAAAGAATACAACTCTCTGGAGTCATCTGAGACAGCCTGCCAGCTCAGTATTAATTAATGAGGCGCAGCAGCTGCACCTCATCAGCCCAGCAGGAGCATCCCCTCAGTAACTCGGCTTCGAGCGCAGCACGAGGATGCAGGCTGACCTAATTTAAGATTATTCATCAAGTTTGGTCAAATAATAAGAATATGAGAATTTACAATATATCCAAAATGATATATCTATCATTCAGTTCAGACAAAAGAAGTATTTGATAGTTTCTGTCTTACCACTCAAATATGAACCGTCCATTAAGAGCAAGGAAATAAAAACAATTTAGGTATATTCCCCAAAGAAACAGTAAAACTGTATTTCTATGATATTCCTAAAAAGTATTCTGCACAGTCTTCAAATTTCCAAGAGCTGAAATATAAAACAGCTAAAAAATCTCAATGTCAAAAAAATGCTTTATAATAATAATCTTATTATAAATTATTATTCTGAAAGACTAGAAACAAGAACACATATTTGATGATTCTAAAGTATGATCTACTTTTGCTCTGCCAGTAACAATACGCATTTAGCCTGTTATCTTTTTTAAAAAAAATTTGTTAAAAGTAGGATATATTTACCTGGTAATCTAAAATGCTAAAACCAAGTCCTTTGCTCCCTTTCTCCAGCTCTATGTTCTGAGTGTCGGCTTCCCACAGAGCCAAAGGTCCTTGAACTTCCTCTGCATTCTGACCCACATCAGTCATAGTCAGCACAG
The DNA here is from genome assembly GCF_014754425.2 of Oryx dammah. Taxonomy (NCBI): domain Eukaryota; kingdom Metazoa; phylum Chordata; class Mammalia; order Artiodactyla; family Bovidae; genus Oryx; species Oryx dammah. Next base: position 3,233,160 of record NW_024080444.1, on the reverse strand, counting down.
GATCCTCTGTCTCCGAGGACCCGATGAACTCACCTAGATCTACGTGAGGCTGGATAAACAGACCAGACAGCTCTTATTTCAGATGTACTAGATCCGCAGATGTACATACCAACACTATGAGGAAAAGGGAGATTCCCAGCATCTGTCCAGAATACAGCACTCGCATATGAGCAGCAACAGTTTATCAAGAAACCTTTATGAATTAAGGTAGCAACTTAGAAATAACCTAACTTGTAATAGGCACTTAAAATGTATGGTTCAAAGAGCTTCCATAAAAATACATAGTGATTCTATCTTAGTAGCATAATTCTATGTGATTTTCACCATTTTTCATCAGTGTCTGAATCACATCTGTTGTTAGAAAAAGAAATCTAAAGCTATTTTTGATATTAAAGAAAAAGAATGCTTATGATAAATTTGAACAATTCAAGAGGAAATGGCTGTATGTTTAAGTTCTACACACTGAGCAAACAAGGGTTCTGAAGTCCTATGAGTTGTGCACGTGATTGTTTCATTAATAAATTAACATGCACAGTGGCAAGATGATATCTGAAGACACACTGGCTTTGGCTTGAAGACTTCCTCTATTATTTTTATTTTATCTGCATTGCCTTGAGCTGCATTCTTAACCTGGGCTTCTCAGTTACCCATCTCAAAGAATTTCTGCAAATTAAGTAAGGTAATATTTAAAAAGCACTTGGCACAAAAATAGGGGTTCAAACATTAGCGTCTTTTAGTCAAATATATTACAGTGAGTCTAGATTAATTCAGTTTTGTATAGCTCTTGAAGACATTAGATAGGAAAAACATGTTTTTGATGATGAAATGTTACTTTAAATGCTATCTTTGCTTTTTTAACAATTATTGTACAGTAGGACCATGGATGCAAATCTGTCCACCTGGTTTATTGTAATAATCCCATTTATATCACATAAAATATATCTGGACATGTATGGTGCTACACTGATTTCTACAGAATTTGGCATTATGTTTCTTATTTTCCCCTATTCTTATCACCCACATGACAAGCACTGAGCTGAGGAGGTTATACAAAAGTATCTTTGACTAGATATGTACTATATACTCACTACTTTCATATTTCAATTTTCCCTCTGTTAAGGGGGACGTGTCTATTTCATAGGAATACTGTGAATAAATTATAGAAGCACCTATTTTGCAATAATACCTAATGACTGACATTTTACCTCAAGAAAAGTGAGATTCAGAAAGATGAAGTGACCTGCCTGTGGTCACAGAGAGAGTAAGGGTCAAGCCTGATTCGAACCTATGTCTGTCTGACTCCAAGGGCTAGCCTATACGCCACAGGATTTGTGAGGAAATCAGTACCAAGAAAGAGAAAAATAAGGCTTAAAGACTTTTAAACGTCGTATAGCTTTCCCATTATACATTCAGACTAGTCTCCTGTATCTGCGTGTCTGATACCTTTTCTGTGAGTTCAATGTCACATAAGTCCAGGCTCTCCAACTCTGACGGGGCGGTAGGTGGCACCGTTCGACGACAGCATACCACTGTCACCTCTATAGGCAGCTCTTTTAAAATGGTCACCACCTCCTGGTGATTCTCCCCAAGTAGAGTTATGCCATTCACCTGTGCAAAAAGACAAGTTGACCAAGAAAGAACACTTCCTAACACTTCAAAGCAATTTTTTATTACATTAATATAAATTGTACTCAAAGGATGATCACAGCTGTACTATGCTCAGAACTATGGCTGGATCTGTAGTAGTGCTGCCTAAAATAATTTACATGCAACACTACAGTCTTATTGGCGTTGGACTGTCTAAAGCACTCACAGAAAGATCACTCGCTTTCACCCATGTTTCATATGCCTGTGTAATAGTTTGGAAAGGGAGAATTAATAAAATTGTTCCCAAAGAATAAAGCTTGTTTTAAAATGAGATATTATCATTAAATGAAAAAATTCAAGATAAAAAATGGCATGTATTTTATTATATACTAATACATTTAAAAAGTGAGATAAATTAATAAGTTCAAATTTTCATACATATTCATTAAAAATATCTGGAAGATTGCATAGAACCAATAACAACCAGTTACACCTAATGAAGGGTTGGGACAGAAAAAAAAAACTACTCACTGGAGTATATCTTTGTCTTATATGTGATTATAAAACATGAATATATTACCTACTCTAAAATTTGAATGTTCAAAAAAATGTAAAGCCAGTTTTTATATTCTCTGGACCTAAAACAAACAAAAACCATGCATGGAATTAGGTCTGATGATCAATGTACATACAGATTAGAAATTTCTGCTGTGGGTAAAGTTTTACTTATGTATCTCTCTCAAGTACCCTTTGGAGGAGGAACTTGAAATAAGAACTTAATTGTTTACCACATTAAGCGTCCCACAGCCTTTTCAGAACTTTATTTACGAACGGGAAGATGGAATAGCTTGCTTACTTCCAACAGCTCATCTCCACTGAAAAGCTTCCCACTGTGTCCAACAGGACCTTCCGGGAGGACAGATCGAATAAAATGATGGCCTACTGTTGCTTCCAGACTTATTCCCAACCCACTGTTCTCGCTGAACTTGCTCACATGAGCCACCTGAAAGGAGAAATATCACAATTTTTAATATTCTTTCATTTTTCTTCTTTTTCTGTATATGTATTTTATGTTCACCCCCTAGAAGGTCAAATTTCTCACAAAAGCTTCAAAAACCTTATTTTAAAGCTGCCAAACCTTTAGCGTATTGATGTCTATTAGTTCCCTGAACCAACATAAACCAAGAGGAAGCAGCCAGGTGCAAGCTTCCAAGACACTCTGTGGTATCGAAGATGCTGACACCAGATGGAGGGTAGTCAGAGGACCACCAATAAAACCAGAAGCCTGAGCTCAAACCACACACAGAAAGACACACCCTTATCACCTTCCATGTGCAGGACCACACTAATCCCATTATGCAGACTATCTCACTTACTTTTCATAAATAGGTACAATGTCTATCCCTGCTTCCAAACTTAAAAAATGAGGTTCTGAGAGGTCAGTTTCAATAGTCACGCAGCTAATAAAAGCGCTTTGAACCTCAGCAGTCTGAACCCATGGCCCAGGCTCTGGACCGTACACTGTATCAAGGGGACAACACTTGTCTTTAAAAGTGAATCAAAGCTTAAAACAGGAGAGTAAACTTTTTATTTTCTACTGTTAATCTAAATAACGAAGAACATTACGAAATCACTATTTTTACAGACAGAACAGTCACTATAATATTAAAATCAGAAAGTATACTAAAGACAATCTGCTTTATCCCCTTTATAGTTAAGGGAACTGAGCAATAGAGAGACTGAGAAAAATACTGCTTAATTATAAAAGATCTTTTTCAAATCTTAATGATAATGAGCATAGAGTTAAAACTGGAAGCTGCATTATCTGAGTTTTAAACCTAATTTAAACCCAATTTTGTTGACAAAATCCTTCAATTCCTTATTTAGGTATCACTTCCTCCATGCAGCCGTCCATGTCCCCCCTTACAACATCCATCAATCCTTCTCTCTACTACCCCACTCCTCCTATTACTTCATTTGTGCTTTGTAACTACATAGGAAGCAACTGTAAATCCAGACATGTCATATTTACCTATGTTTGATAAGGGCCTATAAACAGCTTAGTCCTTTCAGACTTATAATAAATTTTCACACTTGATACATTACTGGAAGTGCCACCAAAGTAACATGTAGACAAAGGGCAGTTAAAGGTCCACAGTCTCCGTGCTGACCTCTGTGAGGAGTGGCCAGTGAAAGCGTCCTCTTACTACTCAAGTATGACCCAAAGGAGTGCAATCTCAGTTGTGCATGCCACCATGTTAACCCCACCCCACAAAGGAACCTTCCAACTTTCGTTTTGTGCTAAACTAACCATAGTGAAGCTGGACTTTTGTTGTATTCTTTCTTGACTCAATTTAAAATGGTAGTCACAGCTGTTGTTACTCAAATCTTACTTGACACAAGTTGAGTGTTTAAAAAAAAATTTGTAATGAGGATTAAAAGAAACATTGAGAATACTGCTTGGCACAAAGTACTCAGTAAATGTTATTTTTATTAATATTATATGTAATTATCTCCTGTGTTTTATCACCTTTAATCTAGAGCTACTTGAATATCATAAGCAATATGAAAATTTGTACCTAACCAAGTATTTTATTGTTCCTTTTGAAATTCCTGAAATTAGCTGGTATATACCTAAAGATTCATAATCAATGTCCACTTCATTAAAACACTTTTTAGAATAGCAGATCACAACTGCTACTCTAGGTATGCAAGTTGTTAAATAAACATGAAATGGTTCACTATGGCCTAAGAAAAATGAAAAAAGCATGCAGACTAAAAACCCTCAAGAAGAATAAGAGCATAAGAATGATAAAGAGTAAATAGGAAAAAGTTCTTTTTATAATTCTGTACTAAGTCATGATGATTTTTGTTTTATTTTCAAGTAAATTCTGTCATTCTATTCAGATTCTTTCCATAAATTCCAGGAATGAGAATCAGAAAAACTTTTCCTTTTATCTATATAATATACACTACGACAAGAAATAGTGATGAATTATAAGTTCTAAAACTTCTAGTCCTTGTACTTTAGCACCTTGGTTATTTACAATCCAACTTTCTCCAACTTTAATTTTTTAATATCTGAATCAGCACATTTAGGTCTTTGAAAAAAACCCTGGTGTTTGCAACTTCTCTAGGACTATTTACAATAGTCATCTTTGACTATTTATAATAGTCATCTTTATTACTGTCAGAAAGTCCCCGCTCAAATACAGTTCACAAATTAGGAAGTTAGGGAGGGGATGCTAACATACCACAATTTCATAATTAATCCCCATAATCCTTTGCCACTTGGTCAGCAGGGCAGCTTCCTGTTGTTGAGCATCTTCTATTTCTTCTCGCTCAGCTGACACTAATGAAGAGTAGACACAATTAGTGGCATACTACAAAAATCTCCAGGTTTCAATATTCTGTACCAGAGACACAGTGATGAGAACCTGTCTGTCATACTGTTAGGTAGGAAGTTAGGCATGAGCAATGAGGGGTGGCCTGGCTGAAAAGGATGCAAGCTGATCTCTAAACCCCATCCTAGACACACCCAGGGGAGCTCACAAATATGCTGCAAAATAACCACAGATTTTTCCAACTTGGGCACATGCACCCAAGGCACAGTAACCACAGGGGCTTCTCCAGGTAACCTTTAGGTAGCTAGGAAGGAGCCCACTAAGGGTTCATAAATACTCTACACACACACACACACACACACACACACACACACACAGAGACACACACACAGACACACAGACACACACACAGACACACACACACACACACAGACACACACACAGACACAGACACACAGACACACACTCACACAGACACACACACACACAGACATACACACACACACTCACACAGACACACACACACACACATAGAGACACACAGACAGACACAGACACACACACACACCTGACAAAAGACTGAATTGTGGGAAGGCATAAGCAACACAGCCTGCTGTTATATAACTTGCAGTTGTCAACAGGCTTTGAGCGGGTGCCCATCTGCATTCACTCTCACTGACTGGTGGTGAGTACAAGCCCTATTTTGCATTTTGCACAGGGCACAACCAAAAGGAGGAGACACAAAGTATAAAAAGGGGGAAGCCAAGAGGAATCAGAAGGAGGATGACAACTCCTTTGGGGTCGGCCTGCTCCCATGTCTTTGGAGTAAAAGATCTGTCTGCTTGAGCTGAACTGAGCTGTAACTCTCTGTTGCTTTAAACCCTTCAGTCCATCATACCAAATTTTTGTTGAAATGAGACAAGAACCAAGGAAGAACCGACATGACAATAATAAGTTTGACTCTTCTCCTAATATATGATTTACTCTTATTTCACTACAATTTTAACAATTCACTTTAGAACTGTATATTCCAACACTATTCTCTTTTAAGAGATATCTTTTAGGTCTTAACTATATTTCAATTAAAGTATCCATATATTATCTAACTTTTATTTAAAAGAATGAGGACTCTAAGTAGCTCTAGAATTCACTTGATGGCCCTCTAGTGACTATTAAAAAACTGTACTGCCTTCTATGTTAATCTCTTTCATTTTCATTTGGTTCTACAGAGTACAGAAGGGAACATGCTATGTCTCAGAAAAAAACAAACAAAAGAAATTAACAAATAATATATGCAACCCCATGTACTCCATGTACAATGAGAAAATATAAATAAAAAATAAGAAACAAATGGGAAATGTAGATTAAATTAAAACCCTATAATAGGAATCATATTAATTGGTAAAAAAAAAAAAAGAAAGTGAAATCTATTTTGTGAGGAAATTCACAAAACAATTATGTAAACAATACTGAATTAAAACAAAATAAACTGGTTGAGGATAATTTTCAAGTCATATTCAAGGATTTCCATGCCATCATATTTCTTACTCATAAAGGCTGTCTTTTAAAAAAATCTTTACAAGGCACTACTCCCTAAATTAGATATTCAACATCACTTTTAGCATTCAATTCTCAAATTTAAAGAGTATTCTAAAATTCAGATGTCTCATTAACTGCCTGCTTGTTAGTGGAATGAACGGGCTTTCACTCCAGGCCTATTCCAGGTTTTTTATGGTTTAAATTAATAATATTCAGCTTTCTCCCTGAGAAACTAGAAACAGTAAACTATATATATATATTTTAAATCTGGAGACTAGCCCCCCAAAATAAGTGTTTTCTCTTCAAAAATGTATTCAGTGCTGAGAGGATACATGTGCAGGCGTGAACACAGATTATAGGAAACCTTTCAACCTGATGAGAGTTAAAAACAGGAGGGTCAGTTCAGTCCCCCCTCCTCCCATAACCCACTTCTCTGATTCTGCAGTGGTTATGCAAGTGAGCAGTGATTCAAGGAGGGTGAGATTCTGAATAAAGAAAGTAGGGAATCTGTAAGCTAATAATAAAAGATTTGTATCCATTCAATCAATCTACAGTCACAAAAACCCTCCATGTTCCCCCTTCCCCAAATGCCCCGAGATGAGATTCCAGGCATATTTAAAAAAACCCTAAAGTCCAATCTTCTGATGTTACGGAAAAGTCAAATGACTTGCCCAGGCTCACACAATGAGTTCAATTTCTGTGGAAGAGGCAATGACATCATATCCCTTGTCTGAGGACCAGCACTTGAGTGGAGGCATTAGAATCGTTTAGATTTTTTTTTTCCTTTATTTTAAAAAGATTGTGGGACTCCTGATCCCAAGTCTAGACCCTCTCACTCTCAGTGCACATCACCAAAGTAAAACAGACAGTTGAGCCTTTAAGGCCATCCACTACACTCACTCCATCTACTATCTCAAGTTTCATGCTTTGAAACATTTTTTACCCTTTTCCAGAAACTGTGGTGCTGGAGAAGACTCTTGAGAGTACCTTGGACAGCAACCAGTCAATCCTAAAGGAAATTAACCCTGAATATTCATTGGAAGGACTGATGCTGAAGCTCCAATACTTTGACCACCTGATGCGAAGAGCCAACTCATTGGAAAAGACCCTGATGCTGAGAAAGATTGGGGGCAGGATGATAAAGAGGCAACAGAGGATGAGATGGTTGGATGGCATCATTGACTCAATGGACATGAGTTTGAGCAAACTACAAGAGATAGTGAAGGACAAGGAAACCAGATGTGCTACAGTCTATGTGCTCAGAGTTGGATACGAAAGAGCGACTGAACAATAAAGCACTTGTGATATTCACTTTATCCTAAATAATTCCTACACTTACTAGTGTAAAAATTGCAGACTGTGATTAATACCTGAGAATCCTACATATCTCACTCTTGGGATATCACTATGAACACAAATATTCACTTAAACCAAAAAAGTTAAATCACAATTTTCAGCAAGAAAAATACTTAACAACGAAGGAGCAAATATTTTAACAAACTGCAGCGCTTCAATATAACTATTTAGTGAAGGGCAGAATTCCCATAAGGAAATCTGTCTTGGGCTTCATTCAGTGTTGTCAAACACCTAAAGCAATATGACAGGTCAAGGAAGCATGGACCACCCAGCCTAGAAAGATGGCAGCAACATGTTGACATAATTATGTGTAACAATGCTGCCTTAAAATTTCTTTAAGCAGTATGAAAAAAATTTGGAGGAAAAACTCTGCAAAATAGGCATACTTTCATTTAAGAGTTTATGCTTTAAAGATTCATTTTTTGTGTTTATTTTTTAAATGCTTTAAGCCTTTACTGTTGCTTGTTCAGTAAGAGACATATTGGTTCTATATTAAGAAATAAAGGGAATGAAATAAAACCATGTATATAACAGAATGATTTCTAAAGGTTCTAGTTTTAAAAAGATGAAGAAGACTGACTCAGCAAGAAAATCTGCCGGTTATAAATAAACAATTTTAATCAACTAGAGCAATTAATTACATCTCTAAACAAGGATTTAACACTCTTTTTGAAAGCTACTTTTCTAATAATTTATAATATTTCCATAGAGGTTGAACCACGTTTGTAAAAGTCATTTCTCTAAAAAAAGTAATAAATATAGTAATAACCTGGCTCCATGTGTTTACCTTCTTCTTCAATTGGTAATATGCTGGTGTTTCTCCTCAGAGATAAAGAATCTTCATCTTCTTGATAATTACCTTAAAGATAAGAAGATTTTAGCACTTTGGCCTGTAATATAATCAAGCAACTTGACTTTTTCAAACTCCACTTTATTTGAACACCTGGATGAGAGCTAACTTTTTGTATATAAAGTTTTCAACAATCACAGGTACTTACAGGAAAGGTCTTCTGCTAAGGGAACAAAGAAGTGATAAAACTCCCCTGGGGTTTGCCTCCCTGATTCCTGGTCTGTAATCAGTAGTGTGTGGAATAAATGGTCAACAGTTTGAGAAATGAAACACACTTTCAAACCAACAGCCTGACTTCTACGAATAAATGCTTACATCAGGGGGCCACGTGGGAATTTTGGTTTAGAGATGTCTACATACAAACATTTATGAATGACATTTTCTAAATGTGGAAATAAGGGTCTCATGGTCTACTGACCGAGCTAGTCAAGCCTAAACACTGACTTAAAGCAGATTCCTTTAAGAAAAGGCTGGGCAATTTGGAAACATTACAGGGCTCACATACATAATCTAGGCAGAACAAACTTCCCCCTAAAGAGAAAATGTATCAATGACGTCCCAAAGTAAGGCAACAACAGAAAGGGAAATGACTGTACATGATTCTAAATGAGAAGTGGTGACTGAGAAAACAGGACAGAAATCTGCTTTATTCAGAAGTTGTTTCTACAGTTAACAGACAAATCCTTGATTGCAGTTAATCCCCATTGTATTAAAATCCCTTGTTACTTGGTTCTTAATGAATAGTTACAACTAAGCTGTTCTTCAAATAATTTCAGAATTAGAAAAAAATTGATATGAGTCTAACCGAAAAATCAGACTCGCGTGTTCTCACCTTTGCTAACATCTGCATTAACAGGAGACAAAACTGCATCTTTTGTGACGCCCTCCCGTGATGCCAGTTCAGCATCCGGCTTAGCTCTTCTCATCAGCGTCAGGCGCACCTTCTGTCCCGTGTGTCGCAACACCTCCACTGCCTGTTGATTGGTAAAACCCTGAAGGTCTGTGCCATCTACCTGTGGTTAGAACAAGACATGGTAAAAAAAAATAAAAGGATACCAACCCATGAAACACACGGTTATTGCTGGTCAGTGAGAACAGAATTAGGAATGAGTACTCCCCTAGTTAGGGAATGGATGGGCTGACCTGTTTGGGGACCAGTACTAGCTCAGATGCACTGGGATCATGCAGGGGTGTTTCATTTGTTTTAATATAAGTAATGGAGTCTCACTTCTAGAAATTATAAGCCAGCAGGTCTCAGGGTGAGGCCCCGGATTCTCTATCTCTTAAAATATTCTTCTATGTTTCTCAAGAGATCCGAAGACACAGTCAAGCTTGGAAAACAATACTAGGTAGGACACAGAGGTATAGATGATCATGAAGAAAGTGGTCACTGACTGCTGACAAATCCAAAGAAAGATGACGAAACTACCTTCCTTTTTATGTCTTTGCCTCTTCAAAAAATATTTTCCCTTTTTCCTGTTCACAAATGATAAAACACTTGAGGGTGCCCCAGTGATCTTTGCAAACTACAGATACGATCTAATCACCCCACCCTGCCTTACATAGAACAATCCTTAAGATGTGCTCCCAATTCTCAATGTGGCTTAGAACGGCCTGTGTCAACCCCACCTTGCATCATCGACCTCATCCTGCAGCATCCTGTCTATTTCTCTGCCCTCCAGCTCCAGAGGATCGTTTCCCTTTCTCTGACTTGAAGCACTCTTTTCAGTCATGAGGTCTTTGCAAATTCAGTTCCCTCAGTCTAGATTCTCTGGACAGCCCCCTCCAGCGCACACTGCTTCTAATTTATTCACTGAGAAAAAGCCCATAACTGCTTAGTTCAATAGTTATTTCCACAATTAAGCTATTGATGCCCATTACTATAGTTAAAGCCCCCTTTACCAATTCTCCTTCATGGCATTTACCAGAAATTTAATTTTATGTTTTCCAGCATTATTTGGTCTATGACTGCATCCTCCAAGAGGATAGGTTCTGTGTGTCAGCAAAACAAAATGCTGGGAATTCCCTGGTGGTCCAATGGTTAGGACTCTGTGTTCTCACTGCTGACGGCCCAGGTTCGGGCATCTCTGAGCGGGGAACACAGCCCACAAGCCATGCGGACACACACACACACAAACACAACAAAGCTAGTGCTGTTTTCACAGTAGATATTCACAAATGGGAAACTGGCTCATATGGCAAGGATTTACTTGTGAAGCAAATTATATTTCCGAATGAATAAATGCAGGTTATAACAGCTTAATTATTAAACTACATAAAATTTTAAAAGGAAAAATTTGGAAAGTTGAAAAAGTAGTACAATACAATTATTGCTGAAATTCAAAGTCACTGATATACCGTTTGAATTGTGAAATAGCTGTAAAATGGCTATGTAAGTATCATGCTTTTCTGAGCACAGTGCCGACCATAGTAGGCATTCAAATATTTACTAAATGAATGAGAACTACAATAAGACCTGTTATCAGTGGTCTCCAAGATGAAGTACCTTTACTGCAGAGGTTTCTGGAAGAATGTAATAAAATTCATAATTAAATATATTTTTAAATCTCATTTTGTTTTATATACACATATATAATTAATATATTAACTTTGTATATAATAAATATATAAAACAAGACACATAATATATCATATAGCATATATAAATACATAGGAGAAAAAAGGAAAGAGAAAGGAATAGATTATAGATCGATTGATCGCTTGATAGATTGACATAGTTTGTTTTTTTTAACCAATTAGGATATTCAATAAAAAATCTAGAGACCTCTGATTGAAATGATCAGTCTGATACTCTGCAAGTTAAGTTTTGTATGATACTTTTGTACTAAATGGCAACTTCAACATAGGTGTCTAACTCTCTCCTCTTTCCTCCCACCTCTATCTTATAGATTCGCTTTTAGAAAGACTAATTAAAATATAACAACAGAGAAAACACTAAAACAAAACTGGAAACCATGGAAGAAGCCAAGTCCTTATACCAGTAACCTGGAGGAACTTCTATGAGGAATGGTCTGAATACGACCAGACTGAAGGCAGGGCAGCTGCATCGACATGTGAGGGAACATCTTGATTGGTCTGCCAGATGAAACATCAGTAAAATACAACAACTGTCTTTCATTAAAAGGGGGCAGTCAGAAGGTACATACGGACCTCAACTGGTGATTCCCAAAACCAATCAAGTGCCAGGCATCACACCAAGCTGGGAGCATACACCACACAGAATCATATACATGCAACGAAGTCACACATGCCTCCACACACGACCCCAACCAACTCCACAACAGGCACAGAAAACCATCTGTCAGTACAGACATACAATGTTCTTCCCTGTTCTCCTGGTTTCCTCTATATTCCATTAATCTACAAGTGAAACTGACTTGTAAATTTAAACCTTTTCCTTCCTTCTTGCTTTGCAATTCCTGAACTATTTGTATAAAAATCTATCTCATCTCTCTTTTGCACAAGCATAGTTCTCACAGATCTCTGAGAAAAAAAAGGTCACAGGAATAGAATACAACAGTCTGAAAGAAAATGTGTGCCCTGAAGCGTGAGTACAAGTATCTTCCAATGAGACTGTCACTGCAGGGAACAGAAAGATATTTTCTGAAGCTTCTCTTCAAAGAGATTCATTTTTCGTTGTATTTATGGAAGTGGAGAGAATACATACAAAGAAGAAACAAGTATCTACCAAAGAAGAAAAAAGAAAACTATTACAATGAAGGCATCAACAGCATTTTACATACTGTAAAAAGTCATGGAATGGAAGACAGGAATATGCAATTTTCCTGTGTTTTCAGAGGATGAGAATAGGTAGATAAAAATGATCAGGGAAATAAGACTGAAGACATATTAAGGCTGATCTAGAAAATCAATATAATTGCAAAAAATTACATGGGAGAAGGGACTAAGGAAAAATAATCAAGGAAATTATGAGGAGATAAAGAAATCTGCCTCTATAAATCAGAGGTATATGAAAAACTAGAAACAAGACTAACACCCAGACAAATCTTGATTAAATTCTTGGATTTCAAAAATCAAAAGAAAAAGGCCTATTAGCTTCTAGGAAACAGAGTGAGCAGATAACTTGTGAAAGAAATTATGAACCCCAAATTTTGTACTCAGTGTAACATATATGAAAATGGAAATTATGGTTGTGATGCCACAATGTTATCCTATAGTATCATAAGATAGCATCTGATAACATCAATTATAGCATGAGATGTTATATCTTATACCAAAGTGTGTTATGAGAAGACCACAAAGCAGAAATTTAAGCAGTCTGGAATTATAATCTGTACACATTCAGGACATTAAAGGGCTGGGCTGTTAGAGATTAACAAAGACTTAAGAGGAGGTTGCTTTACGTTTTTAGAGAGAAGAGTACTATAAATGCCCACGTAGATGTTCAACCTATGACCACAAGTCCAAAGAGCTGTGTCACGTGTTGTAAGGAAGGATGCAGTAAGTACCTTGTGTTTAGCTCTATCAGGAGGTTAAGGGTGAGGCTCTTTAACTGCTCTGACAGTGAAACAAGAGAAAACCGCTATTATGTTGAGAACTGTTTGACAGCCTGACTCTGTCTGGGCAGAGATCAGAAGGGGGCCACACACACACACACATGCATACACACACTCATACACACGAGAAAGCCAGGCTGAAGCCACCTTGGAACCTACCCAAAAGTACCTCCAGGGAATGATGGTGCCCCAAAACGAGAATTTATGGAGCAGAATGTTGAGAAACTGCAGCCAAAGGGAAGAAGAGTCAGTCAGATGAAAAATCCACCATCTGTCATGGAACGTTCAGTCAAATATTTCTAGTAGGGTCTCCCAGAAACCCAAGAAGGAACCCTAAGTGACTGTCGCATTTAAGCATGAGCCAGGCTCACAGAGCAAAAAACCATGTTGCAGAAGCGCCAGTCAGGGATGAAGTGCTTGTTGTCTTTTACTGTCTTCCTTCACACTGGTAAGAGTCAGCAGGCATAACAAGAAGGGGAGGGAGGAAATAAAAGCTCGGTATGGAAGAGAGACTAGGAGTGCACTCTCTCTCTCTACCAGTTCATAGTAGGCTTCTGCTAGGCCAGGGTGGGGGCTGAAATTAGAATATCATTTAGGATGGAAATCTCTAATTACTAAATTAGAGCTGTATTTGGTGATCCTGATCAGCCACAGGACATTTTACTTTCTGAGAATAGTAACTTGACCAAGATTTCCTCCAGGGGAAAAGGAAGACCTTTTCCTATAGAAGATAAAAGAGACATCTAAAGACAAATTTTAAAAGGCTGTTTAAGACTATACCCCCAAGTCTTCTTTATGCGAAGTCTATGTTATTGCCAGCCAAAATGTCCCAGTGTGCAAAAGGCAACATAAGAGGTTCTCAGAGAGAAAAGCTTCTGAAAGTCTACCAACACATTCTCTTCCTCTGAAATTTATTCAAAAAACACTCTAGCTGACTGAGCAATTAATCAGATTTAAAACTCTGAGAAAAATGTGGCATACAAGGTTTCACTTCATTTCAGTCGCTCAGTCGTGTCCGACTCTTTGCGACCCCATGAATCGCAGCACGCCAGGTCTCCCTGTCCATCACCAACTCCCGGAGTTCACCCAGACTCATGTCCATCGAGTCTGTGATGCCATCCAGCCATCTCATCCTCTGTCGTCCCTTTCTCCTCCTGCCCCCAATCCCTCCCAGCATCAGAGTCTTTTCCAATGAGTCAACTCTTCCCATGAGGTGGACAAAGTACTGGAGTTTCAGCTTTAGCATCATTCCTTCCAAAGAAATCCCAGGACTGATCTCCTTCAGAATGGACTGGTTGGATCTCCCTGCAGTCCAAGGGACTCTCAAGAGTCTTCTCCAACACCACAATCAAAAGCATCAATTCTTCGGCGCTCAGCTTTCTTCACAGTCCAACTCTCACATCCATACATGGCCACTAGAAAAACCATAGCCTTGACTAGACGGATCTTAGTCGGCAAAGTAATGCCTCTGCTTTTGAATATGCTATCTAGGTTGGTCATAACTTTTCCTCCAAGGAGTAAGCGTTCTTTAATTTCATGGCTGCAGTCGCCATCTGCAGTGATTTTGGAGCCCCCCAAAATAAAGTCTGACACTGTTTCCACTGTTTCCCCATCTATTTCCCATGAAGTGGTGGGACCAGATGCCACGATCTTCATTTTCTGAATGTTGAGCTTTAAGCCAACTTTTTCACTCTCCTCTTTCACTTTCATCAAGAGGCTTTTTAGTTCCTCTTCACTTTCTGCCATAAGGGTTAGTGCTGAGTAATAAGTAAAATTCAAATCTAAATAATACTATTCCAGCAAACTTAAAAGTTTTAAGTCTTGGTCCATAAAAGATATACTAAATGGAATGTAACACAGTTGTTTATAATAGCAAACCACTATAAACAATATACCTCTCCATGAATAAGAGGTGCTTAAGTATATTATGATAGATCCATATTTGCTGATACAACTATACATACCAGGTATATTTCTAAACTAAACAAATAATAAAATAATAAAAAGGTATAAACAAATACAGTCCTAAGTACAGATACATGGAAATTTTCTGAAATGTTAAATCATAAAGTATTAAGAGTGGTTTCTATGAGAAGAGCTTTTTAAGCCATGTTCAAATTTAATGTTCTTTAGACCTCGAAGATAAAAATTACTCTGTAAGAAATAAACATGTTATTTATTCTCAGGGTAGCCATAGAGAAAAATCTCATAAAAATCTCAACTTTGAGGTGCCATAAAAATTCTTAAAATGCACATAACTTAGCCTGCAAGTTTTCATGTGCAATAGATTTTTACAGCTCAATTCTTTAAATGTGTGGTTTAAGGAAAATCAAATGTATATGATTCTGTCTACTAAATAGCAATAAAGTTCATTATGTAAAGAAAAAACATGTTTCCTTTTTTCCCCCCAAAACCTGAAGACCTGAATTTAAAAGTATAGTCCTTACTGAAATCTCACAGATGGTAGGTACTAGCACAGAAGAAATTTCTATAGTGGAGTAATTACAGACTTTTAATCCTAGACTGGTTCAAAATTTCTCAGTATCTTCATCTGTAATGTGAAATAATGGTACCTACTTTTCCAAAATTACAGTGCCTGGCACTTTGTACTGAAAAGTTACTCCGAAACTTTTATTAATATTTGATTTAATAGCAGATTTCAAGAGGTACTATTATTAATAAAATGAAGAAGTGATTAATAAACATAAAAACCCCAAGCCTTTTGGAAGCACTTTCTCTTCAACATAATTACACACATCATACATATGGGACAAGGCACTGAAACTGAATGAGGGCTCAGGCCAGCTCTGGTCCCTCATTATCACAATAAGAGACCCAATTGTCGCAGAGACAGAAGTGCTGTGGAACGAGGTACAATGACAGTAAACTGCCTGGGTGCCATCTTGAGGAGATGGCAGTGCAGTGTAGATACTGCTATGAATAATTATAGGGGAGAAATCCTAGTTAGAACAAATGGAAAAGCCAGCTCCTCAGTACACTCAATCTAGCTGGCCAATCCCTCCTCCAACACGGCCTATAATTATACACATACACAAAGAGGGAAATTGAGACTAACAAAGTCACAGAATAGCAAAGGCAACATCTGATACCCTTCCATATTTTCTTTTCATGATACATTTCCTGCATAACATTTTTTAAATCAGATGCCTAATTCTATACTGCTTTTATCAAAGGTATTTGTATACCAATCTAAAAAAATGAATATATGACTTTATCTAATGACAAGTTTGGTTGACTTTACAAAATAGAGTCCCCTTATTAAATTAATTCTTATGTAGTAAAGAAAAAGTCTCATTGGCTCTATTCCCTGCCCCTGTAATACCGACACTGAAACCCTAGGAGTTAAGAGAGCATAATTCATAAAACAGGAATCTTATGATAAAAGACTTTATTTTTAAAAATAATACATCCTTAAATAATAGGAAATAATTTCTTAATCCTTTCAACACTTCAATAATTAAAAATAAAAACATTATAGTTCAAAATAGTTGCTGCCAAAATTGAAAAAAAAAATTAAAGATTGCAGTCGTGAAAAACAACTAGTGTTAAGAACTTTCCTACTCATCTCTCAAAAGACTATAAAATGATGGCATTTTGCACAAAATCAACGCATGATCAAAGCACTGCATATTTCTTAAAAATCAAGGTGCTTCTAACTTTGAAGAGAATGTTGCTAAAAATAAAAAATCATAACACTGATGAGAGCAAAGACAGTGATTTTATTGAAAGCAAGAAAATACTTCAGAAAAAAGGTGCTTCCACTTTTGAGTCAACAATCTCCTTTAGCACTGATCTTGCCCAAGCCAAATTATATGAGATTCCTGTTATAAATCAATGCAAATAATTACAAATTTGAAGGGAAGCTTTTGTGAGACTTACATGCATAATCATTTCAGACCCTCAATAAATATCTGCTTAATTAATTAAACCATACTTATGTACCAAGTATACTACGTATTTCAAATAAATAATTCATTTGGTTTTCTTAAAAATCATACCAGGGAAGTTTCTTTATCACAATATTGTAGGTAAAGGAATCCTGCTTCTCACTAAATGGTTAAATATAGAGGTATATGATCCAGCAATTATACTCCCAAATATACACTCAGGAGAAATGAAAACATATATCCACACAAAATCGATACATGAATGTTTATAGTGGCACTGTCCATAATAGCCAAAAATTAGAAACAACTCAAATGTCCATCAACTGATGAATGGATAAATAAAATATGGTGTGTTAATACAACAGAATATTATTCAACAAAAAAATAAACTCAGAATTGATGATGCTACACATGGATGGACCTTGTTCAAACCTACGTGAAAACATTATACTAAGCAAAAGAAGCAAATCACAAAGCACCACTTATTGAATGATTCTATTTACAGGAAATGTCCAGAATAGGCTAAAAATACAGAAAGTAGGTTGGTAGTTGTTCAGGGCAGGGAGGATCTAAGAACTAGTGAGTAACTGCTAACAGGACAGGATTTCTTTCAAAGGTAATGAAACTTTCAAAAATTGATTGTGATCACGAAGACACAACTATAAACACAACTATAAACTAAGAGTTTCTTAATCATATACTTTAAATGAGTAAATTGTATGTTCTCCTGAGTTTTAGCTCAAGAATGCTGATTTTTACGAAAGCATTCTATTGGATTAAAATATATAGCCTGGGGGGCCAATTAGCTATGTATTCAATTTTTAATTCTTTATCAGATATAGATTTAGAATATGTATATATTATATTCACTCTCTCCTCTTTTTCCTCCAAAAAAAAAAAAAAGTAGCTAATTTTCACTGTATGTTAAAACAGAGATAACAACAGGAAAGTTCTTTTACAGAATATGGTCAGCTTACATGACATGCACAACTTGATCTTTAGAGCAGATTTCAAGAGGTGAACAGGTGTAGTTAGCAGTTTTATAGAACTAAGATGAAGCAAAGTCAGGGAATTGCAATGTAGAAGCAAAGGGCACATACAAATAAAGGACATCTCTATCTTTTAGTTTAGTTGTGAAAGAAAACACAAAAATATAAAATTTACCATCTTACCCATCTTTATGTGTATAGTTCAGTAGACCTAAGTATATTCAGGTTGTCATACGTTTCTGGAACATTTTCATCTTGCAAACTGCAACTTTAAACCGACTGAACAATAGCTCCCCATCTCCTCCTCTACCCCACCCCTCACAATAACTATTCTACTTTCTGTTTCCATAAGCATGACTACTTCTGATACTGCATATAAGTGGAAGCACACAGTCTTTTGGGGCCTGGCTTATTTCATTCAGCATAATGCTCTTGAGGTTTATCCATGTTGTAGGATGTAACAGAAATTTCTTCTTTATAAGACTAAATAATATTCTACTGTATGTATATAACACATTTTTATCCATTTATCTGCAGATGGAACTCTGGGTCACTTACTCATCTTAGCTCTTGTGAATAATGCTGCAGTGAACAGGACTCCTCTATCTTAACATTCTATTTTCTTACTATTATTAAGATCTCAAGGCGAAAATCAAGACTTCATTAAAGTATAAACAAATGTATATTAAGATAAATCAGCATTCCCCAAATCTACTACAGAGAATATTAATATATGTTTGGGGGAAGAAAGAACCCATGATTACAACAGTTTAGGAACCTCTGAAATAAAAGAGTTAAACAAGATTCTTTATTGAAAACTTCTCAGTTGTTTTATTTTTCAGTGTGTATTGTGAATCCCCAAGAAACTGTAACCCAGAAAGCTTTTCCTAAACTTATTAAACCAGAAAGCCCTTGATGCAGGGTTTCTTGGATTCACGTTCTGAAAAGTAGTTAGGGTAGGTCAGTTTACAACTAAACACAGAACTAAAAGTTGGATTCTTTTTACACTACCTTGAATAGCTATATGGCCAAACATACTAATGTTACTAGGAAAACAATGCTGCCTTGATCTAACTAAGAGGTCTGGCTCTATTTCTTTATACTGTTATAGCTAAAGAAGCCTTCGTCATGGGGCTAACAAAAGTAGTGTCATTCTGCTGATATTAAAAAATGCACACAACTCAAATTCAGATTCAAATACACTATAAGTTATAATGTATGGTCTTTATCTTCAGAGTATCTGCAGCTAAAATACAAAAAAAGATTATTAATGTACCAACTCATTAAAACCAGAAATCAGATCTATCAGAACCTATTTAAGAAAGAGTCCCACTTTCAAAAATGACATCAATAAACCTTCTATCCAATGCTCTGACTTCCTCCTAATAATATAATGAGTAATACTGACACCCAAAATCACAAAAGTAAGGTTAGATTAGTACAGAGCTACCTGTAGCTCTCAAAATGGTGTAAACCAGGAGAATGCATCTCTGAACCATGAAAATTAACAAAGCTGTCATTAAATGTGGTACTTACTGCTATAATTTGGTCTCCAATTTGGATTCTTCCATCATGTTCCACAGCACTGCTCTTTGTAATGCTCTTAACAAAGATCCCTGAAGGTTCTAAGATTAGAAACAAGTTTGTTTTGTTTTACTATTTACGAAGTACACTCAAAGAATACCCATCCTCCATTCTCCTAAAAATAAAGTCCTAATTCTGAGTAGATGTAAATCAACAAACCACACAAACAAAATCACTAGTAGAAACCTTGGCTACAGAAAAAGACAACGGTTTTGTTTATGTGAAATAAAATATCACAGTAACCTGCACTACTCCAAAGAAAGACGTCCATCAGTTTATCATGAAAATATACCATCAGACACATGAAAATATATTATGTTGATTCAGTATTTCATAAGACAAAGACATTAGAGGCAATTGCCAAGATAAAAGAAATAGAATATTAATGTTTAAAAACTACCTAATTTTTTATCTCCAATGTATCCAGCAATAGTAATTCCTAATCCTTGGACATTTTTAGTGAGTTCTACGTCAAATGTCTCACTTTCTTCACTTTTCTGAGTTGAAGCATCAACCTGAAATACAATTTGTAAAAACAAAAAAAAAATACATATAAATAAACACACAGACAAAAAAAACAAGCTTTTTCAAGCCACACTCTTCATTTAGAAAAGGTATGATGAAATTAGTTCTGAGAGAACTCTGCTAAAGAATTATAGTCAGGGATTACTCCTTCAAACTTGACAACTTGGCCTCAGCATCACATTTTTACTCAAAAGCAATGTCAGGAATAAAGCTGAATACCCTCTTCAGAGAAATACGTTATTGGTTTTTTGTGAAAATCATAAAAAATTACTTTCTTATTAACAGATTCTATTTTCAGGAGTGGCTCTCCTTCCTTTTTGAAGAAGTTCAGTTCAGTTCAGTCGCTCAGTAGAGTCCGACTCTTTGCGACCCCATGAATCGCAGCACGCCAGGCCTCCCTGTCCATCACCAACTCCCAGAGTTCACTCAGACTCACGTCCATCGAGTCAGTGATGCCATCCAGCCATCTCATCCTCTGTTGTCCCCTTCTCCTCCTGCCCCCAATCCCTCCCAGCATCAGAGTCTTTTCCAATGAGTCAACTCTTCCCATGAGGTGGACAAAGTACTGGAGCTTCAGCTTTAGCATCATTCCTTCCAAAGAAATCCCAGGGCTGATCTCCTTCAGAATGGACTCGTTGGATCTCCTTGCAGTCCAAGGGACTCTCAAGAGTCTTCTCCAACACCACAGTTCAAAAGCATCAATTCTTCGGCGCTCAGCCTTCTTCACAGTCCAACTCTCACATCCATACATGACTACTGGATAAACCATAGCCTTGACTAGATGGACCTTAGTTGGCAAAGTAATGTCTCTGCTTTTGAACATGCTATCTAGGTTGATCATAACTTTTCTTCCAAGGTTAAGCGTCTTTTAATTTCATGGCTGCAGTCGCCATCTGCAGTGATTTTGGAACCCCCCAAAATAAAGTCTGACACTGTTTCCACTGTTTCCCATCTATTTCCCATGAAGTGATGGGACCAGATGCCATGATCTTTGTTTTCTGAATGTTGAGCTTTAAGCCAACTTTTTTACTCTCCTCTTTCAATTTCATCAAGAGGCTTTTTAGCTCCTCTTCACTTTCTGCCATAAGGGTGGTGTCATCTGCATATCTGAAGTTATTGATATTTCTCCCAGCAATCTTGATTCCAGCTTGTGTTTCTTCCAGTCCAGCGTTTCTCATGATGTACTCTGCATAGAAGTTAAATAAGCAGGGTGACAATATACAGCCTTTGACGTACTCCTTTTCCTATTTGGAACCAGTCTGTTGTTCTATGTCCAGTTCTAATTGTTGCTTCCTGACCTGCATACAGATTTCTCAAGAGGCAGGTGAGGTGGTCTGGTATTCCCATCTCTTTCAGAATTTTCCACACTTTATTGTGATCCACACAGTCAAAGGCTTTGGCATAGTCAATAAAGCAGAAATAGATGTTTTTCTGAAACTCTCTTGCTTTTTCCATGATCCAGCGGATGTTGGCAATTTGATCTCTGGTTCCTCTGCCTTTTCTAAAACCAGCTTGAATATCAGGGAGTTCACGGTTCACGTACTGCTGAAGCCTGGCTTGGAGAATTTTGAGCATTACTTTACTAGCATGTGAGATGAGTGCAATTGTGCGGTAGTTTGAGCATTCTTTTCCATTGCCTTTCTTTGGAATTGGAATGAAAACTGACCTTTTCCAGTCCTGTGGCCACTGCTGAGTTTTCCAAGTTTGCTGGCATATTGAGTGTAGCACTTTCAGAGCATCATCTTTCAGGATTTGAAATAGCTCAACTGGAATTCCATCACCTCCACTAGCTTTGTTCATAGTGATGCTTTCTAAGGCCCACTTGAGTTCACATTCCAGGATGTCTGGCTCTAGATGAGTGATCACACCATCGTGATTATCCGGGTCATGAAGATCTTTTTTGTACAGTTCTTCTGTGTGTTCTTGCCACCTCTTCATAATATCTTCTGCTTCTGTTAGGTCCATACCATTCCTGTCCTTTATCGAGCCCATCTTTGCATGAAATGTTCCCTTGGTATCTCTAGTTTTCTTGAAGAGATCTCTAGTCTTTCCCATTCTGTTGTTTTCCTCTATTTCTTTGCATTGATCACTGAAGAAGGCTTTCTTATCTCTTCTTCTTTGAAGAAGTTAGAGGATATAATAGAGTTGAAATAAGTCAGGATTTGAATCCACATTACAAGCTCAAATCTAGCTTTTCATTGACTTTTTCTAAGCATCACTTTGCTCAGCTGTCTATCAAGAATAAGAAAAAGTCCAGCTAACGTTCACTGAGCTGCTGCTGCTGCTGCTGCTGCTAAGTCGCTTCAGTCATGTCTGACTCTGTGCGACCCCATAGACAGCAGCCGGCCAGGCTCCCCTATCCTTGAGATTCTCCAGGCAAGAATACTGGAGTGGGTTGCCATTTCCTTCTCCAATGCATGAAAGTTAAAAGTGAAAGTGAAGTCACTCAGTCGTGTCTGACTCTTAGCGACCCCATGGACTGCAGCCCACCAGGCTCCTCCATCCATGGGATTTTCCAGGCAAGAGTACTGGAGTGGGTTACCATTGCCTTCTCCGATTCACTGAGCAGTTTCTATATAATAGACATTTTATATGTCTCAATTAATTTACTCCTTAGAAGCCTATGAAGCAAGTACAATTACTGTCAGTTTTTATTTGGGGAAACTGAGAAACATAAACTTTTCCAAGGACTCACAGTGAACCATCTAATAGAGGAAGAATTCAAATGCAGAGGCACTGGCTGCAGAGCCCCTGCTCTTAAAAGATGCACAGTATGCAAACCCTCTTAGAATGTAAGGGCCACGCTGCCTGCTCAAGACATGCCATTATTTCTGTCTTAACTTGGAAGCTGATTCTAACATCATGAAGGTGAACCTGTCCTCCAGATAAAATATTAATAGACTGATGGTTATTTTGAAAGCCAGTGAATGGTACCAAATATTAATTAAAACTGTCCTTGTATTTGCTTTATAAATTCAAACTTCAACATGAAAAGCCCTTTAGAAGGAAAGCATGCCTTTCCATGCTGATTTCCTTCACCCAGGAATGATATTTGAAAGCAGTGTCTCTAATGTGTAGACTTGTTATTATATACTGGACTAAAGGTCAAGGTTCCCTGAATAAAGCATGAATGGACTAGTGCAGTAAGTCATCAACAAGTTGCTGGTATTATATACTAGTGTGGTGTCAGCAGGTTCCAGAAAGTACCCTAAGAAGATCACAAAAGAAAGAAGGCTATGGTTTGAATAGACGGGCAGAATGGGGCTAGCTGGTAATGCTTTCTGATTTTCTTTAGGCATACTCTATACCTCACTGATAGTCACCTAAATGAGATATAATTTTATAGTAAAGTTTGATTTATTTTTTCATTGCACATAATTATCTATGCAAACTTAGCAAAAGCTTAAAGTTTAGATAATTACAAGAAAATGACAGGATGAAATCTGCTTCAATTGTAACAAATGTGTTTTCTATTTTTAATAAGACTTATGCAAGTGCTATTTTAGAGGGTGGCAATTTGACTATCGAATGATTTTAAAAGGGGCACAAGCTTCAGAAATGATGATATGCACAGAATAGATATTTTTCTAAGCTTTCAATTACATCAAGTGGTTTTCGGTATTGCATTCATTTATATATTGCTGAATAAAATGTTTTGTTTACCACAAAAGAATGCCAGTTAAATACTTTCATAAACAGGCTTTCTTTACTTTTTTCTCCTTGCAAAAAATAGCAACCACACACAATCCTAAAAACAACAGAATCATGGAAATTTCAAGTGTTCTAATAAAGTTGTAAAGGGCTTGTAGAGGAGGTTAGAATAATAAAAAAGGAATTTGTAGCAACTATTTAGAAAAAAAACTGTAATAGAAAAAAAAAAAACCCGCTTTTAGATCTACAAGAAAGGAATATAGAATTAGAATTTGCTAGAAAACATATAGAAAGTAAGTATAATTCTCTTCTTAAATATACAAGAAATTTCTGGATAAAATCATGTTGTTGATATTTAATCCATGATACTGCATGACTTTAACAATTTGAGATAACATTACATTATAATAATTTTGAAACATTCTAGCTTTTTGCAGATCAAGTTAAGAACAAAGATGGAATGCTCTATGAATAAAGCTTTTGTTACAACTCTGAAAGCATAACTTGTGTCTAAAAAACTTATATAACTAGGTCAAGAATAGCCACTTCTCATTACAAATCTCATAACAGTTATATGACATACCTTAAAACAATAATATTGAAAGGTTTTAGTAAGTTTTATTCATCACCTTGCCCTCAAAAAGACACTAAGAAGCAAGCTGTTGAAAGGGAATGATTAGAACTTATAACCCAACTTTCAGAAGACCATCTAAATAAGAAAAATATAGAATAAAACATTTTAGGTATTAGTAGTATATAATTCATTTAAATTTATTCATACTTCAAAACACTTATCCTCATAAAAGTGCTGCTTAGAGAAAAATGTAAAACATTAATCAATCTTTCATTTGTGAGATAGTATTCCTATTTAATAAACTATTATTAGTGCTGAAACATTCTGTATCTGAACTTTGTTTCATTCTTTAGCAATAACACACTAACATTAATAAATCTAGTTTCTAAATAAACATCACTGTCATCCAAGTGCTATAGTCTATGACCTTCCCATTAACTTTTCATGTCCTTACCCTCATTTCTGGCGTAGAAGCTGGGGATGAGGAAAGGGTGATGCCCAAAGAGGCAGGTGCTGTTGCTTCTTCGATGGCACCTCTTGCAATCATCAACTTCACTCTATTTCCACACTGTCTGAGGACTTGGGCCACCTGCTCACTGCTCATTCCTGCTAGATCTGTATCACCAATCCTTAGAATGTGGTCTCCACTGCATAATCGCCCATGCTGAATAAAGAGGAATTGGTTAGTCAGCTTTTTATTATTACTAACTTCATCAGAGAAACTCGAAATGAGAGAATGGGAATAATAACAAAAAAGAGCCATACTGTGAATTCTTGGTACATTAAACATGTGTTGTAGTGTTAACTCTCTTTCGAAGCATCCTAACATCATTCAATGTGATATAAGTAACCGAAATTCATAAATATTATTTAAATCAATAACTGATATGAGCTTTTCAATTTGATTTCCATACACTTGATGCAAGAAAGCACTAGCCTTTCTGTGAGTTTTTTGAGGAAAATAAAACAGAGAAAATGCCACTAGGTAAAGCTGAAGCTCCAATATTTTGGCCACCTGATGTGAAGAACTAACTCATCTGAAAAAACCCTGACGCTGGGAAAGACTGAAGGCGGGAGAAGGGGACAACAGAGGATGAGATGGTTGGATGGCATCACCGACTCAATGGACATGAGTTTGAGTAAACTCCAGGAGTTGGTGATGGACAGGGAAGCCTGGCGTGCTGCAGTCCATGGGGCTGCAAAGAGTCAGACACGACTGAGCAACTGAACTGAACTGAAAGATGAGGTATAACTCACTACACAAACATATATTACTCAAAATACAGTGTGAACCACAAAAAAAGCTCTCAGTTAATATCACAACTTTCTGCCCTGCCATTTTAAAGATAAATATCCCTAAAGGACTCACTTGCAGATGAAATCTTTGTAAGATGTAAATTCAGATAGACCAGGGAAGTGAACAGATATGGTAAGCCTCCATACAAGCATTATCCACAAGAACATTCTGCATTGATTAAAATGTTCTGCAATGTCCAATATGGCAGTTACAAGCAACATACTGCTCTAGAGTAGGGATCGCCAACTCCAGGCTATGAACCGGTACCTCCTGTCATATCAACAGCAGCGTTAGATTAGAAATAAACTGCACAGTAAATGTAATGCACTTGAATCATCCTGGAACCATCCCCATCACCCCAGTCTGTGGAAAAACTGTCCTCTACAAAATGGTCCCTGGTGTCAAAAAGGTTGGGGCCTGTTGTTCTAGAGCACTTAAAATATAGCTCATCTTACGGAAGAGCTGAGGTGGTAATATTATTTAATTTTAATAAATTCAAAATTGAATTTAAAAGTGGTATGTGGCAAGTACCTACAGTATTAGTGCAACTCTATACAGAAGAGAAAGCTTATTTATCACAAGTCTGTCAATTAAAGAGATTTCACTGGAGACTGCTTGATACTGGCTAATATTTAAAAGTGAGAAAACACACGTGCTATTGAGTTACTCTCAATACCTCTACTGATAAGGTTGCCCATAAATTTGCCTTTTATTTACCAATATAAACAATATTTGATGACCTTGACTTCCTAGTTTCAAATACACATGCAAAAGCAAATAGCTTCATACACAAAACATTATTATCAAGGCAAAGACACCAGAACTTGTCAAATTAAAATATAAATCACAATTAGTAACTTTATAATTTTCTCACATATATTCCAACAACTTTATATAGCATAAATGGCAATGGCTTAATGAACTACTTTAAGTAATAAAAAATAGGCTGTACTCTTGTTTTTCCCCCTCAGTAATGAAATATTCTTTTTTCCACAATACCTTGTGGCTATAAAATAGATAAATAGGCTTATAAAAATGACTTACAATCATAAATAAAGAATATCTACCTCTAAAATGATCAAAATCACAACCTGGGCTTTACTCTCTGATTTGAAAGTCTTAAGATCACTGTAACTCTAAATGAAAATCAAGGTCTCTTCTGAAATGCATTTCACCCCAAGTCAAAGAAAATCATTTTACAAACAAGCCCAGTAAAACAAAAGAATCTGACCTTACCTAAAGCCAAAGTCTCTTCTTTTTGAAGGAAATATACAAGATGAAGCTGTATTATTATATAAAACATAAAATATCTGCTGGAATAGCTTACCTGATCAGCTACACCTCCAGGCAGAATGGTCTTCACAATCACACCAGTTGCTTTTCCTCCTACGATGCCAAAGCCCAGACCAGAACCATCATTGACCAATTCAATAGTTTCCACGTGCTGCCAGTGAACCTGAAAACAAAGCCCTCATGTGAATTTGAAAACTAAAATTTTACTGTAGTTGAGATTTCTGTGAATATTATTTTGTGATTAGTATTAAATTAGTGCAACATAATAATGAGTTTTTACAGGGTCCCTTTTATTTAGTACACTTCTCTTTCAACAGGTTGTTACTACTGTTGATATAGCCATTCTTGAAATTATCAATACATCATTATAGTGGCTCTATTTAACCAGGTAAAGATACACACTGGCAAGATCCTTTTAAGAAAGTTTAAAAAAAGAAGATCAAATAAAAAGAGAAAAAAATTGTTAGCTGTTAAAAATTTCTTCTACATAAATCTTGTTGCATGAGATTTCAAGTTAAGTGAGAAAGTATTGTCGTGTCCAACTCTTTGTGACCCTATGGATTGTAGCCCGCCAGGCTCCTCTGTCCATGTAATTTCCAAGACAGAAACACTGGAGTGGGTAGCCAATCCCTTCTCCAGTGTATCTTCCCGACTCAGGGATTGAACCTAGGTTCTTCACTGAGCCACCTGGGATGCCCTCAAATTAGATGACCTGTTAAAGTCACTGATAGCTAACTCTAACAACTTAAAAAGTAAAATCAAGATTTTATTTGTTTACAGATAGTCAATCTTTAAGGGACTTTTTCCTTTTTTAGGAATGAATTCAAGTTAAAAAGCTACATAAATAAAGATAAAAGTTTTTTGGAAGCCAGAAACTTAACCATAATTGCATAAAATATATTCTATGCTCAGAAGGGAAAAAAGAACAAAAAGGGCAAAAACCCAAGAACTACAAAGAACCTATAGGAATTGCAAACCTGTGCAAAACCTTAAAGAATTAGAAAAATATGTTCTGTTCCCCTTGAAAAACTTATGTACTCACTGGGTTAGAATGAGCTGAAATTGTGCTCGCTGCAGATGGAGAACGGGAAACTATGGGGCTGATAAGCTGAGGCAATGAGCCTCTGGCAATAACCAGCTGGACAGTATCTTTGGCTTTCTGCAGGATGCTGATGGCCTGCTGATGTGTAATTGTCTGATCCAGTGCCTGTCCATTAATAGCAAGGATTTGGTCAGTTTCCTTCAATCTTCCATCTCTAACAATAAAAAGGGGGATAAAAGATAACTGATAGATCTCAAGAAAATGACTGCTTCTTTGGCATGCATTTTCAGGTTATTTTTAATTCTATTTTCTAATGTCCACACTATGTAAGTTTTTTCTTGCAATTGTACTCCTAAAATATTTTTTCTCTATTTCTTTAATTTTGTTCTATGTGACATGCTGTTCACAAAACCTACCGTGATAATCACTCCATGATGTATGTAGGTCCAATCATGATGCTATACACCTTAAACTTACATAGTGCTATATGTTAATTATATCTCAATAAAAATGGAAGGGAAAAATATATATGCTTTGGCACTAGCTGACCTAACCCTAGTCAACCACTCCCATTTAACAGCCATCTTCCTTTTAGCTACTCATTCAACCTATACGTTGTATTTTAGTACTGCTATTATCTTCTACAAATGAATGCAAAGAAGGATATGTTTACTTTTTGCTTTGAGCATATTAATAAAATACAGCTCTTACTTGTTGTTTGGGGTAAGTTAATAAAATACAGCTGATATTATCACAGACCAGTTGAATGCTTTTCTATAATTTTTAAATCTAATCAAAAAGAGCCTGTTTAAAAACAATGGGAGTAATGTCCTAGTCAAATGTTTATTTCCTTATTAAAAAGTGATTAAGTCATGACTATATTTTAAAGTTACTCTGCCTTCAAAGGACTTTCTTGTTATTGTAGCAATGTTAATGATTTCTAAAAACTGATTAATAACATTTTATATTGTTTTTGTTTTTAGGCATTTTTGTTTCTTAAAATTCTTCTAGGGTGAGCAGCACCTTCTGAATGTGGTATCAAGAACAGAGAAATCTCAGTGACAGTCTCACCTGTGGGCCACACTGCCCTCCTGGATCTCCTGCACAAATATACCCAGCTCTCCCCGGTTTTCACTCCTCAGTCCCACCACACTGAACCCAAGGCCTCCACATGGAGGTTTGAGGAGCTCAAAAACTTCTACCTGGCGACCCTGTCCAGAAAAAGAAGCAAGGAATATAATTACATGCCAGCCACTGCATAGTGGCATTAATCTGTTTAAATTTTTTTTTTCTAACATAACCTTCATTTAGAAAAATCCCTGAAGCACTTAAACTTACACGAAATATACATCTTTTTCATTCTAATTTTTTCAGTTAAAAATGTCTTCATAAATAAGTATATCATAGTATAATATACATTTAAGATATACTTTATATTGTTGTTCAGTAAAATGTAATAAGAATATAAAACAAAATATACTATTGCCATATTTTCTATTATAATAATATATTTAAAGTATACATTTAACATATGTAATATAAATATGCAAGTATTCTTCAAATTATCCAGGACACATTCTATCATAACTAACAGGAACAAACGCTCTTACCTGGGCCATATTTTTGATCAGTTGATCAAATTCATCACAAGCAGGTTTCCCATTGATGTGTGCAGTAGTACCCAATCCTGTAAGAACTTCCAGATTTCCATTATTTGGGGATAATAAAAATGATTCATTTTGTAGAGCAGGAATTACACCTGGGCTGAGATGGGGAATGTGACCATACTCGACATTTGAAATTGTTGAAGTTGCAATGTTTACCTAAGAATAATATGGAGATTATTAACAATTTTGATATTCCAGAAGCTACCTCACAGAAATCATCCCAAGAGGGGTAATAATGAAGTACATATGAAATTTCAAAATGTCCATACCATTTTATTCAGCAACTCTATTTAAAGAAAAATCAGAAAAACACACTAAGATGTACATGCAAGGATGCATTATTTTTAGGTGGAAAAAGTTTTAAACACTAATTATGTGAAAAAAAATTAGCATTCAATTTCAAAGTACTCGTTTAAACACACAAAAATACATACATCTATACATACATTCTTAAGTGAAAAAGCCTAGTTAAGGAACAATAAGCAAAATATAGTTCAATGTACATTCAAAAAATTATTAAACACCTGGAACAATATATACTAAATAACCAATACAGCAATAGCTGTCTCCAAGATATGGCAATCCAGGGAGACATAGTTGTCCCCAAGATATGGGAATCCAGGGAGACATTTACTTACTATATTACTCGAATTTTCATAACAACTTATGCAGTAAAGAATTTGGTCTTTCCCGAAGAGAGGCCTGGCCTTTGTCTCCAGTTCACAGGAAGTAATTTCTAAATCCTTGGAATGTTTCCAGATGACGGAAGTGTCTCTGTTGTTCACGATGGGCCCCAAGACCACATGATATCCACTCAAAATCTGAAACTAAGTCATCTCATATGGGCAATCAATCATACCTATGAAATGATGTCCCAATAAATACTGTGTACACCAAGCTCATGTGAGCTTCCTGGGTTGGCAATACTCCATGTGAACTGTCACACACCAATTTGGGAAGAGAATACTTCCTGAGGAAATCAGAAGCTTCACATCAGGAATGCTCCCAGACTCGGTGCTAAGCATCTTGTTCTTATGCTAATCATTTACCTGTATCCTTTCCCTATAACAGACCATAATCATGAGTCTAACAGCTTTTAATAAGTTCAACAGGTCCTTCTAATGAATTGTTGAACCTGAGGGTGGTTTGGGGAACCTCCTCAACATACATGGTTGGTATCAGAAGTGAGAGGGTCCTGTGTGGACTCTTCCTACCAACTCTGTATTTGGAGCTTAACTCGTTGCTGTTTATGTCACAAGTTTGGGCAGAGCTGCCATTCTGAAGGACAGTGCCGCCATTCTGAAGGACAGTGCCCTTAAATTTTACAGTATGGCTAGCTTCAGGTACAATAACATTAGTATACAACAACAACAAAGATCATTCCATTTTGGAAAAATATTCTAGTTACTTGCATGTGCCTGTTTGTTACAGAGCTAAATAATCTAATAATAATTATATAGACACCATATTAAAAAGCAGAGACATTACTTTGACAACAAAGGTCCGTCTAGTCAAGGCTATGGTTTTTCCAGTGGTCATGTACGGATGTGAGAGTTGGACTATAAAAAAAGCTGAGTGCCAAAGAATTGATGCTTTTGAACTGTGGTGTTGGAGAAGACTCTTGAGAGTCCCTTGGACTGCAAGGAGATCCAACCAGTCCATCCTAAAGGAGATCAGTCCT